>NC_057352.1:9206403-9806403 GCF_016509475.1 Prionailurus bengalensis
TCCCCTCTTGAGATAAGCCTGCCTTTCTCAAAGTCTCAGCCTTGGTCTCAAAGTCTCTTTGAGTCTCAAAGTCTCAGCCTCCAAAACTCCACCCCTTACATACCCTCTCAAGGTATTGGCCCCATTGTGTTTGGCCCCTCAAAGAGCCTTCTTATCTATCAGGCCCCACCCATGCCTGGGATAAACCCGGCCCCTCAGGAACCAAGCCCCTCCCCCAGAGCCAGGCCATGTCCCTCTCAAGCTGGCCAGGTCCCCCTCAGTGTGGTGGTCTCTCTTCAAAGTACTCTCCCCAAAAGAGGCTATTTCCCTTCTCGGTAGTGCCAGACTTGCTCTTCCCCGGTGAAATGCCTACCAAAGTCCTGCAGTGTTCCCCTTGAGGCTCTTGCCTATTCTCCAAAGCGGCCCAGCCTTGCCACAGTTGGGCTGCCCTCTGCCTGGGCTCAGCCCTGACCCAAGTCCCAGTTGCGGAACGGATGAGGGGGAGATATTAAGATGTGAAGCGCCGCTTCCGGACCTAGCAGATGACTTCGTTCAGAGAGAACCACATCTCCCAGCAAGGCTTGAGATGTTTATTGCTCCATTACCCTCTCCTCTGTCATGGGGACGTGGTGTTTCCTTGTCTTAGACCCCTGACCCTAGCCGGATACCAGAAATCAATTCTGATGGGCTGTTTTTCCTACCCACAGCACTTCCTCCTGGCTGGACGCAAGAGGAAAAGGAGCAAAACCTCTAATTACCTCATTTCCCTGGACCCCACAGACCTGTCTCGGGATGGGGACAACTTTGTGGGCAAAGTCAGGTGGGCAGAGCCCTGATATGTGTGAAAAACGGGGGCGGGGGAGGGGCGGCGGCAGGGGAGAAGGGCAAATGAACTACATTTCCCAGAAGGCCAGAGAGCACAAGTTCCACCTGTTCAAGGACCTTTTGTCTTAGACTGATGGGTTCTGTTATTTCTTCACGTGGTAGCCCCAGGGTGGTTGGGAATAGGAGAACTAAGGGCTTTGGAGCAGAGGTTGACATTTAGGACAAGTTCTGGGGCCGCCTGGGTGGCTCAGTCTGTTAGGCCCTCGACTCTTGATTTCGGCTCAGGTCATGATCCCATGGTTGGTGAGATCTAGCGCTGAGTCAGGCTCTGTGCTGACAGTGTGAAGCCTGCTTGGGATTCTCTCTCTCAAAATAAATAAGTAAACTTAAAAAAAACAAAAACAAAAAACATTTGACTTCTGGAGAGGCCAGGTGGGGTAGGACTCCTAAGTTCCTGTGGGAGAGGGCTGTAATGTATGGATGTAATGTAATGCATGCATTCTTGAATCTTTGGGGGAAGAAGGTTCCTAGAAGGCCGAGGCAGGAGGCTAAAAGTCATGGCTTATCAAAGAAACAAAGGGGCTGGGGCTGTGGATACATGGAACACAAAACTTAAATCTCAAGCAGAGGGTTAACGGGAAGAGTTGATGACATGGGAAAGCAAAGTACAGCAAAACAGTAATTATTATTTTTACTCTGACCACCCCCCCTCCTGGAGCAGATCTAATGTCCTGGGCACCAAGTTCACCATCTTTGACAATGGAGTGAACCCCGAAAGGAAGAATTTTGTCCCGGAGACCACTCGGATCAGAGAGGAGCTGGGGGCTGTGTGCTATGTGAGTTTCCTGGAGACAAGAGAGAATGAAGCAGGGCGGTGGGGAGGAGAAAGAGCCAGGCCAACTGGAGCATAATTCCCACAGGAGACCAACGTCTTGGGATTCCGAGGGCCCCGGAAAATGACTGTGATCATTCCGGGAATCGATGACCAGAACCAGAGACTCCGCGTCCAGCCACAAAACGTGAGTTGGCTAAGGCTGAGACTGTCTGGGTCAGTGGGAGAGGAAGGTCTGGGTGACTGGCCATAGGTCCTAAGGGAGAAGGGGGCCCATGGCTTGCAGAAGGTCATATGTGAAGCCAGAAGGACTTTGTTAGACTTCTATGTTTCCCAGAGAAGAGAGACTAGAGACTCAAAAATCTGCATCTGGGGGCGCCTGGGTGGCGCAGTCGGTTAAGCGTCCGACTTCAGCCAGGTCACGATCTCGCGGTCCGGGAGTTCGAGCCCCGCGTGGGGCTCTGGGCTGATGGCTCGGAGCCTGGAGCCTGTTTCCGATTCTGTGTCTCCCTCTCTCTCTGCCCCTCCCCCGTTCATGCTCTGTCTCTCTCTGTCCCTCCAAAAATAAATAAACGTTGAAAAAAAAAAATTAAAAAAAAAAAAAATCTGCATCCAGAGGAAAAAGGCCCATTGGTGGTAGGTTAAACACCCCCCCTACTTTATCTTCTAGGAGCAGGAGTCACTACTGTGTCGCCTCCAACGGGGAGCTAGCCAGGGACTGGTCCTGCTACAAAACAAAGCCCCTTGGTGGAGCTACAAGAGCGGTGCCTACGTACTCAATTTTCACGGTCGAGTCACTCGGGCCTCGGTCAAGAACTTCCAGATCGTGCATCCGGATGACCGTGAGCGGGGGGGGGGGGGGGGGGGGGGGGGGGGGGTGGGGGGGGTGGTAAGGGGAGGTTGGAGGGTGGCCTGAGCCGACAAGAACTACGTCTCCCATCAGCATTTGAGCGTTTGTCTAGGCTGGGCCGAGTCCATGCTGTTGCAAAGCCTTTTGGGAAATGTAGTTTTTTAAACGGCCCTCGGTTTCTGGGCTTAGCGGCCGCGCCGCCCGGCCTTTGTGTAGTTCTGGAAGCTCAGAGGACCGCGGAAGGGGATTGAGGGGTGGGGCTGGGCTTCGATCCTGACTTCCTCCTCAGCCGATGCCCTCGTGCTCCAGTTCGGCCGCGTGGCCCCAGACACGTTCACCATGGACTTCTGCTTCCCGCTTTGCCCCCTCCAAGCCTTTGCCATCTGCTTGTCCAGTTTCGATGGAAAGCTGGCGTGTGAGTAGTCCAATGAAATACCATACCCTCGTCAGCTTCTGTTGCCTGCTCATTGGGAGAAAGGGCCCCAGTGCGCCTTCTTTTGTACCACCTTACTATTAACACCTCGTACGCTGCCTGGGTGCCCAGTCGTGTGATTCAGGGAGTGGGCTTTTCAGCAGCACCTGCTTTCCCGGGACTCAGAGTCGTGGGAGATGGGTCTTAAACAACGAAAAATCAAAACGCATCTTAAGAATCGCGAGGACCGATCCTGGAATCGCCAGAGGGGGTCGGGGGTGGAACATCAGGCCGTAGGCACAGCTTATACAAGTGGAAAGAGAGTTGATTGGCTTGGGAATATGCAAGCCTGGGGAAGCAATGGAGAGGGGGCAGGGCCCGACGCTGGACAAAGGACAGGATGTTTGGGCCATTCTTCTTTGAACTGCTGAACAGATCTGAGGTCAGAAAAGACTTCTGAGTTGGAGGCAAACTTGAATTCAAGACATGCATGGGTGAGAGAGTAATTACCATACTGGCTAACACCTGTATAACATTTGTTATTTGGGGGCGCCTGGGTGGCTCAGTCGGTTAAGCCTCCGACTTCGGCTCAGGTCATGATCTCATGGTTTGTGGGTTCAAGCCCCGCGTCGGGCTCTGTGCTGACAGCTCAGAGCCTTGGAGCCTGTATCAGATTCTGTGTGTCCCTCTCTCTCTCTGACCCTCCCCCGTTCGTGCTCTATCTCTCTCTGTCTCAAAAATAAATAAACGTTAAAAAATAAATAAAGCTCAAAAAAAAAATTTGTTATTTGGCAAGGATTATTTTTGCCAGTTTTTTTTTTCAATTTATTTTTTACTTTTTTAATGTTTATTTGAGAGAGAACACGTGTGAGCAGGGGAGGGGCAGAGAGAGGGAGAAAAAGGATCCAAAGCCGACCCTGCACCCAAAGGAAACAGCCCGATGCGGGGCTCGAACTCACAAAACGTGAGATCATGACGAGCCGAGGTCAGATGCTTAAGCAACTGAGCCACCCAGGCGCCCCAATTTTTATTTACTTATGTTTTAAGTTTATCTATTGTTTTGAGAGAGAGCACAAGCAGAGGAGGGGCAGAGTGGGAGGGAGAGAATCCCAAGCAGGCTCCATTGCCAGCACAGAGCCCAACATGGGACTCAGTCTTCTGAACCACGAGATCATGACCTGAGCTGAGTCATTGGCTTAACCAACTGAGTCAGCCAGGCACCCCTGGCAAGGATTGTTTTACGTATGAACATCTTGGGGTGTCTGGCTGGCTCAGTCATGAGAGGGTATGACTCTTGATCTCAAGGTTGAGTTCAAGGCACACATTGGGTGCAGGAATTACTTAAAATCACTCAGTAAGAACTCCTTTGGGGCCTTACAATCCTGTAACATATGTGCTGTTAGTCACAATCTCTGGAACAGGGCTTATAAATACGAAATTGGACAGCTGGGAGCCTCAAGCAGTTCACCATTTAAATGGCCAATAGGAGGATGGGTATATTCCGGGGAGGCATGGAGGACTAGAAATGAACCCCCCCCCCCATTTTTTTGAACGTTTATTTATTTTTGAGAGAGAGAGAGCGTGAGCGGGAGAGAGGCAGAGAGAGAGGGAGACAGAATCCAAAACAGGCTCCTGGCTCCGAGCCATCAGTACAGAGCCTGACACGGGGCTTGAACTCACAAACCGTGAGATCGTGACCTGAGCCAGAGTCAGATGCTTTACCCACTGAGCCACCCAGGTGCCCCTGAACCCTTGTTTTTTTGTTTTTTTTTTTGAGATTACTGAGTCCAGCTCCTAGCCCCCCTTGGGGAGATAACTGTCCCAAGTTTATTTGAGAGAGAGAGAGAGAGAATGGGTGGGGTAAAGGCAGAGAGAGGGGACAGAAGATCCGAAGCAGGCTCCATGCCAACACCAGAGAGCCCGATGCAGGGCTTGAACTCACCAACAGGGAGATCATGACCTGAGCTGAAATCAGACTTACCTGGCTGAGCCACCCAGGCGCCCCTGTCCCAAGTTTAATAAAATTTAGGCAGAGGCCAAAGAAAAATTAACAAGACCCACCAGCCCTTAGTTCAAAAGCCTCAGGACAAGAAGCAAATTTGAGTGATGATGGGAAATACAGTTTATTCTCTATTGAGTACTCCCCTTTATCCCGAGGGTAGTGGAGTTTGTCAGTTCAGATACACACAGTGGCAGGGACATTGCTTGCTACAAATCACAAAGTTTTATTTCTTATATAAAACAATATACAAAAAATAAATAATATAAACATGAAACTACATGATCCTAGCCACGCCTCCCACTGAGGTCCAAGCCGGGAGACAGGGACAGAGGGGCGAAGGGAGATGCCGTAACAGGGCTCAAGGCTGTGGCCTGGACGGAGGACAATGGTAAGATCTGGGTAGGAGCAGGTGTGGCGGCCAGAGGAGGCGTAGGGTTCCCAAAGCGTGCCCAGGCCCTGGCCCGGGCAGCAGGAGTGAGACAGGGGCCCAGCTGCTCCTGGGCCTGAGCAATGCGACGGGCGAAGCGACTTCGATCTCGGGCCAGCTGCTCCCAGGGTCCCCGGCGGGCGGCCCGGGCTGGTCCTGCCCAGACAGCCAGGAGATGGACAGAGACCTTCTCAGAGAAGCGCACCTGAAGGTGGACCAGCACAGACACAAGACGCACATGTCCACAGGGAGAGGGGCGGGGGGAGGGGCCGGGATAAGAGAGAGAGAACCAAACAAAAATTAGTTACACAAGAATGCTTGTGATCTGGTTAGTCACCTGCTAGCCATTCACCCACCAGATCCGGCCCCCTGCAGATGGAGGCGGTTGGTTCCCTGATGCTGACAATGAACCACAGCTGCCCCCTCTCCTCACAGGGGCCCAGCCTCTTGCAAAGGTTTGCGTTACCGTGAACACAGCCCTCCCAGCGGAGTTCACATGCAACCCTCTGCAACACACAGGGGACCCAGAAGTTGGGGCGTTCAGCCCCTCCCCCGCCCCAGCCCAGGAGCTCCAGGAAGGAAGATAAGAGTTCCAGCTCCTCCCTAAGACTGGAGAACTTGAGCCCTCAGCACCCACCTTTCTGGCCTTTACGGGAGGCTCAGGGTCAGGATGCCGGGTGGGGGTTTCCGTGGACTTAAGTCGCCTCTGCAGTCGGACGGGTAGCCGAGGGGGGGCCCAGGGAGGTGGTGGCCTTTCTCCAGGTAAATAGATGGCCACTCGGAAGGGGCGGGGCTCAGCTTCTCCCTGCTGCTTAGCAACTTCCCTTCCTTCTGTGTCCTCTCCCCCGAGGAGGGCGCTCTGAGCCTGAAGGGAGGGACTCAGCGCCGAGTCAGTGGCTTCTGAGTCTTCATCGTCCTCATTCTCATCTTCCTCTTCTGTGTCCTCTCCTGGCCGATAAACCCAGGCCCTTAAGAAGGTACCTGTTGGGGGGACAGAAGAAGAAGCCTCAGCTTCTCCCTCCTCCTCAGCTGCTCCCGAGTCACTGAATTCATCCTCCTCCTCCTCCTCGTCCTCCGTGTCCTCTCCTGGCCGATACACCCAACCCCTGATGAAAGGATTTGTGGATGGGATGGAAGAGGGACCCTCAGTTTCTCCCTCCTCCTCGGCTGCTTCCGAGTCACTGGATTCATCTTCCTCCTCCTCAGACTCCTCTCCTGAACCACGCTCCCAGGCCCTAGCGTGAAAGCCTGAAGATGAGGGGAAAATGGAGCTCTTCGTGGCTTCTTTATTTTCTGTTCTTCTTCCCTCTGTCGCTTGACCCTCTTCCTCCCCGGCACGATACCCCCGAGCTTTAGGCGTGGATCCTGGAGACAAAGGAAAAGCAGGTGCTCTGGCAGCTTCTTTCTTTATAGCTCCTCCTTCCTCTCCCTCCTCCCCTGGACAACACTCCCAGGGTGATGGAGGAAGAGAGAAAAACGTGACCATTTCAGTTCCAGCAGCTCCTCCTTCCTCAGACTTCTCCTCTCCGGGAGGGTCCTGCAGGGCTCTTACTGGAAGGGTAGGGGAGAGGGGAGCAGGCTGGCCACCTACAAAGTCACTTGCTTGCTCTTGAGGGACACCGGTTGTTTGATCCTCTTCATCATCGGCATCTGAAAGTCCCCAGGCTTCAAGGAGAGAACTACTGGCTTTCAGATCGTGGCAGGCCCCCCGGAATGCGTCTCCATCGTCCTCAACTGCTTCACCGTCTCCAGTCTCCCCTTGAAAGTGCCTGCCCTCCGGGGCACAGTGGATGCCCACAAAAGTCTGAGCTGCTCCCTCCAGACCAGCTTCTCCATGATCGGCTCTGGCTACTGGTTCCAACAGCCAGGGTTCTGGAGGTCCTGGGCCCCTCAGGTGGCTCCAGGCCCTGCTGAGAAGGCCCATCAGCGGGGACAGGAGGAAAAAGGGGTGGGTACCCCTCCAGGGGGCAGACTGATGGGGCGCTTGGCCTGGGGCCATCGGTCTGTGCTGGGACAAAAGGAAACAAAGCTCAGAAGCCATTTAGGGGAGAGCATCATGGGATGACTGTGAGTCACGGCCATGGAAATAGTGACACAAACAGCAACGTGAGAGTCCCTCCCCCACATTCCTTTCTGAGCCCTGCCACTCCCTTCTCCAGCGGAGGTAGACGGTTCCCACCTCCTCCCCACCTCCGTTCTCTCAATACCCAGGAGTCTGAGTCCCCACTTCTCTCATTTTTCTTAGGCCCAAGAGTCCAAGCCCCCCAGCCTCTTCTCTCAGACTAAGAAGGCTCAGTTTCCAGAACTGAGAATACAGGGTCTCTACTTGCTTCCCTTGGGGCCAAGGTCCTAGCCCCTGGTTCTCTTATCCATCCTGAGGACTGACATGTCGGGGCCTCAAGACCTTCCTCCCTCTGAGACTCAAACGTTCCGACCCCCTGCATGGTTCCATCACTGGGGATCCAGGAGTCTGGCTTCCAGAGCCCTCCTCCCGCCAGGCTCAAGGCTCCAGGCTCCCAATCCTTTCTCCTTCCTAAGTCCGAGCCCTGGAGTCCGTCCTGGCCGCACCCGTTCCCAGACGCAAGAGTTCAGGCTCCCAGGCCACCCTTCCTCGGAACTCACGAGTCCCGGCCTCGAACCCTCCCGTCTACGTACCTAGAAGTCCAAACTCCCTCCTCATTACTGACCCGGAGTCTGATTCCCAGCCCTCAACCCCTCAGGGCCCTGGCGTTCCGACCCCTCACTCACCGACTCCGGGCTGCGCGTCACCCTGGGGGCAGGAGGGCCGGCTCGGGCTGCCACAAGCGATCGCGGATCTGGATGGCTCGGGAAGCCAGCGCGTTCATCTCGCCCTCCGGTGTCGGGCTCTGGGACTCACGTTGTCACCGGCTACCGCAATCGCTGTCGCTGCAAAGGAGATCTGGCGTCCGGCAAGCACATGAGCGTAGTCCACAGCTAAGCTTCTGAGAACTGACGCAGCCCACAAGGCTTTTATAATCCGACGCGACCGGGCGTGCAGACGTCACGGGGAGGCGGGGTTTCGAAATCTAGACGTAAGGGGTGGGTAAAGGAAAGTTGGAATTCTCGCGGAGATTCCGGGTTCTGTGACGACACGGGGACGTTTCCCAGCGTGACCACGCCCCGAAACAGGCGAGCTGTCAATCAAACGCGGCGACGGTGTAAGCAGCGGGGCCGCTCTCCCAACTGCTGTCGGGGTGGCAAGACGCCTTCCCACCCCTTCCCAATTTAACCAGCAGGCCCCAGTCTAGAACGAGATGGAGATCTAAGGAAAAGAGACTCTGTGAGTCAGAGAAGAAAAGCAGCGGTTCCGTTTCACAAATGAGAAACTGAGGCTGGGGAACGAAGTCGCTTGCCCAAAACGGTCATGGCAGAGCCTAGACTTGATTGTGAATGAAAACAAGCATGTAAGCACCCTGAAGTCAGGCATTTGACTTTGCTCACTGCTTTTTTTCCTCAGTGCCTGGCACAGAGTAGGTACTCAACAAATATCTAGTGAATGGATTCTTTTTTTTTTTTTTTAGTTTTTTAAAAGTTTATTTACTTCGAGAGAGAGTGTGCACCTGGGAGCAGAGGGCGTGGCAGAGAGAGGAGAGAATTCCAATATCGAGGTGCCCCAAGCAGGGCTCGAACCCACGAACCATGAGATCACGGACCTGGGCTGAAATCAAGAGTCCGAGGCTTAGCCGACTGAGCCACCCAAGCGCCCCCGGTGAGTCGATTCTAACCCCCAAATTCAGACTCCTTCCTGGTCTCAAGCACAAGGCTCCACACCTGGATTTCACCCACTTAAAACTCATACAAAAGCTCATACACAGACTGAAATCCCGGCTGGGTACCATCAACTGAACCTCATGGGAATGGGGTCTCCTGCCACAAGTTCCAGGCCCAGGGACGCCATCCCAGTTCCTTGGCCCCTGCCCCCCTACCTGGTCCAGAATTTTGCTCCTCCAAATCTGCCCAGGAACCATGTCTCCCTCCCGAGGGGGGCATCCTCAGTCTAGAACACAGTTCTCACCTGGATCTGGGGTAGATGTTTGACCCTGGCCGCTTGACCCTGCCCTAGCCACTACCCAAGAATCCAGGGTCACTCCCTCCTCCCTGGAAAACCTGGACCCGTCCACTCAAAAACACACTTCCGGGATGCCCGGCTCCATGAACAACCCAGGAGTCCTGACTCCGGGCTCACACCTTTTCAGGTACCCAGAAGTCTGAGCCCCCTCTAGTTCCAGGATCCCAGCTCCCTTCAGGGTGCCAATGAATGACCCGGGCCCTGGAGTCCAGGCCACAGCTTCTCCTCTCCAAACTGTTAGGAATCCGGCCCAGCAGGGACCCAGGAGTCAGGGGCGGGGTGGGGGGGGGGCAGCCCCTCCCCTTAGCGGTGGGGGCAGCTGAGCCAGGGGTCAGGCTGGCGGGGGGGGGGGAGGGGGGGGAGAGGGGCGGGGTCAGCCGGGATTGGAAGGGGAGACAGCAGCGTGGGCGGCTGGCGGACCAGCAGAGAGGAAAGAGAAACGGAGAGGGAGGAAGAAAGCAGGGGGATCTGAGGGAGAGAAGGAAACAGCGGCGGTGGGGACGAGGAGAGAGAGAGAGAAAGAGAAAGAGGAAGAGCTTGAGTGTGAGGGAGAGAGAGGGGGAGAGAACGAGATGGAGATCTAAGGAAAAGAGACTCTGTGAGTCAGAGAAGAAAAGATCTGGAACAGAAACAGAAAGACTGGAAGAGAAAGTGCTGGGGGGGTGGGGGGGGGGGAGAGGGGCTGCGGGCAGGGGAGAGAATGAGCCAGAGAGAGACTGGAAGAGACAGATTAGAGACAGATAGACAAGCTGGGGCCAGAGACAAGGTGTTAGGAGCCTACAAAACGGCAAGAGGGACCAGAAGTGACACAAAGCAAGACGTGTGCGAGTGAGCAGGTGAGAAGGCAGACGGGTCTGAGAGGCAGCACCCAAGAGCCAGAAGAGGAGGGAGACTGCAGCTGGGTGCCCCAGCGCCCGCACGGCCCTCTTACCCCCATCCTTGGGACCCCAGAGCTGGTAAGTTCCCTGGCTGGCCTGGGAGGGACTGCCTGGGTGTGCATTCCTGGCGTCCGGGCTTGGCAGGGATGGCCTAGGGGTGCGTGTGGGAGGGCTGGAGACAGGTAGCTGGGGGCAGCCGCGAAGAGGCAGGGAATGGGGCTCCCTAAGCACAGAGAGGGTCAAATTCCTGGCGAGAGTGCAGGGGGCAAGAATAAAGGAGCCCCTATTCCCTGTCTTGGGCGGCAGACAGCTGCCCCCCTCCCCGCAGCTGCCAATGCCGCCCACCTCTCTTGGCATCGCTCTTGGTATGCAGTCCCGGGCCAGGGCCTCCCCCAGCCCCCCAGTCCCCAGACAACAGGCTCTTTCTCCTCAGCCTCCTCCGACCTGCGAGCCCCTGACCCCGTCTCTGTCCCCAGCCGGGTCAGCTGCAGAGACACGCACACAGCCCCTTTCTTTCTCTCCCCAAGCCCTTGATGGAGGAGGGCAGACCCCGGAGCCGCCTCAGCCTGGCCAGCAGCGTCTCCACCATCTCCTCCCTGGGCAGCCTGAGCACCAAGGTTTGTTTGAGCTTCTTGGAAGGGCCGGGGGAGGGGGGAGGTAGGCGGGGCTCTGGGCTGCCCCATCCTCTTTTTTCCCAGCCCTGGTTCCGTGCCAACTCAAGGGATTCTGTTGTTAGGAGCCAGGAGCCTTAGCGATGGGATCTGCCACACCTAGTAAGGTCCCCAGTTGCCCACTAGCCCCAGCTAGGAATTTAGAGACGCTCCCAGCTGTCTCCACCCCTCCTGTTTTCCCAATTCAAAGCCAGAGTCACAATCTCGCTTGACTTGGTTGCTAAGTTAAGGCTACTCCCCAGCCATGAGGCTCTCCCCAGGAATTCGGGCGGTGACTACCCTTGACTGGGACTGAAAACTCCCTGTCCCAGCTCCAGGCATCCAATCTACCCAGTTCTGAAACCCGAGGAGGAAAAGACCTTTCTCAAGAGGGCTGAGATAGTTGCCTCCCAAGTCATCGCCCCAGCCCCAAGTTCAGTGACATTCATTTCCTTGTCTTCTGCCCTGTCTCTTCACTCATTTAGACTTTACCAAGCTCAGAATCTAGAGATTCAATCCCAACTCAGTGCCATCCCCGGGGCAGGGCATCCTGGGGGACCCTGGCTATGGATGCTGGAGATGCCTGGGTGGACAGGAGAAGGGGCTCCTCTCCTATTGGGAGGGAGGGATTTGGAACCGTCCGTCTCTGGTCATGGGTGCTCAGGGATGTCACTCCCTGGCACTGAAACATCCTTCCATTCAGCTGACCCATCACCAGGGACTCTGCACGGAGATCTTTCTTGATTATGGGGACCTCCCAGGCAAGATCTCCAATTCAGATCCCAAAGACTGCACTACATCTCTGGCTCAGTTAGACCCTTGATCCCCAAATTCCTTCCTCGTCAGCCAGTAGTCTCTTCCTTTCCCCCAAACAGCTCCGTCCGCCCATTAAAAAAAGCGTCTGTTAGCTCTGTAACGCGCACATCCAATTCTGATCTCAGAATTCAGTCCCCTCCTTGGGTGGTTTCTGAGGGCGGCTGAGGTTGGGTCTTGGGTTGCCTGACTCCCAATGCACTGCCTCCCCCAAGCCCATCCAAGGCCCCATTCACATCTGTTCTCCTTCTCTCCTCAGAAGCCTACCCGGGCAGTAAGCAAGGTGCACGCCTTCGGGAAGAGAGGCAATGCACTCAGAAGGGACCCCAACCTCCCGGTGCACATCCGAGGCTGGCTTCATAAGCAGGTGGGGTGAGCGGGTGAAGGGAAAGGACACCGAGTGATGCTAGAGGCTGTCCCCCTGGCTGTCCCCTGTTTCTCTACTTCCAAGTCTCCAAATGCGTTTTGTTTTTCTTTTATTAAAAAATAGATATATATTTAGTTTTGAGAGAGAGAGCACAAGTGGGGGAGAGGCAGAGGGAGAGGGGGACAGAGGATCCAAAGCGGGCTCTGTACTGACAGCTGCGAGCCCGATGAGGGGCTCGAACTCATGAACTGTGGAATCATGACCTGAGCTGAAGACTGAGCCACCCGGGCGCCCCACCCCTCGTTTGTTTCTAACAATCCTTCCCCCCTTTTTCTGTCATTGTTCTATGCACCCGTTCATTCAGCAACCACTTCCCGAATATTTACAAGGTGCCAAGCCCAGATAAGACAAACAAGTATAATATATTCAGGATGGGGCAGGGCAGAGACGGATAATACATTAGCTTGTTTCAGATTGTAGGAATTGCTTTGAAGAAGTAACACAGGAGGATGTACTGAAAAGTGGCAGAGGGGGGCGCCTGGGTGGCTCAGTCCGTTAAGCCTTCAGCTTAGGCTCAGGTCCTGATCTCACAGTTCGTGAGTTGGAGCCCTGCATCGGGCTCTCTGGTGTCCGTACAGAGCCTGCTGCGGATCCTCTGTCCCCCCCTCTCTCTGCCCCTCCCAGGTCTTGGTCCCTCTCTCTCTCTCTCTCTCTCTCTCTCTCTCTCTCTCAAATAAATAAAAACCAGGGCCCTGGGTGGCTCAGTCGGTTAAGCACTGACTTCATCTTGGGTCATGATCTCGCGGTGTGTGAGTTCGAGCCCCACGTCCGGCTCTGTGCTGACAGCTCAGAGCCTGGAGCCTGCTTCAGATTCTGTCTCCCTCTCTGCTCCTCCCCCACTTGTGCTCTGCCTCTCTCTCTCTCTCTCTCTCTCTCTCTCTCTCTCTCTCTCAAAAAATAAACATTTAAAAACTTAAAAATAAATAAAAGTGGCAGAGTACCATTTGACTCTTGGTCAGGGAAGGCGTCTCTGAGATGACATTTGAGTTGAGGCCTAAGTGGCATGAATCACTTCATCACATCGTGACATGAATGAGGCCGATCGTGTTAAGATCTGGGGGCCGAGGGAATCCGAAAGCCGAAGGCCCTGCAGCAGGCCAAAGACTGGTGTTTGGAGCCAGCCAAGGGTTGAGACAGAAGGAGTGGCAGGGCAGTGGTTCTCAAAGTGGTCCCTGGCCGGTATCCTCAGCATCATCAGGGAACTTGCTGGAAATGGCACGGTCAGCTCCCACCCACCCTAGATCTACTGACTCAGGAACTGTGGGCATGGGACCCAGGAAGCTATAATGTAACAAGCCCTCCTGGTGATTCTGATGCAGGACCAAGTGTGAGAGATTCCCTGCCAGCCTGTAAAAGAGAGTAAGGAGGGGCACTTAGGTGGTTCAGTCAGTTAAGCGACTCTTTTATTTAAATGTATTTTTTAGGTAACTTTATTTATTTATTTACTTACTTATTTAGAGAGGGAGAGTGCGGGAGCGGGGGAAGGGCAGAGAGAGAGGGAGAGAGAGAATCCCAAGCAGGCTCCGCACTGTCAGCGCAGAGCCCGACGCAGGGCTCGAACTCACGAACCGTGAGATCGTGACCTGAGCCGAAACCAGGAGCCGGACGCTTAACCGACTGAGCCACCCAGGCGCCCCAAGCGTCCGGCTCTTGAACTCAGCTCAAGTCTTGATCTCAGGGTTGTGAGTTCACACACCAAGTCGGGCTGTGCACTGGGTGTGAAGCTTACATTAAAAAGAGAGAGGGGGGCGCCTGGGGGGCGCAGTCGGTTGAGCGTCTGACTTCGGCTCAGGTCATGATCTCGCAGTTGACGAGTTCGAGCCCCGCGTCGGGCTGTGTGCTGACAGCTCAGAGCTTGAAGCCTGCTTCGGATTCCGTGCGTCTCTCTCTCTGCCCCTCCCCTGCTCTTGATCTGTTTCTGTCTCAAAAATAAACATTAAAAAATTAAAAAAATAATAAAAAATAAAAAAATAAAAAGAGAGAGAGAGAGAGGGTAAATAATTTGAGATTTATTCTAGGTGTGACTGTAAGCTCTGTTTTGAGCAGGGGACTCCCCCAATCTGGCTTCTAATTTCAAAGGATCATGCTGGCTTCTGCGGGAAGAGATTGAAGAAGAGAAGAGGGGCAGGAGGTTGGAGAGAGAGTAGTTCTGGCAGAGGAGATGGGGAGATACAGGATTAGGGTTGTGGCTCAAGCCACCTTCCTGGCCTCTCTGTGCCTCAGACTCCAGCGTAATCAGACCGAGTCGAGGTAGGTAAAGTGCCTGCCCACGTGTTGTATAGTATCTCGTTCCAGCCTTCCAGGAACTTCTCAATCCCCAGTTGACACATGAGAAGACACAAGTGGCCTCGCCAGGAAATGACTAGTCTGATGGCATAGTTTGAGAGGGGTGGAGCTAGGAACCAAACGCAGGTCTGACTGTCCAGAATCTATGGTCGCTCGACCACGACGCTCTGGCTTCCAGCTCTCCAACTCAATCCATTGCATCAAACGCGTTTCTGTTGCGCTCTCTCTATGGGTCCCCGTCCCCAGGTGTCACTGTCTCCGTTCCCACATTTCCTCTCCCTACTTCCCGTCTCCTCAGGCCTCCCCTCCTGCTCTGTTTCCCCAGGACAGCTCCGGGCTGCGCCTCTGGAAACGCCGCTGGTTCGTCCTCTCCGGCCATTGCCTCTTCTATTACAAGGGTCAGTGCCCTGACCTGCGTGGGGTGGACGGGCCCCCCCCACCCCCCACCGCCTCCGTTTCCTCTGGCCTCTTGGCCTCAGATCCCTGTGTGATCCCTGAGCCCAGCCCCTCTTTTGCAGACAGCCGCGAGGAGAGCGTCCTGGGCAGCGTCCTGCTGCCAAGCTACAGTATCAGGCCAGATGGGCCAGGAGCCCCCCGAGGGCGGCGCTTCACCTTCACCGTGAGTCCGTCCCTGGGGTCACTAAGGCACTAGGCAATGGGGGCAGTCATTGGGGCATCCATTATTGGAGATAAAAAGTCTTGACCAGGGTCCGTGGCATCCTCCTTTCTAGAGGTCGCGGGCGTCCACGTCCCCAACTGTCTTTCCCCGCAGGCAGAGCACCCAGGCATGAGGACCTATGTTCTGGCCGCTGACACGCTGGAGGACCTGCGGGGCTGGCTGAGGGCGCTGGGCCGGGCCTCTCGCGCCGAGGGGGACGATTGGTGAGTATAGGTCCTGGCCGTGGCCCTGACGTCCAATCTGGGTCCACCTAATCCCCAGCCCCTCCCCTTTAGGCGCTGCCTCGTCAATGTCCAATCACTTGTCTTGTAGCTCAGGAGACTCCGCCCTTCAAGTCCCACCCCCCAGGGAAATTCATCTCCTCCAATCAGCAAAGTCTTTCTCTTCTAGCCCCCACCCACCACTTTGTCCAGCCCCCGCCCATCGATATTCCACCCTCCCTGGTTGGCTCCCTCGGAAGTCTCCATCCCTAAGGCTGCCACTTAAAGAATGTCAAATATAGAAAGACCGTCACTGCCCCAGCCTGACCCAAGTTTCAGGCTGGAGACTCCTAGTCTGGGACATTGGGTCCAGAGACCCGGATGGACCTTGTTACACTCCCCCCTCCCCCCTCCCCGTCACTGCCACACTCTGGGCCTCATTTTTCCCATCTGCAAAATAGGAACAATGATTTATACTGCACCACCTTCGCTTTATTCTGTGTATGTTCCCGTGTGTGCTCATCCGTGAAGTGGGAATAAGGGTTGTTATGAGGCACAAAGGAGTGTTGTCTTTTTCTGTACCCACTTGTTAGCGGGCGACCCAGGTCACCTGCACTTCCCCAGCCGGGAGAGGGCCCTGGCGGCCCCGGTGGCCCCCCGGAGGTGAGCAGAGGGGAAGAGAGGCACAGCTTAGAATCCCCGGAGGTGGCTCGGCTGTCCAGAGGTCGCGGACGACCTGGGCTGCTCACTCCCAGCCCCACAGCCGACCTCCAGTCTGGACCTCGGATCCGGAGGACTAGGAGCCCCGAGTGAGTTGACGGAGTCTGGGACAAGAAGGTTTTACAGGGCCGAGCATCGGAGGGGAAGAAGAGGGGGGGGGGGGGGGGGGGGGTTGGGGAGAAAAGGGAAAAAGAAAAAGAAAAAAGTTGGGGGCGTGGCCTAAGAGGAGGGCAGGGACTGGGACTGCTTCCCGGTAAGGCTTAGAGCTTTCTTTCTTGAGTAGGTGGGAGTTACTGGAGTTCTTATGGGGTCAGAACCCATAGGGGGCAAGTCCTAAGGAGGAGATGCCACAAAGGGGGAAAATATTCATGCTCTGGCTAATAGAGGGGAGTTCTACTCCAGAGGGACCGTCAGACACATTGGAAGGAGACGCACACATGATGTCTGGGTGGGTAGTGGGGTGAAGGCTCTAGTTGACCTAGTTCCCCTATTCTCTCTTCCCAACAGCCTGTTCACACCCCTCTCTCGCCCTCCATCCCCTCTGAGCCTCCCCCGGCCCCGTTCTGCTCCTGCGCGCAGACCCCCTCCGACCTCGGGTGACATAGCACCTCTTGCCAGACCCCATACCCCTCTGAGTCGCATCGATGTCCGGCCTGCCCTGGATTGGGGCCCCCAGCGCCAGACACTCTCTAGGCCCCCCACTCCCCGGAGAGGACCTTCCTCTGAGGCTGGGGGAGGAAGACCCCCCAGGAGTCCCCAGCACTGGAGTCAGGAGGCCAGAACACAGGTCAGCAGAGAGGTAATGGGGAGGGGGACTACATTTCCCATATGGCTACGGGCTGTCTTTCCAGGCTGGTCTGCGGGCCATGGCCCCTTGAGCATCATGGGGATTGTGGTTCAGCATAATCACAGCTGGGTTCAGATGTGAGGGAAAGTGAACTTCATCTCCCATCAGTCCTCAGGGCTGTCTTTTCGGGCTGGTCTCTGGCCATTACCCCTTAAGTATTATGGGGATTGTAGTCCAAAATACTGTCCTCCAAGACCATGCTGGGACAAGTAGTGTGGATTACATCTGTCTTGTGTCTCCAGTTTCTTTCCAAGATGTTCACTTGCTATTTTTCTCTGAGCGTCATGGGATTGTAGCCCAGAATATCTACAGTTCACCAAAGATGTGAGAGTAGATTACAACTTCCTTTGGTCCCTGGGGCTGTTTTGCCAGGCTTGTCCCATTAGTATCATCCTATGTGTCCCCACGGTGGCACATAGCTGGAGGACAGGTAGTTGAGAAAGTTGTGGGGCTCAGTTCTGAACCTCAATAAGTCTCCTGAGTCACATCAATTCTGGACACATCCACTCTAATATTTGTTACTAAAACATGCCAATTTCTAACCATCTCTGTTTCGATATTCCTCCCAGGCCCCCTCTGGCTCCACGTATCTCCAGCTCCCCCCGAGAGCTCCCGGGACCCGGGCTTCCATGGTTTTATTGGTAGGTGTCCTGGAGCACCTTGAATCTGCCAGAGCCCCCTTCCTTGCTTTCTTTGCTATGGAGAATGTCATCTCCCGGACTTGTGTGCCTAGAGGAGACTGGGTATTTCCAGGTCCCTTGGCAGACTCTTCTGTTAGTTTCCTAAGACTGTTGCAAACTGGGTGGCATGCATATATATAGAATATCTCTCCATTCATTCATATCATCTTCCGGGTATATATTTGAGTTTTAAGTTTTTTTCCGCAGGGATCTTGTGTGCTCTTAGTTAAGGTAATTCCTAAATTCCCGATAGTTTTTATAGCTATTTGAATGGTATCTTTTTCTTTTCTTTTTTTTTTTTTAACGTTTATTCATTTTTTGATAGAGAGACAGAGCATGAGGGGGGGAGGGGCAGAGAGAAAGGGAGACACAGAATGCAAAGCGGGCTCCAGGCTCTGAACTGGCAGCACAGAGCCCAACGTGGGACTCAAACTCACGGACCGTGAGATCATGACCTGAGCTGAAGTTGGACGCTTAACCAACTGAGCCACCCAGGTGCCCCCCGCCCCAACCTTTTTTTTTTTTTTAATTCTCTTTTCTAGCTATGGATGGTATAGAGATATATGATTGATGTTTGGAACTTCATCTTTCATCTGGGATCCTTTCTGCATTGTCTTATTTTTTTTTACTTTTTTACTTTTTTTTTTTAAGTAATGTCTACACCCGTCGTGGGGCTTGAACTCACAAACCCCAAGACCAAGAGTCACATGCTCCACTGATTGAGCCAGCCAGGCGCTCCTGAATTCTCTTATTCTGATCACTCTTTGATTTTGTTGGTTTCTCTGGGTAGGTGAGCATATCATCTGTAAATAATAGTGGTTTTACTTTTCCCTTTCCTATCCTTACACTTCGCTTTGTTTTCTTTTTCTTTTCTAATAGCATCGGTCAAGATCTCTACTAGTGTGTGAAACTGTAACAGTAGTAGTGAGCATCCTTATTTTATTTTCTCTTGTAAAAGAAATGTCTGTGTGGTGCCTGGGAGCGTCCGACTTCGGCTCAGGTCATGATCTCACGGTCTGTGACTTCCAGCCCCGCATCGGGCTCTGTGCTGATGGCTCGGAGCCTGGAGCCTGCCTCGGATTCTGTGTCTCCCTCTGTCTCTCTGCCCCTTCCCTGCTCGGGCTCTGTCTCTCTCTGTCTCTCTCTCTCAAAAGTAAATAAACATTTAAAAAAAAAAAAAGTTTTTAAATAAAAAAAAAAATAAAAAAGGAATGTCTGAATTTTCTCCCCGAGTCATAACATGGCTATAGCTGTTTGGTTAACAGAGCCCATTGGATCTCCCTAAAGCCAAGACTCTGGCGGTTGGTCTACTGAGGTTTGCTAAAGCTTGGAACAAAGCTAATAAGGAGAAAGGTGTCTGTCATTAGAAACAGGGCTTGATTCAGCACTGAGCTACAACAAAGACCTGTCTGTCCATGTGACCCCTGGCTTTTCTCTTTCTCCTCAGCCGGGTCCCCCCCTAGACTCAGCTTTTCACCAAAGCTTGGAGACAGATGTAAGTCCTCCCTGGCCCAACCCCTGCCGAGTTCTCAGAGGCGGGAAGAGAATGCTTTAGACGGTGGCGGTGGTGGTGGCCGTGGCCACAGGGAGGACAGGGGAAGAGCCAGATCTGGTCCATAAATAGCTCCTGTCCTCCTCTTTCCAGACCCTGTTGACCAAGTTGTGTGGGCAGGACCGGCTCCTGAGGAGGCTACAGGAGGAGATAGACCAGAGGCAAGAGGAGAAGGTATGAGGCTCTGAAACGGGGGAGGACTCTTGGCCTCTCCACCCATCTCTCCCTTCCTGAGCCCCAGCGTGCCCCAGGATTTGGGAGGACACCGTCTCTCTCTCCCTGGGGCTGTACGTGGATTCAGAAGTTGAACCACCTTCCGTCTCGGTGCAGGAGCAGCTAGAAGCAGCCTTGGAGTTGACCAGGCAGCAGCTGAGCCAAACAACCAGGGAGGCCGCGGCTCCAGGGAGGGCCTGGGGGCGCCAGCGCCTCCTGCAGGACCGACTGGTCAGTGTGAGGGCCACTCTGTGTCACCTGACTCAGGTGAGCATCTAGGAAGGAGCATGCCCTCCCAGGAGGCCTGAGGACGCTACAAGTTGTCAGTGAAGGGGACCTGCCAGCAGAGGCTTATGGGAAGGTGGTTCTTGAGCATTCCCCTCTTTCCAGGTTTTAAACCAGTCATCTTGACGGTCTTAGAGAGTGAGGGGCAAACAGCCAACAAACAGCAGACTTAATTTAGTGGTTTGAGAGGGTGAATTTGACATGGGCTTCCTGGTTTTGAATCTCAGCTCCTGCTGTGTGACCTTAGAAAAGTTACTTGACCCCTCTGGGCCTTAGATGCCTCTCTCTCTCTCTCTCTTTCTCTCTCTCTTTTTTTTTTTTTTTTTTTGAGAGAGAGAGAAGATGAGTAGACAGAGAAGGAGAGAGAGAATCTTAAGCAGGTTCGACAGCCAGTGCACAGCCTGACCCGGGGCTTCCTTTCCAAACAGTGAGATCATGACCCGAACCGAAATCAAGAGTCAGACGCTCAACCGGCTGAGCCACCCGGTTGCCCCCTCAGATGCCTCTTCTATGAACTTGAAATGATAAAAATAGTATTTAGTACATACAGTCGTTGTAAAAATTTCTTAAATACATACATATTTAAACATATAATCTGGGGCACCTGGGTGGCGCAGTCGGTTAAGCATCCGACTTCAGCCAGGTCCCGATCTCACGGTCCGTGAGTTCGAGCCCCGCGTCAGGCTCTGGGCTGATGGCTCGGAGCCTGGAGCCTGTTTCCGATTCTGTGTCTCCCTCTCTCTCTGCCCCTCCCCCGTTCATGCTCTGTCTCTCTCTGTCCCAAAAATAAATAAACGTTGAAAAAAAAATTAAAAAACAAAACAAAACAAAACAAAATAAACATATACTCTATATATATAAATATATAGATTATATATGTTATATATATCTAACATATATTAAATGAGCGATGATTTAACACTTATATATTACGTAATATATTTTCTATATATATCATGTATATATCATATATTTGTGAATTTTTAAAAGTTAGGTACCTGGTAGATGGTAAGAAATATTTAAATGTTAGCTATAATTATTGTTATCTGTAAAATGGGGACATTAATAATACCTACCTCACAAGAATTAAATAAATGAGAGCTAAGTGTGGTGCCGAGTACATAGTAAGCACCTAATAAATATTAGCTGTGATGAGAATGATTCTTCCTTGGGGGTGCTTAGAGACCCTGGGGGTCTCTCTCTCTCTCTCTCTCTGTCTTGACTGTCCCAAGAATTTATTAGATCTGTAGACTCTTCCACCCTAGCGGAGTTCAGAGGTAATCAGAGAATTTAGGGAAAACTGTTATTCGTCTCCACTAGCAGCTCATTGGAATGGCAGGTTCCTTATAGACTCTGGGGAATCCTAGTAGTCTGAGCAAAGGGGCTCTTGGGAATTGTAGTTCATATGTGTCGTTCCCCCCCCCCCCCCCCCCCCCCGGTCTGGGCACTGGGGACCAGGCCTTCCTTCCTTCCTCCTCCTCCTCGGGCTGGGAAAAAATGGAGTGGGGAAAGATCTGGTGGGTGGGCGTACTAACCCTGTGTTTCCCTGTTTTGGGCACCTGAGGAGCGAGAGCGGGTTTGGGACACATACAACAGCCTGGAACAGGAACTGGGCAGCTTGAGAGAGACTCTGGAGTACCTGCTGCACCTTGGTTCCCCCCAGGTATACATACCCCTGCCCCAAGACCCCACACTCCACCCTCGGCTCCTTGTCCGCCATTGAAACCCTTTTGGCATTTAAGCCCCTCCCACTTCGTTTCAAACTCCTCCCCTTACATCCTTTCCTTACATTTTGAACCCTTTATTGTAGTTAAGACCTTGCCCTTCGTTTTAAGACACACCTGTTTGGAATCACTCTCTCTTCTGGTTCTAAATCTCTCCTCTAATTTTGAAGCCCTGTCCTCTGGTTCAAAATTTCACCCCTCCGCCCTGCCACATCCTGTGTCCTGACTTTTGCTGTTTCATTTATCCTCCGGAATTTCTAGTTTCAAATCCAATCACTTGGTTCAAGCTTCACTACTTTTTTTTTTTTTTTTAATATTTATTTATTTTTGAGGCGGGGGGGGGGGGGGGGACGGGCAGAGAGACAGGGAGACACAAAATCCGGAAGCAGGCTCCAGACTCTGAGCTGCCAGCACAGAGCATGATGCGGAGCTTGAACCCACGGATCGTGAGATCATGACCTGAGCTGAAGTCGGAGGCTCACCCGACTGAGCCCCCCAGGTGCCCTATTTTTTTTTAATGTTTATTTATTTTGAGAGAGACAGAGAGCACAAGCAGGGGAAGGACAGAGAGAGGGAGGGAGAGAATCCCAAGCAGGCTCCGAACTGTTAGTGCAAAGCCCCACTTGGGGCTGGATCTCACGAACCACGAGATCACGACCTGAACTGAAATTAAGAGTCAGATGCTTAACTGAGCCACCCAGGTGCCCCTAAAAATTTTATTTTTAAGTAATCACTACATCCAACATGGGGCTTGAACTCACAACCCTGAGATCAAGAGTCACATGCTCCTCCAAGTGAGCCAGCCAGGCTCACCCCCTACCCTACTTCTTCATTCTAAGCCTAATAATCAAGTTTCTAGATCATATATCTTTAGTTTAAAACGTTGACTTCTAGTATTAAATGCATACTCAGATTTAAGCGCTGCTCTCTGCATGTTAAACCCCTCCCCCTCCTTCCTAAAATCCACTCTCACTGCTAACCCCCCTCCCCACTGGTGTTAAAAATCACTTGGCACCAGCAGTATATGCAAGGAACCAAATTAGGTTTATTACAGGAATTCAAGGTTACTTTAACACTTGAAAATCAGTCCATGTATTTTTGTAAAAAGGAGAAAAGCCTTCATCTCAAGTCTAGCAAATAAAGGTATGAGGAGCAGAGAAAAAGAAGTAAACCTATTTTCATTTATAGATGACATGATTGTATATATGTAGAAAATCCAAAATAATCTCTGGATAAGCTAGTAGAATAAACAAATTCATCAAGGTCACTGAATGCGAGGATAATACGCATAAATCACTGGTCTTCCTGTATGTTAGTACCAAATGAATAGAGAGTATTTATAAACAATAGTGTTTGTAATTGACATAAACAAGTAAAATATCCAGGATGAAATCTAATGAAAGATACGCAAGGCATCTATTCGGCATGCCGTAAAACATCACTGAGAGAAATTAAAGAAGACTTATATAAATGGAGAGATATACCATGTTCATGGATAGGAAAGATACCATACTATAAAGATGTAGTCTCTCCAGATTAATTTCCCCAGTGGGGATTTACAATCCCAGTACAAATCTGGGAGGTTTCTGTGTAGAGATTGACAAAATGACTCTAAATTGTATCCATCAGGGCAAAAGACTAAGAGTAGCCAAGGCAGCCTCCAAAAACAAAGCTGGAGGACTAAGGCAAGTGAATGTCATGTCTGTCTGCAAAGCTACAGTTAATAAGACAGTGTACTAATGTCACAAGTTTAGACAAATAGACAAAAGGGATAGAATAGGATATTCAAGAGCAGATTCACATATATTTATATGCTCTCAAACTTATAATGGAGATAACTGCAGAGCAGTATAGAAAAGACAGTGTTGGGGCGCCTGGGTGGCTGAGTTGCTTAAGCATCTGACTTCGGCTCAGGTCACGAACTCACAGTTCAAGAGTGCAAGCCCCGCGTCGGGCTCTGTGCTGACATTTCAGAGCCTGGCGCCTGCTTCAGATTCTGCCTCCTTCTCTCTCTGCCCCTCCCCTGGTGGCCCTCTTTCTCTCTCTCTCAAAAATAAACATTAAAAAAAAATTTTTTTTTTAAAAGAGTAGGATAAAATTATCCGAGTAACCTCACTCTGTGCAGAAATCTCTGTCCCCACCCATTGCCCCGTTCTCTCCCACTCTCTCTCTCAAAAATAAATAAACATTAAAAAGTTAAAAAAAAAAAAAAGAAAAAGAAAAGCCAGTGTTTGTGATAAATTGTGATGGGTCAAAGGGATATCTGTATGGAAATGGATATCCACAAATAGAGCCTCCACATGCACACATCATGCGTTTATGACTCCATAAATACAGCCTCGCTGATTTCAGACCCATCTTTGACCCTCCTGGCATTTTCCCACCTTTTGAGTAGCGGATTTCTCTCCTCCCCCCCCAGGACAGAGCATCTGCTCAGCAGCAACTATGGATGGTGGAAGACACGCTGGCAGGTCTGGGGGGCCCCCAGAAACCACCCCCCAACGCTGAACCTGACTCCCCATCCCCTGCACTGCAAGGCGAGGAGTCCTCAGAGAGGGAGGTGAGACGCACAAGCCTCTCTCCCCGCCCCCAGCTCCCTGTCCCATCTGCCCTGGCCCAACTCATCACCCACTCCCCTTTTTCTCTCTCCCTTTCTTTCTCTCAGCTAACCAACCCCAGGCAGGTATCCTAGGCTCTGGAAGTATCTAGGATACTGTGCTGATCAGCAGAGAGCCCTACATGGGGCTCGAACTCATGAACCGTGAGATCGTGACCTGAGCCCAAGTCAGACCCTTAACCTACTGAGCCACCCAAGCACCCCTCCCCTTACGTTAAATAGGGATAATAATTGCCACCTTGCAGGAGGGGATGCAGTGAGATAATGCGAATAAAGTGCTTATCACGGCGCCAGATGCATAATCAGTATAAAACCTTGCATTTAAAGTGCCTTGCTATGTGCCAGGCACTGTTCTAAGTGCCTTACATGCATGCATTCAATCTTCAGACATGGATTCAAAGGTGAAATATGGCCCAGAGAGGGAAAGTAACTTGGAGAAGGTTGCACAGCTCCTAGGTGGCAGAGCTGGGATGTGAAACTAGGACGTCTGGCTCCTGGTTTTCAGTCTTAACTCCTCCCCATGCTGTGTCTTGATGGCCGAGTGCCTGAAAACTGACAACGGTACGCGTTATTCTCCTTTCCCGACCACACCAGAGCCTGCCTGAGTCCTTGGAACCGAGCTCATCCAGGTCCCCTGAGGCCGACTGGGGGCGGCCGCCCGGGGGTGACAGAGACCTCCCCAGCCCTCGCCCAGGTGAGTGTCCTGGCCCGGGTGGGACTTGCTTGGCATTTCCTGTCCTCACCAAGCCCCGTTCCGTCCTCCCAGGTCTTGGATCGCCGAGGGTCTCCCGGGCCTCCAGCCCTGAGAGTCGTCGTCCTGTTTCCCCACCGCCAGGAACCAAGGTAGGCAGCCCATCCAGCCTCCTCGGGTCCATCCTGTAACCCTTTAATCTGACCACCCCCCACTCTGGGGAGACAGCTGCGAGAAAGGAGTTCTAGGGCCACACCCCAGAGCAGAGAGAGACACTGGCTGAGTGTTGGGATGGAATTCTGTCTCTGTTGCTTCTAAGCTGTGTGACTTTGGGTCAGTTATTAAACCTCTCTGCCTCTATGTTCTCATCCGCAAAACGGACCTAATAGGAGCACCTACCGCCTAGAGCTGATGTGAGTATTCAAACTAAGTGAATGCCCATTAGGTGGAAAATAGTGCCTAGATGTAGTATCTCATTCATTCATTCGACAAATATTTATTAAATATCCCTTTGGCTGTCCAATAAGGTAGCCAGTCGCCACATGTGATTATTTAAGCCTAAATGAATCATAATTTGGGGCACCTGGGTGGCTGAACTCTGTTAAGCATCCGACTCTTGATTTCGGCCCAGGTCATGATCTCACGGTGCGTGAGTCCCAGCCCTGCATCAGGCTTTGCATTGACCGCACGGAGCCTGCTTGGGATTCTCTCTCCTTCTCTCTCTGCCCCTCCTCCTCCTCTGTCTCTCAAAAATAAATAAGTAAACACTTAAAAGAAATCAATGAATTAAAACGAGGGGCTGGCTCAGCTGGCTCAGGCAGTAGAGCGTGTGACTCTTGATCTCGGGGTTGTGAGGTCGAGCCCCATGGTGGGTGTAGAGATCACCTAAAAATAAAATCTTTAAAAAAATGCACTAAAATGAAGTAAAATGAAAAAATTCACTTGCACTCACTGCATTTCAAATTCTTAGGAGCCACACTTGGCCAGAGGCTACCCTGTTGGGCAGGGCAGATACAAAACATTGCCACCATCACAGAAAGTTCTATTGCACAGAGCTGTTCAGGCGCTGAGGGCACACACGTGAACAGAACGAGGAAAAAAAAAAAAAAATCCTTCCCTGAGGAGTGTGACATTCCAGTGGGAAGAGGCAGATTATAGTTTACTGTACATTATTTTATACGTTATAAGTGCTGAAGAGGTAAAAGCAAAAAGGTCTGGAATGCCGGAAGAAGGGATGCAATTGTAAATGGCTTGGTCTAGGGTAAGCCTCATGCAAAGGTGACACTTGTGCAGCTAGCTACCTGAAGGAGGTGAGGGAGCGAGCCTTGGGGATATCTGGTGGAAAAGCGTTATAGGCAAGGGGAACAGCCTTTGCAGAGGCTCTGGGGCAGGACTGGGCCTGCGGTGTTGTGGAAGCAGGTAGAAAGCCAGTGTGTCTGGAACCGAGTAAGCCAGCGAGAGGGAGAGGGGGAGAGGGCAGGAGACATGGGTCAAGGGCATGGGTCGCGCATGCGTGGTCCTGTGGCCCTAGGTGAGCCCGGAGCCCTGGAGGGTTCTGAGCTGCCCGAAGCGGAAACCGGCGCCCTCTGACGGCCGTGCGGGGAACAAGCCGCAGGGCGAGCGCTGAGGCCGGGACCCAGTGAGGACAGTCCAGGCAGGAGATGACGGTCATTTCCACTAGGTTAGAAGGAGTGGAGATGTTGAGAGGGAGGCAGATTCTTGTTACACCGGTTTTATCCAAAACTCTCGGGACCAGATGTAATTCAAAATGCAAACATTTGCAGATTCCAGGCTGGTAATATGCATATACTGTGTATTCTATAATATCCCCCCACAGCGCCACCCTTAATCAAACACGTTACATTTCTCTAGAAATGTGTATGAATGTTCATACTTAAACGGGATTTGGTTTATAAATAACGTCTGAATTTAAATGTCAAGTTTTTAAAAATATACCAACAAACAACCGAATGATCGATTGAGTTCCGTGGAATAAAAATTGATTATAGGGGCCCCTGGGTGGCTCAGTCGGTTGAGCATCCGGCTTCAGCTCAGGTCCTGATCTCACAGTCTGTGGGTTCCAGCCCCGAGTCGGGCTCTGTGCGACAGCTCGGAGCCTGGAGGCTGCTTCACATTCTGTGTCTCCCTCTCTCTCTGCCCCTCCCGGGCTCCCATTCTGTCTCTCTCTCTCTCTCAAAAATGAATAAACATTGAAAAAAAATTTTTTTAATTGATTATAAATACCAGGCACTTTTTAAAAAAATTTTTTTAATGTTTTATTTATTTTTGGCAGAGAGGGAGAGAGAGACAGAGCATGAGCGGGGGAGGGGCAGAGAGAGAGGGAGACACAGACTCCTCCGAAGTGGGCTCCAGGCTCTGAGCCGTCAGAGCAGAGCCCGACATGGGGCTCGAACTCACAAACCGCAAGATCATGACCTGAGCCAAAGTCTGTCGCTTAACCGACTAAGCTGCCTAGGGGCCCCAAACGTTTATTTATTTTTGAGAGAGAGAGAGAGAGAGAGAGAGAGAGAATGAGTGGGGGAGGAGCAGAGAGAGAGGGAGACACAAAATCCAAAGCAGGCTCCAGGCTCTGAGCTGTCAGCACCGAGCCTGACGCGGGGCTTGAACCTATAAACCTGAGCCAAAGTTGGCCACTTAACCGACTGAGCCTCCCAGGTGCCCCTGGGGTGTCTCATTTTAATTGAGCAAATCGGTTGGGATCTCTTGGTCACTTAATAAATCCACACTGTTGAAGGTCAGTAATGAACTGTGTAAGGGCTGAGGGCAGGCCTCCCCAAGATGGGCCACTTTAGCATGAAGATTATTCTGAGCTAAAGGCAATCGAGACCCTGGGGGCCCAAGAGAAACATTGGTGCCTCCCTTAACTACATAGAAAAATCGAAATCGGAGCTCTTTCCCAGAATAAGGGTTATTGGCTGAGATAAGTTTTATCTGAGTAGCCCATCTGTATGGCAGGACAACCATCTCATTACCAAATACCTCCTCCTCTTCTCGTCTCTCTGTGAAGTGCGTCCCTTCCCTCCAGAGTCCCAGGCCCCTACCCCCTTGTCCTTGGTTCGGAATGATATGCATACCTCATTTTGCCTGACTGCCTCTGGAATCTCCACGTCCGTGCGGACTCCCCGTGCGTCCGCTGTTGCATTTGGATTTCTCCGCTTAATCTGTCTTGTGTGAATTTGATTCTTGGTCCGGCTGGACGGACGCTTGAAGGGGCTGGGGATTCTTGCTCCCTGAGAACTGACCACGTATTTCGTCTTTTTCTCCACCCCCAACGTGGGGCTCGAACTCACCATCTTGAGATCAGAGTTGCCCGGTCTTTGGACTGAATTCACCAGCCAGGGCGCCCCCTGCAGGGCCATTTGAAACATTCTCGGAGCCCTAAATCTGTGCTTGGATTTTTCTTCTGAGCTCTTAGAAGTCACAGATATTTCTTTTTTTCTTTACTTTTCTTTTCTTTGTAAGTTTATCCATTTATTTTGAGAGAGAGAGAGAGAGAGCAGGAGCGCGAGCGGGGGAGGGACAGAGAGAGAGAGAGAGAGAGAGAGAGAGAGAGAGAGAATCCCAAGCAGGCTCCACACCCAGGACAGAGTCTGACACGGGGCTCAATCTCACTAACTGTGAGATCATGATCTGAGCCACCCAGGTGCCCGTTACCAATATTTCTGTTGCTTCTTTTCACCGTAACCCACGGGGCTGTCTTTGGCTCCTTCGTTTATCTTGGAGATCAGTTTAAACCAAAAGTCATAAATAACAAAAAGCAAGAAAGTAGCCAGGGATGGCAGGGGCCCGCCTGACAGAGGATGTGCTGAGACTCAGGTGACGATGCTGTACGTCATAATACCAGGTGGATATCGGCACCAAGTTTAAGGAAACGTGTCCGTTTTTAGGGTTTTTTTTGTTTGTTTGTTTTTTTGCAGTGGCAGGGGAGGGAGGGGGGAAGTAGAATTGCGCATAGGAGATTTTTGGAACTGATCTGGAAGGTGGAGCCAGTAAGATTTCTTGGCACATTACAGGTAGGGTATGAGGAGTCGGGGAGTGACGGTTGGGTCCTTGGCCTGGGCCTCTGGGGCAGTGCCAGTTACCATGCAGGAGACAGTGGAGGGAAGGTGAGGAATCCAGGTTTGAGTATGCTGATTAATTCCGAACTTCAAGTTTGAGATTATTCAAGGCATCCATCGGGGCTGTTGTGGGCCCTGGGCTCGTGTGTACTGGGTTTCGCTGGACGCTGTGATTGCTGAGCTGAATCAGGCCACATCTCAGGCTTTGGGGAGCCTCAGACGGGATCACGATGAGAAGAGAGGGAGGCGTGTGCGTGGTGCAATGTCAATAGCTCAGGGGCTCTGGGGGACACCAGCGGGCAGCTCCCAGACTCAGCCTAGGCGTGTTGCGGGACGGTTTCCTGGAGGTAGAGACACCTTCAAGAGTAGGTTAGAATTTACCAAATGGGGAATTTACTAGGGAAACAGCTGGTACAAATGTTTCTAAAGCCAGCATCTCTGCTAGCCTACAGGAAGCCTTTTTGTGAGTTCGGAGACAGGCACGCACCCCCTCTGGGAGGGCAGAGCATGACTTGGTCGGTGGAGGGCTCAGCCCTTGGGCAGTGAGCAACACATACATCTGTACAGGGCCGCTCAGGAGCCCAGAACTCTGGCCTCCAGAACCCCATCCGCCAACTGCAGGGTGGTCCAATTCAGAGCAACGAACATCTCCTGTGGGAGAAGTCCCTCACAGCGTGGGACACTCCATAGGTCACTGCCTGAAGGTCATGGCCCAGAAGCTCGGATGGTATGTCTCCGGGTCAGAGAGCTCTGCTTGGGGTCTTATAGCTGCAGCTTTGTTGTGTCTTATTTGTGGCTAGCTCCCTGTATGTGTCTGTGTCCACATGGCCCCCTTTCCTTAAGGACACATGCCTGCGGCTGGAGAGCCCCATCTGCCTGTCTCCTGCCCGGAGCAGCTGACAAGTCCTGACAGCCTTCCTGCATCTCAGTCCCTCTCTGTCCCCTCCTATTCAACTGGCAGTGTTCCTGCTGAGATGATTTCCTGGATCCCCATGTCACATGCCTAATCTCTTAGCAAACGGGTTGTCTGGCCACACCCTTGGGGTTCTCTCCAGACTTCTGGTTTCTTTTTAGCACACTTTTCTTCCCTCCCCCTCCCCGCCTTTGATTTAGCTCTGTCCTCTTGCGTTGTTTTTTTTTTTTTTTAATTTTTTTTAATGATTTTATTTATTTTTGAGCAGAGCATGAGTGGGGGAGGGGCAGAGAGAGAGAGGGAGACACAGAATCCGAAGCAGGCTCCAGGCTCTGAGCTGTCAGCACAGAGCCCGACGCGGGGCTCGAACTCACAGACTGCGGGATCACGACCTGAGCCGAAGTCGGAGGCTTAACCGGCTGAGCCACCCAGGGGCCCCTGTCCTCTTTCGTTTTAAGCTCTTCAGGCTAGAAGCCCATGATCAAGGTGTGAGCAGGGCCGTGTTCCCTCTGAAGGTGCCAGGATCTGTTTGAGGCCCCTGTCCTAGCTTCTGCTGGTTCCTTGGCTTGTGGGGGCCGACTCCAGTTATATGCGGCATTTTCCCTGTGTGTGTTGTTCTTCTGATTTTGACGGCCAGAGAGAGCTCCCCAGATCCTTTCAAAGGCCAACCCAAGTCGATCCTCTTGACAATTTAGTTAATGCATCTCCTTCTTGGGGCGCCTGGGTGGTTCAGTCTGTTGAGCGTCTGACTCTAGGTTTCGGCTCAGGTCATGATCTCATGGTTCATGGGATCGAGCCCCACATTGGGCTCTGCACTGACAGCACAGAACCCACTTGGGATTCTCTTTCTCCTCTCTCTCTGGCCCTCCCCCAACTTGTTCACTCTCTGTCTCTCAAAGTAAATAAGCATTAAAAAAATTTTTTTTTTTAAATACATCTCATTCTTCCTTTTGCTGTGTCTAAGTTGACTCAAGAGTTGTTTCTTGGGGCGCCTGGGTGGCTCAGCTAGTTAAGCGTCTGACTTCAGCTCAGGTCGTAAACTTGCGGTTCGTGAGTTCAAGCCCCACGTCAGGCTCTGTGCTGATGGCTCAGAGCCTGGACCCTGCTTCGGATTCTGTGTCTCCCTCTCTCTCTGTTCCTCCCCTACTTGCACTCTGTGTGTGTCTCTCTCTCAAAAATAAAGACTGGGGCACCTGGGTGGCTCAGTTGGTTAGGCATCCGACTTTGGCTTAGGTCATGATCTCGAGGTCCATGAGTTAGAGCCCCGTGTTGGGCCCTGTGCTGACAGCTCAGAGCCTGGAGCCTGCTTCGGATTCTGTGTCTCCCTCTCTCTCTGCCCCTCCCCAGCTTGGACTCTGTCTGTCCCTCTCTTTCAAAAATAAATAAACACTAAAAAAAATAATACACAGATAAATAAACAAATAAAGAGTAAAAACAAAACAAAACAAAAACAAAAAAAACCAGAATCTCGACTACTCATGCAGAGAAGCTGGATATGTTCAGGAAGTGTGGGTGCTTGTCGGGCTGGGGGTTTGGATTCCAACAGGGCAGCTGATGAAACTGAGGCCAGAGAGGCCGGTTGGGCCTTAAACATCCTGAGGGTGCTCGGAGCCGCGGGAGGACAAAGTCTGCTCTCAGCACAGAAAGATCGCCCTGAATCTGGTGGGGACCTTAACGGGAGAGGGCAAGACTGGAGGCCGAGAGAGGTTCAGGGAAGAGATTAAGGGGAGCAGCAAGGTTGGGGCCTCAAGCGTTCCTCGTCTCCCCAGGCCCCCCTCGCCCGGCCTCGGATGAGTGCCCAAGAGCAGATGGAGAGAATACGCAGAAACCAGGAGTTTGGACGGCCTCTCCCTCGCCCTGCTTCCCCCCGGCACCTCACTCTGGGGAGAACACTGTCCCCAGCCAGACGCCAGCCTGACAGAGAACAAAGGGTGAGGGGAAGAACAGAGGGCGCAAGGTGGGGTGGTAACGGATCCTCTGCTTCAAGTTTGAGGCTCAGTTTCCTTCTCTGTAAAATGGGAACTTCTCTCCCGCTTGACCCAGAACTGGGTTTCCAGACTCACCCCTGATCTGTGTGCCCATGTGATGGCTCCCCTAGTGGGGTGGGGGTGCGGCAGGGGAGGCAGAGACAGTGTCGCTTCACCAGTGTTGTTCTTCCTTCAGAATGGGGGGGGGGTCACAGGTCTGGACTGTGGGCCCAGCTTTTCTTTTTTAGTTCCTCTGCGTGATCAAAGCCGGGGGGGGGGGGGGGCGGGGGTTGGGGAGGGAAGTGAGCAAGTAAGGAGATGATTACATTCATACTGTTGCAATAGGGAGAGCATTCCAGAGCTGAAGATACGATCAGCACGATGTGTGTGAGACTTTTCTAGGAGGAATTAGACAAGTCCTAGGTGGGTCATTTTACAGCTGGGATTGTTTTTGTAATCAGAAGGTGTCTCAGCCAGACACCAACAGCTCAGGGGTGTTAGAGGGGGTTAGAGGGGACCAACAGCTCAGCCACTCCATTATGAGGCGTAAATTGTGAATTTGGAGGGTCTGTTTCTGGCCTTGTCTTGTCATAGGTGAACAAGAGGGTGGTCATTTGTCAGTCTTATGTAGGTCATATGGAGAAGGGTGCTTTGCAGTAAGCCATTTCCCCGAATGCAAATGGCTGGGGGCGGGGGGGGGGGTTCTTTCTTAACCCTTGCTGTTTTCCAGGAGTGCGTGTAAAGTTAAACATTGTCAGTGTCTCTGGGGCAATTTCATTCCCTCTCTGAGCCCCCTTCATTTCACCCTCCAAATCAGACCATGAGGACTTCCAGGTGAGGAATTTTAATGCCCCGATTCCTTTGCAGCCTGTCCAGGGACACTCAGGAGCCCCCAAATGGCTCAGAAGCTCTGGATCCTGGAGCAGGTAAGGAAGTGGAAAGTGAGGCAGGAAGCAGAAAATCAATTTGCCAAAGGCTGCTTGCTGTCTCTTGAGTACTAAGATATACAGACTGCAGAAGCTTTTAGAGATGCTTGAATTCCTGGGCCACCAGAAAGGCCAGGATCCGCAGTGAGAACTGGAGTTTCCCAAACTGCAGAACTGGATAGATATGAAACTCCTTTTCTCTGTTAGGAAAGTGGGTGAAATTTAACAAGGAATAGACTATGAATCCCATAATGCAAGCTCTGTTTAAAATCCTTTAGAGACATGTGCTAGGGACTACAACTCCTGGGAGGACATGCATGGCCCTGTGGTACTGGCTAATTGTAGACCCCCCCCCAAATCTCTTTTTTTCTAGTCCGAGGACCACCACCCCTTATTTGCCAACATCCGAAGGTCACCGGGAGAGAGTCCTCAGCCTCTCTCAAGCTCTGGCCACTGAGGCGTCGCAGTGGCACAGAATGATGACAGGTGAGGAGGGGCTGGGGATCTTGGACTCCTGGGTTTTAGGGAAGAGGGAGCCAGACAGAGTCTGGAATCCTTGGTGCAGGTCGGGAGGAGGCTGAGAGCTGCTGGAAATCCTTTGTCTTGATGAGGAAAGTGCCCTTGAGGGCTCCAAAGGTCCAGATCCCAGGAAGGAGGGGACAGGGTTTCAGGACTCCTGGGTCTGGGGGAGGAGGGGGTTGGGGCCAGACCTGTGGGTCTGAGGGAGGAGAGGGTGGGGACTGGACTCCTGGGTCTGAGAGGAAAGGCCTGGGGGTCTGGACTCCTGTGTCCCAAAGTTTGCCATTCTCATCCCCCCAATCGTGCTATGCAGGTGGACATTTGGACTCCCGAGGAGACCCTCTTCCCCCCGCGGCACCGCCTCCGTCAGATCCCACCCCCCAGGTGACCTCGCCCCCGAGGTCTCCAGTGGCTAATTCCAGTAATTCCAGCTCGGCTGGGTGCTCCCACCGGGGTAGTGGGCGTGGCGCAGGCCCCGCCTCTTGGGAGCCCACGTGGGAATCCGGGACCGCCCCTCCCGCCCTGACCCAAGAGGAGGGGGCGTGGCCTCTGCGGGTCACTCTGCTGCAGTCCAGCTTCTGACCTGCCCCACGCGAGCGCCGCAGCCAATCGGGACGTGAGGGCGTGGCCTCGAGGTACCGCCCGGAGATCTGGAGCCACTCAGGGCGCAGTGGGGGCGTGGTCTGGTCTCCATGGTGGCCTGAGGAGAAGTGTGTATCACCAAAGTTTGATTTTTCCCGGTACTTGTCCAAATTCGGATTAAAACTTTGAACTTTTAGTCAATAGCTTTCTCTCTGTCTGTTTGGGGTTGTGACACTGGGGTCTCTTAGGGGCAGAGCTGGAGTCGTGGACTCCAGCGTCCCGAGGAGTGAAGAGAGCAGGGGCCTCGAACCTGTTGGTCTAGAAAAGGAGGCAGCTCCAGCCTGGCTTTCTGGGTCTCAGGGAGGAGGGGTCTGGGGCCAAACTTCCAGGCTTCTGCCCTTCCTGGCAACGCCCCCCCAGGGCCGGGCTTCCAGGATCCAACCCCTATTTATGGGCTGACTCCACGGCCTCAACCCTGACTCTGGGGGTGGAAAGAGGCACCTAGCGAGTGACAGGGAGAGGAGGACAGAAGCAGAATGGCCACGGGAACGCGCTATGCCGGGAAGGTGGTGGTCGTGACAGGGGGCGGGCGCGGCATCGGAGCCGGGATTGTGAGAGCCTTCGGTGAGTAGGGGGTCTGACTGTGCGGGAACACTGGAATCTGGGAGAGGAGAGACCCTGGGAACGAGTGGGGGTGGGGACCTGCAGTACTGGAGTGGAGATTTGGATCCTATAAAAACTCATTTGGCAACGCTAATGAAGGAGTAGGCAGCTCCAAAACTGGTTAGTCCCCTTCTCTGGGTCTCAGTGACTGTAACTACGAAGTCGGTGGTTGGAGAATGTCGCTTGCAGCTTTGGGGTTTATTCTGGAACCCAGGGTTGGGGGCTCAGGAACCCCAGCGGACACCTGGAGTGGCCAGGGAGAATATGGGTCAAGTCTTCTGCCCTTTGCTCTAGAGGATCGTCATGAGACTTTGGGGTCACGAGGGGGAACCGTTGGGAAGATAGGATAGGCCCCCCACTCCAAGTGGCCACCAGAGGGCAGCAGAGGCTTTGCCAGGTCTGTGCTGGAGTAACCTGTTCTCCTATTCTCAGTGCAAAGCGGGGCTCAAGTGGTCATCTGTGACAAAGATGGTGAGTGAGCTTCCCTCAGTCCTCACCTCCTCCCTCAGACCCAGGAGTCCTGCCCCCAGCCCCTCCTCCCTCAGACCCAGGAGTCCTGCCCCCAGCCCCTCCTCCCTCAGACCCAGAGTCCAGGCCCCCAGCCCCTCCTCCCTCAGACCCAGGAGTCCAGGCCTCCAGCCCCTCCCCTCTCAGACCCAGGATCCAGACCCCCAGCCCCTCCTCCCTCAGACCCAGGAGTCCTGCCCCCAGCCCCCTCCTCCCTCAGACCCAGGGGTCCTGCCCCAGCCCCCTCCTCCCTCAGACCCAGGAGACCTGGCCCCCAGCCCCCTCCTCCCTCAGACCCAGGAGTCCTGCCCCAGCCCCCTCCTCCCTCAGACCCAGGAGTCCTGCCCCAGCCCCCTCCTCCCTCAGACCCAGGAGTCCTGCCCCCAGCCCCCTCCTCCCTCAGACCCAGGAGTCCTCACCCCCCAGCCCCTCCTCCCTCAGACCCAGGAGTCCTCACCCCCCAGCCCCTCCTCCCTCAGACCCAGAGGTCCAGGCCCCAGCCCCTCCTCCCTCAGATCCTGGAGTCCTGCCCCCAGCCCCCTCCTCCCTCAGACCCAGGAGTCCTGCCCCAGCCCCCTCCTCCCTCAGACCCAGGAGTCCTGCCCCCAGCCCCCTCCTCCCTCAGACCCAGGAGTCCTCACCCCCCAGCCCCTCCTCCCTCAGACCCAGGAGTCCTCACCCCCCAGCCCCTCCTCCCTCAGACCCAGAGGTCCAGGCCCCAGCCCCTCCTCCCTCAGATCCTGGAGTCCTGCCCCCAGCCCCCTCCTCCCTCAGACCCAGGAGTCCTGCCCCAGCCTCCTCCTCCCTCAGACCCAAGAGTCCTGCCCCAGCCTCCTCCTCCCTCAGACCCAGGAGTCCTGCCCCCAACCCCCTCCTCCCTCAGACCCAGGGGTCCTGCCCCCAGCCCCCTCCTCCCTCAGACCCAAGAGTCCTGCCCCAGCCCCCTCCTCCCTCAGACCCAGGAGTCCTGCCCCAGCCCCCTCCTCCCTCAGACCCAGGAGTCCTGCCCCAGCCCCCTCCTCCCTCAGACCCAGGAGTCCTGCCCCAGCCCCCTCCTCCCTCAGACCCAGGAGTCCTGCCCCCAGCCCCTCCTCCCTCAGACCCAGGAGTCCTGCCCCCAGCCCCCTCCTCCCTCAGACCCAGGAGTCCAGCCCCCAGCCCCTCCTCCCTCAGATCCTGGAGTCCTGGCCCCCAGCCTCCTCCTCCCTCAGACCCAAGAGTCCTGCCCCAGCCTCCTCCTCCCTCAGACCCAGGAGTCTTGCCCCCAACCCCCTCCTCCCTCAGACCCAGGAGTCCTGCCCCAGCCCCCTCCTCCCTCAGACCCAGGAGTCCTGCTCCCAGCCCCTCCTCCCTCAGACCCAGGAGTCCTGGCCCCAGCCCCTCCTCCCTCAGACCCAGGAGTCCAGCCCCCAGCCCCCTCCTCCCTCAGACCCAGGATCCAGACCCCCAGCCCCTCCTCCCTCAGACCCAGAGGTCCAGGCCCCAGCCCCTCCTCCCTCAGATCCTGGAGTCCTGCCCCCAGCCCCCTCCTCCCTCAGACCCAGGAGTCCAGCCCCAGCCCCTCCTCCCTCAGACCCAGGAGTCCAGGCCCCCAGCCCCTCCTCCCTCAGACCCAGGAGTCCTGCCCCAGCCCCCTCCTCCCTCAGACCCAGGAGTCCTGCCCCCAGCCCCTCCTCCCTCAGACCCAGAGGTCCAGGCCCCAGCCCCTCCTCCCTCAGATCCTGGAGTCCTGGCCCCCAGCCCCCTCCTCCCTCAGACCCAGGAGTCCTGCCCCCAGCCCCCTCCTCCCTCAGACCCAGGAGTCCTGCCCCAGCCCCCTCCTCCCTCAGACCCAGGAGTCTTGCCCCCAGCCCCTCCTCCCTCAGACCCAGAGGTCCAGGCCCCCAGCCCCTCCTCCCTCAGACCCAGGAGTCCTGCCCCCCAGCCCCTCCTCCCTCAGACCCAGAGGTCCAGGCCCCCAGCCCCTCCTCCCTCAGACCCAGGAGTCCTCACCCCCCAGCCCCTCCTCCCTCAGACCCAGGAGTCCTGCCCCAGCCCCCTCCTCCCTCAGACCCAGGGGTCCTGCCCCCAGTCCCCTCCTCCCTCAGACCCAGGATCCAGACCCCCAGCCCCTCCTCCCTCAGACCCAGAGGTCCAGGCCCCCAGCCCCTCCTCCCTCAGACCCAGGAGTCCTCACCCCCCAGCCCCTCCTCCCTCAGACCCAGGAGTCCTGCCCCCAGCCCCCTCCTCCCTCAGACCCAGGAGTCCTGCCCCAGCCTCCTCCTCCCTCAGATCCTGGAGTCCTGCCCCCAGCCCCCTCCTCCCTCAGACCCAGGAGTCCTGCCCCCAGCCTCCTCCTCCCTCAGACCCAGGAGTCCTGCCCCAGCCTCCTCCTCCCTCAGACCCAGGAGTCCTGCCCCCAACCCCTCCTCCCTCAGACCCAGGATCCAGACCCCAGCCCCTCCTCCCTCAGACCCAGGAGTCCTCACCCCCCAGCCCCTCCTCCCTCAGACCCAGGAGTCCTCGCCCCCCAGCCCCTCCTCCCTCAGACCCAGGAGTCCTGCCCCAGCCCCTCCTCCCTCAGACCCAGGAGTCCTCACCCCCCAGCCCCTCCTCCCTCAGACCCAGGAGTCCTCACCCCCCAGCCCCTCCTCCCTCAGACCCAGGAGTCCTCACCCCCCAGCCCCTCCTCCCTCAGACCCAGGAGTCCTGCCCCCAGCCCCCTCCTCCCTCAGACCCAGGAGTCCTGCCCCAGCCTCCTCCTCCCTCAGATCCTGGAGTCCTGCCCCCAGCCCCCTCCTCCCTCAGACCCAGGAGTCCTGCCCCCAGCCTCCTCCTCCCTCAGACCCAGGAGTCCTGCCCCAGCCTCCTCCTCCCTCAGACCCAGGAGTCCTGCCCCCAACCCCTCCTCCCTCAGACCCAGGATCCAGACCCCAGCCCCTCCTCCCTCAGACCCAGGAGTCCTCACCCCCCAGCTCCTCCTCCCTCAGACCCAGGAGTCCTCGCCCCCCAGCCCCTCCTCCCTCAGACCCAGGAGTCCTCACCCCCCAGCCCCTCCTCCCTCAGACCCAGGAGTCCTCGCCCCCCAGCCCCTCCTCCCTCAGACCCAGGAGTCCTGCCCCAGCCCCACCTCCCTCAGACCCAGGAGTCCTGCCCCCAGCCCCTCCTCCCTCAGACCCAGGAGTCCTCACCCCCCAGCCCCTCCTCCCTCAGACCCAGGAGTCCTCGCCCCCCAGCACCTCCTCCCTCAGACCCAGGAGTCCTGCCCCAGCCCCTCCTCCCTCAGACCCAGGAGTCCTCACCCCCCAGCCCCTCCTCCCTCAGACCCAGGAGTCCTCGCCCCCCAGCCCCTCCTCCCTCAGACCCAGGAGTCCTGCCCCAGCCCCTCCTCCCTCAGACCCAGGAGTCCTCACCCCCCAGCCCCTCCTCCCTCAGACCCAGGAGTCCTCGCCCCCCAGCCCCTCCTCCCTCAGACCCAGGAGTCCTGCCCCAGCCCCTCCTCCCTCAGACCCAGGAGTCCTCACCCCCCAGCCCCTCCTCCCTCAGACCCAGGAGTCCTCGCCCCCCAGCCCCTCCTCCCTCAGACCCAGGAGTCCTGCCCCCAGTCCCCTCCTCCCTCAGACCCAGGAGTCCTGTCCCAGCCCCCTCCTCCCTCAGACCCAGGAGTCCTGCCCCAGCCCCCTCCTCCCTCAGACCCAGGAGTCCTGCCCCAGCCTCCTCCTCCCTCAGACCCAGGAGTCCTGCCCCCAACCCCTCCTCCCTCAGACCCAGGATCCAGACCCCCAGCCCCCTCCTCCCTCAGACCCAGGAGTCCTGCCCCAGCCCCCTCCTCCCTCAGACCCAGGAGTCCAGCCCCCAGCCCCTCCTCCCTCAGACCCAGGAGTCCAGCCCCCAGCCCCTCCTCCCTCAGACCCAAGAGTCCTGCCCCAGCCTCCTCCTCCCTCAGATCCTGGAGTCCTGGCCCCCAGCCCCCTCATCCCTCAGACCCAGGAGTCCTGCCCCCAGCCCCCTCCTCCCTCAGACCCAGGAGTCCTGCCCCCAGCCCCCTCCTCCCTCAGACCCAGGAGTCCTGCCCCAGCCCCTCCTCCCTCAGACCCAGGAGTCCTGACCCCCAGCCCCTCCTCCCTCAGACCTTGGAGTCCAGGCCCCCAGCCCCTCCTCCCTCAGACCCAGGAGTCCTGCCCCCAGCCCCCTCCTCCCTCAGACTCAGGAGTCCTGCCCCCAGCCCCCTCCTCCCTCAGACCCAGGAGTCCTCACCCCCCAGCCCCTCCTCCCTCAGACCCAGGAGTCCTCGCCCCCCAGCCCCTCCTCCCTCAGACCCAGGAGTCAGGACCCCCAGCCTTTCTCTCCCTGCAGAGTCTGGGGGCCGGGCCCTGGAGCGAGAGCTTGCCGGAACTCTCTTTCTTCGACGTGATGTGACTCAGGAGGAAGATATGAGGGTGAGCTCTTCTTGTCCCCGCCTGGTCACAACGGTTTCGGCTCAGCCTCATATCAAGGCTTTCCCTGATTCTGCTGGCCATGTTCTGGGTCTCCTGGGAAGGTTCTCTTTGTATCTTCCTTCTTCAAGGCTCTCGTCACACCAGTCACGTAGATCAGAACAAAAACATCCCTCCCGGTGGCTCTCCAGCTGTGAGAGTTTTTCCCCTTCTGCCTCTGCGGTTGTTAAGTTGACTTATTTATTTTGAGAGAGGGCGAGAGCACGGGCACGGGAGGGGCAGAGAGAGAAGGAGGGAGGATCCCAAGCAGGCTCTGCACTGACGTGGGGCTCGAACCCAAGAACGGAGAGATCGTGACCTGAGCCGCCCAGGAGCCCCTCTATCCCCTCCCTTTTTTTTTTTTTTAATTTTTTTTTTTCAACGCTTTTATTTATTTTTGGGACAGAGAGCCAGAGCATGAACGGGGGAGGGGCAGAGAGAGAGAGGGAGACACAGAATCGGAAACAGGCTCCAGGCTCTGAGCCATCAGCCCAGAGCCCGACGCGGGGCTCGAACTCACGGACCGTGAGATCGTGACCTGAGCTGAAGTCGGACACTTAACCGACTGCGCCACCCAGGCGCCCCTATCCCCTCCCTTTAGTCAGTGTCTCTCCGATGTCCCCACCACCAGCCCCCACCCCCGTCCCAACACCCCTCCCCCAGGTCTCTGGAGTCATGGACGACGGTGTGCGTATACCCAGCCCTCTGCTCTCTGGCATCCCTGGCCTCCTGTCTCCTCTTCTCCTGTCATCCTTAGTGACTTGGGGGAGTCCCCCACTTCCTGTCCCCCTCGGCCGTGACTCCAGCTCCCCCCCCCCCCCACCTTGCCTTTGGGAGTCCGGGCTTGTCAGGCCTGGGTGCCAGTGCTGCTCCCTCACAAGACGTCTTTGTCCTCAGGTCCTCATCTCTGAGACCATCCGCCGATTTGGCCGCCTGGATTGTGTGGTCAACAACGCTGGCTACCGTGAGTTGTGAGGCCCAAGGCCATTCTCCGCTGGTGTCAGCCCGCTCCCTGGCTTCCCGTCCCTTCCTCCCGTGCCTCAGTTTCCCCTTTGTCTTCCCCATTCCCCTCTGCGTCCACTTGGATGGGGTGGCGTCGCTCTGGAATCCTCGATGCCTGGAGTTTTCATCCCTGCTCCGTTCTCTCCCTGCCGTGTGCCCCCAGCCCTGTGCCCTCACCTCTTCAAGCCTCAGCTCCTAGATTTCTAGAATGGGAATGCCGATAATGATCATCACCATCGTAGCGCTGTTGGGAGTCAGGTAAACCACCCAGCCTCGTAATTACCACAACCATCTGGGGCAAACAGCTTCCGTCTTGTAGCCTGACGTCATCGTCGGCCCTTCCCTCCGCTGATGACTGTAAAGACACACTCATGCGTGTCGTTTTTAGGTCTCAGTCTGGTGGCTTTGAAGGTAAAATGCCGTGGGCTTAATAACTACCTTTCATAAGGCTCCCTCATGTTGGCAAACCAAGGCTCAGCGAGGTGAACTGATGACACTGAGGGCACACAGCAAGGCCATGATAAGAGAGACACCTCCCCCCCTGGCCCCTTCCTCCCCCTCCCTCCGCCCCACGCCTTGCCTGGCTGAACAACTTTAAGCAAGTGGCTTACCCTCTCTGGGCCACATTTGCCGCCCTATATTGTAAGGATCAAGATGTCAGATAACCAGTTCATCCTCTCTCTCTGTGCCCTTTGTGCAGTCAAGAGATACTTACCGAGTGCCTCCTATGTCCCAGGTCCTTTCCTAGGGACTGGGGAGTTAGCGGTGAACAAAAGAGACAAAACATTCCGGGCCGCGTGGGGTTTACCTTCTAAAGTAAGAAAACAGACCGGAAAAGACACGGTGAATCCTCCTTGTTTGTGGACTTCGTGTCTGTGAACTCACCAAGCCACAAGAAGAGCTTCTGTGCCACCCCAGGAACCTTCTAGGTGTTCGTGGAAGTGGCAAAAACTCAAATTGCCTGTAGTGCGTGTACCCAGTTGAAGCCAAACAAGGAAGACCTGTGCCCTCTGGTTTCCCATCTCAAACAGAGGGATGCCCAGGGGACAGACACGGGTGCAGCGCACAGAGCTGGCTGGCTTAGAACCCCAGCTTTGGCACCTGTGTGCCAGGCAGCCTCAGGTCAATCACTTAGCGCTTTTTTTCTCTCCCTAATATTTATTTACTTTTGAGAGAGAGAGAGAGAGACAGAGTGTGAGCAGGGGGGCAGGCGAGGGACAGAGGGAGGGAGACACGGAATCCGAAGCAGGCTCCAGGCTCCAAGCTGTCAGCAGAGAGCCTGATGCGGGGCTCGAACTCAGGAGCTGTGAGATCGTGACCTGAGCCGAAGTTGGCCGCTTAACCGACTGAGCCACCCAGGCGCCCCTGGGGTCTCTTTTCTAAGAGCGCGAATCCCATTCATGAGGGGTCCATCCTCTAGGCTTAAAATCACCTCCCCTAGACTTCACCTCCAAATGCCACCACACCGTAGGTTAGGATTTCAACACACGAATTTGGGGCGGGGGATACATTTAGTCCATAACGTTTACATAGTATTATATAGCACGTGACTCTTTCCCTTAAGAGCAATGGATCGGTATTCGCTGATTCAGTATTCGCTGGAATTTTATAGACGGCGACTGCCTCCCATAATGAGAACCGACTGTCTATGCTAGCACGGTTAGTGGTGATACAGGCTATGAAGAAACTGGGGCACCTGGACGGCTCAGTAGGTAGAGCACGTGATCTCTGGGTCGTGAGTTCAAGCCCCATGTTCGGAGTAGAGCTTACTTTAAAAACAAAACAAAGCAAAGCAAAAAAAACAAAAACAAAAACAAAAACCGATCGAGGGCCTAGAGAATGGCAGGGGCTGTGTTAAACAGGATCCCGTGTGGATTCTCTGAAGATGTTTGAGCAGATCCCCGAAGGAAGCAAAGCCACAAGCCCTAGGCCCCGGGGGAAGACAACCCAAGAGTCCTTCAACTTTCCACCCGCCATATTGAGTTTTCTACCCGGCATCCTGGGTTTTGTTCCCCTCTGTGCCTTCATCCCCCTGTCTCCTAAAGCCTTTGGAGCATCCAGGGCGCGTTCCTCCCACTGCCTGTCTTGCCCCCCTGTTCCCACTCCCCTATCTCTCTAACTCCTTGTCTTCTGAACATTGATTTTTCTGTCCCTCTAGCCACTACCCCTCCCCCCACCAATTCCTCCTATTTATTTAACAACTACATTTTGGTGCGAAGCGTCGGGCACAAATACTGACTCAGGACACATTTTAATTTAAGATTTTATTTATTTTGAAAGTGAGAACCAGCGGGGGAGGGGACGAGAGAGGGAGAGAGAGAGAATCTCAAGCGGGCTCCGTGCTGGCAGCACAGAGCCCAACAAGGGGCTTGAACTCATGAACCGTGGGATCGTGACCTGAGCCGAAATCGAGAGTTGGTCGCTTAACCAACTGAGCCACCCAGGCGCCCCCAAACTCGTGAAATTTCTAAGCCCAAGAGCTACATGTTATCCTTGTTCTGTAGATGAAGAGACCGAGGCACAGAGAGGCAAAGTGACTGGCCCAAGGTCACACAGCCAGGAAGTGGCAGGGCTCATATTGGAGCCTGCGTCTGCTGGCCTGAGACTGCTTTTTGATGAATTGTTATGCAACCTTCGTTCCTTTTCAAGATCCCTGACCCTCTCGTCTGCCACACTGCCACCCTCTGACCCCTCCCTCCCATACCCCTATTTCCCTTCCCTGGTTTCTGTGTCACTCCCTCATTCTCTCTGTCTCTCTGTCTCCCACCCCTACCCTTAGATCCGCCTCCACAGTGGCCCGAGGAGACCTCTGCCCAGGGCTTCCGGCAGCTGCTAGAGGTGAACCTGCTGGGGATGTACACCCTGACCAAGGTGAGGGCTGCAGGCCCGGGTGGCCTCCTGACGATGAGATTGTCAGACCCACTTTCCCTCAGAGCAGAGCGTTTCCTCTGCCTCGGTTTGATCTGACTCCAAAAGGACTCCGTTCTTTGTAGAAAATAGGTGGGTGCAAACCCCTGTTAGAACTGACCGCGTGGCTACGCAGCCCGGTGTCCTTGAGGACCTTCCAGAACCTTCCTTTTAAATTTTCATTTTTATTTATTTATTTTTAATTTATTTATTTTGAGAGCGAGAGAAAGGGAGCAAGTAGGGGAGGGACAGAGAGAGAGGGAGGGAGAGAATCCGAAGCAGGCTCCGCACTGTCGGCACAGAGCCCGATGCGGGGCTCGAACTCACGAACCGTGAGATCGTGACCTGAGCCGAAACCAAGAGTCGGACGCTCAACCGACTGAGCCACCCAGGCGCCCCTTGGGGTTTTTTTTTTTAATATTAAAAAATTTTTTTTAACGTTTATTATTGAGAGACAGAACATGAGCGTGGGAGGGGCAGAGAGAGGGGGAGACACAGAATCCGAAGCAGGTTCCAGGCTGTCGGCACAGAGCCCTCCGCGGGGCTCGAATTCCCAAGCTGTGAGATCATGAGCTGAGCCGACGTCGGACGCTTAACCGACTGAGCCATGCAGGCGCCCCTTGTTTTGTTTTGTTTTGTTTTGTTTTGTTTTTTCGGGTATGTGTGTACTCTTTTAGACAGGGTGGGGTGGTCAGAAGAGACTTCTTTGAGAAGTGACATTTAAGCCAGACTTCAAGAATGTGTGTGGGGCAGAGCAATCCAGCAGAGGAAAAGCCAGTGCAAAGGCCCTGGGGTGGCGCTGATCAGGGTATAGGAAGAGCAGTGTGGAGGCCAGTGTGACTGAAACAGGGTGAGCAAGGGGGAGAGGGCCGGAGGTGAGGACAGAACGGGGACAAAAGGGCCTAGATCATATCGAACCTTGTCAGGCTGGGTGAGGACTTGACTTTGACACCTGAGCCTGAAGGCAACGAAGTGAGCTCCGTAAGCGGAACTGGCGCCCTCTGGTGGCCATATGAGGAACAGGCAGGGGCGAGGGCGGAGGCCTTGGGCCCAGCCAAGGAGTTGACCAGATGGTCCAGGCCGGTGATTCGAATCCCACCAGGCTCGTGGCCGTGGATTTGATGAGAACTGGTCTGCTTCTGGCTCCCTTTCGAAGCTAGAATGTCAGGATTTCCTCGCAGACCAGATGTGCGGGTGGGCTTGAGACCGAAAGGTGTGGGGTTTGGGTTTTTTTTCCCCCACCCCTACCCCCACCAACTGGTAGGACTGAGCTGTCATCCACTGTGACCCGGAAGCCTGGGGAGGAGCCTGGGGTGAGAGCGGAGGCCTGGAGGCTGGAGTTGGTCGGAAAAGCCAGTGTAGACAGAGAGGGGAGGAGGCCCAGGAGTGGGCCAGGGGTCACGGGTGTGGGGAAACTCGGGCGCGACCTCCAGGTCTCCCCTGAGATCTAGGCGAAGTGGTTCCGGGCTGCTGGGCGCCCTTGCTTCACCCATGAACCCCCCTTCCTGTGCCTAACTTCTGTTTGCCACTGAGATTGCCACCCCCGTACAATAGACACGCATAAACATCAGCCCGTAAAGGGCATATTGTATATACAGTGAAACCTTGGGTTGCAGGTGACTCGTCCCGCGAGTGTTTGTTTGTTTGTTTGTTTGGAAGGCGAGCAAACGTTTCCAATAAATTGTAACTTGATAAACGAGCGACGCCTTGCATTACGGGGTCGCACGTGTCGCGGAGCACGATCACGTGATGACGACCGAGCCGCCCTTTGGTATTCAGGTGCCTTGGCTCACAAGCCCGTTTCTGGAACGAACCAGGCCCGCCGCCCAAGGTTTTACTGTATATCGTATCTCGGTATGTAGTATCCAGTTCCCAGCGTTTCCAGAGAGAGAGATTTCCCACAAACGGCCAGATTTCCTGTTGCTCTTGAAAGGGTGGCACACGGGACCCCCAGGGGGCAGAGCGACAGTGTGCTACATGGGGCGCGGCTCTCCGTGGTACCCCAGTCCCCACCTCCCCCTCCTGCGCGCTCCAACTCTGTCACCCGTGAGCGGCTGGTACAGAATCCTCATGGGGGAGTCAGCGGCCCAGATCTGACGCCCGCCTGCCGAAGTTCCCCGACACTTCCTACCTGCAGCGTCTCTCTGTGCCCCAGGTTTCTCACCTGCAAAATGAGGCTCATCGTGGTACACGATTCGCGGGGCTGTTCTGCGAACCAAGCGAGGGTAAATTGAATAACCCGGAGCCCTTAGAACATGCCTGGCACCGAGTTTACCGCCTGCACATTTTTATTGCTTATCGCGAACATCACCCCGTTCTGTTTCCTGTGGCCACTGTATCTAACCCAGGTTGAGGTCACTGAGATAGATACATGTGGGGCAAATGAAGCCTGGCAGAAGGGAAAAGGCGAGGGTTGAGCTAAGCCCTGAGTGGGAGGGAAGGAAGCGGAGAAGTAGGGCACAGGATGTTTTAGTCACAAAGGAAAGAGTGTGCAAAGGCCCTGGGGCAGAAACCACTGGGATGTGTTTCAAGAACGAAAGACAGTCCTCTCCGTCTCCACTGCCAGCTTGGCAATTAGAAGCATTTTATTAAACTGTTCTATCCATTGCCCCTGCCATCCCCTACCCAGACATCATATAATTTCATCAGTGGGAACTTCATAAACTCTACCAACGGATTAGAATGTTTACTGATTTTTGCTGACATAATTTAAGACTTACAAAATATTGTCAGTACACCCAGACTCCCGATTGTCAATATTTTATCCTGTTTGCTTTATTTTCCTACCTCTCCTTGAGGGTAAATCGCAAGCATGATGTCCATTTACCCCTCAGTCTTTTGGGGTGTATTTCCTAAAAACAAGAACATTCTCCAGGCGCCTGGGCGGCTCAGTCGGTCGAGCATCCGACTCTTGATTTCGGCTCAGGTCATGAGCCCAGGGTCGTGGGGTCGAGCCTTGCACTGGGCTCTGTGCTGAGCTCGGATCCTGCTTAAGATTCTCTCTCTGTCTTTCTCTCTCCCTCCCTCTACCCGCTCACTCTCTTTCTCTCTCTCTCTCTCAAATTAAAAAGAAAACAAAATAGAGTAGTATAGGGGCACCCGGGTGGCTCAGCTGGTTAAGCATCTGACTTCCGCTCATTCACCTATTTATTCACCAAATCCTGAGCATTCGGGAGGTGTCGGGCAGCGTTGTGGGTGCTGGGGACGCACCGCGTGGTCTTTGCCCTTGTGGAGTTTACAGTCCCGAGTAGTCCGGCGTCTGTGCCTAAATGCAGAGATGAGTTTCTATGGGTGAGTGTTTCGTGCTAGGAAGGAGACACGTCTGGGTTCTGGGAGGTGTGTGACAGGGATCCTGGCTCCTTCTGGGTCAGGGTGGGCTTCCCGGAGGAAGTGAAAGACGAGCAGCGTTAAATAGGGGTTGGGGGGGAGGGGTGGCCCTCCAGGTTGGGAGCAGCGGGCAGGGAGAGGCTGGGCAGGGAGAGAGCCTGGTGCCGTCGAGGGGCTGAGTGGAGGAAGGGGTTGTCGGGGAGCAGATCACAGGGGGCCTGAGGACCATGCTGAGATGTCTGGTCTTTATCTCAGGATCAGTAGGGAGCCATGGGAGGTATTTGAGCAAGAAAGTGATGTGATGCCGTTAATACTAACAGATCATTCAGGTTCAGAGATCACTCAGGGGCACCTGGCCGGCTCAGTCGGTAGAGCTTCCAACTTGACCCCAGGGTCATCCGTTCGAGTCCCACATTGGGTGTTGAGATTACTTTTACTATTTTAGTTTTTATTTTTATTATCTTTTTAAGTTTATGTACTTATTTGGAGAGAAACAAGAACCACCAGGGAAGGGCCAGAGAGAGAGGGTGACAGAGAATCTGAAACAGGCTCTGTGCTCACAGCACAGAGCCTGGTGCAGGGTTTGAACTCACAGACCGTGGGATCGTGACCTGAGCCGAAGTCAGATGCTTAACTGACTGAGCCACCCAGGCACCCGTAAAAATTGTTTTTTTAAGATCACTCTGGCTCTGGCATGCAGATCAAGTCAGAAAACAAAGTGTGGCGGGCAGGAAAACAGGAATTAGGAGACAGTGGCAGGATACCTAGGTAGCTCAGTCGGTTATGCGTCCAACTGTGGCTCAGGTCATGATCTCACAGTTCATGTGTTTGAGCTTAGGCTCTGTGCTGACAGCTCAGAGCCTGGAGCCTGCTTCGGATTCTGCATCTCTGTCTCTCTGTGCCCCTCACTTGCTCGTATTCTGTCTCTCTCTCTCTCTCTCTCTCTCTCTCTCTCTCAAAAATAAATAAACATTTTAAAAAATTAAGAAAAAAAAAAAAAGGAGACAGCAACATTTGTGCAAGTAAAAAGAAGTGGCCTTCAAGGCCCCTAACATGGTCTGGCCCCTCTTCCTCCTCTGACCTCACTTCCGGCCACAGTGGCCTTGTTGAGCGTAACAGGCAGGTCTGTCCTGCCTCAGGGCATTTGCATATGCTGTTCCTTCTGCCTGGCCCAGACTTCTCCAAGACCTCCCCACAGCTCCTGCCTGAACACCCTTTTTGCAACCGCACCCACCCCAATAGTCTCATTCTCCTCATCTTGCTTTCCTTCTTGTTCCTTATCCCTGATCACATTCTAGCACATTCCATTAGGCACTTTTATGTGTTTACTGTTACCTCCCCCCAGAATCTGGGCTCCACGAGGGCAGAAATCTCTCCCCATCGCATTTCCTGTGGTGTCCCCGGCACCTACCACAGGACCTGGCACGTACCAGGGGCCCAGTGAATGTTTGTTGAGCGAATGAATGAGGTGGAGAGAATCGTACGGATTAAAGAGGTCCTTAGAAAGCGCAATGGCCAGGCTTAGTGACGGATCGGATAAGGAACTTTGGGAGAGGGAGGAGGCTCTGGAAGGCCCTCAGGTCTCTGGCTTGAGAAGCTGGGTAGGAGCTGGGTAGGAAATGAGGAAGAGAGGCAGATTCTTGGCGACGATGGAGGGGGTTTTGCACTGGAGACAGACAGACGGAGATGCCCAAAGGGGGCAGGTCAGGAGCTCCAGAAGGCAGTTCCGATGTAAATGGGAAACCAGCAAAGTGGGGGCTCCCCTGGCAGAGCTCGGAGAGCAGACCCAGGAGCCCCAACATTTAGGGGAAATGGGAGTCAGGCCAGAGCGTGGCTGCACAGCCAGGCTCCCTTGGGCAGGTGTCCAAAGGGAGGCCAATAAGGTTCCAGCTGGTCCTTGATATGGCTACACTGATGCGTGCTAGGTGACCTTGGTTGGGAGCGGGGTGGGGGTGAGGGATATGGGCCAAGGAATGTGTGGGAGGGTTGAGCAGGGGTCACAGGGAATGTGCCACAAATATTTGTTGAGCGTTAGCTGTGTGCCCAGTGCCACAGCCCTCAGGGACCTCACATTTGCCAGGTAGGGGTGGGGAGGAAGTTCAATACCTACGTGGAGAGTGATAAGGTTTACAAAAGAAATGGGCAAAAAAAAAAAGAAAGAAAGAAAGAAAGAGGCAGGGGCGCCTGGGTGGGTCAGTCCCTTGTTTGGATGGTTGGTTGGCTGGTTAAAGCGTGGACTCTTGATTTAGCCTCAAGTCATGATCTCAGGGTTCAGGAGTTCAAGCCCTGTGTCCGGCTCTTCGCTGACAGTGTGGAGCCTGCTTGGGATTCTCTCTCTTCTCTCTCTCTCTCCCTCTCTGTCGGCCCCTCCCCTGCTTGCGCCCTCTCTGTCTCTGGCTGAAAATAAATAAACTTAGGGGCGCCTGGGTGGCTCAGTCGGTTAAGCGTCCGACTTCAGCTCAGGTCACGATCTCGCGGTCCGTGAGTTCGAGCCCCGCGTCGGGCTCTGGGCTGATGGCTCAGAGCCTGGAGCCTGCTTCCGATTCTGTGTCTCCTTCTCTCTCTGCCCCTCCCCCGTTCACGCTCTGTCTCTCTCTGTCCCAAAAATAAATAAACGTTGAAAAAAAATTTAAAAAAAAAAAAGAAAAGAAAAAAAAAATAAACTTTAAAAAAAAAATTGGAAAAAAAAAATAGGCAGGGACGGGGCCTGGGGTAGGGGTTGGGCGAGCCCAGGGCTGAGGGAGGGAAGGTTCTGAGGCTGATGAGAGAGCGGGGAGAAGGAAAGGATAGAAGTGTGGGTGGTGCCTGAGAAATTGGGAGGATCAGAATGCCTCCCGCCCCCCACCCCTGCCCAGGGCCCACATACTCCTGGCATTTATGCTCGTAGTATCTCCAAGTTATTTTCCTTTTGTTTCTCACTCCCTCTCTCTTTTTTTAATGTGTATTTTATTCTTGAGAGAGAGAACATGAGGAGGGGAGGGGCAGAGAGGGCGGGGGCCAGAAGATCCAAAGAAGTCTCTGCACCGACAGCAGTGAGCCCGACGCGGGGCTCGAACTCACGAACCGCGAGATCACGACTTGAGCCGAAGCCGGGCGCTCAACCGACTGAGCCCCCCAGGTGCCCCTTCTCTTAAAGTTCTTACCACTCAGAAATTCTTTTTCTTGGTTACGGGTTTTGGTCCCTGACTGCTCACTGCTGGGCCACAAGTGCTGGCCCTGACATCATCACAGTGACAGTCCCCTCTGTCCCCTGGTCAGTCTCCTCACCTGGAAAAAGGAGCTATGGATAGTCCCTCCTTCTAGGGTTGTCCTCAGGATTAAATGAGTCAATATGCGTGAAGAGCTGACAACAGGGCGGGGCACGTAACAGAGCCTCAATAAATTCATTCATTTCATGCAAAAGATATTGGTTGAGCAACTATTATGTGACAGACACCTTAGCACTTCAGTTCTGAGCACACTGGAATGGCTGGTCACCCTAGGGGTGAGTCCCCTGGCTATGTCAGGAAAAGTATTCCAGGCAGAGGGAACAGCAAACGCCAAGGCCCTGAGGTTGGAAGGCTCAGGGTGTGTTTGAAGCTACAGTCCTCAGAATAGGTGGAGGCTGTTTTTGAGGGAGTGGAGAAGGTTTGAAAGGGCTGGTCGGGTGGGGCATCTGGGGGGCTCAGTGGGTTGAAGGCCGACTCTTGGTTTCAGCTCAGGTCATGATCTCACAGTTCATTAGATCGAGCCCTGCATCGGGCTCTGTGCTGACAGTGTGGAATCTGCTTGGAATTCTTTCTCCCTCCCCCATCTCTCTCTTTCTGTCCCTCCCACTCACCCACTCTCTCACTCTCAAAATATTCATTTAAAAAAATTTTTTAAAGGTTATTTATTTTTAGGGGCGCCTGGGTGGCTCAGTCGGTTGAGCGTCCGGCTTCGGCTCAGGTCACGATCTCACGGTTTGTGAGTTCGAGCCCCGCGTCGGGCTCCGTGCTGACAGCTCAGAGCCTGGAGTCTGCTTCGGATTCTGTGTCTCCCCCTGTCTCTACTTCTCCCCCGCTCGTGCTCTCTCTCTCTCTCTCTGTCTCTCAAAAATAAATAAGCATTAAAAAAAATAAAGTTTATTTATTTTTGAGACAGAGACAGAGCATGAGCGGGGGAGGGGCAGAGAACGAGGGAGACACAGAATCCAAAGCAGGCTCCAGGCTGTGAGCCATCAGCACGGAGCCCGCCGCGGGGCTCGAACTCACGAACCGTGAGATCATGACCTGAGGTGAAGTCAGTGGTTCAAGAGACTGAGTTACCCAGGCGCCCCTTGAGTATTACGTGGCAGGAACAGGTCTTGCCTCCGGCCAGCTCAGCCATCAAAGCAAAGAGAGGGGAAGGATAGAATTTGAGTTTATTCAAGGTCATGTGTAGTCCAAGAGCTGAGAGACAGAGAGGGAGGGAGGAGAGGGAGAGAGAATTAGTTTAGGGGTCTCCAAGGAGGTAGGGAGCTTCATGAAGTGGGGTGCATGTCACGAACCCCCCCCCCCCCCATCACATTCGGACCACAGGGCTTCCCCTCATGGATAAAAGAGTCTCGTCTCATTTTTGCAAAATATGCGGCCATCTTGCATTTTCCTGTCTCGATCTGGACAGGAGTCTGAGTAACATACAAAGACCCAGAGTGGGGAGACAGAGACCTAGAGAAGGGGGGACAGGGATGGGAAGGAGGACAAAGACACAAAGGATGGGGGAGAGAGAGAGGGAGAGGGGTAGTAGAGGTGAGGCAGAGAAAAATGCCTTCCAGGCATGGAGAGACTCCTTAAGTACTGAGACCCTGGGGCAAACCAGTGAAGGTGCTCTCTGGGGTTCTGGGATGCTGTCCCTACAAGGCACAGAGACCCAAGCAGTGAACATACCAGAGCAATGGCCATTGTCCCAGACATCAGGGTGTGTTTCAGTGTGGCTGGGGGCAGCTCTAGGGGCTCAGGTGACTTACTTGGCCTTCTGTCTCCCCAGCTTGCCCTCCCCCACCTGCGGAAGAGCCAGGGGAACATCATCAACATCTCCAGTCTGGTCGGGGCCATTGGCCAGGTCCAGGCAGTTCCCTATGTGGCCACCAAGGTACCCTGCCCCTTCCTTCACTCCCCACCAGGGCCTCCAAAGACTTCAGCCCTGAGGCATGACAACCTGCAGCCAGTGCCTCCCAAGAAACAGAGCCTGGGCATCCCATAGAAGCCCTCAGGGAAGGCATGGCTACCCCATTCTGAGGCCCCAGCTTGACACCCCCTGGTTGGAGGAGAGAACAGGAGGAACCTCAACTTCCCTGGACTGAACTCTCCCCCACATCACCTTCCGCAGGGGGCGGTAACAGCCATGACCAAAGCCTTGGCCCTGGATGAGAGTCAATATGGCGTCCGGGTCAACTGGTGAGCAGCTCGAATGGGCGGAGAAGGCAGGAAGTGAGCCCACCAGGCCGTGTTTGTGGCACACTTCCCTGATCCCCTCTTCTCCCTCCCCACAGTATCTCCCCGGGAAACATCTGGACCCCACTGTGGGAGGAGCTGGCCGCCGCCACGGCTGACCCCGCAGCCACAATCCGAGAAGGCGTACTGGCCCAGGTAGGAGTGGGGGGCCAGAGCCATGTGGTATGGGAGGCTTCGGGTGTAGCAGTCAGGCGGGGGCTTCCCTTGATCTCCCTTTTCCCTTGTCTCTCCCCAGCCCCTGGGTCGCATGGGCCAGCCAGCTGACGTGGGAGCGGCAGCCGTGTTCCTGGCCTCTGAAGCCAACTTCTGCACTGGGACTGAGCTGTTTGTGACCGGGGGTGCAGAGCTGGGGTACGGGTGCAAGGCCATTCCCGGCACCCCCTTGGAGCCCCCCACCAACCCATCCTGATTTCTCACGTTTCCACTTGGGCCTTCCTAACTAGGACTTCCCAAATTTCAGCTTCGACCCACCTGCTTCTTAGATGCACACCCCAACTGTAGACATTAAGTCCACTAACCAACGTGCCAAACCACCCCCCGCAGGTTCCCATAAAAGTAGTTTGCAGCCAGAAGGAAGAAGGCTTCGTGTCATTGATCTTCTGCTGTTTTGAGTTCTGCCACGCCGGGAGCGCGTCCCGCCAACCCCCGCCCCGCCCCTTGCAGCCCCACGCGTTCCCACGAGTGGTCTTGACCCCAGGGACTACGACTCCCGGCAGGCCTTGCAGCAGGAGCCCGTCCCGGAGGGCTCCTGAGAAAAGTACTGCCGGTCGGCTTCACCCCTGCTAATAAAAAGGCCCGCAGGGGAGAGTAAATTAAGCTCTATTAGGAGATAATGGTAGAGGAGGCGAAACGAAAAGGGCCTCCTCTTGGTTATTCTTGGTCCTTAGGGGAAAGGAATTTTGACCTCGCCGGCTGAGGAATAGGAGGGTGGTGGGCTCCACAAGTTCTGAGGGAAGAGGCAGCTGGGGTTCAGACTCCTCTGAGTCAGAGGGAGGAGGGGCTGGGGCCCGAACTCCTGGGTTTGGGGGACGGGGAAACTTAGAGGGCGTAGACTCCCTAGCTAAGGAAGAGCGGGCCCCGGGTTCCCGCTGGGGCCCGGGGCGCGGTGGGGGGTTAGTCTCCCCGGCCAGGGGGTGGGGCTGCATAGCTGCTGCGGATTGGCCGCGGCGGGGGTGTGCGGCAGTCGCTGATTGGCCGAGGCGAGCCGGGCGCGGTCGCGGCCCCCGGGCCCCGGGCCAGGTGGCGGCCGAGGAGGACCGGGGCGGAGGGAAGCGAAACGGGACTCTGAGGAGGAGGAGGCTTGGGAATTTGCCGAGACCTGTGGCTCTTAGGGCCGGGGTACAGAATTTGGGGGCAAAATATCCCAGGGTGGGATTACGGAGGCACAGCGGCCCAGGAATCGGAGTCTGAGGACACAGCGCGAACCTTTCGGTGTCACAGTAACCCGGATGCAGGAGTTGGGGGAAACTCTGACCACGGATGGTTTTGGGGCCACAGTGGCCGAGGAGTTCGGTATAGGGGGCACTGATGCAGGTTTGAATCGCTAGGGATTAGGTGGATCCTGGTGCGCTGTAATTAGCTAACTCTGTCCTTCGGGGTCCTGTGGGTGGGGAGACACTCATGAAGGGGCATAACCAGGGAACCCTGCCTGAGGGGCTGTTCTTAGAGGCTCACTGATGCGGTGGGGGATTAAAATTTTCCGGGCCTCGCTGATGACAGGGACCGGAAGGAGGCATGATGAACCACGTGCGTTGTATCTCCTAAAAAGTTACAAAGAAGACACATTTTCCCTTGGAAAGAAAAAAAGTATATTCAAATACGGGTTGACTGTGGGGTGCCTGGGGAGCTCAACAGGTTGGGCGACCGACTCGGGCTCGGGTCATGATCTCGCGAGTCACCCGTTCGAGCCCCGCATCGGGCTCTGTGCTGACAGCTCGGAGCCTGGAACCTGCTTCGGATTCTCTCTCTCTCTCTCTCTCTCTCTCTGCTCCTCCCCTGCTCACGTTCTCTTTCTCTCAAAAATAAATAAACGTTAAAATTTTCTTGAAAAAAAAAATAGGGGTTGATTGCAACCCCCTCATTCATCCCTACCTGCTACCCTCTTCCGAGGCCTTTTTCCCAAGTCCTTTCTCATTTACGTGATCTATTTACAGAAGTTTACAGCGAGAGCTTTTCCTTATCACCCAGGGATCGAGATATGCGGAGGTTTCTTTCTGTTCCTGGCCTTTCCTCTCTCACCTCGAACTGCTTATCCTCGTTAGCGTTCCGTGACAGTACCTATTAAAATGCATGAAAGCAAAAGAACGAACAGAAACAAAACTTCCATGTACGTTCTGGTACAGCAGTTGCGTGGCTGGAACAGAAGCTGGGTGGGGGTGGGGAGGAGGGCGTATTTCAATGGACTCCCCTTCGCCTCGCGGATTCCAGCGCATGCGCTCTCCAGCAGGGCCCAGCTCCCCATGGGCGCCCTATAATCGGGGAGGCCCGGCCGGCCTGGGGTGTCAGAGGAGGGGCCCTCCCGCGTCGGGGGGCGTGAGCGGGGCGGGGCCGGAACGTTTTTCTTCTGGGCGGCGCCCCGGGCGGGTACAGTTTGCCCGCCGCACCGACCATGGCCGCAGCCGCGCTGGGGCAGGTGGGTTCGCGGCCCCGGGCCGGGGCAGGGTTGGGTGGGGAGAGAGGCTGGGGGAAACCCCTCCGGGAGGCCCACTTCCGGGAGGCCCACCAGCTCCCGGCTCGTCCGGCTTTGCGCCGCTCCCTCGGTGCTCGGGTTCCGCTGCGGGGCGCCGAGGAGGAGGGGGCCCCGTGGCAGGGAGCACGAGGCTGTAAAAGGACAGGGTGGTGGGACCGGGACGCCGACCGGAGGTATGTGGGGGGAAACACGGAGGAGGGCAGAGTAATGGGACAGGCTCTGGACTGGGGTGGGTGGGGGGGGACTAAGGAGGGAATAGTCAGCGCGTGGGGGCGTCGGGAAAAGACACCCCGAGCCCCGAGGGCTGGGGGTAGGATGAAAGCACAGATCTCAGGTCTGGACTGGGAATTGGGCCCAAGGCCCGATTTTCTTGGAATTAAAAGGTTAAGATCTATGTGGGATGTTGTGTCCCAGAAACCTCTTATCTGAAAGTCTGCGTCCGGGCTGGAAGTCGAGGCAGCTTCGCACCGTCAAAGTGACAGATCGTCCTGGCAAGAATGGGAGGGGCTGTTCTTCCTGATAAGATGCCAGTGAGCAGAGTTTTGGAGAGTATGATTTTAGAGAATCAAGTTTCTCGGCGAGGAAAGAAATAGTAACAACTCAAAGAAGGGATCTTTAGAACCCGGGACAGCTGCTGCTTAACCTTGGGGAAAGTGTTTTTCAGGATAAGTCTGCACCTGACTCTGTCTAGGACTCTTATGCCAGCGTGGTGGATAGATAGGGCGTTTACGTTTACGTTTCGGAGTCTTTGGTGACGGATGCTGGGCGGTGACAGGGACAACTGGGGCTTTGATGGGGACATTCCTGGGCTGTGGTGGGAAAGTCCGGGGCGGTGATGGGGACAGTTTGGGAGAGTCTTGAGCTATCGTGGGACAGACCTGGTCTGTGATGTGACAGTCCCAGGCTACAATGGGACGGTTCTCCATGTGATGGGATCAGTCCTGGGCCATGACAAGGACAATTTGGGGGCTTTGACTGGGAGAGTTTGGGGCTGGGGTAGGGACAGTCTCTGGCTGAGACAAGGACAGCACTGCATTATGAGGGGGACTCTTCCTGGGCTGAGACGTGGGGGGCCGTCTGAAGTGTGAAAGACAGGGCTGAACTATGACAAAAGACAGTCCTGGGCCTTGCTGGGAGGACAGTCCCGCATGGGGACAGTCCTAGGCTGTAATGGGGACACAGGGGAGGCTCCATCGCGTTGCAGAGCCCTGCCCTGTGCCCCTCCGCTCCCCTCCTCCTTGTTTCTGAATTCAGCCCCCACCCTTTTACACCCTTTGTCCCAACAGCCCATCTACCATCTGAGGGCATCCCTTGGGTCCGATCCCCGTGGCGTGGGGTGTCAGAAGGTGGAGCACCTTCCCTGAGCTGAGCTGAGACCCCTGTGCCTGCAGAAATGTCCTGGGAAGACGAAGACAGCTTCTCTCAGGACAACAGGGTCTTGATGGCCAGTGCAGATTTATAATCTGGACACTGTCCGGCCCCTTCTCTGTGCCCTGTGGGAGAGGTAGAGATATCTCTATCTCCTGGGTATCTCTGTAAATATCACCGAGACAGCTTGTTTCCTGGTGTCGGCTTCGCTCGTTTCCCCTGGTCTTCTTTCACTTTGTGCTGTCTGTCACCTGAAGCCTGGTCTCTGTCCACTTCTTCCTCCTTCCCTCAGCTTCTCTATATCTCACCCTCGGAATTTTTCTGGATTTCTCCAGACTTCACTTGACGTGAGTTTGCCTCCCTATCTGTCTCTCGTATCGGTCTGTCTTTATGATCGAACCTCTTTTGGCATCTCTTGTTCCTGATTTCTTGTTCTTCTCAGTTTTGTCTTCAGTTTGTCTTTTTAAAGGCTTTATGTGTAAGTAATCTCTCCACCCAGCTCGAGGCTCAACCCTCCAGCTCACCAACCCGAGATCAAGAGTCCCACGTTCCTCCGGCTGAGCCAGCCAGGCGGCCCCTGAGTTTTGTTTTCTGTTTCCGTCTGTCTCTTTCTCATTCTTGCTCTTCCCTCTCTTTTATTTTGTTTTTCTCCATGTGGCTCCTCCTGAGGGCCACTCTCCTGCCCAGAGACCGCTGTCTCCACCCTGGGTGGCCATGCTGTCTCCATGCTGTGCAGTCCGGTTCCCTCCGGGACAGAAGCGTGGCCACAGACTTGTGTGGGCGACACAGCGCCACCTAGAGGCCATGCCGCAGACCCACACCCTGCTCCGCCGGCCGCTCTTGGGCCCCACGCTCTCCAGCCCCACTCCTCTGACTTCAGGGCCCAGACTTTAGGACCTGGCAGCCCAGCACCCCCCATTTCCCCAGGACTCACCTACTGACCAGTGACTGCTGCCATTCATGCTCACGTCCGCTCACCCAGCGCACAGGGCAGGAGCAGGCTATGTCCGCTGTTGTGGTGGCCCGAACCTCATGACCCAGCTGCTTTCCTGCCAGGCTGGGAAGGAGGCACTGTGAGGTCAAAGAATACTGGGGAGAGGCCACCCTGATGGGCACAGACAGACCTGCTCTCCCTTGTTTGCCTCAGGCAGGACCACAAGTGTTGATCTGAGCAGGGTCTCTGTCAATGACCGGGGGACGCCCCCCAGGCCCATGTGGTCGCCTCAGCCCTGGGATCCGTAGGGAATTAGAATCATTGGTGTCTGAGGTATGGGGTTGGGAGCCTCAGGTAATCTGAGGCCTGAGAATAAGGCCTTGGAGTCCTGGGTCTGAAGGAGAAGGAGCCTGGGGCCTGGACTCCTTGGTCTGGGGGAGGAGGGGCCTGGGGTCCTGGACTCTTGGATCTGAGGGAGGAGGGGGCTGGGAGCCCGGATTCCTGAGTCTGAGGGAGGAGCAGGCTGTGGGCCTGGACTCCTGGGTCTGGGGTAAGGGGAAGCTGGAGGTCAGGACTCCTGGGTCTGAGGGAGGAGGGGCTGGGGACTGGGTCTCCTGGGTCTGAGGAGTCCAGAGTTCTGGGTCTGAGGGAGGAGGGGGCGGGGGGCCCAGCTTCTGGGTTCTGGGGAGTTACGGCCTATAGGTTCCTCAGTTTTCCAACTCTTATCAGGATTTGGGTCCCCCAGGGAGGCCTTCACTTACCTGTGCACTTTCCGTCAGTCGGTTGTCTTCTGTCTGAGCTGATTTCAGGGCTGGGGACAAAGTTCCCCGGGGTGGGAGGTGCCTGTGTTTAACTTTGCCCTGGCAAGGAGGGAACAGGAGCTGATTCAGCTTTTTCTAGGGATTTCCCTCGCGAGGGCAGGGAGGGGACTTGGCCTCCTTTGGGATTCCCTCCCGCTATACGCTGATCTGAGAGGGGGGCCGACTTGGCCAGGGCCACATGCCCCGTCTAGAATGCAGCGGGCCTGGGATAGAGCAGGCCAGAGGGACCTCCCAAGTGCAGGAAGTGGCAAAGCGAGCGCCAGGGTCCCCTGCTCGCTGTCTCTCTCTCTCTCTCCTGGCCTCACTACCTTTCTTACTTCTGTCCCCCCCTTCTTCCAGATTTGGGCCCGCAAACTCCTCCCTGTCTCTTGGCTTCTGTGTGGCCCCAGAAGATACGCCTCATCCAACTTCAAGGTGAATGGACGGGAATATACTTTTGGATCTCAAGGAGGGGCTGGGGCCTGGACGACTTACTGGGTCTGAGGGAGGAGGGGACTGAGGGCGAGGACCCTTAGGTTTGAGGGAGGGGCCGGCAGCTGGATTTGGGCATCTCCAAAAGGGTCCAGGGTCCAAAGGTGAAGGTGGTTGGCAACGGGGTGGCCTCATAATCCGCCAGAAGGCGGTGGGAGAGATTGGATACTGCATGTCCCAGAAGCCTCTGGGGCCACAGGGGGTCTCTTCCCGCTAGGTCTTAGCCCCAGAGATTCATGGGGGTTGTAGTTTTTCAGTTTGAGGTTGGGCCCAGAGTTCAGGATACCCAGGTCCCCCGTCTCTTCTCAGGCTGCAGACCTGCGGCTGGAAATAACACAGGAGCCTCATGAGAAGCCTGACCCCAGCAAGCCCCTGGTGTTTGGCAAGAATTTCACTGACCACATGCTGATGGTGGAATGGACCGAGCAGAAGGGCTGGGGCCAGCCCCGTATCCAGCCCTTCCAGAACCTCATGCTGCACCCGGCCTGCTCCGGCCTCCACTACTCGCTACAGGCATGGCGCCTGACCTCCGTCCCCGTCTTTCTGCCTCTGTTCCCTCTTGCCGGGTGCACCGCCCTGGGTTTGTTTTCCGTGTGTCCCTTCCTTCTCAGGTCCCTCGTATTCCAGGCCGAGCCCCGAGCTGGGTGATGCTGGGTTCCCCGAGATGAACAGACCCAGTTGTCTCCTTTGAAACCCCCGTGTTTTGGTTACAGCCCAGCATGATCATGATGGGGGGTGGGGGTGGGGAGGCACCTGAGGCATCGTGGAAGCCAGAGGAGGCACCGATCCCACCTGTAACTTGAAAGAAAGTAGGGTCTCTTCTGGCGGAGGGAAGCTTAGAGGGCGTTCGCAGGAGACAGAGCAGCTAGTGCAAAGACTCGGGACAAAGGAGGGCCCGGCGTACTGGGGGGATTTGGGGACTGGAGTGAGGCAGGGGAGGCTAAGGATACCCTCAGGGCCACAGAGGAGCTGTGGAGACGGCACCTCGTCGAGGGCCCTGGGAGCCACGGAGGGCTCGAGCGCAAGCAGGGGAGGGTCAGAGAGACACGGCGACAGAATCCGAAGCCGGGTCCGGACTCTGAGCTGCCAGCACAGAGCCCGACACGGGGCTTGAACCCACGAACCGCAAGCTCACGACCCGAGCCGAAGTCGGACGCTTAACCGACTGAGCCACCCAGGCGCCCCAAGGCATTAAATTTGAATTAAATAAATTTACTTTGGAAGAAAAAAGAATGCGATAACTGCCCCCCCCCTTCCCCACTTCATCGGCTAGCACACGTGTCGATCACTGTGTCATTTCATCAGGACTCCATTCTTTGTCCCCCTTTCTGTAAGGTTTTTGAAGCAAATCCTGGAAGTTGTATCATTACATCCGTAGCTGTTCCAGTGCTTCTCAAACACAAGGATTCTTTAAAACCAGAGCTTCCACACCATTGTTGTTCCCCAGAAATCGTACCACGTAACACGGAAGGGGTTTAAGTAGGGTGTTGTCTCTGCACCCCTGTCCCTGGGTCTCTCTGGCTGTTACTGGTGTCTCTGTCTCTTCTCTTCCCTTCCTCTGTGTGCTCCGTTGTTAGTCTCTCCCCAGCCCCGTCTCTGCATCCGTGTCCGTATCCTTGTGTATCAGGCTCTGATTTGGTGTCTCTCATGGCTCTCTGAGGTGGTCTCTGAGCTGAGTCACCTACGCCCCTGTCCCAGCAGCTCTTTGAGGGCATGAAGGCGTTCAAAGGCAGCGACCAGCAGGTGCGCCTCTTCAGACCCTGGCTCAACATGGACCGGATGCTGCGCTCGGCCCTGCGCCTCTGCCTGCCGGTGAGGGGCCGTGGCTGGCCACCCGGGGGGGGGGGGCGGGGAGGCGCAGGGGGTCCCCCTGACTCATGGGAATCCTGCCCAGAGTTTTGACAAGGCCGAGTTGCTGGAGTGTATCCGCCGGCTGGTGGAAGTGGACAAAGACTGGGTCCCTGATGACACCAACGCGAGCCTCTACGTGCGGCCTGTGATCATTGGAAATGAGGTGGGCCTGACTCCGGCGCGGGATGGATGTGGGGCGGAAGGCGGGGGGTCTGCTGAGGGGCAGCGGTGGGAACTCCAGGGGAGAGGGAGGGGCTGGGCTGGGGGCCTGGACTCCTGGGTCCCTGATGCCCCCTTCTGCCCACTGCAGCCCTCACTGGGTGTCGCCCGTTCCTCGCAAGCTCTCCTGTTTGTCATTCTCTGCCCTGTGGGCCCGTACTTCCCTGGAGATGCCGTGGACCCTGTCTCCCTCCTAGCCGACCCGACATTCATCCGGGCCTGGGTGGGTGGGGTCGGTGACTACAAGGTCGGGGGGTAAGTAGTCCCTCCCCCGACCCCACATGTCGTGTGCCCTGGATTTCAGAGGCACTGGGTGTTGACTTGCGTCTTTGGATGTGCACTGTCCTTCCCCTCTTACTTCACATACCTGGGACAGCTCTGCTTGCCCGTGGGATGTGATGTTGGCACTGGCGGGGGGGGGGGGGGGGGGAGGGGGCTCTAGGGGAGAGGGTCTGTGCTAAGCATTGTGGACAAGTCGGCTCAGAATTAGGAAGGGGCGGGGTGCCTGGGTGGCTCAGTCGGTTAAATGTCCAACTGCCGCTCGGGTCATGATCTCATGGTTTGTGAGCTCGGGCCCCGCATCGGGCTCTGTGCTGACAGCTCAGAGCCTGGAGCCTTGCTTCAGATTCTGTCTCCTTCTCTCTCTGCCCTCCCCTGCCCATGCTCTCTCTCTCTCTCAAAAATAGATAATTGTTAACATAAAAAAAAAAGTATTAGGAAGGGCTTGGGTGAAAGGCAGTGGGGAAAACCAGGATCGGCCCCCTGGGAAGCCTCCAGAAATGACGTTTATACTTAGCTCATTGGTGTCTCCCCCACGTAGGCTCCCCTGGACACCCAAGCTCAGCCAGCACCCCACCTCCCGACCCCCATGCTCAGCTCTCACAGTCCCCTGGGGCCTCCCATGATCATCCCCTCCTCTGTGTGGGCTTTCTGTGTAAATCTGTCCTGCCAGGGGCCTCGGCCTCGGCCTTGGCGGGGAGGGTCTCCCACGTGGTGATCCCGACAGAAGGTGGGGTACAGGCGTGTTGGGAGAGCGAATGTGGCCCCAGCTGGGAGTTTCATTCAGGTCCTTTCACCCTTGTGAGGTCTCCGGAGGGCCAGGCCCTGTGCTGGGTGGAAGCTGGGGACACGGATAAATCAGGTCCGGGCCCTGCCCTCCAGGGCCTCCCAGGCTGGTGGGAGCCCCTGCGTGTGCTGTGATGGAACCGGCTGGGGGGCGTCGTAAGAGTTCACAGAGGAGGTGGTTGCCCCTCAGCGGAGTCTGAGGAAGAAGCGGGCTCCCCGGTCAACCGCGTTGCCCCCTCCCAGGAATTACGGGCCCACAGTGTTGGTGCAGGAGGAGGCGAGAAAGAGGGGCTGCGAACAGGTCCTCTGGCTGTATGGGCCTGACCACCAGCTCACCGAGGTGGGCACCATGAACATCTTTATCTACTGGACCTACGAGGATGGGGGTGAGCCCTCCCCTGACCCAACACAGGCCCTGGCGGGAGTGGGCTATCGTCACTCCTAGCGGATCGCAGATCTGGGGGCGGGGTAGGGGTGGGGGGGCTCGATGGCTCCTAAGGGGATGGCAGGGTGTGAGGGGACACCCCCACCCTTATACTTGCCCCAGTGCTGGAACTGGTGACCCCCTCGCTGGACGGTATCATCCTGCCTGGAGTAGTCAGACAGAGTCTGCTGGACCTGGCCAGGACCTGGGTGAGGGCGCAGCGTCTGCGGGAACGATGGGATCCTGCGGGGCTGCGGGCCAGAACCTTCAGGGGGAAATGGGCGGGGGACGCCGTGGCGCACTGGCACCCGCCCCTTCTCTCCGGCTGTGTCTCCTCGGGTCTCTTTCTCGCCCTTCTTGGGGAGGCGGGGGAGGCCGGGCTCCGCGGCAGCGCAGCCCCCCGGGCGCCTGTGTATCGCCCCGCAGGGTGAGTTCCGGGTCGTAGAGCGGAAGATCACCATGAAGGAGCTGTTGCGGGCGCTGGACGAGGGACGGGTCCGGGAAGTCTTTGGCTCGGGCACCGCTTGCCAGGTCTGCCCTGTCCACCGGATCGTGTACCAAGGCAAGGTGAGGTGGGGGTGCCGTTGGGGACGGGAGGGAAGAAGGCGGCGCGCGGCCCGGGCCTCACGGCGCTTTCTCCTCCAGCACTTACACATTCCCACCATGGAAAATGGGCCTGAGCTTATCCACCGCTTCCTGAAGGAGCTGAGGGCCATCCAGGTGAGGTGCACCCGCCGGGAAATGGGCTGGAGGGGTGCTCCCCCGGGAAGGTCACCTCCCATGAGCCTCCTTCCCCCCACCCCCCGCCGCAGGCCGAAGAGCCAATAATGGCCCCTGCCATCGGCCTCTGGGCCCCAGACGGTCTCCTTTTCCGTGAGCCTCTGTGGCCTAGAACACTCTTTGGCGGGAAATGACCCTTTCCTGGGAGCCTCTAGAACCCTGGCTTGAGAACTCGCCTTCCCTGCCCTTGTGCCTCCAAGGGGGGCACTTCCGGTGGGGGCACTCCCTTCCCATGAACCTCTGGGACTTCCGGTGGGTATTTGGCCCAGAAGCCCGCCCCGCGTGGTGGCCCTGGAGCCCTGGGCTCTCCTTTTGGCCTGAGGACTCTCCTACCAGCCTCTGGACCTCAGCCCCCACTGTGGCCCAGGAATATCTCCTCTCCTAAGCCCCCGGAGGTGTTTCCATTTCATCCCAGCCGAGAGAGCTTTCCTGAGAAGCTCCGGGCCCCTTTCCATGGCACTCGACCTAGAACTACATTTCCCGGGAGCTTCGGTAAAGTCCTGTGCCTCGGGACCTAGAACTACGCGTCTCTGGACTTTCTGGGCCTTCCCTGCCGGAGAGGATTTTTTTCCCCTAGAGCCTTCGGGGACCTGACAGTGACCCTTGGCGGAACTACATCGCCCTCGAGCCTCTGCGCCATCTCGGCCCCGATTCCCCTTCCCTTTCCCTATAGCGGTAGGCAGTCTTCCGGGAAGTGGACTACATTTCCCATGGAGTCCTGGGGGCGCAACTCCACAACCCTTTAGCGTGGGACGCCCCAGGGCTTGCTGGGAGTTGCAGTGTGGCTTTCCTCTCACGGCCCACCTCTGTCGTCCCGCAGTACGGAACGGGAACCCACGAGTGGATGCTCCCGGTGTGACGCTAAAGACTGACCTCCCTCCCCTCGGACCCACTGACCCGTAGCATCTAGTCCTCGCCGGAACCTCGCCTCCCTACCCTTGACTCACCTCAAGTGCAATATGAAATAAAAGGCCAGGGGGGAGCCGGGACGCCTGGGTCTCTGGCGCCCCCGCGTGGTCTCTACACTCCCAAAGCCATAAGGGCCCTACCCAGGCGTCTGGGCCCCAGCCCCGCCTCTCAGGCCTTTGCGGGGGGCATCTGGACTCCCCGCTGCTCCGTTTCCTGGGGTCGAGGATGCACTTTGGCCCCCCAGCTCCGCATCTCTCCGTTCTCAGGCCGGATCTCCCGGTGCTGCTGTTGGTTTTTTTTTTTTTTTTTCCCCTCTTTTATTTTGAAATAAAATGCCAAAGAACAAAACATCAGTTTGTCATCCCCGATGATGCACCTCAGGGACTCCAGGGTTTCAACCAGGAATCCCCGTCCTGGGCCCTTTTCATTTTCAAAGACCCGGCGATGGGAGCTCCCAGTGTCCTGGCCGTTTCTCTGACGTGGAAGCTTTTTCCGCCTCCTCATAAACTGAGTTTGGCCTCTTGGCCCAAGAATTCACACTTCCTCTATCTACTTCCCCATCTTTGGGACAGCCCCACTGTACATCTAGTCGCTAGGCCAGATGCCTCGGCCCTGCCCCTCTTCCCCTGCCAAAGCCCATCGGACTCAAGCCCTGTCCTCCTGTCCCCAAATCGGCCCTGTGGGTCTCCTCTGGGCCCCCTCGGCCCCGCTTCAACGCAGTTCTCTTCTGCCTGGACCCTGGCCCTAGCCTGCGCCCTGGCATCCACTTTGGCCCCCGGAGGGTCTTTGTGCATCAAGAGCTGCCCCTCCCCTGCTTGCTCTCTTCCAAGGGCTTCCCAGCACCCACCGCCAGTACCGCAGATAGTGGACCCTGGTGAGTGTGGAGTGAGGCAAGGTACAATACCCTCGGATGGGGTCAACGTCAGAAGTCTGTCTATAAAACATAGTCACCATTACCTCCCTGTGTCGTGCCTCGTAGCCAGATCTTGGCTCTTTCACATACATATTTTAATTATTTATGTGTGTAGGTGTAGAGAGAGCCAGACGTTAGGACCAGGCATATGCAGCTGGTCACAGATGTGTCATCTGCCGGGTGTGTGGCCTTGGGCCTGTCGCTTTATCTCTGACCCCCTTTGTTAGAGGGAGACCCACGGGGGACTATGGAGCAGACAAGGTCTGTGGCCTACCCAGCAACCAACCGCTTTGGAATAAAATTCTGATTTGTTGGGGCGCCTGGGTGGCTCAGTCGGTTGAGCGTCTGACTTCAGCTCAGGTCACGATCTCACGGTCCGTGAGTTCGAGCCCCGCGTCGGGCTCTGGACTGATGGCTCGGAGCCTGGAGCCTGCTTCCGATTCTGTGTCTCCCTCTCTCTCTCTGCCCCTCCCCCATTCATGCTCTATCTCTCTCAGTCTCAAAAATAAATAAACATTAAAAAAATTTAAAAAAAAATTCTGATTTGTTGATAACCACTGGCAAACCCTCTCACCCCCTTTTGTCAATGATTGCTCGGGAGAAGGTCCAGGATGCAAGGGGAAATTCTCATGGTTTGTGAGTTCGAGCCCCGCCTCGGGGTCTCTGCTGTCCTCACTAAGCCCGCTTTGGATCCTCTGGCCCCCTCTCTCTCTGCCCGTCCCCTGCTTGTGCTCTCTCAAAAATAGACCTTAAAAAAAGAGAAAGGAACACAACGCTTCTCTCAAAAAAATAAAATCTTAGCTATTCGTTTTTTAGCTGTATGAATTTCGACAGCCTCTCTGGGTCTTAATTTCCCCATCTATAAAATGAGGGTGAGGAGAGTACATTACTCATAAGTTTGTTGGGGGGGGGATTAAATAGGATAGTTGTGCCTGGCACACTGGAACCAGGCAGGGCTTGGGAGGCTGGGGGGTGGGGGGGGGGGAAGGGCCCTGAAGGACTTTTTTTTTTCTTGCCAGAAGGATCTTTAGGCCCACTCAGGAACCAGGGGAAGGGAATTAATCAATGCCACAAACTTTACTACTGTGTGCTAGGCCCTGGGCTGGGACGGGAGACCCAGCAGAGTCTAGATGAGGACAAGACTGTCCTCTTGCCAGTCATATTCCAGTGGGGTAGGGGTGGGTGGCAAAGTAAACACAACACCCTGGTAAAATCTATATTATAAAGTATATAATTTCTATTGTATAGTATATATATATATAATTAAAAAAAAATTTAGTAAGTAAAGTCTAACCCCAACTTGGGGCTCGAACTCATGACCCCAAGATCAAGAGTCTCATGCTCTACTGACGGAGCCGGTCAAGCGTCCCTATATGTAATATTTTTATATAAATATATTAACACAAAATATTTTATAAATATATGCTATGTATTTATTTAGTGCAAAGTATGTTTGTAGAGTAGAAAGTATATATATTATATATTATTAAGCATGTTTACATACTTGTATATGATGAAGTATGTTTACGTACTGTATAGTATGAAGTATATATATATTTTTTTTAATTTTTTTTTTCAACATTTATTTATTTTTGGGACAGAGAGAGACAGAGCTTGAACGGGGGAGGGGCAGAGAGAGAGGGAGACACAGAATCGGAAACAGGCTCCAGGCTCTGAGCCATCAGCCCAGAGCCTGACGCGGGGCTCGAACTCCCAGACCGCGAGATCGTGACCTGGCTGAAGTCGGACGCTTAACCGACTGCGCCACCCAGGCGCCCAGTATGAAGTATATTTATGTGTCTTCTGATATCTATATATCAGGAGGAATACTATATACCTTTAAATGTATATATTTATTTATTATAAAACATAGAAAACTTGCATGTGTGGTGAATACAAACAAGTGTTATGGAACAAAACAAAGCAGGGAAGGGTGTATAATTTTTATTTTATTTTTTATTTTTCATGTTCATTTATTTTGAGAGAGAGAGAGAGAGCACGAGCGGAGGAGGGGCAGAGAGAGAGGGAGAGAGAAAAATCCCAAGCAGGCTCCGCACTGTCAGCACGGAGCCCCATGTGGGGCTCAATCCCAGGACTGTGAGACCATGACCTGAGCCGAAATCGAGAGTCCATTGCTTAACGGACTGAGCCACCCAGGCTCTCCGAAGGATAATTTTAAATATTGTGGCCCAGTGGGGCGCCTGGGTGGCTCAGTCGGTTAAGCGTCTGACTTCGGCTCAGGTCATGATCTCACGGTTTGTGGGTTCGAGCCCCGCATTGGGCTCTGTGCGGACGGCTCCGAGCCTGGAGCCTGCTTCGGATTCCGTGTCTCCCTCTCTCTCTCGGCCCCTCCCCTGCTCATGCTGTCTCTCTCTGTCTCTCAATAATAAGTAAACGTTAAAAAATATATATATATTATATATATATATATATATATATTATATATATATTGTGGACCAGAAAAGCTTCACCGAGGCTTTCTAAGTGGCACTTAGAAAACCTTTTGATTATGAAAATTTGGAATGTACAGAAAAATAGGAAGAATCATAAGGTTGCCCTCTATATTGGTGTTCAGCAATCTGCCACATTTTGCCTCAGTTGCCTCTTTTGTTTAATGTTTCTGTATTTGCTGAACCATTTTAGGACCCATTCGAGCCATCTTCCCCACTCCACCCTTCAGCCTGTGTCTTCCAACAGTGAAGACATTTTCCCTACTATAAATCACTTTCCCACGGCATAATGAAATTAACAACGATTGCCTAATATCATTTAATTCCCGGTAGAAGGTGTAATTGGAGCAGCCACCTGAAGCGGGTGAGGGATGAGCCAAGTGGGTTTCTGGGGGGAAGGGCGTTCCCAGCCGAGAGAACAGCCAGTACAATGGCCCTGAGGCTAGCGGAAGCGCCAAGTGTTTTAGGAACTAACTGTAAGGCAGGCGTGACCAGAACGGAGTGAGCGAGCCCTGGGGAGAGAGGGGGGTGTGAAGGCAGAGAAGGAAGGGGCCAGATACTTCAAAGCCTTGCGGGCACTTAGGCTTTTCTAGGAATGAGCCCGGAGCCAGGGACGAGTGTCTAGCAGAAAAGGAGCTCAAGCACCCATCAGTGGGGAACAGGCGCCCTCTGGCGGCCATGTGGGGAACAGGTCGAGGGAGGAGAGGTTGGACGCGGGGACCTTTCAGCGCCGCGGGCCCTGAGCAGTCCAGGTGGGCGGGGGCAGCAAAGAGTGATCGGGTTCTGGTGCATTTTGAAGGTCAGACCAACGGGTCAGACGGGATGTGAGAGATCAGGTATGAGAGGAGAAAGAGAAAACAGGACTGCTTTCCCTTAACGCCCTTCTGTGAGACGTTTTGCGTGGTTATAGTTTGCTCATTGAATGTACCTCAATTTACTACCCGTTCCACTGGTAATGAACTTCTGCGTCCGTGATCCCGACACCAGGTCCGATGGGTTTTCCAACCCATTCGCCAACACCAGCTGGGCGTCCTACAGTTTAACTCAATTCCTGACGCTATTTATCTGGAGAGTCGCAGATCCTGCAAGTTAAGGGTTCGGTACCAGAAGCCCTGCCCCCCTCCCCCCAACTTGAGATATTCGTTCCCAATCCAGGTTGCACCTGTCCTTCTGTCCCATAAACCACAGAGCAGAGGTTAGCACAATCCCTTCCTTGGGTTGGATTAATTCGCTGGAGTGGTTCACAGAACTCAAAGAAACATGTTACTTACTAGATTACTGCTTCATTATAAAAGGATACACCCCCACCCCCACCCCAATTAAAAAAAAAAAAAAAAGGAGGGGCGCCTGGGTGGCGCAGTCGGTTAAGCGGCCGACTTCAGCCAGGTCACGATCTCGCGGTCCGTTAGTTCGAGCCCCGCGTCAGGCTCTGGGCTGATGGCTTGGAGCCTGGAGCCTGTTTCCGATTCTGTGTCTCCCTCTCTCTCTGCCCCTCCCCCGTTCATGCTGTGTCTCTCTCTGTCCCAAAAATAAATAAACGTTGAAAAAAAAAAAAAGGATATAACCCAGGAACAGTCAGATAAGGCATGGGGAAAGGGTATGGAGCCTCAATGCTCTCTCCAGGGGCAACTTTCCCCAAATTTCCAGGAGCTCATCCCCCTGGGGGCTCTCCGAATCCCGTCCTTTTGGGTTTTATGGCGTCTTCCTTACACAGGCAGGGCTGATACAATCACTGGCCATTGGTGATGGATTCAACCTCCAGTCGCTCTCCCCTTCCCTGGTGTGGTCAGAGGGTGGGGCTGAGAGTTCTAGCCCTCTAACCACTTGGTTCGTTCCCCTGGCAACCAGCCCCCGCTCTTAGGTGCTTTCCAAAGTCACCATACAAAGGCAAATGTGGTTGAAAGGGGTTTAAGAATATCAAGGCACCTTGAACACTCTACAGCACGTCGGAAATTGTAAAGGTTTAGGAACTCTGCCAGAAACAGAGAATGGAGATCAAATACACATTTCTTTTTATAAATCCCAATATTTCAGGGTGCGTCCCAGTTTGGGGCTTTTATGAATAGAGCTTATGAATACGTCCAGGTTTAGCATATACTGATCAGCCATTGTCCACTGGTTGAATTAATTCACACCCCCAAGGGTGCCTGGCTGGCTCAGTCGGTGGAGCATGTGACCCTTGATCTTGGGATTGTGGGTTCAAGCCTCACTCTGGGTGTAGAAATGACAAAAATACAATGTTTAAGGGCGCCTGGGTGGTTCCATCTGTTAAATGTCCAACCTGATTTCGGCTTAGGTCATGATCTCAAGGTTCATGAGTTCAAGCCCTGCGACAGGCTCTGTGCTGACAGCGTGGAGCCTGCTTGGGATTCTCTTCCTCCTCTCTCTCTGCCCCCCTCCCCCCTCCTGCTCTCTCTCTCTCTCTCAAAACAAGGACATACATTTTTATTTTTTTAAATTGTTTTAATGTTTTAAAAAAATTTTTTATTTATTTTTGAGACAGAGAGAGACAGAATGTGAGCAGGGGACGAGCAGAGAGAGAGAGAGCGAGACACAGAATCTGAAGCAGGCTCCAGACCCTGAGCTGTCAGCACAGAGCCCGACGTGGGGCTCGAACCCCCAAACCACGAGATCATGACCTGAGCCGAAGTCGGACAGACGCTCAACCAACTGAGCCAACCAGGCACCCCGGAGGTGGAACTTTAAACTGACGAGTAGCACTTGGTGACTTTACTATGCGCATACAAAACTTTGATTTAAAAGAAAATGTGAAAAATAAGGGAGTAAAGCAAACCCCATCAATCCAATAGAAGGAAGGAGTGGGAAAAAAATAATACGCTGAACAGGCTCCAAATAGCTCAAAGATTTCAATGTGAAATACAAAACCATGAAAGAAAGAGAAGTCAACATTGGAAAGTTCCTTTATAACCTGGGTGTGGAGAAAGCGTTTAAACTGTGACTCATAATCCAGAAGCCAGAAAAGAAAACACCATGCATTCAAATGGGGGGGGGAAATAGGATCCGACATTCTTCTTTCTTTTTTGTTTCTTTTTGAACAAACAGCCCTCAGGCCCTTGGGTGGAGCAGGCGAGGCCAGTTTGGGGAGGATCAGTGGCCCAGAATGGAGTGTCCCGACCTTAGTGGGGTGGGGAGGGCTCAGCACAGTGGGGATCAGGCAAGGTGTGTGTGCTGAGAGGGGGTGCTGGACTGGCTGGCTGTCAGCACAGAGCCTGACGTGGGGCTCGAATAACCAACAGAGCCACTCCAGCGCCCCCCAAATTCTCCTCCTCCTCCTCCTTCTTTAAAGAACAATCTTTGCATGGCAAGCAAAACACCTTAAGCGAACTCAAAGTTGAATGACACAGGGGGAAAGAGTGGCAACTCCTAATCAAAGTCTTAGTTTCTCATACGTAAAGAACTGTAGAAGTCATCATGAGAAAGACCAACAATACAATAGAACTATTATATATATATAATTGCCAAATTATTTTACCAGCCAAATGGGTTTCTCTGGGAGTCCCTGAGAATTGCAACTAGAGCCGAGCAAGCCACGGTGAAACTGCAGGACAGAGAAGAGGAAAGGAGGGGGTTGGGAGGGCTGTTCGAAACAAAATGTCCAGCTGGTTCCGGTTGGGTCTACGATGGAAGACGGGCGTTAAGGGGGTGAGCGCTCCCCTGGCTGACCTCCCGCCTCCATTTTAATGATGATTTTCCCAGTATTTATACAAATACAGAGATTTCCCTGAGGCGTAATTTCAAATGGCTTGTAAATCTATGGCGAGATGGTGGCCCTCATTGACAAAAAGGAGAACTGTGAATTAGGGGGAGCCGGGGCGGCTCAGTCGGTGAAGCGTCCGGCTTCGGCTCAGGTCATGATCTCATGGTTCGTGGGTTCGAGCCCCCCCGTCGGACTCTGTGCTGACAGCTCAGAGCCTGGAGCCTGTTTCGGATTCTGTGTCTCCCTCTTCCTTTGCCCCTCCCCCACTCGCACTGTGCCTCTCAAAAATAAACATTAAAAAAAAAGAGAGAAGGGGCGCCTGGGTGGCGCAGTCGGTTAAGCGTCCGACTTTAGCCAGGTCACGATCTCGCGGTCTGTCCGGGAGTTCGAGCCCCGCGTCGGGCTCTGGGCTGATGGCTCAGAGCCTGGAGCCTGTTTCCGATCCTGTGTCTCCCTCTCTCTCTGCCCCTCCCCCGTTCATGCTCTGTCTCTCTCTGTCCCAAAAATAAATTTAAAAAAAAAACGTTGAAAAAAAAATAAAAAAAAAAAGAGAGAGAGAGAAATGACTACGATACGATACTGTAATAGAATACAAAATAATAAAGAAAATACAAGATATAAAGAAAATAAACAAACTCACCACCACTTACCTTTGGAAACCTTCGCGGCTGGTGTGAGGGAAACAAGAGAGAGGAGGGATACTGTGGAGGACGACTTGCACGATCACTAATGCAATCACTGTTATCTCTTGGCTCAATGGAATCTTTTTCTGCACGGGAACGATTGTATATGCTCGCACGGGTGTTGACTACAGTAAATAGTCATAAACTCTTGTCATAGACTGTATTTCATGTAACTGGCAATAAGGCAGCAGAGGAGGGGCGCCTGGGTGGCGCAGTCGGTTAAGCGTCCGACTTCAGCCAGGTCACGATCTCGCGGTCCGGGAGTTCGAGCCCCGCGTCAGGCTCTGGGCTGATGGCTCGGAGCCTGGAGCCTGTTTCCGATTCTGTGTCTGCCTCTCTCTCTGCCACTCCCCGTTCATGCTCTGTCTCTCTCTGTCCCCAAAAAAATAAATAAACGTTGAAAAAAAAATTAAAAAAAAAAAATAAGGCAGCAGAGGAAAGGGTCTATATCCGCAGGCAGCCTGACCTAGAATGAGGCAAAGCATTCTTAAGCCTTCTCTTGGCCGGAAAAGCAAAGGGCTATCCATAGGTGCTTTGAAGTGACAAAAAAAAAAAAAAATTCACCAGTGACAGTTGTGGGCACCTTCCAACATTCTGAAAAATCGCTGATTTCTGCCAAACGGCCTGAGACTGAGCATCTGAGCACAGAAGATGATCACCCACAATCGCTCAGCGAGAGAGAGAGAGAGAGAGAGAGAACCATTGGTTGAGCTGTGCTCATGTGACATTCAGCATCAGTACAACTCATATGCAATCAGGGTGGTGGGTTCAAACCCCACCCTGGGTGGAGAGATTACTTAAATAAATAGTCTTTCAAAAAAAGAAATCTTGGGGCACCCAGCTGGCTCAGTTGGTAGAGCACGGGACTCTTAATCTCGGAGTCGTGAGTTCAAGCCCCATGTTGGGTGTCGAGCTTACTTAAAAATAAATCAGGGGCGCCTGGGTGGCTCGGTTGGTTGAGTGTCCGACTTCAGCTCAGGTCACGATCCCACAGCGCGTGAGTTCCAGCCCCGCATCGGGCTCTGTGCTGACAGCTCAGAGCCCAGAGCCCGCTTTGGATTCTGTGTCTCCCTCTCTCTCCCAGCCCCTCCCCCGCTCACGCTCTGTCTCTCTCTTTCAAAAATAAACAAACAATAAAATTTTTTTTTAATAAATCAATAAATAAAACAATTAGTGAAAAAACTTTAAAAAAGAAGTCTCTGATTTCTGTAAACGAACTCTCTCTCTCTCTTTGTTTGTTTGTTGTTTTTTTTTTAATAAAATACCTCCATTCATATCTAGTAAACCCTTTAGGGAGGGCTCATAGGAGCGCTACTCCCAACATTTTGACATGCTCAAACATTTTTGTCTAGTGTCATTCTATCGTTTGGATTGAAATTTCAGGATCACGCTTTATTTCCTAGTCGTCATGACAAGCGTCCCTCCACCGCTTTCTTGGAAGAATCCTTTCTGTGTAAAGGTCTGAGCCACTCTGGTTTCAGTTTCTTGTCTTGAAAAACTTAATCGTTTTGCATGTCTGCTAAGAGGACACTTTTTCTACCTTTACAATCTATTGACGTTAGTGCGCTTGGCTGGCTCCGTCAGTGCAGCGTTCGACTCTTGATCTCGGGGGTGTAGGTTCGAGCCCCAGGTTGGTTGAGGAGATTACTTAAAAATAAAATCTTAAAAAAAAAACTTTTTTTTTACATTTATTTAGTTTTGAGAGACAGAGCATGAGCAGGGGAGGGGCAGGGAGGGAGGGAGACACAGAATCAGAAGCAGACTCCAGACTCTGAGCCATCAGCACAGAGCCCGATGCGGGGCTCGAACCCACGAACTGTGAGATCATGACCTGAGCCAAAGTCGGACGCTTAACTGACTGAGCCACCCAGGTGCCCCTAAAAATAAAATCTTTAAAGTCCGTTGCCTTTAATAGGGTGTACCTTGATACTGATTGTTCTGTATCAGTCTCCCTGCGATATAATGATTTATGAGAAATATATATTTTGTCAGATGACCAAAATGTCTATTTCTCAGATGTAGTTAGTCTTCATCCAGTTCTTGAAAATGCCCCGGAGCCCTGCAGGTGACATGGTTGTCTTGTTATTAATGAAGGTGACTTTCGGACCCCACCCAAAGGTGGGGCTGGTTGCCAGGAGGACCCACCTTGGGAAAGAAGGGGTGGAACTCTCATTCCTACCCCACTTGCCCAACCTTTGGGGAGGAGAGGTTGAATCAGCCGATGGCCAATGGCTTAGTCAATCATGACTTTGCAATGGAGCCTCTATAAGAACCCAAAAGGACTGGGTTTGGAAAGTTCCAGGCTGGTGAACTTGTGGAAGTCTGGGAGCCAGTGGCATACTTGGAACATGTACGGAGGCTCCAGACTTTCCCCCCCAGATCTCACCCTATGTATCTCTCCAACTGGCAACTGACTCATATCCTTTATCATCTTTTAATAAACTTATCATCTCATATCCTTATCATCTTTTAATAAACTGGTGAACAGGGGTGCCTGGGTGGCTCAGTCGGTTGAGTGTCTGACTTCACCTCAGGTCATGATCTCACGGTTCATGGGTTCGAGCCCCGCATCGGGCTCTGTGCTGACGGCTCGGAGCCCGGAACCCGTTTCGGATTCTGGGACTCGGTGCCTCCCTCTTTTCTCTGCCCCTCCCCTGCTCGTGCTCTCTCTCTCTCTCTCTCAAAAATAAAATAAATAGACATTTTAAAAATTAAAAAAAAAAAACTGGTGAACAAAAATGTTTCCCTGATTTCTGTGAGCCACCATAGCAAATCAAAAGCATCCAATCTGGATTGGAACCTCCAATCTGAAGGGGGGGGGGCGGTTTCACCTCTTACCCCCACAGAAGACATGTGCTTCCTACATCCAAGAGCCCATGTCTTTAATCAGTTCTGGAAGTGCTCAGCTATTCTCTTCTTGAAACTCATCTCTCCTCTCAGCTCTATATGTTCCTCTAGAAGTTTATTGGAACCTTGTGTTCTACCTTCCTTGTCTCCTTCAATTTTCCATCCATTTGTCTCTTGGAGGAACATACCGAGCCCTACGTGGGGCTTGATCTCGCAAACCATGAGATCGCGACCTGAGCGGAAATCAAGAGGCTGACGCTTCACCGACCGAGCCCCCCCCCCAGGCGTCCCTGAATGTGTTCATCTTCTAGTTGCCAGTATTACAGACCCTAAGCTTTTTCAGAAAGATATGTTGTGATTTGGGGGCGCCTGGGTGGCTCAGCTGGTTAAGCATCCAACTTCAGCTCAGGTCACCATCTCACGGTTTGTGAGATCAAGCCCTTGCATCCGGCTCTGGGCTGGAGCCCTCTTGGGATTCTCTCTCTCCCCCCCCCCCCCCCCCCCCCCTCTCTCTCAGTCCCTCCTCACTCTCTGGCTCTCTCTCCCACTCTCCCAAAATAAATAAACATTAAGGGAGGAAGGAAGGAAGGAAGGAAGGAAGGAAGATAACATTGTGATTTCAAAATTGACCAAAGGCTTTCTTTTTTTTTTCTTTTTTAATTTTTTTTTCAACGTTTTTTATTTATTTTTGGGACAGAGAGAGAGACAGAGCATGAATGGGGGAGGGGCAGAGAGAGAGGGAGACACAGAATCGGAAACAGGCTCCAGGCTCTGAGCCATCAGCCCAGAGCCCGACGCGGGGCTCGAACTCACAGACCGCGAGATCGTGACCTGGCTGAAGTCGGACGCTTAACCGACTGCGCCACCCAGGCGCCCCGACCAAAGGCTTTCAGTTGACCTGAAACAGACCAGGTCCCTGGGTCTGCTCAGGAAAACGGAAACCGCCCTAGGTATTTCAAATACAGGGAATTTTGGGGCGCCTGGGTGGCTTGGTCGGTTAGGCGTCCGACTGCGGCTCAGGTCATGATCTCACGGTCCGTGAGTTCGAGCCCCGCGTCGGGCTCTGTGCTGACGGCTCAGAGCCTGCAGCCTGTTTCGGATTCTGTGTCTCCCTCTCTCTCTGCCCCTCCCCTGTTCATGCTCTGTCTCTCTCTGTCTCAAAAATAAATAAATGGTAAAACAAAAATTAAAAAAAAAAAACAAATACAGGGAATTTGTCTGTTTCTTTATTTATCTGTTTCTTTGGAGTGAGAGCAGGGGAGGGGCAGAGGGAGAGAATCCCAAGCAGGCTCCGCGCTGTCAGCTCCAACTCACGAGCCCTGAGATCACGACCGGAGCCGAGATGGAGAGTCAGACGCTGAACCGACTGAGCCACCGGGCGCCCCTCAAAAACAGGGAATGCGTTAAAGGGAATTGGTTATGTGAGTGTGGGGGGAGTACAAAAAGAAACCATGGTCCCGGAGGTGGGTAGAGGTAGCGGCTGGGGCTCCTGGGGCTGTCGAAAGTTGAAGGAGTGGCCCCTGCAGGGTAGAAGTCAGACGTGCGGCCCAGGCAGCTGGTACCCTGCCTTCCAGGAAGGGGCTCCCTATGGAGGTGGCACCAGGTCTGAGGGGTGCGGCTGGCTGGTGCCGGAAGCGTCTAAAGTGGCTGGACGCCGGATGCAGCCTGGAACTGGAGGGGCTGGGAAAGAAGTTCCTAGGCAACCGCCTCCCGCCCCCTAGTCTCCTGCCGGGGGTCACAGAGCTGGAGGGTGAGCTTCTGGCTAAACAGACAGCAGCTCTTGGCCTCCCGGGAACCGGTGGAGGGAAGAATGTGTGAGCAAGAGAAAGGGCTCCTTTCACAGAGAAGGCTCCAGAACAAACGGCGGCTGAATCACGTCTGCCTATGATGATAGGACGACTCTTAGAGAATGTTTTTCGGGCTGTGCTACGAGGATTTGCCGCTCTGAGCGAGCAGCCGTGGGAAGTAAATCAGGACCACCCAAATCAATTTCCTAATCTGTGTGAAAGTGACAAAGTCTACCTGTCCCGGAATCTGGGCTTGGTGGGGATTAACTTGGAAGGTAGCGGGGCTCGTGTCCTAGGACTGAATCTTCAACCCCCAAATTGTTGGCTTATGGACGAATGAAGCCTCCCTTTCTTTCTTTCTTTCTTTTTTTTTTTTTTTATGGTTTATTCATTTATTTTGAGAGAGAGAGAGAGAGCGCGCACAAGCTTGGGATGGGCAGAGAGAAGAGACCAAATTCCAAGCAGGCTCCACACTAGCCCGATGGGGGTTCAAACTCACCAACCATGAGATCATGACCCGAGCTGAAACCAAGAGTTGGACGCTTAACTGACCGAGCCACCCAGGCGCCCCAAGCCTACCTGTCTGACAGGTACGAAAAATCACAAGGAAGAGGAAGTATCAGGACCTTTAAATCAAAATCAAAATCTTGATCGGAAGAGAGGTACTGAAGAAACAAACACCTTTATATCCATGACACTGACACTTTAGAAATATTTTTTCAATGTTTGTTTATTTTTGAGAGACACGGAGGGACGGAGCATGAGCGGGGGAGGGGCAGAGAGAGAGGGGGACACAGAACCCAAAGCAGGCTCGGGGCTCCGAGCTGTCAGCACAGAGCCCGCCGCGGGGCTCGAACTCATGAACCGCGAGATCATGAACTGAGCCCAAGTCGGACGCTTAACCGACTGAGCCACCCAGGTGCCCCCGTGACACTGACACTTTTGTGTCAGTTTTATGTAAAGAAACTGATTGATTTGCTGATCACTGTACTCGGATCTGTCCTTGAGATACTAAAGGCATTTGGAAGGATCTGGTATATTCGACTTTCAAAACATCCGATCAAGATTGCATTAATGTTTGTCTTCTCTTCAAGGCACTTAACTCATTTAGGGGAATCTGAGATGCCAGACTTGTGGAAGCCCATTGATCACATCTGCAGTGTTCAGATGTTTGGTGAAATCTAAAATTGTGAAACGCACAGCTATTTTTAGCTGTGGACGTAGTCAGTGAATGTTTAGAGGAAAGGGGATTGCTTAAAAATTCATTAATCATTACCAAAGAAACCCAAATAGTTGTGAATATTTGTGTCCATCCTTAAAAGCTCTTCTGACATTAAAAGACCCCACCACGATCTTTTCAACCAACGAGGAAGCTGGGGTCCCTGGATATCCCCATGCAAAAGAAGGAAGTTGGACGCCATATACAAAAATTAACTCTAATTCAATGAGGGCCCTAAACCTAACGACCCAAACTATAAAGATCAAAGAAGAAAACATAGAACGGGGAAAGCTTCATGACGTTGGGTTTTGCAATGGTTTCTCAGATATGACGGCAAAAAACATAGACAAGAGTAGGAATAGAAAGGGGCGCTTGGCTGGCTCAGTCGGAAGAGCATGTGACTCTTGATCTCAGGGTCATGAGTGTGAGCCCCACGTTGGGTGCAGCGATTACTTAAATAAAGAAAGAAACACACTTAAAAATAAAATCTAAAAAAGTAAATAAAGTTTTTGCAGGGTGGGGTAGGGCGAGGCAAGGCTGTCTAGTCGTGTTCAGTGTGCCTGCCAATATACACGCCCTGTGCCTGGATCCCTCCCGTATTTCGTGACTTTGGACTAGGAACTCACTCAAGCCTTCCTCCGTGCGATCGGAGTTGAGTGACGCCTCTCTAGAGAAGCATTGCCTTTCCTTTGGCAGAGGACCCAGGGACATCACTAGTCCACCCGTCATCGCATTAATTTCTCAGCGTCCCAGTGCCTCAACCACCCAATTCGATCTCAAGCCCATGCCACATGAGATTGGTTGGAGTGGTTCTATAATTTCCAATACAGAATCACTTTCTTCCACTCAGGGCCCCAGCAGAAATAGGAAAATCTCCTCGAAGCTTTCTTTCTTCCTTTTTTTTTTCTTTAAGTTTACTTATTTATTTTGAGGTAGAGAGAGAGAGAGAGAGAGAGAGAATCCCAAGCAGGCTCCCTGCTGTCAGCACAGAGCCCAATGTGGGGCTCCATCCCATGAACCATGAGATCATGACCTGAGCCCAAGTCGGATGCCTAACCAACCAACTGAGCCACCCAGGCGTCCCTCTTCTTAGAAGCCTGTCCACACACTTAGAAGGATGTTTGGAAAGACGCCAGGTAACAACAAGGGCCACAGCATGGAATTTTTTCTCACGGGCGCAGCTTTCAGCGGATATAATTTTGAACTAATGGAAAAGTTTTGAGATTTGTGCAAAGAACTCCATGTATCTATCCGTTGCTAGGTTCTTCAGTTCTTGCTGTTCCCGTCCCCCCCCCCGCAACCCCCCGCGTTTTGCTTTATCATCCGCTCGCTATCTCTCTAGGTTATTATATATTTACATTTCCAGAAACATTTGAGAAAACACTGGAGATACCATGCCCCTTTGTCCCTAAGTACTTCAGCGTGTATTTGCATTTGCTAAGAGCAAGGACGTTCTTTTTAATAACCGCAAGGCAATCATCAAAATCAGAAAATTTCCCGTGGATCAATTACCACTATCTAATGCACTGAACTCATTCAAATTTCATCAAGCGTCTTCCTCACCACCGGGATGTCACCTGATTGCTCAGAGAGCTGCCTCTGGTGTCCATTAACACGAGCATTTCCTCCTGGCCTTGTCCTTAACCTTGACTTCTTCCAAGAGAGTCAAGGCCGGTTGTTTTGCAGAAGGTCTCCTGATAGGAAAATGTTTCCTCCCTCACGATTCGATTCAGGTTAGGCAGCACAAGGCTGGCTGGATCTTCCCACCTCCCACCTCCTGCACCCCCCACCCCCACCCCCGTACCCCCCCCCAAACAACAACAGGAACAGATCCACGTAGAGCAACTATGATAGCAGAAATTCACCAACAAACATTTTGCACAAACCCCTGACATACAAGTGACTGAGACCAAAAAGGAAGCTAGCAAGACTGGAACTTTCCCTGCAGGGGGCACTCCATCCAACTCTTGATCTCTGAACTCCGGTCACGATCCCAGGGTCCTGGGATGGAGCCCTGTGTTGGGCTCCGGGCTGAGCGCAGAGCCTGCTTAGAATTCTCTCTCCCTCTCTCTCCGCCCCTCTCCTGCGGGTGCGTGCACACTCTCTCTCAAAAATAAAATAAACTCATGGGGCGCCTGGGTGGCTCAGTCGGTTAAGCGTCCAACTCTTGGTTTCGGCTCAGGTCATGATCCCGCGGTTCGTGGGTTCGAGCCTTGAATCGCTAACCGAGAGGGGCCTGCTTAGGATTCTCCCCCCCCCCCCCCTCTGCCCCTCTCCTGCTCGTATTTGACATACAACATTGTAAAAATTTAAGGTGCATAAACATGTTAATCTGATACATTTACATAGCATAATGCGATTGCCATTGTAGTAATTATGAACACCTCTATGAGGTTTCATCATTATCCTTTCTTTTTAGGGGTTGGACTAAAGGTCTATTCTTGTAAAAACTAGCGTAAGGAAACCCCAGGTCGATTTTGGCAGGAGCTCTGGGGGGAAAGGAGCTTGGGTACTGGTAGGAGGGGAAACAGAGGTAGATCTCTCTACAAAATTTTGGAGAAGTGGATATACTAACAGGTAATTGCTATTTGTTTATTTATTATTTTTTTAAAGTTTTTTTAAATTTTTTTTTCAACGTTTATTTATTTTTGGGACAGAGAGAGACAGAGCATGAACGGGGGAGGGGCAGAGAGAGAGGGAGACACAGAATCGGAAACAGGCTCCAGGCTCTGAGTCATCAGCCCAGAGCCCGACGCGGGGCTCGAACTCACGGACCGCGAGATCGTGACCTGGCTGAAGTCGGACGCTTAACCGACTGCGCCACCCAGGCGCCCGAAAGATTTTATTTTCAACGTTTTTTTTTTGTTTTGTTTTGTTTTTGGGGACAGAGAGAGACAGAGCATGCACGGGGGAGGGGCAGAGAGAGAGGGAGACACAGAATCGGAAACAGGCTCCAGGCTCTGAGCCATCAGCCCAGAGCCCGACGCGGGGCTCGAACTCCCGGACCGCGAGATCGTGACCTGGCTGAAGTCGGACGCTTAACCGACTGCGCCACCCAGGCGCCCCATTATTTTCAAGCTATCTCTATATACCCAATGTGGGGCTCGAACCCATAACCCCACGATCAAGAGTCTCACCCTCCTCCAACTGAGCCCCCCAGGAGTCCCTGAGATGGTTTTGTTCTTAAACACCGTATGGAAAGAACAAAGAGTTGAACTTTAAGAACTCTGAGCCCGGACAGCGATCCCGGTCCACACCCCTCCTAAACGTCCTGACAGGTGAGCAAGACCAGACGAATGTAACAGACTGCACAGGTGTGCACCAAGTTCAAGAGCATCCCCTGGAAATTCAAGTTCACCTGGAACCTGTGAATGTGGCCTTATTTGGAAATAGGGCCTTTGTCAGTGGAATCCGATCAAGATGAGGTCACGCTGGACCAGACCAGGTCCTAAACCTGACGTGACCGGTGCCCTCATAAGAAGAGGGTAATTTAGGGACACCTGGGTGGCTCTGTCGGTTGAGCGTCCAACTTCAGCCCAGGCCATGATCTCACGGTTCATGGGTTCGAGCCCCCCGTGGGGCTCTGTGCTGACAGCTCAGAGCCTGGGGCCTGCTGCAGATTCTGAGCCACCCAGGCGCCCCCCCTCCCCCCACCCCTTTCTTTTTTTAATTTTGACACTAACCTGCTTCTAGCGGAAAGGAGAGACAATGCGATTGGGAGTTAACATCCCCAGGTGGGGGGAGAGGTGTTTGCTTAACACATTTTGCAGTTCTGTAGGTTTCCTGTCTGGCTTCCCTCTTCCAGGGTCCCGCCCCTCTCTGGGTATCTCTGACACCCCCCCTCTCCCCACCGAGCCCCACGTTTGTCCCTCTTCTCCTCCTCCTCCTGGGTCCTTGACTTCCTCTCTCTGGGTGTCTATCTTAGGACCCACCCCCCACCATTTCGCTACCTCTTCCCTCCCCGCCAGGCTGGCCAGGTCGGCGCGTTCTCCAAGACCGCGGAGGCTTGCAGGGGTGGGGTGGGCGGGAAAGTGATCAGGGCAGATGCCCCGAGGTGCTTCCTGCTCCCTCGTAGGAGGGAGACTTTCCAGAGTCAGGTGGACTCCTCTGACCCAGGAACATACATCCCACGTGAAGCTCTTCCCCCCCCCCCCCCCCAGCCACGAAGCCGCTCTTTCTGGCGACTTTTGTGGCGTTTCGGATTCTGCTTCCGGTGACAACTCTTTCCCTGCCGGAGCCAGCCCAGTGCCACCAGAGCGGACAGCCACACTTGCCACGAGATGCAGAGAGCTTCATTTCCTCCGGTCACTGAGTCCCTCCTGGGACCTGCTGGGACCTGCACTTATATATATCCCCTTTCCCCTGAGATGTTCCTCTCATTTGAACCTTGGAATTAAAAATGAAGGGCCCTGGGGCGCCTGGGCGGCGCAGTGGGTTAAGCCTTCCACTTCGGCTCAGGTCATGATCGTACAGTTTGAGCCCCGTGTAGGGCTGTGTGCTGGGCTCTGTGCTGACAGCTCGGAGCCTGGAGCCCTCTTCGGATTCTGTGTCTCCCTCTCTCTCTGCCCCTCCCCCACTCATGCTCTGTCTCTGTCTCTCAAAAATGAATAAACGTTAAAAAATTAAAAAAAAAAAAATAAAGAAGGGCCCAAGACGCCGTGGGAGGGGGTCAGACTCCTGGACATCAGCGCTGTCCGTGAATCTGGGCTGTTGTCTACATTTCTGTCCTCCCTTCTGTCCCACCCAGGAAATCGCTCAAAGAACAACGTGGAAATCTACGCTGCGGGCGGGGAGAGAGAACAGGCAACCCGCTCACTGGGACTGCATTCTGTGACAGTCTTTGCCCTCCAAGTCCATAAGCACCTGGACGGATGAATTTAGATCCTCCAGCCCTCTTCTAGAGAACCAGGACTCCCAGCCTTCAGTCCCTCCAGCCCCTCCCTCAGCACAGGGTTCCCAGTTCCTCAAACACTCACACACGCGCACCCTGACCCTCCTCTCAGATTCTTTATTATCCCAAGTAGGCAAAATAAAAAAATAAATAAGATAAATACCAAATAACCCAATAAATAAAGAGGAGGCCCCACAGCAAACAGCCCGTGGCTTCAGGAAGCGTAGCTGGGACTTCGGCCCTGGGAAGGCCCCACCATGCTCAGAGGGTCCGAGGAGCCCACGTCCGGGGGCTCGGGGGCCAGGATCCCTGGAGGCTCCGGGGGTGCCGGCAGCAGGCCTGGCAGTGGCAGGAAGCGGGCAGGCGCCCGGGGGGCCGAGTCCCGGTATGGGGAGTTGTGGGGGGGCAGGCGGAGTGGGAGCCCGAGGGTCTCCGAGTGGTAGATGTTGTATCCGTCCTCCAGAAGCAGTTCCCGGAAGCTGCAGGCTGCCGGGTCAAAGCGGAGCTGAGGGGACAAGAGCGGACGTCAGAGATACGGGATTCCTCTGCACCTTCCTGCTGCAGGACCCAGGAGTCCCGGCCCCCAGCCCCTCCTCCGGGACACAGGCAACAGAAGCAGGCTCCCCCTTTGCCCCTGGGCAGTCCTGCAAGGCCTACCTCCCTGGCTTCACTTCACAGAGACCAATATTCCAGCCCAGGGACCAGTCACGGCTCTCTGAGTCCAGACAGAGGCGTCTGGCTTCCACCCAAGGGGTCATGGTCACTTTACAGGCCATGGGTCCCCTGAGCAGCCCTGTGCCCAGCGTGAAGCAGGCAGCTAGGAGCCCATGCGGCCCAGCAGGGGTCACAGGTCACAGGACTCAGGCGCTCCGTCATTCACGGGCCTCGTGACTCGGAGCTGGTGTGTCCCTGCCTGAGCCTCAGTTTCCTCTTGTGCACAAATGATGAGGTCAGCTCCCGCGTGCAGGGGAGGTGGTGAGGCGGGGTGGGGGGGGGCCACGCCGGGAGCACAGAACCAAGCCCGGCTCAGGCCCAAGGTGCGAGAGGTGGAACCCTGGGTGGTGAAGGTGATACGGGGGGGGAGGGGGGCGAGCACGAGGAGGGGGGCGATCCCAGAAACTCACCGATCCATACAGTGTCCCATCTGGGCCCTGGCACAGGAACCTGGACGTTTTGACCCCCAAGATTTGAATTACTCCCGGCTTCAGGGCTTTTAGCTCCAAGAGACCTGAGAAGAGAGAGTGGTCAGGGGCTCAGAGGACCTCTGCCCAGGCCCGTCTCTCTTAGAACCAGGGGTCTAGGCTCCCAGCCCCTCCTCCCTCAGACCCAGGGGTCTGGACCCCCCAGCCCCTGCTCCCTCAGACCAGGCTGTGTCTATGCACTCACTCTCAGGGCTCCGGTGAGCGGTCCCCACCACTGTGCCATCAGCCTTGATCTCGAGGTGGACCTCTGTCTCCTGGGCGTCGTCCGTGTAGAGGAACCGCTGTCGAACTTGGCCCCCGAATTGGAGGAGGGGGCTGGAGTCAGGGATAGGGTGTGCCTGGCAGGCTTCTGGGAAAAGGACCCCCAGCATCATCAGGACCCACAGTCCCAGGTGCTGGGACCCGGCCTCGTCCCAGCCCATCACTGGCTCACGTCCTCAGGTGAGATCCGGGGTCTGGGGCTTGAGGAGCCAAATGGTCTAGATTCTGTCTCAGATCCCGGTTGTCTGGGACAGGAGATTCACGGATTGCACCTTAGCGAGCCTCAACGCCTGGGTCTTCGTGTCCGCGGATTCCCAGCTGACAGAATACCCCGGTCTCTTAGAATGGATGCAGGCACTCCAAAATTTATATCCAGACAGACCCGCCCAATCACCTTCCCCACACCTGACCCATGATATTTGACCCACTTGGCAAGAGCTAGGATTCCACCGTGGACAGATCAGCCTGAGCCGAATGATGCAACCGGTGGTGGGGGGGGGGGGGTCCTTCCCGCTGGGGCCCTGGACTCCCGGGTCTGAGGAATCAGGGGGACCGGAACCTGCTCACTGGGACTTGGCTGAAAGGGGCTGGGGGAAGAGAGGGCTGGGGGCCTGGAAAACTGCCTCCCTGGATGATCGACGGACACCGTGCCCCATAACCGGGATTGCGGCATCCTGCCTGAATTTCTGTGGGTTTCTGGGGGGGGGGGTGCGGGCAGGGAGGGTGTCACACACACGGACGTTCCTCGATCATCAGGAGAGCAGCAAAAGCCACGTGACCAAAAGCCTCTCGCCTCAACCTCACCAACCCCAGCCCAGAGGTTCCTCGGGCACCTAATGAGCCTCTCTTCCCTGATGCAATCCCGGGACCTCTTTCACCAGAGTAGCTACCCCAGGCCCAGAAAGGTGTTCTCAAAATAGCCTGGGGTGGGGAGGGTGGGTGGAGGGTGAAAGTCTGACTCAGCGCCTCTTGGGGGGGGGGGGGCAGAGCCAGGCTCTGGAGGGGGGAAGTGAGAGACCAGAGCCCAAAGGGAATGTGGGGGGGGGGGTGGTTCCTGGAAACTGTGGAACAGAGACCAGACACCCTCCAGTGCGGAGGTCTGAACTTCTCCAGCAGAGGAGGGGGCTGGGGCTGGAAATCCTGGGTCTGTGGAAGGAGGGGCTTGGGTCTGGAGACATCACGGTCCACCCTCTGGAGAGGGGAGTCAAATTCCTGGGTCTTTAGCTTTGATGTATTGAATGACAATGATCACACGGCTCCAGCCCAGGGAAGTGGGGCGGAGGGGGGGGGGGGGGAGGGGGTGGCGGAACCGCCCAGTCAATGGAAGCGGCTCCACGTATACACCGCGGAGCCGAGGCCCTGGACCCCCAACCTGGGGCCCCAGCCTCCCGGTGAGGCTGGGCATGACAGGCCCGCTCCCCCTCCTGCTTTCTCCTCCTCGCCCTCGGGGAGACGTTGCCCCCGGGACGCGCCCGTCTGGAGAGGAGCCGTCGGACCCCGGATCGTACGATTCCTCAAAAGGAGAGGCTCAGCAGTTCGCAGGTGCACCGTGCGGAGACGGGGAATCAGCGGCCCCCGGTGTGCGCGGGGACACCCTGTCGGGCCGGAGGCGCCCACGTTCGGGACCCTGAGAGCCGGAGGAGGTTTCCATCGGCTCCTGGAGCAGGCCTGGCAAACAGGTTCTGCCTCCCCACCGGGAGGACCCGGCAGAGGGCGGAGGATCTTCGCCCCCGCCCGGGCCTGGTGTCTGCGCCCTCCCCAGCGGCTGGGGCGTGGCCGGGCTCGGAGCATCCAGATACTCTGGGCGGCCCTTCGGCCCAGGCTCGGGAGAAGGGGGAGAAGTCGATGGACCCGAATACCTGGGTCCGGCATTGCGGCTGGGCGCCGGGTCTCCATGCTGTGGAGGCTGGCCCTGGAGAGCCCGCCCGCGGGCCGGGGCCGAGGAGGAGGGGGCCGGGCGCGGGTCCCCGCGTCTGGGGAGGGCGGGGGGGGGGGGGCGGGGGTTACCAGCTTAGCCTGGGGCGCCGGGGCGGGGGCGGGGCTCCGCCTCCGACCTACCTGCCCAGGTCGGGAGGGGCGGAGGCTGGGAGTCTCGGAACCGCGCCCATCTCCTTCCTCCCTCCCCCGAGCCCTAGGAGCCAGTCGGGGGAGGCGGCATGGAGGGGAGGGCTGCCGAGCCTAGGATCCCGGAGTCCCGGGTTCCGGGGGCGGCCGGATGTGGGCTGCACCTGCGGTCGGCGCGCTCCAGCCTCTCTAAGCCCGCTGTGGCTCTGTCACCCGCCAGGAGTTCAGGTGAGTGGGACCGGAGGATGCCTGGGACCCAGGAATCGGGGCCTTCGGTCCCAGGAGGCGCAGCCCCAACCGCTAGCCCCGTAGGACCCCAGGAGTCTCCACCCTCCCCCCCCCCCAACTCCTGCTCGTCCAGAGGCCGAGATCCCTCATCCAGTCCCCGACCTCCAGCCTCTCATGTTCCACCTGGCCCCTCTCTTCCCGTCACCCCCATGGCGGAGTCCTCACCCTCCCTCCACCAGGCCCACCCCAGAGAGGAGTGGGTGGCACATCGCCCAACTAAAGTGGGACCTCCCGGCCCGGAGAGCCAGATTCCAAGGTGCGGATGTGGCAGGCCGGCTCCGACACCCGTTGCTATCTTGGAAACACCAGTTTTCGACATCCGCCGTCCCCTTCCCTCAGTTCCAAACGCCCACCTCCCTCCCCTCCCTCGGATCCAGGCCCCTGATCCCCTTTCCCTGGGACCCAGGAGTCTCAAGCCTTGGTTTCCTCCTTCCCCCAGGCCCCTGCCCACGGACACTTCCTCCTGGGGCTCCGGGGCCCCGCTAATTCACCTTTCCTCCCGTGCAGCCATGTGGGCCCCCAGTCAACGGCAGCTCTGTGTGGCTTTCCTGCTAGTGTGTGTCCTTTCAGCCACCTTGTTCCTCTACGTCCACCAAGACCTCTTTCCCAACGGCCTGGCCCTGACGGCCCTGTGCCCAGGCCGCCGCCCGGTGCCATCCCCTGTGGCCATCCTCTGCCTGTCCCCCAACACCTCCGCCTGCCCCAAGCCCCCCGCCTCCCTCTCGGGAACCTGGACCATCCAGCCAGACGGCCGGTTCGGTAACCAGATGGGGCAGTACGCCACGCTCCTGGCCCTGGCCCAGCTCAACAGTCGCCGGGCCTTCATCCTGCCCGCCATGCACGCCGCCCTGGCCCCCGTGTTCCGCATCACCCTGCCGGTGCTGGCGCCCGAGGTGGACAGCCGCACGCCCTGGCGGGAGCTGGAGCTCCACGACTGGATGTCCCGGGAGTACGCCCGCCTGAGGGACCCCTTGCTGAAGCTCACCGGCTTTCCCTGCTCCTGGACTTTCTTCCACCACCTCCGGGAGCAGATCCGCAGGGAATTCACGCTGCACGACCACCTTCGGCGAGAGGCCCAGGGTCTGCTGAGCCGGCTCCGCCTGGGCCCCACCGGGGACCGCCCTCGCACCTTCGTGGGCGTCCACGTGCGCCGCGGGGACTACCTGCGGGTCATGCCCCACCGCTGGAAGGGAGTGGTAGGCGACCGCGCTTACCTCCGGCAGGCTATGGACTGGTTCCGGGCACGGCACGAAGACCCCGTCTTTGTGGTCACCAGCAACGGCATGGAGTGGTGCCGGGAAAACATGGACACGTCCCGTGGGGATGTGATCTTTGCCGGCGACGGGCAGGAGGGCTCGCCGGGGAGGGACTTCGCGCTGCTCACGCAGTGCAACCACACCATCATGACCATTGGCACTTTTGGCTTCTGGGCCGCCTACCTGACCGGTGGGGACACCGTCTACCTGGCCAACTTCACCCTGCCCGACTCCAACTTCCTGAAGATCTTTAAGCCCGAGGCTGCCTTCTTGCCCGAGTGGGTGGGCATTAATGCAGACTTGTCTCCCCTCCGCTCGTTGGCTGGGCCTTGAGCAGCGGGGACACTTTCTGGAATAGCTCGGGCCAGCGTTCTGGGTCTCCGGAGGCCTAGCGGCTTCTGGAGAAGCTTGTGGTAGCCCCGTAGCAGGCGGGCACCCATTTCTAGAGTAATCCTAGTTGGCTACACTTGGAGAAAGAGGACTTGGAGAAAGAGAAACCTAGGGGCTTTCTGTAACTGCCTGGACGTTCTAGAACCAGCAGGGGATCTTTTCCTGAGGCCTGGCAATGTCCAGAGAGGCTCACGGCAGTTCTGGAAGGCAATGCCTTACCCACTGTTCCCAGCACGGATCCAGGGTACTTCTGGATGGCTTCACCCCCAAAACGGAGAACACTCCCCTCCCCCCCCCCTCTAATGTTGCCTCTGGTCTTTTCTAGAAGAGAAGGACAATCCTCAGGATGAAAGAACTTAAGGGTAGTCCACAGCAAGCACTCATCCACTCCCCTGCTGCGTTTCTGGAGTGGTTCTAGAGAAGGCCAGGTCTCAGGCCTGTGGAGAATCCTGCAGGGCTTCCCCAGAGGGGATGAGGTTCTGGAATTCTAGGAGGATCTCAGGAAGGGACCCTCAGAAGTTCAACACCTCAGCCACTGCCAGAAAAACTGGCAGAACACGAAGTATCTGTCCTGTGAGGTGGGAAATCTGTCCAACCTCTCAGCCTCTGGGAAAAAGAAAGACAAAGGCCCGTTTTTGAAATTTAAAAAGAAAAAAAAATATGTTTTTTAATGTTTATTTTTGAGAGAGAGACAGAGACAGAGCGGGAGCAGGGGAGGGGCGGAGAGAGAGGGAGACACAGAACCGGAAGCGGGCTCCCGGCTCCGAGCTGTCAGCACAGAGCCCGACTCGGGCTCGAACTCGCAGATCTAGAGATCATGACCTGAGCTGAAGTCGGGGGCTTAACTGAGCCACCCAGGTGCCCCTTGAATTTTTTTTTTTTAATGTTTATTTTTGAGACAGAAGCAGAGAGCAAGCAGGGGAGGGGCAGAGAGAAGGAGAGGGAGACACAGAACCCAAAGCAGGCTCCAGAGCCTGAGGTGGGACTCGAACTCACGAACCGCGAGATCATGACCTGAGCCGAAGTCAGACACTTAACCGACTGAGCCACCCAGGCGCCCCAGAGACTCTATTTTGAGCAGATAGACTAAAACGTGGGACTGTTCCTCCACAGGTCGGGGAGAGGTATGGATGCTGAAATACAGCAGCTCGTGGAGCAAAGCCTTCCAGAAACCTAGAGACTTTTTTTTTGTTTTTTGTCAAAAACTGCCAAAGACAGGCACTTTACAAGTTGGCTCTGAGTTAAGGTTACCTTTCTTCTCAATTAAGAAAGTTTCCTTCTCTGCAGCTGGGCTGTTGGATGTAACGGGATCGGTTTTCTGGAATTCAGCCAGCATAAATAAACATCATGAATGTTTCTTTTGGGCTTGCAGAAAGCTACAGGTATGGGGACTCTTGCCAACCTGGGCTTCCTCTGATTTCACAGAACCACTAAACCCGGTTTCGGGCTTCAAAGACTCTGTAGGCGCCTGGGTGGCTTAGTCCGTTCAGCCTTCGACTTTGGCTCAGGTCATGATCTCACGGTTCGTGAGTTTGGGCCCCAGTGGGGTTCTGTGCTCACGGCTCAGAGCCCGGAGCCTGCTTCGGATTCTGCGTCTCCCTCTCTCGCTGTCCCCACCCCTCCACCCCCGCTCGGCCTCTCTTTCTCTCTCTCAAAAATAAATAAACATTAAAAAAAGAATGAAAGGATCTGAAGGTCTGAAAGTATACGGGACCCGGGCTGGCCTGAAACCCAGGCCAGAGCACAAGGTCTGGCCAAGGAGGATGGGATTCTTGACTCAGATTCCAGGACCCCCTTGGTGCTTTTTTGTAGGGGATGAAGGTACCTAGCTTTATTACAGACAACTCTGATTGCATCCCCTACCTACCCAGAAGAATCCAAGCCCCCTTTTTTTAGTCTTCTCAGGGAGTTTTGAGGGATCATTCACTATTCAGCTGCCACAGGTGGGACAGAGGGAGATATGAATTAAAAGTCCACACCACCAAATCCTGTCTCTGCAGGTGTTGTGGAGTCCACTGTGTGTGTGTGTGTGTGTGTGTGTGTGTGTAAGGGGAAATCCAGAACTGCTCACGTCTAGGGGTATTGTCCCTGCTGGGATCTGTCAGCCTCCCGTTCTCAGGCTTGTGTGAGTCGAGGTTCCTGTTTTGTTTTAATGTTTATTCATTTTTGAAAGACAGAGAGAGGCAGAGCATAAGCAGGGGTGGGGCGGAGAGAGAGGGGGACACAGAATCCGAAGGAGGCTCCAGGCTGGGAGCTGTCAGCACAGAGCCCAACGCGGGGCTTGAACTCATGAACGGTGAGATCATGACCTGAGCCGAGATCATGACCTGAGCCGAAGCCGGACGCTCAACCCACTGAGCCACCCAGGCGCCCCGCGGTTCCAGTTTTTACGGTGGTTTGATTCAATGATGTAGAAAAAGGAGAGAGAGAGACCTTCCAGGACCCATAGGTCTGAGCCCCAGGTTCTTAGTATTGGCTCTAGGCCTCTTTCTTCTGGAACCCTGGCATCCAGCCCCTCAGCTACGGAGAGAAGGAGGAGGAGGGAGTCAAGTGTGGAACTCTGGCCAGGGAGACACCCCAGGGCCTCCTGGGAGTCGTAGTCCTGCGGCTAGAAAGGGCCACTTCCCAATTCCGTGGCTTGACGCCAAATATTCCAAAAGATCCCAGGCACCGAGCCGAAGCCTGGGCTCAGAAACTCAGGGACGAGAGGAAGCTGAAGGCCAGATGCCCTCGCCTGAGCTGACCAGATGAAACATCTAGTCTGAGAAGGCGGCCTCTGCGATTTCCTGGAACCATAGGCGGAGCCTTCCTTTGTTGCCGTCCAATCGGACTCAGCGTTGCGTTCGTGGGCGGGGCCAAGGAAATCCTGGGCGTGTCTCCAGGGAAGTCGCGCCCCCACGTCCGAAGCTAGAAGGGGGAGGCTGTGGGAATTCCTTGCAGATCGGGGGAAACGGTGACTCGGACTCCAGTCACAAAGCTCTCCACATCACGTGACCAACCTCACCTTCGCTCCAGAAACGTCCTCAATTTTAGCCGTGGCAAATAAAGTGGAAGGACGTGACCTGCTCGTCCCCTCTGAAGGCCCTCAGCCTGGATTCGGCCCTTCAGCGAACTCTAGTATTCCAGGGTGCAACATTCAAGGTCAAGGTCGGGCAGCGGCTGTCTAGGGTGCAGCGGGACTCTGGACTCCTCGGTTTCCTAACCGAGAAGGGGGAGCCCTGCAAATTGGGGGGGGGGGGTGTCTTACTCCCGGGGAAGGGGTTCTTTCCCGTTACTGATCGCCCCTTCCGTGTGGGGTGGGAGGACCCTCCCCGGGTTCTGTGCGGGCTGAGCGCTGTGGCCGCAATGGGTCCCCAAGTAGCCCTCCTGGTGGCGGCGCTAGCCGGCTGCCTGCTTCCTGCCGGGGGCTGTGTCATATGTGATCAGAGGGTCGTGGCCGCGCTGGACGCCTTGGATAAGGAATACCTGCCTACCCACATGGCGCGCGAGCGTCAGGGACAAGTGATGGAAACGATAAGACAAACCGTGAGAAATTTCTGGGACCTGCCATATTTAGAGGATGCCTTTATGGGGGTTATAGGTGAGGGCAGGGTAGAGCGTGGGAACCCCGGGTCGTGGAAAAAGAGGAGTCTGGTGCTAGGCTTCCTGGGAGCAGGGGCGGGGTGGGGGGGAGGGAGGGAAGGGCCGGAGCCAGAGTCTACTGGGTTCGTGAAGGAGAGGGCTGAGATGCAGATTCCAGGGCTTTCCGAGCGCTAGGAAATACTGTGTTCTCCTACCCCTTACCCTGCAATTTTATGTAAAACACTACAACTCCCAGAAGGCAACGGACAGGCAATCCTTTACAGCCCTAGCCTTGCCCAGCAGCCACATGGGCATTGTAGTTTTTAACACTAGCTGAGCCAATGGGACCACAAGGCTTCGAATCTGAGGTTCTATCTCCCCTCCCCGCATCCCCCGTGTCCCTCCAGATGAGGCCACAATGGAAACGTCAGTGTTGGGTTTTCTGAGGAGTATGACACTTATCACAAACAGTGACATAGCAGGTAAATGGCAGAGTGGCCAGGGGAGGGGCTTCGGAATCCTTTGGCTCTGGAGCCAAACTGCCTAGGTTCAAACACCGGCCCTGTCATCCCCTGGCTGTGTGGCCTTTAGGGAGGGATATCACAGCTTTGTCACCTCCAAACTGGGTCATAACGGTGCCTGCACCCAGGCCAGTGACTTAGCCCAGTGGCCAGCATGGTTAAGTGGTCATCCAATTTCACTGCCCCTCCCGGAGATGGCCCCAACCTGGAACACCAGCCTCTTCAGACGGGTACCTGTACCTCCTCCTGGGGTGGGTGGGAGGAGGGGTCGCACTCTGTCACCCTGCTCTTTCCCAGATGACACTTTCGTGAAGGAGTTCTCCTGGATGTTGACTCTGGAAAAGGCAGCCTTTCAGCGCAATGTTGCTCAGTTCCAAAGAGAGGGTGAGGGGAGATAGGTTCCCTCAGGGACCACAGCCCCTTCCTCCACCAGTCCCGGGGTCCCTGTCCCCAGTCCCCTGCTTCTCTATGTCCAGCCCCTCACCTCTCCCGACCGCGCCCTCCCTTGGACCCAAGAGCCCAACCCCCCAACCTATTCCTTCTCCCCCTCTCTCGTGTCCTTTAACTTAAAAATCTCATAACTTTTTTTTTTTTTCTTCCTTCTGAGGCAGGTTTCTGTCCCAACAAATGTGGTGAGTCCAGATTAGGGAAGCTGGTTTTCTATCCCCCATTCTGGCCCCGGTTAATACCCAGCCTTTCTCCTCCGGCTTTGGGTCTCGATGGTTCTTCCTTCCCCACGTCTGAGAGGTTCCTGGTCCCCAGTGGTCCTTCTGCACAGCGGATTTCCTGGACAGCGGGTCCTATTGCCTGTGGGCTCCTCGCTGAGCCCGGTTAGATCCCTCTTCCGGCAGGTCTGCCTTCTAGCCCCGCCCCTTGGGCTGACCTCTCGGGATTAGGCGCTGGGCCCCGCCCCAGCCCTTGACCCTGCCCTCTCCTTTTAGTCTCTTCTATCAGGATAAATGCAACCTTGATCCTGCCCCTTCAGGTATAATGTTGCAGCCTCTGATCTGGTGCAGTAATTGTAAAAAGCAGCTTCACGTTTGTCGAAAGTCCACAGATTGCGGTGGTGAGAGAGCTGGGGCCAGCTGGAGGGGGTGGGGGGTTGGCGCAAGAGGGGCGGAGCCAGAGGAGAGCCAGGGTCTAGAGAGGCCAAAGAAAGGAGCCGGCCCACCAGAAAAGTGGGGGCCAAGACCAAGTGCGAGGGAGTTGAGGGAGAACCAAGACGCATCCCACCGTAACCGCCTGTCCCCAGTGCGCCAAATCAACGTCCACGAAAAGGAAGACTTGGTCCTGGACTGTGAGCTCAACTGGCATAAATTATCTCAAGGCCTGACCTATTACAGCTTTTACAGGGTGGGCCCTTCAACCCCATCAACCCCAAGTCCATTAGGCTTGGTTGAGCGCCCACCCCGGTATCCACAAGCTTGTTGCCACAATCCCCATGACCCATGACCTACCAGGTTTGACTTCTACGGGCCCCCGGGGACCCCATGCCCTTACCAGTGACCCTAGACTCCCATCTCCCCCACTGAGATCCCGTGATGCTCTCACCCCTGTACTTCCCCAAACCCTGAACTCCCCAGGCCTCTGTGACCCCTTGAGCTTGGGTCTAGGTTTGGGGGAGCAATTCTGAGACCTTGGTGTACAAGGGGAAACAGCCCACCCTGACCAAGCCCCTGGTGGGGCCAGAGGATGCAGGTGACTACCGCTGTGAGTTGGGCACTGTGAGATCCCTCCCAGCCACGGTCATCCATTTTAAAGTCACAGGTCAGAGCTGGGGAGTCGGCGGAAGTGTGGGAATCAGGGTCCTGGGGTTAGGGGACAGTCAGCTTGGGGCATGGCCTATGGGGCAAAACTTCCTGTCGGGGTGTCATTTCAGGCCACGGGGGTGTGGCCACCCGCCACGGTGGTCGGGGTCCAGGCAGATAGGGTCGCGATTGTCTCTTCCAAGGTCCGGGTCTTGGGGGAAGGTTGGAGGGGAGGGAGCTTGCCTGGGCCACGGGGACCTTGGTGGCCTCCCAAGGCTGCTCTTTCTCTCTCCTCTATCAGTGTTGCCTCAAAGAATCATTGAGGAGACACCGACATCAAACTTTGAAACCGAGGAGCAGCTGTCCCCAACCCTCCAGCCTTCAGAGTACCCTAAGCCCGAGAAGGTGCTGAGAAGTGTTCTGGTAGGGCTGCTGATCTGGGGCTTTGTGGTGCTGATCATCAGCTTTGTCACCGCGTGAGCCAACCCTGATGAAGGCGGGGCACGAACAGAGGGTCGGGGTCTCCAAATCCCAATGCGGGAGGGGGTCCTTTAAGGGAGAGGCCTTAGAAAATGGTAGTGATGGTCCAGCCTGGGTCATTGCTGGAATAAGACCAAATATAGGGAGGCGAGGAGGGCTATCCCTCAAGACCTAACCTGGTTCCACTATCTGCCCCCCGCCCTCCCCCAGCGTACTTTGCTTTCTGCCTGGGAACGTGATGGATTCCATAAAGTCCTGGTTCCTCACTAACAAAGTAGCCGCCCTGCAGAGCCAGGTTCCGAAGGCACCGAAAGAAAACGACACAGCACCAAGTCACAAATAAAGATTGATCTGGTTGCCTAAATACCGGATTCATTTCCTCGGGGCTGATCCTCATTTTGGCTTTCCGAGAGGAGAGGTCTGGGGCTCGCCTCCTGTCCTAGAAGGAGAGCCCGGGAACCCGGGTCCCTTGGTCATGGCAGGGCCCCCTGGCTGGGATGTAATTCCCGAATCGAGGAGTGGGGAAGGGCCAGCCCTACCCAGATCTCCTCCCCCAGCCTCACCCCCTCACAGGACGCCCCCTCCCGGCTCTTCCAGCCGAGTTGCCTCTGGCCTTTTCCTGTCCCCCAGCCAGTGCTGGGAGCCGGGGCAGAGGGGTCAAGAACCAACCCGGGTCAACGGTTGGTCAACGAACCAACCCGGGTCAACCCGGGTCAAGGGCGCCGAGGTGCTGTTGGGACCCGAAGCAGAGTAAGAACCTCGGGACCAGGGGTCCACACCCCTCCTCCATCAGACCCAAGAGCCGGTCCCCAGCCATCTGCCACGCCAGTGCCCAGGAGTTAAGCTCCCATCCTTCCCCACCCAGACTCATTACTCTGACTCCAGCCCCCTCCACCCCAACGCGACCACACAAGGGCCTCATCTGGGAGGCCCAGATGAAAATTCTAGTCAGAGAGGGGTCGGTCTGCGAGATCCTGAAACAATAGGCGGGGCCTCCCTTTGTTGCCGTCCAATCAGACTCAGAGTTGGGTTTGTGGGCGGGGCCAAGGAAACTGGCCCAGAGTGTCTCTAGAGAAGTCGACGCCCCAAGGAGAAAGGAAGAAGAGGGACTCTGTGGGATTGAGGCGACCTTCGAGTCTGACTCCAGTCATAAAGCTCTAAACGTGACGTGACCAACCTCACCCTCGATCCGCAACGTCCTCAATTTTAGCCGTGGCAAATAGAGTGGAAGGAGGTGGCCTGCTCGTCCCCTCTAAAGGCCCCCAGCCTGGATTCGGCCCTTCAGCGAACCCTAGTATTCCAGGGTGCAACATTCAAGGTCAAGGTCGGGCAGCGGCTGTCTAGGGTGCAGCGGGACTCCGGACTCCTCGGTTTCCTAACCGAGAAGGGAGAGCCCTGCAAATTGGGGGGGGAGGGGGTCTTACTCTCGGGGAAGGGGTTCTTTCCGGTCAGCGATCACCCCTTCCGTGTGGGGTGGGCGGACCCTCCCCGGGGTTCTGCTGGGGCTGAGCGCTCCGGGGAAATGGGTCCCCAAGTTGCCCTCCTGGTGGTGGCGCTAGCCGGCTGCCTGCTTCCTGCCCGGAGCTGTGTCACGTGTGATCGAAGGGTCTTGGCCGCGCTGGACGCCTTGGAAAAGGAATACCTGCCTACCCACCTCGCCCCCGAGCGTCACAGAGAAGTGATGGAAAAGATAAGAGAAACCGTGAGGAATTTCCGGGACCTACCAGATTTAGAGGATACCTTTCTGGGGGTTATCGGTGAGGGCAGGGTAGAGAGTGTGAATCCAGGGGTCGAGGGAAAAGAGGGGTCTGCGTTCTAGGATGGTTGCGGGAGCGGGCAGGAGGGAAGGAAGCGAAAGACTGGAGGGAGACTGTACTGGGTTCGTGAATGGAGAAGGCTGGGATGCAGATTCCAGGCCTTCCCCAGGGCAGACCAATACACTGTTCCCCTAGTCCTTACGTGGCAATTTTATGTGGAAAAAAAAAAATACAACTCCCAGAAGGCAACGGGCGTGCCAGCCATTTACAGCCCTGGGCTGGTCCAGTAGCCTCATGGGTATTGTAGTTTTTAACACCTGCTGAGCCAAGAGACCTCAAGGCTTGGGATCTGAGGTTCTAGCTCCCCTCCCCGCATCCTCTGTGTCCCTCCAGATGAGGCCACAATGGAAACGTCAGTCTTGAGTTTTCTGAGGAGTGTGAGACTTATCAGAAACAGTGGTGTAGCAGGTAAATCCACATAGGGGCCAAGGGAGGGGCTCCAGAAACTTTTCGAGAAATGATTGTTGGTGAGGACGGGTCTGGTAGTCGCTCTGGAGCCCACCTGCCTTGGTTCAAATTCCGGGCCGGTCATCCCCTAGCTCTGTGGCCTGTAAGGAGGGACTTTGCAACTTTGTCACCTCTCAAATGGGTCCTAACAGTGCCTGCAGGCCAGGGGCCGCTTAGCTCAGTGGCCAGCATTGTTAAGTGGTCATTCAATTTCATTGTCCCTCCCTGAGGTGGCCCCAACGCAGAATGCCAATCTCTTCACACGGAAGGAACTTCCTGTATCTCCTCCTGCGGTGGGTGGGGGAGGGGTACCACTCTATGTCACCCCGCTCCTTCCCAGATGACACTTTCGTGAAGGAGTTCTCCTGGATGTTGACTCTGGAAAAGGCAGCCTTTCGTGGCTACGTCACTCGATTCCAAAGAGAGGGTGAGGGGAGATGGCTTCCGTCAGGGACCACGGCCCCTTCCCTCAACAGGCCCAGGGACTCTGTCCCCAGCCCCCTGCTTTCTATGTCCAACCACTCACCTCTCCCGACCCGGTCCTCCCTTGGACCCAGAGATTCAGACCCCCGGGTCCTTCCTCCCTCCAACCCAACAGCCCAACCCCCAGCCTATTCCTTCCTCCCGCCCCCATCCCCTTTAACAGGAATCTGATAATTCTCTTTTCTTCCTTCTGAGGCAGATTTCTGTCCCAACAAATGTGGTGAGTCCGGATTATGGGAACTGGTTTTCTATCCCTCATCCTTGCCCCGTGAATACCCAGCCTTTCTCCTCCGGCTTTGGGTCTCGGTGGTTCTTCCTTCCCCACGTCTGAGAGGTTCCTGGTCCCCAGTAGTCCTTCTGCACAGCGGACTTCCTGGGCAACGGGTCCCCTTCTCTGGGCGCTCTTTCCTGAGACTGGTTACACCCCTCTTCAGGGAGGACTGCCTTCTGGCCCCGCCCCTTGGGCTGACCTCTAGGGATTAGGGGCCTGACTCCGCCCCCGACCTTGGCCCTGCCTTTAGCCTCGCCTCTCTGGGCGAATACAGCCTGGATCCTGTCCCTTCAGGTACAATGCTGCAGCTTCTGATCTGGTGCAGTAACTGTAAAAAGCAGCTTCACGTTTGCCGAAAATACAGAGACTGTGGGGGTGAGAGAGCTGGGGCCAGCCGCAGGGGTTGGCGCAAGAGGGGCGGAGCCAGAGGCGAGACGTGGCCTAGAGAGGGTGGGGACTGGATCGGAGGGTGGAGACAGAAAGGGGGGCTTAGACAAAGTGGGTGGCACTGGCGGGAGGGCAGGAACCCTCGAAGAAGTGTCCCACCGTAAATCCTGTCCCCAGTGCGCCAAATCAACGTCCATGAAACGGAAGACCTGATCCTGGACTGTGAGCTCGACTGGCATAAATTATCTCAAGGCCTGACCTATTACAGCTTTTACAGGGTGGGCCCTTTAACCCCAAGTCCATAAGGCTTGTGTGAGCGCCGACCCCCTCATCCACAAGCTTGTTGCCACAATCCCCATGACCCATGACCCACCAGGTTTGACTTCTAGGGATCCCCGGGGACCCCATGCCCTTACCAGTGACCCTGGACTCCCGTCTCCCCCACTGAGAGCCCGTGATGCCCTGACACCTGTACTGCCCCAAACCCTGAACTCCCCAGGCCTCTGTGACCCCTTGAGCTTGGGTCTAGGTTTGGGGGAGCAATTCTGAGACCTTGGTGTCCGAGGGGAAACGGCCCACCCTGATCAAGCGACTGGTGAGGCCAGAGGATGCGGGTAACTACCGCTGCGAGTTGGGCACTGAGCGATCCGGCCCAGCCACGGTCGTCCGTTTTGAAGTCACAGGTCAGAGCTGGGGAGTCGACAGACGTATGGGACTCAGGGTCCTGGGTTTGGGGGGCAGTCAGCTTCAGCGAGCGCCCTGGGGGGCCTAACTTTCTGTCGGGGTGTGGTTTCAGGCCAAGGGGGGGGGGTGGCTTCCTGCCCAGGGTGCGGCCACCTCTCACAGTGGCCTGGCTTCAGGCAGTGAGGGGCTTGCTTATCTCCTGGGAGGCCTGGGTCCTGGGGAAGGGTGGCGTGGACAGAGCTTGCCTGGGCCACGACCGGCCCTCCCAGCACCGCTCCTTCTCTCTCCTCTGTCAGTGTTGCCCAAAAGAGTCATTGAGGAGATCCCGAAATCAAAGCCCGGGACCCAGTCTCAGCGGTTTCGATCCCTCAAGCCGTCAGAGTGTCTGAATCCCAAGGACGCGCTGAGAGGCTTTCTGTTCGAGATGCTGATCTGGGGCCTTGTGTTTCTGATCCTCGGCTTCGCCACCTCGTGAGCCGCCTCCGGGAGAAGGCAGGGCTTGGGGCGAGGGGCGGGGTCTCCAACGTCCGAAGGTAGGAGGGGGCGTTAGGGGGAGGGGCTTAGAAAAGAGGGGCGTGCTTACCCAGGGCGGCGAAGCTTGGGTCATAGAAAAGGATCAGATACAGGGAGGCTGGGAGGGGTGTCCCTCACTCAGGACCTAACCTGCTTACACGATTGCACCCCACCCTTCCCCAGCGTACTTTGCTTTAGGTCTGGGACCCTGATCGATTCGGTCAAGTCCTGGGTCCGTACCGACAAGGCAGCAGCCCCAGAGGACCAGGGTCCACAAAGTCGGCTGTCACAGACCCAGCTATCACAGAGCCCGCTATCACAGAGCCAGGTGTCACAGACCCAGCTTCCCAAGGTACCGAACGAAGAAAAAGGCCACAGCACCAAGGCTTAAATAAAGATTGATCTGGTTGCCTAAATATCGGATTCATTTTCTCCGGTCAGATTCTCAGTTTTGGCTTCCCGAGAGGAGAGCTCTGGGGCGGGTCTCCTGTCCTAGAAGGAGAGACTGGGAACCCGGGTCCCTTCGGCGTGGCAGGGCCACCTGGCTGAAATGCACTTCCAGAATCAAGGAGTGATTCCCGAATCAAGGGCCAGCCCTACCCCGATCTCCCCCCCCCAGGCCCGTCCCCTCTCATGACAACCCGTCCACACTCTTCCAGTGGGTTTCCACTGCCTTTTCCTGTCCCCCAGCCAGTGCTGGGAGCCGGGGCAGAGGCGAAGGCTGAATAGGAACAGTGGGGTCTGAACTAAGCAGGCCGACGGAGCCAGGGCGCCGGGTGCTGTTGGGGCCTGAAGCAGGGACCCAGGGGTCCGCACGCCTCCTCCATCAGACCCAAGAGCAAGTCCCCAACCATCTTCCACGCCAGTTCCCAGGAGCTAAGCTCCCATCTTTCTCCTCCACCGAGACTCTTTAGTCTGACCCCACCCCCTCCACCCCAACGCGACCACACGGGGGCCTCATCTGGGAGGAACCAGAAAAAAGTTCTAGCAGAGAGGGGGCGGAGGGCGTTATCCTGGAACTATAGGCGGAGCCTCCCTTTGTTGCCGTCCAATCAGACTCAGAGTTGGGTTTGTGGGCGGGGCCGAGGACACTCCTGGATTGTCTCTAGGTAAGTCGGGGGCCTGGGTGGAAAGCTAGAAGGGAAACGCTGTGGGATTTCCTTGCACATTGAGGCCATCTTCAGGTCTGACTCCAGTCATAAAGCTCTCTGCATCACGTGAGCCACCTCACCTTCGCTCCAACAACATCCTTAATTTCAGTCGTGGCGTAACAGAGCCGGAAGGACGTGGCCGGCTCGTCCCGCTGAATGCCCTCAGCCTGGATTCCGCTCTTCAGCAAACCCTAGTTGTATTCGAGGGTCAACGGACAAGTTCAAGGTCGGGCAGCGGCTGCTCAGTGTGCATCGGGACTCCGGACTCCTCGGTTTCCTAACCGAGAAGTGGGAGACCTACAACTTGGGGGTCTTAGTCTCCGGGAAGGGGGTCTTTCCCCTCAGCGGTCACGTCCTCCTCCGTGTGGGGTGGGCGGACCCTCCCCATAAAGTCCAGAGAGTCCTGGTGGGTTCTGCTGGGGCTGAGCGCCCTGGGGAAATGGGTCCCCAAGTTGCCCTCCTGGTGGCGGCGCTAGCCGGCTGCCTGCTTCCTGCCCGGAGCTGTGTCACGTGTGATCGAAGGGTCGTGGCCGCGCTGGACTCCTTCGATAAGGAATACCTGCCTACCCACCTGGCGCCCGAGCGTCGCAGAGAAGTGATGAGAACGATAAGAGCAACCGTGGGGAATTTCACCAAACTGCCAAATTTACAGCGTTCCTTTATCGGGGTTATCGGTGAGGGCAGGGTAGAGCGTGGGAACCCTGGGTCATGGGAAACGAGGGGTCTAGTCCTAGGATTGCTAGGGGCGGGGGCGGGGGGACGGGAGGGAAGAGCTGAAGGCAGAGTCTACTGGGTTCAGGCATGGAGAAGGCTGGGATGCAGAATCCAGGCCTTGCCAGGGCTAGGAATACACTTTCCCTACGCCTTACCTTGCCATTTTGGATAAAAACTACAACTCCCAGCAGGCAACGGGCGGACAATCGCTTTACAGCCCCATCCTTGCCCAGTGGCCACATGGGTATTGTAGTTTGTAACGGCTAGCTGAGCCAAGAGAGCTTAAGGTTTGGAATCTGAGGCTCTGTCTCCCCTCCCCGCATCCCCTGTGTCCCTCCAGATGAAGCCACAATGGAAACGTCAGTCTTGAGTTTTCTGAGGAGTGTGAAATATATCACAAACCGTGGTTTAAGAGGTAAATGCACGCAGATGGGCGGGGGGAGAAGCTCCAGAATCTTTGGCTCTGGAGTCAACCTGTCTAGCTTCAAATACCTGCCCAGTCATCCCCTAGCTGTGTGGCTTTGCGGGAAGGAAGTTTTCCACGTCTAAAATGGATCATAACGGTGCCTGGACACCAGCCCTCGCTTAGCTCAGTGGCCGGCGTGGTTAAGTGGCCATTCAATTTCATTGTGGCTCCCTGAGAAGTCCCCAACGGGAATTGACATGCCCTGCAGACAGAGACAAACTTCCGGTACCTCACTCCTGGGGTGGGGAGCGGAGGGGAAGCACTTTACGTCACCCTGCTGCTTTCCAGATGACGCTTTAGAGAAGGAGTTCTCTGAGATGTTGACTCGGGAAAAAGAAAGCTTTCAGAGCTACGTCGTTCGGTTCCAAAGAGAGGGTGAGGGAATATGGGTTCTGTGCGGGACCACAGCCCCTTCCTCCACCAGTCCCAGGGTCTATGTCCCCAACCCCTGCTTTCTATGTCCATCCCCTTACCTCTCCCGACCGCGCCCTCCCTTGGACCCAGACCTCCAGGCACCCGGGCCCTTCCTCCCTCCAACCCAAGAGCCCAAACCCCCACCTATTCCTTCTCCCCCTCTCTCAGGTCCTTTAGCTTAGAAATCTGATACCGTTATTTTTTTCTTCCTTCTGAGGCAGATTTCTGTCCCAACAAATGTGGTGAGTCCAGATTATGGAAGATGGTTTTTTATCCCTCATCCTTGCCCCGTGAATACCCAGCCTTTCTCCTCCGGCTTTGGGTCTCGGTGGTTCTTCCTTCCCCACGTCTGAGAGGTTCCTGGTCCCCAGTAGTCCTTCTGCACAGCGGACTTCCTGGGCAACGGGTCCTATTGCATGTGGGCTCCTCACTGAGCGCGGTTAGATCCCTCTTGGGGCAGGTCTGCCTTCTAGCCCCGCCCCTTGGGCTGACCTCTAGGGACTAGGCGCCTGATCCCTCCCCAGCCCTTGACCCTGCCCTCTACTTTTAGCCTCCTCTGTTAGGATAAATAGAGCCTTGATCTCTCCCCTCAGGTACGATGTTGCAGCTTCTGCTCTGGTGTCACATATGCAGAAAGCACCTTTACCTTTGTCGAAAGTCCACAGATTGCGGAGGTGAGAGGCTGAGGCCAACGGGAGGGGTTGGCGCAGGAAAGGCGGAGCCAGAGGAGAGATGGAGTCTTGACAGGGCGGAGACTGAAGCCTGCCTGTTAGCAAAGAAGGGCCTGGACCCAGTGGGAGGGAGTGGATGGAGGGCCTGGAACCATGAGGAAGCACCCCACCATAACCCTTGTCCCCAGTGCGCCAAATCAACGTCCATGAAAAGGAAGACTTGGTCCTGGACTGTGAGCTCAACTGGCATAAATTATCTGAAGGCCTGACCAACTACAGCTTTTACAGGGTGGGACTTTCAACCCCAAGTCCATTAGGCTTGTGTGAGCGCCGACCCCTGTATCCACAAGCTTGTTCCCACAATCCCCATGACCCATGACCTACCAGGTTTGCCTTCTACGGATCCCCGGGGACCCCATGCCCTTACCAGTACACCCTGGATTCCCATCTTCCCCACTGAGATCCCGTGATGATCTCACCTCTGTTCTCCCTAAGGCCTGAATTCCCCAGGCCTCTGTGATCTCTTGAACCTGGGTCTAGGTTTGGGGGAGCAATTCTGAGACCTTGGTGTACAAGGGGAAACGACCCACCCTGACCAAGCCCCTCGTGGGGCCAGAGGATGCAGGTACCTACCGCTGCGAGTTGGGCACTGAGCGACATGGCCCATCCACGATCATCCATTTTGAAGTCACAGGTCAGTGCTGGGGAGTCGACAGAAGTATGGGGTTCAGTTTCGTGGGTTTTGGGTACAGCCTTCTTCAGGGCGTGGCCTGCGGGTTAAAACTTCCCTGTGGGATGTGGATTCAGGCCATGGGGGTGTGGCTTCCTGTCCTGGGCGTGGTCACTGCTCACCGGGACCATGCTTCCTGCACTTAGGGTCCTGATTATCTCCTGGAAGGCCTAGGTTTGGGGAAGGTTGGCGTGGAGATAGCTTGCCTGGGCCACGAAGGGCCCTTGGGACCCTCTCAGGTCTGCTCTTTCCCTTTCTTCCGTCAGTGTTGCCTCAAAGAATCATTGTGGAGACAACGTCCAAGTCTTCAACCTTTGTAACCCAGCCTTCAATGTTTGTAACCCGGTCCTCAACCAGTGGAACCCTGGCTGAGATCTGGCATGACCTGTCCCTAACTGTCGGGAGGGCAGAGTACCCGAAGTCGGAGAATAGGCTGAGAGGCCGTCTGATAGGGCTGCTGATCTGGGGCTTTGTGGTGCTGATCATCGGCATTCTCACCGTGTGAGTAGCCCACTGAAGAAGTCAGGGCTTGGAGCGAGGGGCGGGATGTCCACCCTCCAAATGGAGGAGGTTGTTCTCTTGGGGATGGGGTGGGGCTTACCTCTGCCGACTAAGTTGGGGTCATTGCGAGAATAAGATCCAATATAGGGAGGCTGAGAGGAGTGTCCCTCACTCAGAACCTAATCTGGTTGTGCTATTTGCACCCCACCCTCCCCCAGCGTCCTTTGCTTTCGGCCTGGGAAGGTGATCGATTCCATGAATACCTGGTTCTCCGCTGACAAGGCGGGTCTTCCATAGGGCTAGGTCCCAAAGAGTCAGCCTTCACAGGAGCAGGTTCCGAAGGTACCGAAGGAAAAGGCCACAGTACCGTGGCACAAATAAAGATTTATCTGGTTGTCTAAATACCGGACTCATTTCCTCTGCGCTGATCCTCACTCTTGGTTTCCGAGAAGAGAACTCTGGGGCTGGTCTCCTGTCCTAGAAGGAGAGCCTGGGAACATGCGTCCCTTCATCATGACAGGGCCACCTGGCTGAGATGTAATTCCGGAAGCAAGGAGTGGGGAAGGACCAGCCCTACCCACATCTCCTCCCTCAGGCCCGTCCTCTCACAGGATGCCCCCTCCCAGCTCTTCCTGCCAGGTCTGCTCTTGTCTTTTCTGGATGCCCAGCCAGTACTGGGAGCCTGGGCAGAGGCAAAGGCTGAAGGGGAACAGCGGGGTCAGGAAGCAACCAGGACCAACGGAGCCAGGGCCCTGGGGTGCTGTTGGGACCTGAAGCAGGGTAAGAACCAGGGACCCTGAAGTCCAGACCCCTCCTCCCTCAGACCTAGTGTTGAGGGAGCATAAGGCAGGCTGAGAGCAAAATAGAAGCTAGCACTCCCCACCCCCGGTGGGATATAGGTGACATTGCTCAGACACTCCTGAGGTACTTTGTCTTTTCTTCCTTTACTCTCATTTTAGGGGCTTTTCGCGAAGTATGGTCTTACTGGAACCCTTTTCATGTGGATTGCTCAGGCTGCAATCCTCTAGCCCGTGTCTACTCTATGGGGAGGAGAAAGCCTGTCTTTTGGCTGGATGTTACTACCCTGGGTGGGGTGGTAATGAGACCCAGAAACTTGGTGCCCTCTCTTTATTCCTGTCCTCAGGCAAAGTTGTCTGTCTTGTGCATGGGACAGCCACCTGTCCAAGTAGCCAAGTGGACTAACACGGCTGCCAATCTTATGATTCCCGTGTGAGGTATCTTCCTCATTGGTCTAAGGTGATCCCCTCCACATTTCTGGTCTAGCTGCTTCTAGCCTTGGGTCAATCCCCCTTGCAAAACTTTTCCAGTGTTTTCCACGGGCTCTAAATGACAGTTGACTGTCCTTCTCAGCAAGGCAAATTTGGTCCATACGTCAGACACCCATCTGTAGTCTGGGGGAAGCGAAGGGATGCTAACATCCCTCTTTTAGGAGCCCTTAATCGGCTAGTCGGTGGTCATAGCGATTTCGTTTGAGGGTTGTGTCGGGTCGCTTTGGCACCGGGTACCTCTGACGTTTCCTGTGCCTGGGACACCACCAGGGAGCCGGGGGGTGGGGCGGTTGTCAGGATAATAGACGCTTTCTCTCTAGGAGAAGCATGGGAGCTCCTCCTCTGTCTCCAAGGAGTCTCCCCTGGGATGTCTTTTAACCCACTGGAAACAATTTGGATTGCAAAATTTAGGAAAGGATTGATCTCCTGTAATACTGCATGGCGTCCGTAGGATCTAGCAGTTAGATCTCTTCTGCAGTAAACAGGGCAAATGGACAGAGGTACCCTAGGTCCAGGCCTTCACAGCTCTAAATCACGACCCAGACCCAAAGACCTCTTGCAGAATGTGTTTGCCAAAGTGTATTTGGCTGGTAATCTCCCTCCTGACATATTGGATGTCTAAATAGGCCTCCTCTAAGTGAATCCAGGCTGTTGGAGGAAACACAGGCCATTTCCAACCAAGGGGATGCTGACTCTTTCTCTCTGTTCCTCCTCCTAACTGGTGTGAGGGCTTCTCCCTCATGCATTTCCTGGGTTAACGGCTACAATTGGAGGTAATTGTGATTAGTCTCCCTCGGGTCTGGGACTTTACGGAATATTCCCAAGCAGCTGCCGAAACTCCATTCATTTTAGGGAAATTCCCTATCTTCTCCAGCCTGACACTGACCGCCTAATTCTTCTTTGGTGGAAAAAACATGCCATCTGCTCATCTGTTCAAGTTGACAGGCTTTAGTACCAGGAGACCCCCTCTCTCCGCTCTCTGGGCTTTTATCTACCTTTGGGCTTCTTGGCCAAACCTCACCCCTTCAGTCTTATCCCCCTCCTCTTGTTTCTGCACCACCTTGGGTGAGACCTACACAACTGTCTTCTATGCCACCCTCAGTGCCTCAGGCACCATCGGCTCCTCCCTCAAGGTCAAGGAGCAAAGAGCACCCCCTTGGACCACCCACTTCAGGTTTCCCCACCAGTGTCCCAAGTTTAAAAAATTGACAATGGGGAACATATTATCTTGTAAGTGGATACCGGTGGAACTTATTTGGTGTTTAAATTAATTTAAGTTTGTTGATTTAATTTAATTAAGATATACATGTCTTTAGGGTTATCAGCATTAAATATGAAACTTATTCTATCTAGGTTTATTAAAGGTCAAATAAGCTCATGTTGGGGGCGTCTGAATGCCTCACTCAGTTGAGTGTCCGACTTTGGCTCGCATCATGATCTCACGGTTCGTGGGTTCGAGCTCCATATGGGGCTCTGTGCTGACAGCTTGGAGCCTGGAGCCTGTGTGTCCCTCTCTCTCTGCCCCTCCCCTGCTCATGCTCTGTCTCGCTTTCTCTCTCTCAAAATAAATGAACATTAAAAAAAAAAAGTACACTGGTATAAGGTTGAAATTCTGCTTTTCTCTCTGTTCAAAGTCAAAGTTTTCTTGGATTGTTGGTCTGCCCTTGATAAGAAAATGCAAAGAGTTTTTTCTCTTTGGGAAAAAAACCAAAGCTTTAGGGTTCCTCTTTCATCAAGTCTTTAATTACTTAGTTAAAACTTCTCAGTGTTAAAGGAGCTAAGTTTTGCTAACAACTGTATAACCTTACATGTTTGCCTTTGGGATCTCTTGTTGCCATCCTGGTTAAATAAATAATGTAAAGTTTGACGATTTGTAATGATCTGTAATCCTATTTAGGATGTGCTTTGTAGCTTACTGAGGTTTTAGCAAACTTTCCCGCATTTAAATCATAAATGAAGGTGTGGTTTTTTTTTTTTCCAATTAGGCATTTTCTGGCATATTAAGTTACTCTGGAACCACTTTCCAACAAATAATGGTATTGCATGGGTAAATGCTAGAACCGTTCAAATACATATGTGATTCCTAAACTTTTAATGTTTTGGTATAGGGTCTTCCTTTGGTACTCTGACTATCAAAGTATTATGTGTCTTTGAACACTGGATGACCTTGCTAACTGCATCATAATGAACTCTCATATCATATGGTGAACATGTCCATTTCTGACATTTTGTCATTTATAGTTGTGGTTCTGATACTCATCTTCAAGGAGATTAATCAAAAGGATTTTTAGGACAAAGAGAGATATTTGACATCTCCAAGATGAATACTTAAATGGGTGAGAAGCTGCCTTCAAACTGGACAAGAATTAGGAACAGTGGACTAAATGAAGTGAGGAAGAGGTTCGAGTTTTGTGACTCTCGTTGGAAATATTGCCGGTCCTTTAATGTTTGCTCTTCCAGATGAAGGGAACTTTCTCTTAAGGTACCTATGACAAAGGGAAATGTGATAGAGTATTCATTTGTGTACACACTGAAGCATTTAACTTTTCTCTCTACCTAGACCCTCTACAATTCAGACTCTCAGTGAGTATCTGTTCACAACAATTAGAATCATTTGCATAAGTTCAGTAAGAATCTGTTCTGCTTGCAACAGGATGCCATTGGAAATACGGTTATTTTACCAAGGCTTTGACCGGAATGTCCTGTTTGAGAGACATGAGTAGACTCAGACATGACCATACAGCTCTAAGAAACTAAGGTTGACTTTATGAAACAGGGAGCCATAAAGCCCTTTGGAAATGTTGGCCTGAAACCTTGCTCACAGAGTTCCCAGCAGCCTTACCAGTTGCGTAAAACATGTCACTTCCTGGCAGGTGTAGGAACCTCAGGATAGCTTGGGGACCTCGTGAAGAGGAATTCACCCAATTCCACAGGTATTGCAGCCATGTCTGATGGCAAGTGCTTGGCTTGGCTTCTGGCCTGTAGAGGCTACTAAAAGTTCAATCTAGAGATTCCCTATAAAAGGTTCCAGCAAAGCAAACTTTAAAAGATCCTTATACTCGATCGCTATTCTTGCTGAGCTTATCTGAATAATTAGGCCAAGTTTATCAAACTAGATGTGTTTTACAAGCGAATTAGGTTGGATTTGGCCATCTCTGGAAATGAGGGTGACTAGGGAGAAAAATTAGGTTTCTTTCTTTTTTTTTTTTAACGTTTATTTATTTTTGGGACAGAGAGAGACAGAGCATGCATGGGGGAGGGGCAGAGAGAGAGGGAGACACAGAATCGGAAACAGGCTCCAGGCTCTGAGCCATCAGCCCAGAGCCCGACGCGGGGCTCGAACTCCCGGACCGCGAGATCGTGACCTGGCTGAAGTCGGACGCTTAACCGACTGCGCCACCCAGGCGCCCCAAAAATTAGGTTTCAATAATAGACCTTAATGGATACTAAATTCTAGCTCTGATTTTCTTTAAATGTTTGCCTAAGCTGGACAACTTGAGGCACTTCAGAGATATTGTCACCATAGCACAGGTATGGACAATCTTTTTGCTTCTTATTCTGTGGGGATAATAATGGGACTCAATGGGCATAGGATTATTTGAACGGGAAAATGGGATGGACTCCCCTAACAATCATACATAAAAAAGACTTTTCTCACTGTAAACCCATCAGTAGATAAAGACTATAGAGCTTTATGAAATTATTCACCTGAATCTAACGTATCCTTCTTAAACCTGACCCGGTGATCGCTAGAAACTCACGCCATATAAACCCGGGAGGCCTTGTTTATTTAGAGGATTAAAAGTCTAATACAGCAGGGGATTTAACTCCAAAATAAAAGTGCCCCCAACGAGTCCTATTATATACTCCCACTGCAGTACAGTTAGAGGGGAACTCTTCATGAGCCCCTGTATCTAAATAAAGCCCGCACCGCCTTTACAGGAAGTCAATGGACAAACTAATGTGCCTGCATCTTCCTGTGAACCTGTGCAAGACCTCAAACCTGTCTTATGATGGTTGAGCCTTTCCTTTCTCATTCTCCTTTCCCCAATTTATACTAACGATTCCTTTGTACAATGGGCGCAGCATTAGTGCTGAACCCCAAAGTCAGACCGCTTGCTGGATACGTAGAGTTTTGCCCATGTCAAGCACATCTGGGTTACCATGGTGGGTCTCCCCTTTACAAGGTATTGGTTGCCACTCTGTATGTACTTGGATTTCAAAAATAGCATAGAAAGATACGATGTTTCAAAAGAAGTCTATCACTAATCAAAACGTTCCTTTCTGGTCCAAGAGAGGTGTCTTGGAATTTATCAGGACATAACTGGACTTTTTCATATCCTCAGCCTGCGAAGGTAGTAGCTGATTTTACAAACCCACAAGGTAATAGCCACCAACGAGGGCTTAAGTTACAAATCCCCACTTATCAGCATACTGTGGATGGCATATATCAAATTTGGGATGCATATTTATGGCTCACACTCACCATGGGATCGCTCAGTCACAAAGGGCAGTTTTATGCAGGGAACAAAGAAATGATACATATGATACGTAGTGCTTACCTATGGCCCTTGCTTTCTCCAAGATGGATAGATAGATCACTGCACCTTAGAATTTGCCTGGATTCATGTGCGCATTATTAAAACCATCGCTGCCCCAGCTGACCTTCCAGATTTAAAACAAAAGTGGGCAGGACCTGTTTCCGCTGTCATGATCACTTGGCATCCATTTTTGTCCCATGTGTAGGGTTAAAAAGTGTCATTTGGCATGTGGAAGCCCTCGATAACTAGACCGTGGGGGCATTCAATAACTCACAAAACAGCATCTGCTTACTCAACACTGAAGTCACGCAGACGCGCAACACAGCTCTGTAAAATAGAAGAGCATTAGATGTTTTCACTGCTGCACAAGGTGGAAGTTGTGCTCTCATAAAAACAATGCTGTGTATTATTCCAGATTACCACAAATGTAGTTCTGGGTTTCTACCTGAGTACTGAAATGGGTGCTTTAAACAATCCCTTTCTTGGGGCACCTGGGTGGCTCAGTCGACTGAGCATTCGACTTCGGCTTGGATCATGATCTCATGGTTTGTGGGTTTGAGCCCCACATCAGGCTCTGTGCTGACAGCTCAGAGCCTGGAGCCTGCTTTGGATTCTAGGTCTCCCTCTCTCGGTGCCCCTCCCCCACTCACACTCTCTTTCTCTCTCTCTCTCTCTCTCTCTCTCTCTCTTGCTCTAAAAAATAATTAAAACAAACAAACAAAAAAACCCCCAATGACTCCCTTTCCTTTAGCGATTGGTTAAATTCTTGCACTAGACCATTTTTGGCAACTGCCAAAGGACTTTTATTGGAGTTTCTTTCTTGTTATTCAAATTGTCCTGCTGTGTCTCATCCTGGTCCCAAGACTCCATCACTGCATTAACTTCAAGCCAACAGACAATCCTTTCTACACGAGGAGGTTCCTGTATGTTGCCCACGTCGGATTCAGCTGCCTCCATTTTGGTAACTACCCTCACAGGCCCTCAACTGATCCATATTGACCCATAGTGTAATGGCACCAAGGTCCGCACAGAGAGTCGTGACACCTAGGCGTTTCTTTCCAGGAAGCAACTTGATTCATCGTGCCAGCACGGCCTCAATGGGTTGGTACCCCCAACAAACTGACCTGTGAGTGCGGCGGGGTATGGCCTTTTATACAATTTCTAATTCTTTGCTTTCCATACATGGTAACATACGGACGTACAGTCTGATTGGGCGGTCTATGTTACGGAGTCCTGAGGAAAGTCAGGACTATGTGCCCATAGCCCGGTTGCCCTTCCTTGTCTCCTCCTTCAGGCTCTACCCTCCTACTGTCTGCTTCCTGCCCGGAGCTGTGTCATGTGTGATGAGAGGGTCGTGGCGGCACCAGACTCCTTGGATAAAGAATACCTCCTTACCCACATGGCGCCCAAACGTCACAGACAAGTGATGAAAACAATAAGAGAAACCGTGAGGAATTTCAAGGACCTGCCAGATTTAAAGTCTCCATTCTATGGGGGCTGTTGGTGAGGGGAGCTTAGAAAGGAACTCTGGGTCCTGCAAAAGGAAGGGTCTGGGGGCTAGGATTGCTGCAGGAGGGGGCAGGCGTGGAGAAACGGGAAGCGCTGGAGGCAAAGTCTACCGGGTTCGGAAATGGAGAAGGCTGGGATGCAGAATCCAGGCCTCGCCAGGGCTAGGAATACACTTCCCCTATAGGCCTTACCTTGCCATTTTGGATAAAAACGACAACTCCCAGCAGGCAACGGGCGGGCAATCGCTTTACAGCCCCATCCTTGCCCAGGAGCCACATGGGTATTGTAGTTTGTAACGCTAGCTGAGCCAAGGAGACCTTAAGGCTTGGAATCTGAGGTTAGAGCTCCCCTCCCCGCATCCCCTGTTCCCCTCCAGATGAGGCCACAATGAAAATGGCAGCGTCGAGTTTTCTGAGGAGTGTGAAACTTATCACACACCGTGGTTTAAGAGGTAAATGCACACAGATGGGCGGGGGGAGAAGCTCCAGAATCTTTGGCTCTGGAGTCAACCTGTCTAGCTTCAAATACCTGCCCAGTCATCCCCTAGCTGTGTGGCTTTGCGGGAAGGAAGTTTTCCACGTCTAAAATGGATCATAACGGTGCCTGGACACCAGCCCTCGCTTAGCTCAGTGGCCGGCGTGGTTAAGTGGCCATTCAATTTCATTGTGGCTCCCTGAGAAGTCCCCAACGGGAATTGGCATGCCCTTCAGACTGAGGCAAACTTCCTGTACCTCACTCCTGGGGTGAGGAGCGGAGGGCTCGCACTCCCTGTCACCCTGCTTCTTCCCAGATGACACTTTCGTGAAGGAGTTCTCCGCGATGTTGAGTCGGGAAAAGGAAACGTTTCGGCGCAATGTCGCTCGGTTTCACGGAGGTGAGGGAAGATGGGCTCCGTCAGGGACCACAGCCCCTTCCTCCACCAGTCCCAGGGTCTCTGTCCCCAGCCCCCTGCTTCTCTACGTCCAGCCCCTCACCTCTCCCGACCGCGCCCTCCTTTGGACCCAGAGCTCCAGGCACCCGGGTCCTTCCTCCCTCCAACCCAAGAGCCCAACCCCCACCTATTCCTTGGCCCCCCTCTCTGGTGTCCTCTACCTTTGAAACCTGATAATAATGTCTTCCCTTTCTTCAGATGAAGATTTTTGTCCCAACAAATGTGGTGAGTCCAGATTATGGGAACTGGTTTTCTAACCTTCATCCTTGCTTGCCCCGTGAATACCCAGCCTTTCTCCTCTGGCTTTGGGTCTCGATGGTTCTTCCTTCCCCACGTCTGAGAGGTTCCTGGTCCCCAGTAGTCCTTCTGCACAGCGGACTTCCTGGGCAACGGGTCCCATTCTCTGGGCGCTCTTTCCTGAGACCGGTTACACCCCTCTTCAGGGAGGACTGCCTTCTAGCCCCGCCCCTTGGGCTGACCTCTAGGGATTAGGGGCCTGACTCCGCCCCCGACCTTGGCCCTGCCCGCTCCGTGGAGCCCCTTTTTTCGGGGCGAGTTACAGCCTTATTCGTGCCCCTTCAGGTGTATTGTTGCGGCTTCTGAGGTGGTGCGATTCTTGCCTGCTGCACACGTACCCTTGTCGAAAGCCCACAGATTGCGGAGGTGAGAGAGCTGGGGCCAGCGGGAGGGGTTGGCGCGAGAGGGGTGGAGCCAGAGGAGAGAGGGAGTCTTGACTGGGGGGAGACTCAAGCTGGCACCCTAGCAAACATAGGGGGGCCCAGACCCAGTGGGAGGGAGTTGAGGTAGGACCGGAAACCATGAGGAAGCACCCCACCGTCACCCCCTGTCCCCAGTGCGCCAAATCAACGTCCATGAAAAGGAAGACTTGATCTTGAACTGTGAGCTCCGCTGGCATAAAATTGCTACAGGCGGGTTTCATTAGAGCTTTTACAGGGTGGGCCTTTCAACCCCGAGTCCATTAGGTTTGTCTGAGCCCCCGACCCCTGTATCCACAGGCTTGTTCCCACAATCCCTGTGACCCATGACCTACCGGGTTTGACTTCTATTGATCCCCAGCGGACCCCATGCCCTTAGCAGCATACCTGAATTCCCATCACCCCCCCACTGAAGTCTCCTGAGGATCTCACCCCTGTACTACACCAGGCCTGAATTCCGCACACCTCTGTGACCCCTTGATCTTGGGTCTAGATTTCGGGGAGAAATTCTGAGACCTTGGTGTACAAGGGGAACTAGCTCACCCTGACCAAGCCCCTGTGAGGCCAGAGGACGGAGGTAACTACCACTGTGAGTTGGGCACCTCGGGAGTGAGCACACTCTAGGTCATCCGTTTTCAAGTCACAGGTCAGTGCTGGGAGTTGACTGAAGTGTGGGATTCAGGGTTGTGTGTTGGGGGGACAGTCAGCTTCAGGGCATGGCTTCAAGCCACTGGGATGTGGCTTCCTGCCCTGGGGGTGGCCCCCAGCCACCTTGACCAGGCTTTCTGCAGTTAGGGTCTTGATTATCCCCTGGAAGTCCTCGGTGCTGGGGAAGGTTGGCGCGGAGATAGCTTGCTTGGGCCATGACTGGCCTTTGGGACCCAATCAGGTATGCTCTTGTGTCCTCTCCTCTACCAGTGTTGACTCAAAGAATCACTGCAGAGACAACTTCCAAGTCATCAACCTTTGTAACCCAGCCATCAAACATTGGAACCCAGTCACCAGCCATTGGAACCGAGGCTGTGGAGGAAATCTGGGATGACCTTTCCCCAACCCTCGTGCCCTCAGAGTGTTCAAACCCAGAGGATGTGCAGACATGCCTTCTGATAGGGGCTGCTTCTCTGGTGCTTTTTCCTGCTGATCATAGGATTTTTCACTGGGTGAGCCAACCACGGAAGAAGGCAGGGCTTGGCGTGAGGGGCGGGGTCCCCACCTTCCTAATGTTGGAGGGGTCTTGTGGGGTTTAGAAAACTGGGAGGGGCTCACCTACCTGGGCGAAGCTTGGGTCATTGCTAGAAAAGGATCAAATACAGGGAGGGTGGGAGGGGTGTCCCTCAGCCAGGACCTAATCTGTTACCCCATTTTGCACCCTACCTTCCCCCAGCGTACTTTGCTTTCGGTCTGGGATGGTGATCGATTCCATAAAGTCCAGATTCCGCACCGACAAGGCAGCTGCTCCACAGGACCAGCTTCCACGGAGTTGGCTGTCACAGAACCAGCTGTCACATGACCAGCGCTCACACAGTTGGCTTTCAGAAACCCAGGTTCCGAAGCTTTGGAAAGTTCCAAAGGAAAAGGCCACAGTGCCAAGGCACAAATAAAGATTTATCTGGTTGTCTCTACATCAGGTTCGTTTCCTCAGGTCTGATCCTCGGTTTTGGTTTCCCCAGGAGAGGTCTGGGCTGGTCTCCTGTCCTAGAAAGAGAGACCGGGAACCGTGTCCCTTCGTCGTGGCAGGGCCTCACTGGCTGAGAGGTAGTTCCAGAATTAAGAAGTGGGGAAGGACCAGTCCTACCTAATTCTCCCCACCCCCACCCAGGTCCGGTCCTCTCCAAGGAACCCTGTCCCCACACTTACCATGGGGTTCCTCTTGCCTTTTCCTGTCCTGCAGCCAGTGCTGGGAGCGGGGGCAAAGCCTGACAGGAACAGTGGGGTCAGGAAGCCACCAGGGCCAAGGGAGCCAGGGTTCCGGGGTGCTGTTGGGACCTGAGGCAGGGGAAGACCCAGGCATTGGGGGGTCCACACCCAAGAGCCCGTCTCCAGCAGTCTTCCATCCCAGCACCCACGAGCTAGGCCCCCATCCTTCCCCTCCACCCAGACTTACGAGTTCACCCCAGCCCCCAGCACGGCAACCCCACCACTGAGGGCCTAGTCTGGGGGCACCAGATGAACTCTCTAGTCTGAGAGGGGGCTGTCTGCTTTGTCCTGGAACCATAGGCGGAGCCTCCCTTTGTTGCCGTCCAATCAGACTCAGAGTTGGGTTTGTGGGCGGGGCCGAGAAAACTCCCGGGGAGCGTCGAATCTAGGGAAGTCCGGCGCGGGGGGGGGGGGGGGGGGGGGGGGGTTTGCCAGGTAGTAACGTAGAAGGTGGAGGGTGTGGGAATTCCTTGTAGATCGGGGTGAAAGGTGACCCTGGCTCCGGTCATAAAGCCCTCCACATCACGTGACCAACGTCACCCTCTCCCCAACAACATCCTTATTTTCAGTCTTGGGAAATCGAGTGGAAGACGGTGGCCTGCTCGTCCCTTCCAAAAGCCCTCAGCCTGGTTTCGGCTGTTCCGCTACAACATTCAAGGTCAAGGTCGGGCAGCGGCCGTCTAGGGTGCCTCGGGACTCCGGACACCTCGGTTTCCTAACGGAGAAGTGGGAGCCCTGCAAATTGGGGCTCTTCGTCTCAGGGATCGCTTCTTTCCCCTTAGCGATCACCTCCTCCGAGTGGGCTGGGAGGACCCTCCCCGGGGTTCTGTGCGGGGCTGAGCCCTCCGGCCTCAATGGGTCCCCAAGTAGCCCTCCTGGTGGCGGCGCTAGCCGGCTGCCTGCTTCGGGCCCGGAGCTGTGTCATTTGTGATCCAAGGGTCGTGGCCGCGCTGGACGCCTTGGAAAAGGAATACCTGCCTACCCACCTCGCCCCCGAGCGTCACAGACAAGTGATGGAGAGGATAAGAGAAACCGTGAGGAATTTCCGGGACCTGCCATATTTAGAGGATACCTTTATGGGGGTTATCGGTGAGGGCAGGGTAGAGAGAGGGAATCCAGGGTGGAGGGAAAGCAGGGGTCTGGTGCTAGGATTGCTGGGGGCGGGGGAGGGACGGGACACAAGGGCTGGAGGCAGAGTCTGCTGGGTTCGTGAATGGAGAAGACTGAGATGCCAATTCCAGGCTTTCCCTGGGCAAAGGAATACGCTGTTTCCCTAGTCCTTACCCTGCAATTTTGTAAAAAAAAAAAAAAAAAAAAAACAAAAAAAAACAAAAAAAAAAAACCAAGTAACAAACAAAAAACAAAAAAACCAAAAAACAACAAACCCACAAAACAAAAAACCAAAAAAAAAACTACATCTCCCAGAAGTCAACGGGCGTGCAATCCTTTTACAGCCCTGGCCTTGCCCAGTAGCCTCATGGGTAGTGTAGTTTTTGACACTAGCTGAGCCAATGAGACCTTAAGGCTTGGAATCTGAGGTCTAGCTCCTCTCCCCGCATCCTCTGTGTCCCTCCAGATGAGGCCACAATGGAAACGTCAGTCTTGAGTTTTCTGAGGAGTGTGAGACTTATCAGAAACAGTGATGCAGCAGGTAAATCCACACCGGGGCCAGGGGATGGGGCTCCAGAAACTTTTAGAGAAATGTTTTTTGGTGAGGACGGGTCTGGTGGTGGCTCTGGAGCCCACCTGCCTGGGTTCCGCTTCCCGCCCAGTCACCCCTTGCTGTGTGGCCTTGAGGAAGGAATTTCCCAGGTTTGTCCCCTCCAAAATGGGTCCTAACAGCGTCTGCATGCAGGCGTCACTTTGCTCAGCGGCGGCATTAAGTGGTCATTCAATTTTCACTGTCCCTCCCGGAGATGGCCCCAACGTGGAATGCCAATCTCTTCACACAGAAGGAACTTCCTCCTGGGGTGGGTGGGGAGGGGAAAGCACTCTGTCACCGTGCTCCTTCCCAGATGACTCTTTCGAGAAGGAGGTCTCCAAGATATTGACTCGGGAAAAGGCAACCTTTCAGAGCTACATCCTTCGGTTCCAACGAGAGGGTGAGGCATGATGGGTTCTGTACGCGACCACAGCCCCTTCCTCCAGCAATCCCAGGGTCTCTGCCCCCAGCCCCCTGCTTCTCTATGTTCACCCCCTCACGTCTGCCGATCCGGTCCTCCCTGGGACCCAGAGATCCAGACATCCGGGTCTTTCCGCCCTCCAACCCAAGAGCCCAACCCAAAACGTAGTTCTTCGTCCTTCCTCTCAAGTACTTCATCTTTGATCTGATATATATATTTTTTTTCTATCGAGGCAGATTTATGTCCCAACAAATGTGGTGAGTCCAGATTATGGGAGCTGGTCCTCTATTCCTTATCCTCGTGGGTTAATACCCAGCCTGTCTCCTCCCGCGTTGGGTCTCGATGGTTCTTCATTCTCCACGTCAGAGAAGTTCCTGTTCTCCAAGTCCTTCTGCACAGCGGTCTTACTGGGCAGCGGGTCATATTCTACGGGTGCTCTTTACTGAGCCTGGTTCCATCAGTCTTCCCAAGTACTGCCTTCTAGCCCCGCCTCTTGGGCTGACCTCCAGGGATTAGGCGCCTGAGTCCTCCCCAGACCTTGGCCCCGCCCTCTCCGTGTAGCCTGGCCTCTGGGGGCCAATACCGCTTGGTTCATGCCCCTTCAGGTACGATGTTGCAGCGTCTGATGTGGTGCAGTAATTGCGTCCAGGACAATTACATTTGTCGAAAGTCCAGAGATTGCGGGGGTGAGAGAGCTGGGGCCAGCTGCAGGGGTTGGCAAGAGAGGGGCGGAGCCAGAGGGCAGCCTGAGTCTAGAGAGGGCGGAGACTGGAGAAAAAGCAGGGCGGAGCCCAAGTGGAGGGAGTTGAGAGAGGGCCAGCAACCTTGAAGGAACACCCGACCTTAATCCCCTGTCCCCAGTTCGCCACATCAACGTCCATGAAAAGGAAGACATGATCCTGGACTGTGAGCTCAACTGGCATAAGTTATCTGAAGGCCTGACCTATTACAGCTTTTACAGGGTGGGCCCTTCAACCCCATCAACCCCAAGTCCATTAGACTTCTGTGAGCCCCCACCTCTATATCCACAGCCTTGGTCTCAAGATCCCTCTGACCCATGACCTACCAAGTTTGACTTCCGATCCCCGGGGACCCCATACCCTTAGCAGTATACCCTAGACTCCCGTCTCCCCCACTGAGATCCGTGATGCTCTCACCCCTGTAATTCCCCAAGCCCTGAATTCCCCCAGGCCTCTGTGACCCCTTGAGCTTTGGGCTTAGGTTTGGGGGAGCAATTCTGAGACCTTGTTGTACAAGGGGAAACGGCCCACCCTGACCAAGCCCCTCGTGAGGCCAGAGGATGCGGGTAACTACCGCTGCGAGTTGGGCACTGAGCGATCCGGCCCAGCCACGGTCATCCATTTTCAAGTCACAGGTCAGAGCTGGGGAGTCCACGGAGGTGTGGGAGTCAGGGTCCTGGGTTTGGGGGATGGCAGGCAGCGTGGGGGCGTGGTGTTCGGGTGAAAACTTCCCTTCGGGGTGTGGATTCAGGCCACGGGGGTGGGGCTCCCTGTTCTGGGTGTGGCCACCGCTCTCATTGACCGGCCTTCCAGCAGGGAAGGTCATAATGATCTCCTTGAAGGCCTGGGTCCTGGGGGAGGTTGGTGTGGAGAGAGCATGCCTGGGCCAGGGCGGACCCTTGGGGCCTGCTCAGGTCGGCTCTTTCCCTCTCCTCTGTCAGTGTTGCCTCAAAGAATCTTTGGGGAGATAACGTCCGAGTCTTCAACCTTTGTAACCCAGCCATCAACCACTGAAACCCAGTCACCAACCATTAGAACACAGTCCCCAGCCATTGGAACCGAGGCTGAGGAAATCTGGGGTGACCTTTCCCCAACCCTCCGGCCCTCCGAGTGTTCAAACCCGAAGAACGTGCAGACAGGCCTTCTGATAGGGCTGCTGCTCTGGTCCTTTTTGCTGCTGATCCTGGGCTTTGTCACCGGGTGAGCCAACCACTGAAGAGGCAGGACGCGGAGAGAGGGGCGGGGTCTCCACCTTCCTACTGCAGGAGGCGTCCTGTGGGGGATGGGGCTTAGAAAACTGGGTGGGGCTTACCTAGGTGGGCAAAGCTTAGGCCACTGCTAGAAAATGATCAGATATTAGGAGGCTGGGGAAGGTGTCCCTCACTGGGGACCTGATCCTTTACCACGTTTTGTGCCCCACCCTCCCCCAGCATACTCTGCTTTCGGTCTGGGATGGTGATGGATTCCATAAAGTCCAGATACCACAGCGAAATGGCAGCTGCTCCGCGGGACCAGGCTCCATAGAGTCAGCTGTCACAGAGCCACGTTCTCAAAGTACCGAAGGACAAGGACACAGGACCAAGTCACAAATAAAGATTTATCTGGTTGCTGAAATATCAGATTCATTTCCTCGGGTCTGATCCTCAGTTCTGGTTTCCTGAGAGGAGAGCTCTGGGGCTGGTCTCCTGTCCTAGAAGGAGAGACCCGGAAGCGGGGTCCCTTCGTCGTGGCAGGGCCACCTGGCTGAGATGTAATTCCAGCATCGAGGAGTGGGGAAGAGCCAGCCCTACCCAGATCTCCTCCCCCAGGCCCATCTCTTGACAGGACGCCCCCTCCTCACTCTTCCAGCCGGCTTTCCTCTGGCGTTTTCCTGTCCCCCAGCCAGTGCTGCGAGCCAGGGCAGAGGCAAAGGCTGAACATGAAATGCGGGTTTAGGAACCAACCAGGGGGAACGGAAACAGGACGCCGGGGTGCTGTTGGGACTTCAAGCAGGGTAAGAATCTGGGACCCGGGGATCCTCACGCCTCCTACTTCAGACCCAAGAGCCAGTCCCCAGGCATCTCCCATGAGAGCACCCAGGAGTTAGGCTCCCATCCTAGCCACCCCTCTACCCCAACCCGACCACTCAAGGGCCTCATCTGGAAGGAATACAGGAAAAGTTCTAGCGTGAGAGGGGGCGGTCCGCATCATCCTGGAACCATAGGCGGAGCCTCCCTTTGTTGCCGTCCAATCAGACTCAGAGTTGGATTTCTGGGCGGGGCCAATGGAGCTTCCTGGGAGTGTCTCTAGGGAAGTCGGGGGCCCAGTGTAGGCAGGTAGAAGGCGGCGGCTGTGGGATTCCATTGTACACCGAGGCGATCCTCGAGCCTGACTCCAGTCATAAAGTTCTCCACGTCACGTGACCAACCTCACCCTCGCTCCAACAACATCCTTAACATGATTCACGGCAAAATAGACTGGAGGGAGGTGGCCGGCTCGTCCCTCTAAATGCCCTCAGCCTGGATTCCGCTCTTCAGCAAACCCTAGTTGTATTCGAGGGTCAACGGACAAGTTCAAGGTCGGGCAGCGGCTGCTCAGGGTGCATCGGGACTCCGGACTCCTCGGTTTCCTAACCGAGAAGTGGGAGACCTACAACTTGGGGGTCTTAGTCTCCGGGAAGGGGTTCTTTCCCCTTAGCGGTCACGTCCTCCTCCGTGTGGGGTGGGCGGACCCTCCCCATAAAGTCCAGAGAGTCCTGGTGGGTTCTGCTGGGGCTGAGGGCTCTGGGGAAATGGGTCCCCAAGTTGCCCTCCTGGTGGCGGCGCTAGCCGGCTGCCTGCTTCCTGCCCGGAGCTGTATCACGTGTGATGAGAGGGTTGGGAAGCAGTTGGACGCCTTGGAAAAAGAATACCTGCGAACCCACCTTGCCCCCGGGCGGCACAGAGAAGTGATGGAAAAGATAAGAGATACCGTCGACAATTTCAAGGACCTGCCAGATATACAGTCTACCTTAAATGGGGCTGTCGGTGAGGGCACGGCAGAGCGTGGGAACCCTGGGTCCTGGGAAAGGAGGGGTCTAGTGTTAGAATTGCTAGGGCCAGGGGGCGACGGGAGGGAAAGGCTGAAGGCAGAGTCTATTGGGTTCGGGCGTGGAGAAGGCTGGGATGCAGAATCCAGGCTTGCCAGGGCTAGGAGTTCACTTTCCCTACGCCTTACCTTGCCATTTTGGATAAAAACGACAACTCCCAGCAGGCAACGGGTGGGCAATCGCTTTACAGCCCCATCCTTGCCCAGGAGCCACATGGGTATTGTAGTTTGTAACGCTAGCTGAGCCAAGGAGACCTTAAGGCTTGGAATCTGAGGTTAGAGCTCCCCTCCCCGCATCCCCTGTTCCCCTCCAGATGAGGCCACAATGAAAATGGCAGCGTCGAGTTTTCTGAGGAGTGTGAAACTTATCACACACCGTGGTTTAAGAGGTAAATGCACACAGATGGGCGGGGGGAGAAGCTCCAGAATCTTTGGCTCTGGAGTCAACCTGTCTAGCTTCAAATACCTGCCCAGTCATCCCCTAGCTGTGTGGCTTTGCGGGAAGGAAGTTTTCCACGTCTAAAATGGATCATAACGGTGCCTGGACACCAGCCCTCGCTTAGCTCAGTGGCCGGCGTGGTTAAGTGGCCATTCAATTTCATTGTGGCTCCCTGAGAAGTCCCCAACGGGAATTGGCATGCCCTTCAGACTGAGGCAAACTTCCTGTACCTCACTCCTGGGGTGAGGAGCGGAGGGCTCGCACTCCCTGTCACCCTGCTTCTTCCCAGATGACACTTTCGTGAAGGAGTTCTCCGCGATGTTGAGTCGGGAAAAGGACACGTTTCGGCGCAATGTCGCTCGGTTTCACGGAGGTGAGGGAAGATGGGCTCCGTCAGGGACCACAGCCCCTTCCTCCACCAGTCCCAGGGTCTCTGTCCCCAGCCCCCTGCTTCTCTACGTCCAGCCCCTCACCTCTCCCGACCGCGCCCTCCCTTGGACCCAGAGCTCCAGGCACCCGGGTCCTTCCTCCCTCCAACCCAAGAGCCCAACTCCACCTATTCCTTGGCCCCCCTCTCTGGTGTCCTCTACCTTTGAAATCTGATTATCATTCATCGTTTTCTCCAGGTGAGGATTCTTGTCCCAACAAATGTGGTGAGTCCAGATTATGGAAGATGGTTTTTTATCCCTCATGCTTGCCCCGTGAATACCCAGCCTTTCTCCTCTGGCTTTGGGTCTCGATGGTTCTTCCTTCCCCACGTCTGAGAGGTTCCTGGTCCCCAGTAGTCCTTCTGCACAGCGGACTTCCTGGGCAACGGGTCCTATTGCATGTGGGCTCCTCACTGAGCGCGGTTAGATCCCTCTTGGGGCAGGTCTGCCTTCTAGCCCCGCCCCTTGGGCTGACCTCTAGGGATTAGGGGCCTGACTCCGCCCCCGACCTTGGCCCTGCCCGCTCCGTGGAGCCCCTTTTTTCGGGGCGAGTTACAGCCTTATTCGTGCCCCTTCAGGTGTATTGTTGCGGCTTCTGAGGTGGTGCGATTCTTGCCTGCTGCACACGTACCCTTGTCGAAAGTCCACAGATTGTGGAGGTGAGAGGGCTGGCGCCAGTAGGAAGGGTTGGCGCAGGAGGGGCGGAGCCAGGAGAGAGGGAGTCTTGACAGGGCGGAGACTGAACCTGGCCTGTTAGCAAAGAAGGGCTTAGATCCGGTTGGAGGGAGTTGTTGGAGAGCCTGGAAGCCCGAGGAAGCACCCCACCATTACCCTCGTCCCCAGTGCGCCAAATCAACGTCCATGAAAAGGAAGACCTGGTCCTGGACTGTGAGCTCGACTGGCATAAAATCGCTACAGGCGCGACCGGTTACAGCTTTTACAGGGTGGGCCCTTCAACCCCAAGTCCATTAGGGTTGTGAGCCCCCGACTCCTGTAGCCACAGGCTTGTTCCCACAATCCCTGTGACCCATGACCTACCCGGTTTGCCTTCTACGGATCCCCGGCGACCCCACGCCCTTACGGGTATACCCTGGACCCCCATCTCTCCCCTGAGGTCTCATGATGCTCTCGCCTCTGTACTTCCCCCAAACCCTGAATTCCCCAGGCCTCTGTGACCCCTTGAGCTTTGGGTCTAGGTTTGGGGGAGCAAAGCTGACAGCTTGCTGTACAAGGGGAAATGGCCCACCCTGACCAAGCAACTGGTGAGGCCCGCGGATGCAGGTACCTACCGCTGCGCGTTGGGCACTCCGGGAGTGAGCATATTCTCAGCCATCCGTTTTGAAGTCACAGGTCAGTGCTGTTGACAGAAGTGTGGGGTTCAGTTTAGTTAAAACGACGTGGGGGATTCAGTTGGATTAAAACTTCCTGTCAGAGTGTGGTTTCAGGCCACGGGGGTGTGGCTTCCTGGCCTGGGTGTGGCCCCCAGCCACCTTGACCTGCTTTCTGCAGTTAGGGTTGGGAGTATCTCCTGGAAGGCCTGGGTGTTGGGGACGGTTGACGTGGCCAGAGCTTGCCTGGGTCAGGACGGGCCCTTGGGACCCTCTCAGGTCCGTTCTTTTCCTCTTCTCTATCAGTGTTGCCTCGGAAAATCATTTCGGTGATGGCGACATCTCCCAAGTCTGCAACCTTTGTAACCCAGCCATCAACCATTGGGACCCAGTCACCAACCATTGGGACCCAGTCACCAGCCATTAGAATCGAGGCCGAGGAGGAAATCTGGGATGACCTTTCCCCAACCCTCGTGCCCTCAGAGTGTTCAAAGCCCGAAAATGTGCAGACCGGCCGTCTGGTAGGGCTGCTTCTCTGGTGCTTTTTCCTGCTGCTCATAGGATTTTTCACTGGGTGAGCCAACCACGGAAGAAGGCAGGGTTTGGCGTGAGGGGCGGGGTCTCCACCTTCCTAATGTGGGAGGGGTCTTGTGGGGTTTAGAAAACTGGGAGGGGCTCACCTACCTGGGCGAAGCTTGGGTCATTGCTAGAAAAGGATCAAATACAGGGAGGGTGGGAGGGGTCAGGACCTAATCTATTACCGCATTTTGCACCCTACCGTCCCCCAGCGTACTTTGCTTTCGGTCTGGGATGGTGATCGATTCCATAAAGTCCAGATTCCGCACCGACAAGGCAGCTGCTCCACAGGACCAGCTTCCACGGAGTTGGCTGTCACAGAACCAGCTGTCACATGACCAGCTGTCACAGAGTCCGCTTTCAGAAACCCAGGTTCCGAAAGCTGAGAAACTTCCGAAGGAATAGGCCACAGTACCAAGGCACAAATAAAGATTTATCTGGTTGTCTCTACATCAGGTTCATTTCCTCAGGTCTGATCCTCGGTTTTGGTTTCCCCAGAGGAGAGGTCTGGGCTGGTCTCCTGTCCTAGAAAGAGAGACCGGGAACCGTGTCCCTTCGTCGTGGCAGGGCCTCACTGGCTGAGAGGTAGTTCCAGAATTAAGAAGTGGGGAAGGACCAGTCCTACCTAATTCTCCCCACCCCCTCCCAGGTCCGGTCCTCTCCAAGGAACCCTGTCCCCACATTTACCATGGGGTTCCTCTTGCCTTTTCCTGTCCTGCAGCCAGTGCTGGGAGCTGGGGCAAAGCCTGACAGGAACAGTGGGGTCAGGAAGCCACCAGGGCCAAGGGAGCCAGGGTTCCGGGGTGCTGTTGGGACCTGAGGCAGGGGAAGACCCAGGCATCGGGGGGTCCACACCCAAGAGCCCGTCTCCAGCAGTCTTCCATCCCAGCACCCATGAGCTAGGCCCCCATCCTTCCCCTCCAGCCAGACTTACGAGTTCACCCCAGCCCCCAGCACGGCAACCCCACCACTGAGGGCCTAGTCTGGGGGGACCAGATGAGCTTTCTAGTCTGAGAGGGGGCTGTCTGCTTTGTCCTGGAACCATAGGCGGAGCCTCCCTTTGTTGCCGTCCAATCAGACTCAGAGTTGGGTTTGTGGGCGGGGCCGAGAAAACTCCCGGGGAGCGTCCAATCTAGGGAAGTCCGGCGGGGGTGGGCCCCAGGTAGTCACGTAGAAGGTGGAGGGTGTGGGAATTCCTTGTAGATCGGGGTGAAAGGTGACCCTGGCTCCGGTCATAAAGCCCTCCACATCACGTGACCAACGTCACCCTCTCCCCAACAACATCCTTATTTTCAGTCTTGGGAAATCGAGTGGAAGACGGTGGCCTGCTCGTCCCTTCCAAAAGCCCTCAGCCTGGTTTCGGCTGTTCCGCTACAACATTCAAGGTCAAGGTCGGGCAGCGGCCGTCTAGGGTGCCTCGGGACTCCGGACACCTCGGTTTCCTAACGGAGAAGTGGGAGCCCTGCAAATTGGGGCTCTTCGTCTCAGGGATCGCTTCTTTCTCCTTAGCGATCACCTCCTCCGAGTGGGCTGGGAGGACCCTCCCCGGGGTTCTGTGCGGGGCTGAGCCCTCCGGCCTCAATGGGTCCCCAAGTAGCCCTCCTGGTGGCGGCGCTAGCCGGCTGCCTGCTTCGGGCCCGGAGCTGTGTCATTTGTGATCCAAGGGTCGTGGCCGCGCTGGACGCCTTGGAAAAGGAATACCTGCCTACCCACCTCGCCCCCGAGCGTCACAGACAAGTGATGGAGAGGATAAGAGAAACCGTGAGGAATTTCCGGGACCTGCCATATTTAGAGGATGCCTTTATGGGGGTTATCGGTGAGGGCAGGGTAGAGAGAGGGAATCCAGGGTGGAGGGAAAGCAGGGGTCTGGTGCTAGGATTGCTGGGGGCGGGGGAGGGACGGGACGCAAGGGCTGGAGGCAGAGTCTGCTGGGTTCGTGAATGGAGAAGACTGAGATGCCGATTCCAGGCCTTCCTCTGGGCAAAGGAATACGCTGTTTCCCTAGTCCTTACCCTGCAATTTTGTAAAAAAACAAACACACAAACCCACACACACACAAAAACAAAAAAAAAAAACAAAAAAAACTACATCTCCCAGAAGTCAACGGGCGTGCCAGCCATTTACAGCCCTGGCCTTGCCCAGTAGCCTCATGGATATTGTAGTTTTTGACACTAGCTGAGCCAATGAGACCTTAAGACTTGGAATCTGAGGTCTAACTCTTCTCCCCCATCCTCTGTGTCCCTCCAGATGAGGCCACAATGGAAACGTCAGTCTTAAGTTTTCTGAGGAGTGTGAGACTTATCAGAAACAGTGGTGTAGCAGGTAAATCCACACAAGGGCCACCGGAGGGGCTCCAGAATCTTGTATAAAAATGTTTTTTGGTGAGGACGGGTCTGGTAGTGGCTCTGGAGCCCACCTGCCTTGGTTCAGCTTCAGGCCTGGCCACCTCTTAGCTGTGTGGCCTTGAGAGAGGCATTTCCCTGGTTTGTCACCTCTAAAGTGGGTCCTAGCAGTGTCTGCACGCCAGGCGCCGCTTAGCTCAGTGGCCCGCATTGTTAAGTGGTCATTCAATGTCACTGTCCCTCCCTGAGATGGCCCCAAGGTGGAACGCCAGCCTCTTCAGATGGAGGCAAACTTCCTGCATCTCCTCCTGGGGTGGGTGGGAGGAGGGGGAAGCACTCTATGTCACCCTGCTCCTTCCCAGATGACACTTTTGTGAACGAGTTCTCCTGGATGTTGAGTCTGGAAAAGGCAGCCTTTCAGGGCTATGTCGCTCGGTTCCAAAGAAAGGGTGAGGGAAGATGGGTTCCGTCAGGGACCACAGCCCCTTCCCCCAACAGGTCCAGGGTCTAAGTCCCCAGCCCCTGCTTTCTATGTCCAGCCTCTCACTTCTCCCCACCGCGTCCTCCCTGGGACCCAGAGATCCAGACATCCGTGTCCTTCTTCCCGCCATCCCCAGAGCCCAAACGCAACCTATTCCTTCTCCCCCCTCTCATCTCCTTTAACAGGAATCTGATCATCCTTTTTTGTTGTTGTTTTGTTTTTTCTTCCTTCTGAGGCAGATTTCTGTCCCAACGAATGTGGTGAGTCCAGATTACGGGAACTGGTTTTCTATCCTTCATCCTTGCCCCGTGAATACCCAGCCTTTCTCCTCCGGCTTTGGGTCTCGATGGTTCTTCCTTCCCCACGTCTGAGAGGTTCCTGGTCCCCAGTAGTCCTTCTGCACAGCGGACTTCCTGGATAGCGGGTCCCCTTCTCTGGGCGCTCTTTCCTGAGACTAGTTACACCCCTCTTCAGGGAGGACAGCCTTCTAGCCCCGCCCCTTGGGTTGAGCTCTAGGGATTAGGTGCCCGACTCCGCCCCAGACCTTGGCCCTGCCTTTAGCCTCGCCTCTCAGGGCGAATACAGCCTGGATCCTGTCCCTTCAGGTACAATGCTGCAGCTTCTGATCTGGTGCAGTAACTGTAAAAAGCAGCTTCACGCTTGTCGAAAATCCAGAGATTGTGGGGGTGAGAGAGCTGGGGCCAGCCGCAGGGTTTGGCGCAAGAGGGGCGGAGCCAGAGGAGAGACGTGGCCTAGAGAGGGTGGGGACTGGATCGGAGGGTGGAGACAGAAAGGGGGGCTTAGACAAAGTGGGTGGCACTGGCGGGAGGGCAGGAACCCTCGAAGAAGTGTCCCACCGTAAATCCTGTCCCCAGTGCGCCAAATCAACGTCCATGAAACGGAAGACCTGATCCTGGACTGTGAGCTCGACTGGCATAAATTATCTCAAGGCCTGACCTATTACAGCTTTTACAGGGTGGGCCCTTCAACCCCAAGTCCATAAGGCTTGTGTGAGCGCCGACCCCCTCATCCACAAGCTTGTTGCCACAATCCCCATGACCCATGACCCACCAGGTTTGACTTCTAGGGATCCCCGGGGACCCCATGCCCTTACCAGTGACCCTGGACTCCCATCTCCCCCACTGAGAGCCTGTGATGCTCTCACACCTGTACTGCCCCAAACCCTGAACTCCCCAGGCCTCTGTGACCCCTTGAGCTTGGGTCTAGGTTTGGGGGAGCAATTCTGAGACCTTGGTGTCCGAGGGGAAACGGCCCACCCTGATCAAGCGACTGGTGGGGCCAGAGGATGCAGGTGACTACCGCTGTGAGTTGGGCACTGTGAGATCCCTCCTAGCCACGGTCATCCATTTTAAAGTCACAGGTCAGAGCTGGGGAGTCGGCGGAAGTGTGGGAATCAGGGTCCTGGGTTTGGGGGGCAGTCAGCTTCAGCGAGCGCCCTGGGGGGCCTAACTTTCTGTCGGGGTGTGGTTTCAGGCCAAGGGGGGGTGGCTTCCTGCCCAGGGTGCGGCCACCTCTCACAGTGGCCTGGCTTCAGGCAGTGAGGGGCTTGCTTATCTCCTGGGAGGCCTGGGTCCTGGGGAAGGGTGGCGTGGACAGAGCTTGCCTGGGCCACGACCGGCCCTCCCAGCACCGCTCCTTCTCTCTCCTCTGTCAGTGTTGCCCAAAAGAGTCATTGAGGAGATCCCGAAATCAAAGCCCGGGACCCAGTCTCAGCGGTTTCGATCCCTCAAGCCGTCAGAGTGTCTGAATCCCAAGGACGCGCTGAGAGGCTTTCTGTTCGAGATGCTGATCTGGGGCTTTGTGTTTCTGATCCTGGGCTTTGCCACCTCGTGAGCCGCCTCCGGGAGAAGGCAGGGCTTGGGGCGAGGGGCGGGGTCTCCAACGTCCGAAGGTAGGAGGGGGCGTTAGGGGGAGGGGCTTAGAAAAGAGGGGCGTGCTTACCCAGGGCGGCGAAGCTTGGGTCATAGAAAAGGATCAGATACAGGGAGGCTGGGAGGGGTGTCCCTCACTCAGGACCTAACCTGCTCACACGATTGCACCCCACCCTTCCCCAGCGTACTTTGCTTTAGGTCTGGGACCCTGATCGATTCGGTCAAGTCCTGGGTCCGTACCGACAAGGCAGCAGCCCCAGAGGACCAGGGTCCACAAAGTCGGCTGTCACAGACCCAGCTATCACAGAGCCAGGTGTCACAGACCCAGCTTCCCAAGGTACCGAACGAAGAAAAAGGCCACAGCACCAAGGCTTAAATAAAGATTGATCTGGCTGCCTAAATATCGGATTCATTTTCTCCGGTCAGATTCTCAGTTTTGGCTTCCCGAGAGGAGAGCTCTGGGGCGGGTCTCCTGTCCTCGGAGAGACTGGGAAGTCAGTTCCCTGTGTCAAGGCAGTGCCCAACTAGCTGAGATGTAATTCCAGAATCAAGGAGTAGAGAAGGGCCTGCCCTACGCAGATCTCCTCCCCCAGGCCCGGTCCCCTCACAGGACGCCCCCTCCCAGCTCTTCCTGCCGGGTTTCCTCTCGCCTTTTCCTGTCCCCCACCCAGTGCTGGGAGCCGGGGCAGAGGCAAAGGCTGAACGGGAACAGCGGGGTCAGGAAGCAACCAGGGCCAACGGAGCCAGGGCCCCGGGGTGCTGTTGGGACCTGAAGCAGGGTAAGAACCGGGGAGCCAGGAGTGCAGACCCCTCCTCCCTCAGACCCAGTGGCCAGTCCCCACCCATCTCCCATCCCAGCACCCAGGAGCTTACCTCCCATCCCTCTCCTGCACCCAGACTCGGGAGTTTGAGCCCCAGGCCCCTCCATCCCAAACCCCACTACTCGGGACCTCAGGAGTTGGGGTCTTACCCATCCGTCCTTAGGGCCATGCTATCTGGTGAACGGAAAGAGGGCGGAAGCCCCCGCTTCGGGAAGCTCCACCTCCCCGTGGGCTTGTGGATCAATTCTCCCAGGAAGCAGCTGGCCAAGCTGGGACGCCGCTGGCCTAGCGCCGCCTCTGTTAAGTGAGTGCCCACCTCCTCCAGGCCCCTGTCCCTCCTCCACCTACCTCCCAATTGTCCTCGTTTCTGATCCAGTCTCTGCACCGGGTCAGGCCAGGGGCCCCCGAGCATTGACTGCAGTTCCTTTCCGGAATGGGCAAGTGAGGTGGCGGGCTGGAGGAGACAGACAGTGGGCCACAGTGCTCTCAGAGTCCGGTCGGGGAAGAGCCGGGCCTGGATAGGGGCCCTCGCTGGATGGACAAGGCGATGGGGATACAGGGGCAAGGGTTTGATTCCCCTTCCTTCCTCCCCTCCCTGCTTACCTCTTGCAACTTCCTTAGGTGCCACTCGCCTTCATTTATTTCTCTCTCTCTCTCTCTCTCTCTCTCTCTCTGACTCTGGCCTCTGCCCAACTCCATATCTGTACACTCGTGTCTCTCCCCCTTCTGTGGGTCTCTGTCTCCCTCTTTATCTGTGTCTCTGTCCCTCTCTTTCCCTGGGTTTCTTTTGCTCTTTCGGTCTGGATCTGTGTCCCCTCTCAATGGGTCTCTCTGTCACTCTCCGGGTCTCTGATCCCTCCGTCTGGGTCTTTGCCCACCTCCTTCCTTCGTCTTCTGCCATCGGCCTCCATCCTGGCCTGTCTCTCTCGGTCTCTTTGCCGCCTCTCCGCTCCCCTGGCGGGTTCCCAGGTCTTCTTCCTCGGACACGGGGAGCCGCAGCAGCGAGCCGCTGCCCCCGCCGCCGCCGCACGTGGAGCTGCGGCGAGTGGGCGCGGTCAAGGCGGCCGGGGGAGCCTCCGGGAGTCGCGCCAAGCGCATCTCCCAGCTCTTTCGGGGCTCGGGGACCGGGGCCACGGGGTCCGGCGGCGCGGGAGGCGCCGGGACTCCGGGGGGCGCTCAGCGCTGGGCCAGCGAGAAGAAGCTGCCTGAGCTGGCCGCGGGCGTGGCCCCCGAGCCCCCGCTGGCCGCCCGCGCCACGGCACCCCCGGGGGTCCTCAAGATCTTCGGCGCCGGGCTGGCGTCGGGCGCCAACTACAAGAGCGTGCTCGCCACTGCGCGCTCCACGGCACGCGAGCTGGTGGCCGAGGCGCTGGAGCGCTACGGGCTGGCGGGGAGCCCCGGCGGCAGCCCAGGCGAGAGCAGCTGCGTGGACGCCTTCGCGCTGTGCGACGCGCTGGGCCGGCCCGCGGCGGGCGGCGTGGGCAGCTGCGAGTGGCGGGCGGAGCACCTGCGCGTGCTGGGCGACTCGGAGCGACCGCTGCTGGTGCAGGAGCTGTGGCGAGCGCGGCCCGGCTGGGCGCGCCGTTTCGAGCTGCGCGGCCGCGAGGAGGCGCGCCGCCTGGAGCAGGAGGCCTTCGGGGCGGCGGACAGCGACGGTGAGCCGGCGGGGGCCCGACTGCGGGGGCGGGGCGGGGCCTGTCCTGGAGGCGGGGCCAGCGGGGAGGCTGGGCGGGGCTTGGGGCCGGGGGCTCAGGGGGTCGGGATCTGTGGGGGCTGGAGAGACCAGGGGTAGGCTGGAGGCGGGGCCCCCGGGAGAAAGCGAGGGGGGGGTGTGAATGGGAGGAGCCTAAAGCCCCGGGTCAGGTCGGGGGCGGGGCTGGGGCTAGACCGGGGTTATTGCCAGAGTGGATGGGCGGGGCTTGTGATGGGGTGGGGGGGTCCTGCTGAAGAGGGTAACCCAGAGCCAGAGGTGTTGAGCGGTGGTGGTCGTCCGCGTGGCTAGAAGGCCTCTCGCGAGAGTCAGATTAAGCCTCTAAGGGGGAGGAGCCTGGAGAGTGAAATGGTGGGCTTGTTTGGGGCCGAAAATGATCCACGCTTTAGGAGCGCCTGAGTGGCTCAGTGGGTTAAGCCTCCGACTTCGGATCGGATCATGGTCGCTCGGTCCGTGAGCTCGAGCCCGGCGTCGGGCTCTGTCCTAACAGCTGGGAGCCTGGAGCCTGCTATAGATTCTGTGTCTCCTTCTCTCTGCCCTTCCCCTGCTCATGCTCATGCTCTCCCTCTCTTAAGAATAATTAAAAAAACAGATCGAAGCTTCAGAGGATCTGACCTTGGAGCAGGTGGATCTAGGCTGGGTTGGCTGCAGACTGTGGGTGGGCGATTTGAGGGTGCGCATGGGAAATGAAGACGTAACACCATCAAGGGCTTACATGCTGGCCTGGCCTTTGAGGAAACGTTCCTGGAACAGGAGGTGGTCCCCTTGGTGAAATAGTAAGTTCAGAGCAGGGCCCGGCAGGGATGGAGCCTGGCTCTAAGGGGCTGCTCACAACCTTCTAACGCTTTTCTGTTTCTGAGCCTCCCATCGGGGAGACAGAGTGGTGTAGCCGTCAACCTCCTGAGCTCTGAACTCTGGCTTGGATTCCGATCCGTTCTTTGTCGGTTCCGCTCTGCAAAACCCTAGGGGGAGATGAAATCGGAAAATGTATAAAAGGGTTTTAGCACAGGGCTTGGCACATAGTGGTCGCCTAATAAAGAATGGCAATTACAACCATCACTGTCTTCCCCCCCCTCCCCCCCAAAAAAGCATTGGTTGAGCGCCTACTGTGGGCCACACATTATTTAGGGCCCTGGGGGAATACAGTGAGCACAAGACAGATGAGTTTCCCACCCTCCTAGATTTCGCGGCCTAGTGAGATGTGCCGGGCACAGGGAACGGCATATACAGAAAACTAAATGTGGGAAGCAGCCTCACCTCTCTGTGGTCAATTTTTTGTCTCTTTATCATCTCGGCTCTGCGAGCCTGTCTCGGGCTCTTTGGAGTCTCTTGCCTCATCCCTCTCGGTCTCTCCGCAGGCACGGGTGCCCCCTCGTGGCGGCCGCAGAAGAATCGCTCCCGGGCGGCGTCCGGAGGGGCGGCCCTGGCCAGTCCGGGCCCGGGGTCCGGGTCAGGGCCCCCCGCTGGGTCCGGGGGCAAAGAGCGCTCGGAAAACCTGTCCCTGCGGCGCAGCGTGTCGGAGCTCAGCCTGCAGGGTCGCCGGCGGCGGCAGCAGGAGCGCAGGCAGCAGGCACTTAGCATGGCCCCAGGGGCAGCCGACACCCAAATCGGACCTGCTGACCCTGGCGACTTCGATCAGTTGACCCAGTGCCTCATTCAGGCTCCCAGCAACCGTCCCTACTTCCTGCTGCTCCAGGGCTACCAGGACGCTCAGGTAAGGCAGCCCCTCCTACCCCGGAGAGAACTATGCTCCGGCCTTCCTTCGACCTTCCTTCGTCTGCAGGGCGACAAAATTACAACTCCCAGAATCCCCTGGGTCGCGGTAGTCTCAGGTTTGCGGGAAGGCGTGGGCCCAGCAAGGTAGGGTTCCAGGGTAGGAGAGGTCATTGTGGGAGACAGGGGATGGGGGGGAAGAGGTGAAAGTCGTGGAGGTTGGTGGCTGAGAAAGATTTTGCTGGAAGAACAAGTGGGGAATGGTTCATTTCATGCAATGCTGGGGGAAAACACTGCCTTTGTCTGTCAAGGGGGAATGTGAGAGCCTATCGTAGAAAAGGGATCTCCTTGTAAGCGTCTATTTCTTGATGAGGAGTAATTGAAGTGTCTATCTTGTTTGGGAGGAAGATAAGTTCATTGATGTATGGGATCTTGTTCTGGGTAAGCGTCTATTTTCTTGGAAGGAGCGGACCAACCCGCTTTTTAAAGGTGCTGGTTTACACTGGTATGATTTGACTCTTGTTAGGGGGCGTAGGTGGTACGGATGCTTCTGTTTTCTATATTTGGGTGACAATAGAACTTTGCTTGAGTGTTAGGCAGCAGAGAGGGAGAAAGGATTAGCAGATTGTAGAAAATGATTCGTGGGTTAGTGGGAAATTGTTTCATTAATAGAAACGTAATGTACTCTTGGAAAGACTCATTTGTGTGTGTGTGTGTGTGTGTGTGTGTGCGCGCGCGCGCGCGCGATGATTGGGGGAGCCATGTTTGTGGAGTTGCCCAACTTTGAGTAACAGCAGTACAGCCAAGTTCCACAGGTACTGCTGGGAATCAATGGGAAAGCCCACTCTAGAAGGTAGTGGAGCTCAGCAAATAGTCCCATTTGTGCTGTCAGAGAGTGATCCAGTTGGGTTCGGTGGCCTGTGTGTGGGTGTGTATGAGTGAGAGGTTAAGACTATTGAGAGAAGGGCTTGCGTGGAAGAATTCATTCCTCCTTACTGGGGCAAGTTCCTTACAGGGAGGGGTTTGCAGGCAAGGTTGGAGGATAGGAGAGCCTGTTTTGGGAAGAGGGGGAACATTGGGAGCATCCATTCTTTTGAATGGGGTTCATGAGAAATTCCTTTCTAAGAAAGAGGCTTCTATGGAAGTATTCCTTCCTGGGGAAGAGGAATCAGAGGTGAATCTCTTAGGGGGGAATTTATTTGCACTCATCTATTCATGAGTGGCTATAACCCGGGAGTTCATTGTGGGCACTGTGGAATCCCTTCTGGGGTTAAGTAATTTTAGAAAAGGGTTGCATGTATTTCGGACCATTCCATTGCTTCAAACAGGGATAGATAACAGGAGATTTTACCTTCGGGAAGGTGGTCATACTGGAAAGGTCCATTTTCTAGAGACAGAGGAACAAGTCCATTGTAGGAAGGGGTCTCTTTGGAAATGTCCATCCATGAGGAAAAGGTAATGCGTGAGCTCAGGGCAGGATTTAGGGATATCAGGATGACTATTCTCCCAACGTGAATAGAGAACAGAGAGTCTATTTTAGGAAGGGGGCCAGACTGAGCTCTTCCATTTTTGTAGGATGGAGATGGGAGAGTCATTTAGGAAGGGGTCTTCTGGAATGCACCTCTTCATTTGGTGGATGAAATGGGACACTCCATTATAAGAAGAGGGTCTCCTTGAAAACATCTGTTAATAAGTGGGGTTACTAGAAGAGCCACTGTATGGAGAGCTCCATGGAGATGTTCTTTGTTGGGATGAGAATACTGAAAGCATCCATTGATGGAAAGAGTATCTTTGGAATCCTCTATCATGGGAGTGGGGGTAGTAGGTGAGTCCATTGTAGTATTATTTCTCCTTGGAAGTGAGTTCAGCATGGGGTGGGGGTAAATAAGGGTCCTTTGTAGAAAGGGGGTCTCCCTGGAAGTGTATACTCATGGGGTGGAGATAATGGAAGAAACCTTTGTTCAAAGGGGCAGTCTCCTTAAAGATATCCGTCCCGTGTCTTGGAAATATTCAGAGCAGCTCTTATTAGAAGGGGAAATGTCTTTGGAAGTCCCCATTATGGTGGTGGAAGGACTGGCAAATGGGGCCAGGGGTAGAGAAATGGGAGGGTTCGGAGGAGAAAGATGTCCTTGGAAAGTTCCATTCTTTGAGGGGCAAGTTAATGGGCCGTCCACTGTAGTCATGGGGGTGTGGTGCTCTTGGAAGCACCCCTTCTTTGGGCTCTATATCATGGGAGAGTGCATTGTGGGAATGGATTTCCTTGAAAGGGACCATTCAGAAGAGGTGAGAAGAGGGGGGCGTCTCCTGGAGAAATGTCTCCTGGAAAACATCAATAATGTCAGGGAGGGCAATCACAGAACTCATGTCAAGAAAGGGGTTTCCTTATACGCAGCCAGTCTTCCAGATGGGTGTTCTGGACCAGTCCATCACAGGAAGTGCCTCTGAAGAGTCCACTCATGGTTAGGGGAAGCAATTGCTGAGGCTTTGGGGATCCCAGGAGATCTCCTTGAAAGCATTCATTCTAAGCGAGGTGGTGGATGGGAGAGTCCTTTGTGGCCAAGGGTCCCCTTTGGAAACATCCGTTCCTCACGGAGCTGTGTCTCTCCTGTATCTTCACCTTCCCTTCCCTCCAGGACTTCGTGGTGTATGTGATGACGCGGGAGCAGCATGTCTTCGGCCGGGGCGGGAACTCCTCGGCCCGTGGTGGGTCCCCGGCCCCGTATGTGGACACCTTTCTCAATGCCCCCGACATCCTGCCGCGGCACTGTACGGTGCGTGCGGGCCCTGAGCCCCCGGCCATGGTGCGCCCGGCCCGGGGTGCCCCGGTCACGCACAACGGGTGCCTCCTGCTGCGCGAGGCCGAGCTGCACCCTGGCGACCTGCTGGGGCTGGGCGAGCACTTCCTCTTCATGTACAAGGACCCCCGCGCCGGGGGCTCGGGGCCCGCGCGGCCGCCGTGGCTGCCCATCCGTCCGGGGGCCTCCCCGCCAGGCCCCGGCTGGGCCTTCTCCTGCCGCCTGTGCGGCCGGGGCCTGCAGGAGCGCGGCGAGGCGCTGGCGGCCTACCTGGATGGCCGCGAGCCGGTGCTGCGCTTCCGGCCCCGCGAGGAAGAGGCGCTCCTGGGTGAGATCGTGCGCGCAGCAGCGGCCGGCGCCGGGGACCTACCACCGCTGGGGCCGGCCACGCTGCTGGCGCTGTGCGTCCAGCATTCAGCCCGGGGACTGGAGCTGGGCCACCTGCCGCGCCTGCTGGGCCGTCTGGCCCGGCTCATCAAGGAGGCTGTCTGGGTGAGTGCCTCCAACCGCCGTCCAGCCCCGTCCGCTCCCCGTGGGCTTCCCCCAGCCTCTCGCCGCCCCCCGCCGCCCGTTTGGAAGTCGAGCAGGATGAAGCCGCCTCTCCCCCGATGCTTAGGAGGGGCCTGGGCTCTCCAGTAAGGGATCTCGCGGGGTGCTGGGAGTGGGAGATTCATCCGCGGTGCCGGAAGAGACGGCAGCGAAGAGCCACCTTTGCGGCTCTGGGATAATGGGAGAAACGATTCTGGGAGCCGGGGGAAGAGAGCTCCTGGGATGAGAAGTCAGGAGAGACCGTTGTGGGAGGTGAGGCGGGCAGCCCGTTGGGCCCGAAGCTTTGAGCAGTAGTGGGCAAGACCGTGCTTGGAGGCGAGGGAGGACAAATCCATCGGACCTACAGATGGAAGTACCTGGGAGAAATCATCCAGATTTCTGGATTTGGGGGGGGGGGGGGGGGAGGTTAAAGTCGCCATCCAATGGAGCTAGGGCTTCTCAGAGCGAAGGTTGAGGAAGGGCCTGGGCTGTAAGAAGAAACTTCTATTCAAGCAGAAGTGGGCCTGAGGGAGGTAGACCGCCTGCAATTATAGGGCTTTGTATTTTATTTTCTTTTTGTAAGTTTATTCTATTTCTTTTGAGAGAGAGCGCGCGCACGGGCGCAAAAGTGGGGGAGGGGGGGAGAGAGAGAGAGAATCCCAAGCAGGCCCTGCACTGCCCGCGCAGAGCCGGGTGTGGGGCTTGAACTCAGGAACTGTGAGATCGCAACCTGAGCTGAAGTCCGAGGCTCAACCAACTGAATCACCCAGGCGCCCCTAGGGCTTTGTGTTTTAAAAGGTATGGAGAGGTGAGGGACGGACGCCGGGGTGGCTCAGTCGGTCAAGTGACTGAGTCCCGTTAAGGAACTGACTCACAGTTCCTGAGTTCAAGCCCCACATCCAGCTCTGTGCTGACAGCTGGGAGCCCGGAGCCGGCTTCAGATTCTGTGTCTTCCTCTCTCCCTTCCCCTCCCCCACTCACACGTACACACTCTCTCTCTCTCAAAAATAAATAAACATTAAAAAAGAAAAAAAAAAAAAAACGTACAGAGAGGTGAAACCATTCTGAAACCTGGGGGGTTAGGGTCCATTTGAGCGTGGAGAGGCTGTGTCAAAAAGATGCTTCCAGAAATACCAGGGTATTAACTCATACGTCTCTTTCCCTCAATTCCACGCGCCTTGATTCTGAGCTTACTGTTCTATAGGAAAAGATCAAGGAAATCGGAGACCGCCAGCCAGAGAAGTAAGAGAAATTCTGGGAAGAAGGGTTATAGAGGGATGCAGGGGTGGGGCTCTGCAGGCAGGCTCTTCCTTGGCCCCCAACTTTTCCAGCTGTGAAATGGGAATTGGCCTCTGTCCTCAATTAGATCCAGAGCTCGGGGTTTGGACACTATGGTGGGGGTTGGGCAGAGATCGCCCCACCCCCATGACTATAATGGGCTGTCCCGTTAACGGGTCCTTTTCTCCTTCTCCAGCCACCCTGAGGGAGTCCCCGAGGTGCCCTTGACTCCCGAGGCTGTGTCCGTAGAGCTGCGGCCACTCATGCTGTGGATGGCCAACACCACGGAGCTGCTGAGTTTTGTACAGGAGAAGGTGCTGGAAATGGAGAAGGAGGCCGACCAGGAGGGTGAGCTCTGACCCAAGCTCAGGCCTGTCCGGGATCCCTGTCATTCCCTCTACTTGGGGACTTGGGCTCCTGCCTGTCAGCCTCTGGTTCTCTCTTACCCCCAGGTCTGTCCTCAGACCCACAGCTCTGCAATGACTTGGAATTATGTGATGAGGCCATGGCCCTCCTGGATGAGGTCATCATGTGTACCTTCCAGCAGTCTGTCTACTACCTCACCAAGGTTGGTCTTGTCCCCTGCTGCCTGTTTGACATAACATCACTTCCTGTTTGCATGACATCGTGTTGCTCTGACGTCACTTCCTAGTTGACGTTGTGAGATTTCCCGCTTCTCTGACATCACTTCCTGCTCACCCCAGGGCTTTGCTGTCCTGACACCCCTTCCTGTTGGAGCCTACATCACTTCCCGCCTTTCTGGCTTCTTCTCCTGTCTCTGCATCTGTCCCCTCTTGACAAGTGAACTTTACTACCTGGTCGTATCACCCTTATCACTTTCTCAAGCTCCTGTTTTCTTTTTCTTTTTTTAAATGTTTTTATTTTTGAGAGAGAGAGACACACACAGAGCGCCAGTGGGGGATGGCCAGAGAGAGAGGGAGACACAGAATCCGAAGCAGGCTGTCGGCACAAAGCCCAGTACGGGGCTCGAACCCACAAACCGTGAAATCATGACCTGAGCTGAAGTTGGACGCTCAACTGACTGAGCCCCCCATGTGCCCCTCAAGCTCCTGTTTTCTAAGTCCACTCTTCAGCGACTGGTAAAATAGAGAGAAGATAGATAGATAGATATCAAATAGTGTCAGGCACTGTCATTTAAACTAAAAGTCCTCTGTAATCAGGCTTCGCTTCCTGTTTGCTGACTTCATTTCCTATAGCTCCGAATTCGCTCCCTTTTCCAAGCCACAGACCTTCTCCCTGGAGTGCTAGTCCTGAGGACCCGCTTTCTTCCCCAGGCCCCCAACCACCCTTGACCTTGATATTGCTCCTTGGAATTCTCAGGGTTTCAGGCTTACCTGAGTGGGTCTGAGTCCCTGTCTGTAAACGGAACGGGGATCTTTGGGGACTGATCAACGTAAAGATGTTCCTTAAGCAGCCTTGATTTGTGAAGCCCTTTCCTCCAAGGCTTCGCTTCCTGTACATTCCTGCCACGTGTGGCTTTGTTTCTTCCTCGGCTCTGACCTCATTTCCTGTCCTTGGCCCGATCTCACTTTCCACTGGCTCACTGCCACTTTACTCCCACTTCCTGGCTCTCTATTCTTTTTCTTTCCTTTGGGAATTCTGGATAAATCATTCTCTGACTGAAGGGGGCCTCTTTGTGCAGCGTCCTTTGTCCTCCGTGAGCTGTCCGTGTTGAGAAATACAAGTCCTGGGGCGCCTGGGTGGCTCAGTCAGCTGAGCGTCGGACTTCAGCTCGGGTCCCGATCTCGTGGTTCTTGAGTTCGAGGCCCGCGACGGGCTCTGTGCCGACAGCTCGGAGCCTGCTTCGGATTCCGTGTCGGCCCCTCTCTCTCTGCCCTTCCCCCACTTGAGCTCCGTCTCTTTCTCTCTCTCAAAAAGAAATAAACACTGAAAAAATTTCAAGGCTTGAGGTGTCCCAGGCCTGATGAATGCCGGAAAGCCACCTGGAAAGTAGGGATCTGCTCACAGAGGCCTTTAGGGTGTTGAAGGTAGAATGGGCTCTAATTCCCAGAAGCTCTGCCGCCCGGAAGCTTCCAGAAAGGTTTAGTCCAATCATTTGTTTCCATCTCTGTATCTTCTTAGACTCTGTATTCAACGCTGCCTGCTCTCCTGGATAGTAACCCTTTTACCGCTGGGGCAGAGCTTCCCGGGCCCGGCGCCGAGCTGGCGGCCATGCCTCCGGGGCTGAGACCCACCCTGGGCGTGTTCCAAGCAGCCCTGGAACTGACCAGCCAGTGTGAGCTGCATCCGGACCTCGTGTCTCAGACTTTCGGTTACTTGTTCTTCTTCTCCAATGCGTCCCTCCTCAACTCGCTGATGGAACGAGGTGCGGGTCAGATCGGGGAAGGGGCAGGGAGGAAGGGGCGGGAGCCATCGGGACCCAAGTCAGTTCAGAACATACCACAGGATCAGGCCTCATCTTTAGAGAGTCTGGAGAGCAAGCTCCAGATCCCAAGCTGAAAAATAAGAAGGGTCCGGGAGGCAGGAGGGCAGAGTCCACGCACCCATTCCCCTTCCTAACCTTCCCCACAGGTCAAGGCCGACCTTTCTATCAATGGTCCCGAGCTGTCCAAATCCGGACCAACTTGGACCTCGTCTTGGACTGGCTGCAGGGGGCCGGGCTGGGCGACATTGCCACTGAATTCTTCCGGAAACTCTCCATAGCTGTGAACCTGCTCTGTGTGCCCCGCACCTCCCTGCTCAAGGTGATTCCCGATCCCTGACCTCTGACTCCCCAACCCCCCCCCCATCCATCCTCTGTATTCAGCCCACCCTTGACATCCCCTTGGCCCTCACGTTATCCCCAGTCCCAGCGCAGACACCGTGGGTGATGCACTGGCAGTTAGAAGCCAGCTCCAAGCGTCCAAAGTGCACCTGAATCGCAGTGGGACTTCCGAATCATAGTTTCCAAGGCCCCCTCCCTCAGTCATGCTGGTTCCAAGGAATGCGACAGTCAAAACATTCATTGAACGGGGCGCCTGGGTGGCGCAGTCGGTTAAGCGTCCGACTTCAGCCAGGTCACGATCTCGCGGTCCATGAGTTCGAGCCCCGCGTCGGGCTCTGGGCTGATGGCTCAGAGCCTGGAGCCTGTTTCCGATTCTGTGTCTCCCTCTCTCTCTGCCCCTCGCCCGTTCATGCTCTGTCTCTGTCCCAAAAATAAATAACGTTGAAAAAAAAATTTAAAATAAAAAAAAAAAAACATTCATTGAACGTAAACTAGATACCAAACACTGTCAAGCACTGCTCATTGAGTGCTGATTAAGGCTCATGAAATAGGTTATTCATTGACCATTTGTTACAGACAAGGAAACTGAGATTCGGGCAGGATAAGTTCCTTGATTTCTTTTGTTGCTATTTCTCAGACTTTTACAGAGCGTTTAATAAGCACCCGGCCGTGTTCTAAGTATTTTACGATCTTGCCATATTGAAACCTCAGAACAACCCTATTAGGTGGTGCCTAATCCCTCCACCCCCAATTTACGGATGAAGAACCTGAGGCACAGGGACTTGCCAGAGGTAATGAGTAGTCAAGCCGGGATTTTTGAACCCAGGCAATCTGGGTCCACCGCAAGGATGACTTGGTTGTCATCTCAGTTCAGTAGATCCAAACTTTATTTTTAATTTTATTATTTAAAAATTTTTACATTTATGTCTGCACAGAGCCCGACGCGGGGCTCGAACTCACAAACTGTGAGATCATGACCTGAGCCGAAGTCGGAAGCTTAACCAACTGAGCCACCCAGGCGCCAAACAAATCACTTTTTTTTTTTTTTTTTAAAGCCGAGAGCATCCCCTTTGTCACCATCACTTTGGTGACAGCCTGGCTTTGCAGTCACAATCTGGCTGCACAGACACCACGGCCGACCCCCTACATCGGTACCCTCTGGGGGGGCCTTCCATTCAGGCTTTCGCAGCTGTCCCATAACGACCACCGACTTCTCACCTCATCTTCCCACCAGGCTTCTTGGAGCAGCCTACGAACTGACCACCCCACGCTGACCCCTGCTCAGCTTCACCATCTGCTCAGCCACTACCAGCTGGGTCCTGGCCGTGGGCCACCACCTGCCTGGGACCCTCCCCCTGCAGAGCGAGACGCTGTGGACACAGGTGAGGCACGGTGGGGACAGAGGCACGGGGGCTGTCAGCTGTTTTCTGGCCTCAGGACCTAGGAATCCATAGCCCCTTCCTCCTTCTGACCCAGGATTCTGGACCCTTAACCCTTTCCTCCCTGGAGACCCAATAAGTGATGGGCCCCAACTCCCTCCTCTGCCAGGATACGGGATTTCAAGCCCCAGCTCCTCCTCTCCCCCCCCCCCGGCCCCCCCAAGGTTCAGGCCCCCAGCCCCTTCCCCCGACAACCTACCCTTCTCACCCAGGGGCTCGGGTTCCAGGCCCCTCCACGAAGGAATCCGTAAAACTAAGTTCCCAGACCTTCCTTCCTCAGACTCAAGAACCCAACTACCTCGCCCGTTTCCCAGGCAGCGGTGGCCTCTCTTTCTTTGTCTGAACTACAACTCCCATGATGCTTGGGGAACTCCCAAGACTCGTGTTTGAGTGGGTCCCGCTCCGGGAATTGCTGGTTGAAGTCTGTCCTTCCCTCGGGCGTGACGCAGCCTCTCCCTAACACTGCTGCCTCACGCCCATTTTCAGAATTTGACGCCGTCTTCTTCTGTCTCCTAGGGGACATCTTCGAGAGCTTCTCTTCCCATCCGCCCCTCATCCTGCCCTTGGGCAGCTCGCGCCTGCGCCTCACGGGTCCCGTGACGGACGACGCCCTGCACCGCGAACTGCGCAGGCTCCGCCGCCTCCTCTGGGATCTTGAGCAGCAGGAACTGCCGGCCAATCACCGCCACGGCCCTCCCGTGGCCACGCCTCCTTGAGGACCAATAACCAACGAGCGCGCGACCCTTGAAAATTCTTCGGCTTCTGCTCCCTGGAGCCCGCCTGAGCTCAGGGCTCTCTGGGAGTTGTAGTTCCTTCCCCCGCGTGGCATGCCGGGAGTTTGAGTTTTCGGGTAGTAGAGCATGGGACAGTGGGAAGACGGGCTTGGGAGGTGAGGGCGAGGAGCAAGCAATAAAGGTATCTGTGGTGTTGGCACCGCCTCGCTTGTTAAGACTTGGGAACGCTGGCGATGATGATTTTCTGCGGATTAGAGCACCAGGTTCCTCGACTGGAGCGTTGAATTCTTGCCGAGGCCCCGGGGGTATTTATAGCCACGGCCTCAGCTTGCCCTGGGGCTTGTAATCCAAACCGGGAGCCCTGGGGCCTCGCAACGCATTTCAGGACAGAACCCTAAGCTGGGTCGGCCAAGTATCAGGCCCTCGGTCCTGCCAGCGGGAACCAGCCATCTCTCCCTCGGACCCCAAAGGCCATACTCCAGCCCTCTTCTCTCTCAGACCCGGGAGTCTGGGTCCCCCGGCCATCATCTGGACATTTCTGCCCGTCGGTCACACTGCCGAATCCCAACACCTCTTGTCCTGGTTCTGGCCTCCCTCCTTCCTCACATCCAGAAGTCCAGGCCCCAACCCCCTCCTCCCTCGGACCCAGGAGTCCAGATCCCCAGCCCCCTCCTCGCTCAGATCCAGGAGTCCGGAGCTCCGGTTTGAACTTTCCACTCCCCTAAATCCGACTCCCGCTGCTGCGTCAGGGAAAAAATAAGCGACAGGTGGCACCTGCCCGCAGGGCCGGGTCGCGACCACCTGCTCCCGCTGCTCACCCGGCGCCCCTCTCCAGGCACCTGCTTCTGTCAGTCCGCCTGCCGCTGCCCCGCCTGAGCCCCACAGCCCCAGGCCGCGGAGGAGGGAGAGACTCGGGGAACCCCGACGTTCGCCCCCCCCCCCCCAGTGCCACCCAGACCGTGCTCCCGCCCCTTCTCAGGGTCACGGGCGGAGCTTCTGTCTGCCCCGCCCCATTTCACAGGCTCCTGCTCGCCCTACAAAGGGGTGTCCTGGGCGGTCCCGGGCTGGTGGGGCGGAGCCTGCGGCCTCCAGCCTTGACCTGGGGACTCAACCCGCCCCGGAGCACTACTGGCCGGAGCCCACCTGGTGAGAAGCCCCTGGGGTGGGGCTGGGGGGAACCTGCCTTAACCCTTCTGCCACCTCTCTGGTCCCAGTCCCTTCCTCACAGACCATAGTGGCTGACACCCACCCACTCCCTGCTTAAATGCAGGTGGCAGAGACCCTTCCCTTCCCCAGGAGCCTAGCAGGTCTCTTTCCCCTCTAGATCAAGCGTGTTGGATTCCAGTCCCTTCAGAGTATTGAGCTCTGTCTCTTCACCCCCTTTTCTTCCCTCTCCGTTCACAGACCCGGGGGGGGGGGGGGGTGGGGGGGGGTCTCCTTTCAGAGATCCCGTCCGTTCCTCCTCCAGGCTCCAGGAGTTGGGGCCCTCAACCCCCTTCTCCCTCAGACCCAGGAGTCTGGGCTCCCAGCCCCTGGATCCCTCCCACCCCCCAGGATCCAGAATTTAAGGTTCAAGTCCTCTCCTATCCCTAAGCTGTTTCCCTGCTGCGTTCGCATGCGGGGACAGCCTCCTGACCTCCACTCTGACCCTGCCTCCTGTGGGGGCCCTGCCCTCGCCTCAGTCCAGGTCACCATCACAGCCTTGGCAATGACCCTCGCGGCTTCCTCCCAGCGCTCCCAAATCATTCGCTCCAAATTCAGATCTGGTGAGAGGATTCTCTCTGTGCATGTAGGGAAGGAGTCTTCTGGGCCCTGGGATTGAGTACTCTTTTTTTTTTTTTTTTTTTTTACGTTCATTTATTTATTCTTGAGAGAGAGAACAAGTGGGGGGGGGGGGGGGAGAGAATCCCAGGCGTGCTGTCAGCGCGGAGCCAGACACAGGCCTCAAACTCACGAACCCGTGAGATCATGACCTGAACTTAAGCGAGGGAGCCACCCAGGCGTCCCCTGGGATTGAGAATTCTTAACTCTGGGAGTGTGTATTGGGGGAGGGGGTCAGGTGGGAAGGAGGCCATGGGACCCACAAGGAACGTGTCCTCTGTACAAAAGGTCACTGGTGCAGAAAGGAGGCCCCAGCAAAGGGCTTGAGTTTTTGGTGGCTCAACGAGCGTGCAAACGGCCAATACAATGTTCACGTAAACACTGAGGAGCAGGTGGGCGGGTAGGGGTGGGTGTGGGGAGTCGGGTACTGCGAAGGAACAGGAGCTGAAATTGACAGGTGTGCAAAGTGGACGGGGTACACAGACTGGGGACTTTGGCGTGAGCAGCGTGGGTGAGGGGACAAGCGAGCTGTCAAGCGGCGAAAGCGTCACGGGTTGTGTTTTAGGTCCCAGTGCAGACAGAAAGCGGGCAAGTGAGTGGCGCTGGATGTCAGTTCCTGCGCGCGCGCGCGCGCGCGCGCGGCGCGCGGAGGGTGAAATGCGCGTGTGAACGAGTGTGCTTCCGTGGCTGGGTGGGTGCGAAGACGCCAGTGACCGAAGAGCCAAGGGGGTGCCGGGGAGTGCACGTGGCACGTGACGGAGCGGGATCCTTGCTCCCAAGCTGGAAGCCAGATCCTGAGTGTGCGGGGAAGTGTGTCAGTGTGGCTGGGTGGGTGCCAGGACAGGGTGAGCCAAGATGGAGAGTGCCACAGGGTACGAGTGCACAGAAGTGGCGTGCGTGCCAAACCAGGGCCCGGGGAGAGGCGTGTACAGAGGGGGCGACTGTGGGGAGGCCCAGGGGCACACAGGAGGGAGTGGGCTTGCGCAGATTCGAGCACATGGACCGGAGGAGGTGAGGGTGCAAACGGGTCCGGCCGGCCAAGATGGCGATGGTGCCTTGAGTTGGGTGGGTACGTGCTCCTGAAGGGGGGCCGGTGGAGCTGGGGGGCAGGGCCGCCTCCTGCCTGCACGCTGGCTGGCTCCTGGTCGCAGAAGGGCTGTGGCTGGGAGCGAGGAGCAGGCGGGAGGCCCGGGAAAGGGACCGGGCTGACAGCCCACCCACCCGCCTGCCCCGGGGAGTGTAAGGGGGCTGGGCGCGGCGCCCCGCCAGGCCAGGCTCCTGGACACTCCCTTCCCGCCTTTCCCCTCCCACCTCCCTCTTTCCTCCGCAGTCCTCCAGCTTCGGATCCACAGACGGTATCAGGACCCAAGTAAGTGTGGGCCCTGCAAGGGAGGGGATGGTGGCCAGACTCCCCTGGGGCCCAGCGGCCAGATCTCCCGCGCTGGTTCCCGAGCCTCAGTCCCTCTGCCAGGGATACACTGAAATCCGATCCCGTCCTTTCCCGAGGACCCAAGAACACAGGTCCCTGGCCACCCTACCCCCAAAAACTCTGCTTCCCGCTTTCTGGCTTTTCCCGCCCCAATGAAACGCGTGAATCCAGATCCCGTTTCTTTGGAGAAGACAGGCATCCCAGACCCCGCATTTGGCACACATTATGCATCTCAGGATGTGGCTTTCAGCTTCTCTCTCTCTCCTCAAGAAACCAGGAGTACTGGCTGTCCCAGCAGAACCCCAGAAAGCTGCGATTCGCAGCCATCACACCCCTTGGTGACTAAGGACGCGATTCCTGCCTTCCTTGAGAATATAAAAGTCTGGGTCCCTAGAACCTCTGCCTTGCAGGCTCCTGGGGTTTCACTCCTCGGCCCCGCCCTCTCACGCCCGCGGCGGGGGGCTGTGGCCTGCAGGACCCTCCTTCCCACACAGCCTTGTTCCTCCCTGCCTGGCTTGCTATCTGCAGGCGTCTCGGGGTCCCTCACCACCTCTTCAGTCTTGGATCCAGATCCGTGGGTCTCAGCCACGGGCCCTGCCCTGGCCCCAGCCTCGCCCTCGGGTCCCACTCCTTTCCTCTTCAGTCCTGGGGACCTGCTCCCTGAATCAGAATATGGCCCTTGGAGGTCCCTGAAGGTGAGTCTCCACCGAGTGAAGGGAAGTACCCCTGAGAGTCTAGCATTGGTCCTCTTTGCTGCTGCCCTTTTTGGCTCCTTTCTGGCGGGGCTGAGCTGACTGATGCCCGCCCTACTTTGCATGAGGCTCTGGGGCAGGAGAGGGGGCACAGAGCTGAAGCCTGTGACATCACACCTGCTTTTACAGGAGTCTCCTAAGATCTCCCAACATTGGAGAGAGCCCAAGCCAAAGGGGAACTTGACATACCACCAGTACATGCCCCCGGGGCCGAGACAACGGTCCAGGGCCGACCCCCAGGCCAAAATGTTGGCCCTGGGTCCCCCTGGACCACCTCTGTGGGAAGGGACAAACTCCCAGCGGCCACCTCCCAGGTATGCATCCCGTTTTCGTTCTCTGCCGGAAAGTCAGGCCCGCAGCATCTTGGACTCAAACCCAGAGTCCAAGAGCAGGGGAGTCTAGCCCCCAGCCCCTTCCTCTCCCAGTTTCCTGGTCCCTCTCCCGTCAGTTTCCAGGAGTCCTGGCTCCAGACCCAAGACACTGAGCCTCCGGTTCCTGCTTCCCATGCACAGGGACTAGCCTCGTCGGAGACCCAGAACTTTGGGCCCTCTCCTTCCTCTTCACACCGCGCCCCCCCCCCAGGTCTTTGAGGACCCCCGGATGCCCTTTCTCTCTCCGCCCCGTCTAACCTCTGTTCCCCCACCCCCACGACTACCACCAGGATGAAGCCCATCCCCCTCACTCCCTCCCCGCCTGGAGTCCCCAGCGCCTCGCCCTCTCCACACAAGTTGGAACTTCAGACCCTTAAACTGGAGGAGCTGACGGTGAGTATGGGGAGTACTTCCCAGGCTGGCCCTCTCCTTCGGGGGTGGGGGGGTTGCCCATAAGTCTGAGCCCCCAGTCTCTGCCCCATTGGAGACCCCGTCCCTCTTCTCGTCCCTCTTCTCGCGGTTTTGCAAATATCCGGCTCCAGCTCCCGCCTCGCCCCGGAGCCCTCCCAGCAAGGCCTCTCCCCGCTCCCCCACCCCAGGTCTCAGAGCTCCGGCAGCAGCTGCGCCTGCGGGGCCTCCCGGTGTCGGGGACTAAGTCGATGCTCCTGGAGCGCATGCGCGGCGGCGCCCTGCCCCGCGAGCGGCCGAAGCCGCGACGCGAGGACAGTCCCGCGAGCGCTCCCTGGCCGCGCCTCAGGCCCAAGGCTCTGGGAGCAGTCCGGCGGCCGGGCTCGGTGAGGGCGGGGCCACGCGCGTATGGACCAGTGAGGAGAAGACGGAGCGGGACGGGGGCGGGAGGTCTAAAGAAGAACAGCCAATGAAGTGTGGGGGCGTGGTTAAGAGCATAGTGGGCGGATCTTAAGAGAAGAGAAACCAATAGGGTGGTCGATGAGTGAGCGCAGGGCCGGGATGCGACCGGCGGGGGGGGGAAGGGGGGGTGGAGCCACAGCTTGCGAGGGGGGGTGGGGTTGCGTCCAGTGGGCGTGGCTTATGGGAACTCTTCCCCGCTGTTCTAGCTCAAGTCAGGCCGGAGCTGTCACCCTCCGCCTCTTCCACGTGCCGCGGAAACCCAGCCGACTGCGCCGGCTCCCGCGCGGGCTCCGGCGCTGACCCCTGCCTCGGCACCATCCACGGCGGCCCCGAGTCTGGAGGAGGAGCTGCAGGAAGCCATCCGCAGGGCGCAGGTGAGAGGGAGCTGGTTAGGGGTCTCGATCAGGATCGGGACGGGTCCCAGGCTCACGCCGATTCTGCCCGTCCCGCAGTTGCTTCCGAACCGGGGCATTGATGACATCCTGGAGGATCAGATGGAGCCCGATGGTAAGAGTCGAACTTTTTTTTTTTAAATCTTTTTTAATGTTTATTTATTTTTGAGAGAGAGAGAGACAGAGCACGAGCAGGGGAGGGGCAGAGAGAGAGGGAGACGCAGAATCCGAAGCAGGCCCCAGGCTCCGAGCGCTCAGCACAGAGCCCGACGCAGGAGTCGCACTCACGGACTGTGAGATCATGACCTGAGCTGAAGTCGGAAGCTCAACGGACTGAGCCGCCCAGGCGCCCCGAGTCAAACTTCTTGATGTGGGGGAAGAGGAGACTGAGGTTCTGGACTCCTAGTCCAAGGAGGAAGGGGTTGGGGTCTGGAGTCCTGGGTCCTAGAGGTTGGGGACTTAGACGTCTGGAAACGAGGATTAACAGAGTGTCGTCCGGATCTCTGCCTGCCTAAGTTCACACTCCATTCCTTCTGCAGACCAGCTGCCCCCCATCCCCCTGGACTTCCCCGGCTCCTTCGACGTGCTGTCCCCCTCCCCAGACTCTGAAGGCCTCTCATCTGTCTTCTCCTCCTCGCTCCCGTCCCCCACAAACTCCCCGTCGCCCTCTCCCAGGGGCCCCACGGATTCCTTGGACTGGCTGGAGGCTCTGAGTGGGGGTCCTCTGCTAGGCTGTGGTCCCCCAGCCCCCAGCGTCTTCTCTGCTGACTTATCTGACCCCAGTGGCACCCGGCTGTGGGACCTGCTGGTCGATCCGTGGTGATGGACTCTGGGGCTTCCAAGGAGGGGGCACTGGTGGGGATGGGAAAGTCACAGAGGCATACTCCCAAGGGAGGCGGGGGACAACCTGCAGAGCCCCTCCCACCATGGACACAGAATCAGAGAACACTCTCATCCCCACGTGGCCCCTGAACGGCTGCTGACATGCCGTCGGCCAGACTCTTGTCTGCCTGACCTCCGTATGATCTCCTCCATGGCTGTGTGGTCCGTGTCCTTTGCTGCTGGCCAGGGCCAACAAACTGCTTGCTCCTTCCTTCAGAGACCTCATGATGTCTTTGTTCCCACCTTCTTCCCCCCCCCCCCCCCCCCCCCCGTGCCACCTACTAGATGGTTCCCTGGGGCTGGGGAGTCTGGAAGGCGGTCTGTGCTTACGGGATGTAAAGAGAGGGGCAAGGAAGAGTCGGGAGGGAGAATGGGGAGCCAGACCCTTGGCTTCCGGTTGGAAGTGAGAATATCAACGTGTCGTGTCCGAGGTCAGATTCCCTTGGAAGAAGAGCCCGAGACAAGATTCATGTGCCCCCTGATTCATGAGATAAATGCTCTGAGGAGAAACCAAAAGGGAGCAGAGAACACTGGACAGAGAAGGGGGAAGATTCGCAAGAGTGTGACGGTCAGGTGAAGTCCCAACCTCAACTGGGCCCCGTGGGGAGCTCTGGAGGATAAATTAAGCTTCAGTGTGTCCTACCCTGAGGCCAAGGGAGTTAGGCTTTTGAAGCTGAGGGAGATCGGCACCCCCCCCCCCTTTTTTATTGCTGAATAACAAGCCATCCCCAAAGTTAGAGTCTCAAAATAATAACTATGATCACTCACAATTCCACTGAGTGGCTCAGCAAGGCGATTCTTTGGGGTTGAAGTCATTTTTTTTTTTTTTTTTTAAGAGAGAGTGGGAGCGGGGGAGAGTGGCAGAGGAGGAGAGAGAGAGAATTTTTTTTAACGTTTATTTATTTTTGAGAGAGAGAGAGAGAATGCATGTGCGAGTCAGGGAGGGGCAGAGAGAGAGAGAGAGAGAGAGAAGGAGACAGCAGATCGCAAGCAGGCTCCGCGCTATCAGCTCAGGGCCCCTTGCGGGGCTCCAACCCACATCATGACCTGAGCGAAAGTCGGGTGCTTAACCGACTGAGTCACCTAGGTGTCCCAAGAGAGAGACAATCTTTTTTTTTTCATTTTCATTTTTTATTCATTTTTTTCTTTTCATTTTTTTTTTTCACTATTTTTGAGAGAGAGGGAGAGCGCGAGCAGGGGAGGGGCAGAGAGAGAGGGGGACGGAGGATCCGAAGTGGTCTCTCTGCACGGACAGCAGAGAGCCCGATGGGGCCTTGAACTCATGAACCCTGAGATCGTGACCTGAGCCGAAGTCAGAAGCTCAACCCACAGAGCCACCCAGGCGCCCCTATTTATTTTTAATTTAAAAAAATGGTTTTTTATTTATTTTTGAGAGAGAAAGAGAGACAGAGTGGGAGCAGGGGAGGGGCAGAGGGAGAGGGCGACACAGAACTCAAAGCAGGCTCCAGGCTCCGAGCCGTCAGCACAGAAAACCCACAAACCATGAGATCATGACCTGAGCCGAAATCGGAGGCCCAACCGGCTGAGCCACCCGGGCGCCCCTTACATTTCTCTTTTCTTTTTTTTTTAAATTTTTTTTTCAACGTTTATTTATTTTTGGGACAGAGAGAGACAGAGCATGGACGGGGGAGGGGCAGAGAGAGAGGGAGACACAGAATCGGAAGCAGGCTCCAGGCTCTGAGCCATCAGCCCAGAGCCTGACGCGGGGCTCGAACTCACGGACCGCGAGATCGTGACCTGGCTGAAGTCGGATGCTTAACCGACTGCGCCACCCAGGCGCCCCTACATTTCTCTTTTCTAATGTTTGTCTTTAAGCAACGTCTTTTCAAGCGTAGGTTTTCGTATTATTCAGGTGTGGCGGAGCCGGGCAGATCAGGACGATCTGATCCTTTGTTATCCTCCTTGAAAAGATCGTCTGTTTTTCTCATGGATCCCGAGAGAAGGGGGCGTGCCAAGCCACACCAGGCCACGTGGGCAAGGGCCAGGGTCAGTCAGGAGGCCGAGTGGGGGAGGGGGAGGGAAACCCTGGGCAAAAGTCTTTACTGTGGTTTCCCAGGGAAGGAACCGGAGAGGCAGGGTAAGCAGCCTCAGGGTTGTCTAGTTTGGATAAATTTCAGCTGGCTCCGGGGTGTGCCCCCCCCCCCTTCCCTGGTTGTCTGGAACCTGATCCTGGGGTGTTTAGGCTGGGGAACACTGGCCTGGAGTACAGGCGCTCATAAAGGAAGCGGTTGTGAGTCTGGGCTCGGGGTTGGTTAGTTTGCATATGAAAAGCACACTCCTGGGTGAGTCTTTTACTATCTCCAGGAAGTGGCTAGCCCTGGGAAGGGCAGTCCCCCCCCCCCCCCCCAGCACTGTCCACAAAGCCGCAGAGGCCAGAGCACCAGAAAAACAGGAAATAAAAAGGCAGAATGGATGCATAAAGCACGCAGAAGCTGGGGGCTGGGTGCCCAGGACCGGGAAGAGGGATCTGTCTGCGGGCGCCTGGGCCGCCACCAGCTGTGTCCACTGCGGGTGGAAAAGGACCCTGAGATCAGTTACGTGCGACGGGACCCGGAGCCGGCGACGTCCCCTTGCCTTGCTGTCAGTTTGCTCCTGTGGCACTCCAGCCCAGTGCGGATGAGAGGTGCGCCGAGAGTTCCCACGAGCTGGACGTGGCGTGGGAGCCACGCTGATAAGCGTCCCCCACCGTTATTAGCTGCTGATCAACAATTCTAGTTCGCCAGTGTTGGAAACCCTGGTGGGCGTTCAAGAGTCACGACAGGACAGGCGAGGGGACTAGCGCTCGCGACCGCGACGGGAAGGCGATCTCTGGTGTCCTCCGAGCAATCCGGGAGGATCTGTCCTCCTCACTTTGCAGATGAGATCGCGGAAGACCAGAGGAGGGGGGTGTCAGAGAGGGGCTTCAAATCTGATTCATGAGTCCACAGCCTGTGCCTGAGTTGAAACAAAAAAGAGCCTCGCTGTCTGCTCTGGGGAGGTTCAGACATTTGCAAAGAGAGAGTTTCAGTGCAGGGTGCTGGGTATTTTCATGGCAGAGGGGCCGTGACTCCTAGAAAGTACCAGGAGCCGAGGGGAATGGGTAGGGTGGCCAGAGGACCGGTGTGGAGGACTGTGGTCCTTGCGGAGTAGGTGTGAAGGGCGTGGCCACGGGGCAGTGGGCGTGGGGGGAACCTTGTGAGGTCAGGGCTTCTGGAACAAAAGGTGGGTGGCAGCTGGGGGCTGCAGGAGCCTTTGTGTCCGGCCGAACACTGGTGGGAAAGGGGTGCCTTCAGTCCTGGAAAGATCCAGAAGGGGTGTGGCGGGGCTTCTCCCATCTGTCTGCACAGGCTTGGGTAGAGTGTGCATGTTTACCCCAGAGCCGGAGAGAGAGGCTTGGGCCCCACGCTCCCCACCGCCCGTCACTCAGCCTTTCTCCAGACAATTCTGTTGCTCTCTCCTGCCCCCAGCGAGAGAGGGCTGGACCAAAGTGGGGCACAGGAAGGTGGAGAGCCTGAGCTGCCCCAGGGGAGCCCCTGAACCACATTATCCTCCTATACCATCTCAGTAGGCACAGGAGAAAGACCAAGGATATAGTCAACAGATTGCCAAAATTATCAATTTATCTTAAAAAAAAATGTTTGTTTGTTTGTTTTTGAGAGAGAGAGAGTGCACATAAGCGGAGGAGGAAGGGGCAAAGAAAGGGAGGCAGGGGATCAGACACGGGCTCTGCGATGACAGCAGAGAGCCCGACTGGGGGCTCGAACCCACGAACTGTGAGACCATGACCTGCGCTGAAATCCAGAGTCGGTCGCTTAAACGACTGAGCCACCCAGGCACCTCTGTGATTTCACGTAAAAAAAAAAAAAAAAAAAAAAAAATCTGGAGAATGAGGGTGGTATGACGTCATCGACGGTGTAAGATGCAGAATAGGAGGCAACTGAGACCATGTGTGTGCTCAACAACCCCCCCCCCCAAAAAAAAATTCTATACTAGACTCTCCATCAGCTATGTTATGAGCCTACTGCAGTTAAGAACTGGGAATCAGTGTGGGCTCTCTAGGAAGATGTACAGGTTACTAGTTTTTCTGTTTATTAGTTTGCCCAGTTTATCAGTTTACTGGGGTTGTGTGTGTGTGTGTGTGTGTGTGTGTATTCATTAAGAAACCAGGGCGCCTGGCTGGTTCAGCTGGTAGAGCATGTGACTCTTGATCTAGGGGGTTGTGAGTTTGAGTCCCATATTGGGTGTAGAGATTACTTTTAGAAAAGTAACATAAGGGGCGCCTGGGTGGCTCAGTCGGGTAAGCGTCTGACTTCGGTTCAGGTCATGATCTCACAGTTGGTGAGTTCGAGCTGACAGCTCGGAGCCTGGAGCCTGCTTCGGATTCTGTCTCTCCCTCTCTCTCGGCCCCTTCCCCGCTCGTGCTCTGTCTCTCTTTCTCTCACCAATAAATAAACATTAAATTTTAAAAAATAATAATAAAAAGAAACCTTTGCCCACCTCAAGGTCATTTATTCTAGAAACTTTGTGCTGTTAGCTTTCACATTTTGTGATCTATCTTGAGTTAATGTTTGTGAATGGTGTGAGGAAGGGATCAAGGTTCACTTTTTCTATATGGATACTGGATTGCTTCCATTTCTTGAAAAGCTCTCTTTTTAGAGACAGAGTGCGTGCTCAAATGTGGGAGAAGGGGAGGGGGCAGAGGAGGCGAGAGAGAGAGAGAGAGAGAGAGAGGAAGAGAGAATCTGAGGCAGGCTCCCCGTTCTGTGCAGAGCCTGATGCGGGGCTAGAGCCCAGGACCCTGGGACGACCTGAGCCAAAATCAAGAGTCAGATGCTCAACTGACTGAGCCACCGAGGCGCCCTGAAAAGCTCTTCTATCCTCCCACTGAACTGTGTTGACATCTTCGTCATAAATCAAGTGACCGTAAAAAAAAAAAAAAAAAAAAAAAATCAATCAATTGATGAAGTGACTGTATATATGTGGTCTATTTCTGGGCTCTTTGTTGGCTCCCATTTGTCTGGCTTTTATGCCAGCCCAAGTTTGTCATGGTAACTTTAGCTTTATGGTCAATCTTGAAATCTGGTAATCTCACTGGTCTCTTAGCCTCACTTCTGCCATCACTTCCCTGGTCCACTGTCAAATTCATTCTTCAAGGCATATTTTAATAGACATTTTATAGCGTACCTTTCTTATGGCTGTGGTATAGAATTACACACCTACGCTTTTTTTTTTTTTTCAAGTAGGCTCTATGCCCAGCGTGGGGCTTGAACTCACAACGCTGAGAGCAAGAGTCCTCTGCTCTCCCGACTGAACCAACCAGGCGCCCCTGTTTAGTTAGGGTTTTTTTTTTTTAATTAATTCATTTATTTTTGACAGCAAGAGAGTGGGAGAGGGTCGGAAGGAGAGAGAGAGAGAATGTTTTTTTTTAAGATTTATTATTATTATTTTTAATGTTTATTTTCGAGAGACAGAGCATGAGTGGGGAGGGGCAGAGAGAGAGAGAGAGAGAGAGAGAGAGAGGGAGGGAGACACAGAGTCCAAAGCAGGCTCTAGGCTCCGAGCTGTCAGCCCAGAGCCCGAAGCGGGGCTCGAACCCATGAACCGCAAGATCACAACCTCAATCGGCGCTTAACCGACTGAACCACACAGGAGCCCCGAGAGAGAAAGAGTGTTAAGCAGTCTCCACAATCAGCACAGAGCTCTATGAGGGGCTTAATCCCAGGAACCGTGAGATTATAACCTGAGCCCCCCAGGCACCCGTAGTTTGTTTTTTAAGAGAATTTGCAGATGTCCAGGCAGAGGTGATGGTGACCTGGACAGAGTAGCGATGGTGGAGGAGGGACAGAAGGTCAGATTCAGGGTATATTTTGAAGGTAAAGCTGACAGAACTTGCAGGTGGATGGGGTGTGAAAGGAGGAATCAAGAAGAAGTTAAGTTTGGGTTCAAGTAAATGGACAGTGCCATTTACTGAGATCAGGGATGGGCCGGGGAAGGTTTGGGTGGTTGAAATGGAGGGGAGATGTCCTCATGGCCATCGTTGGAAATGACACCTAACCATGATGTTGTTTTAATTTAGCAGCATGTGAAACACGCACCACCCCCATGCATTTAAAATGTGCATTAAAAGGGAGAATGCCAAATTTATAAACAAATTCATTTAGGATTGTTTTCAGTTTGCTTATTTATTTTGAGAGAGTGAGAGCATGCGCGAGTGAGCGAGGGGCAGAGAAAAGGAGAGATAGAGAGAGAGAGAGAGAGAGAGAGAGAGAGAATCCCAAGCAGGCTCTACACTATCAGTGTAGAGCCTGATGTGAGTCTCGATCCCACGAACCATGAGATCATGGCCTGAGCCGAGATCAACAGTTGGATGCCTAAGCAACTGAGCCACCTGCAGCCTGCTTCAGATTCTGTGTCTCCCTCTCTCTCTCTGCCCCTCCACTTGCACTCTGTCTCTCTCTGTCTCGCTCTCAAAAATAAATAAACATTAAATTTTTTTAATATTATAAAAAATAAAAAATAAAGACCGAAACCCAATCCAAAAACCATCACCCATTCAAGCTGTGTAAAATCAGACCAGGGGGGTGGGGGGTCTGGCTGGCTCATTTGGTAGAGCATTCAACTCTTGCTCTCGGGGTCATGAGTTTGAGCCCCATGCTGGGTGTGGCGCCTACTTTATATTTATTTTTTTATTTTTTATTTGTATTTTTTAATGCTTACTTTTGAGAGAGAGTGTGTGTGCGTGAGCAGGGGAGGGGCAGAGAGAGAGAGGGAGACACAGAATCCAAAGCAGGCTCCAGGCTCTGAGCTGTCAGCACAGAGCCCGACGTGGGGCTCGAACTCCCAGACCGCGAGATCATGACCTGAGCCGAACTCAGACGCTTAACCGACTGAGCCACCCGGGCGCCCTGAGCCTACTTGAAAATAAATAAAGTAAAGTAAAATAAAATAAACTACCGAAAAATAACAAATAAAAATTTAAAAATCAGACTGGGAATTTGAATGAGTTCATAGAGTTATTGAGGCAGAGAGCTATTAGCATACTAAGTATCGTGGCACCCCATCGCATGAGTCCCAAGTCAAAAGAAAAGGGTTCCAAGAGAACCCCCTAGAGAGACCTTGAAGGCCTGCAGGATGTGAGGTAGCTATTAGAGCACAGATATTCTGGGGTACATGGATGGATTGTTCTTGAACTTGGGTGTGGCCCCTTGATTGGCTTCAGCCACTGAAATAGTGGTAAACGTTTTTTTCCCTATGTACTGATTTTTGGAGCATCTTCCTCTCTCTCTATATATATATATTCTTTTCTTTTTTTCAGAGAGAGAGAGAGAGAGAGAGAGGGTGATACACAAGCAGGGGAGGGGCAGAGGGGGAGAGAGAGAGAGAGGGGGAGAGAGAGAGAGAATCCCAAGCAGGTTCCATGCTTAGGGCAGAGCCCAACGTGGGGCTCCATCCCACGACCCTGGGATCATGACCTGAGCCAAAATCAAGAGTCAGATGCTCAATTGACTGAGCCACCCAGGTGCCTCCCAGTCCTTATATTCCTTTATCACTTCCTTTTCAGACCCACTCCCTTACAAATACGGTGGCCTTGGGGCGCCTGGGTGGCGCAGTCGGTTGAGCGTCCGACTTCAGCCAGGTCACGATCTCACGGTCCGTGAGTTCCAGCCCCGCGTCGGGCTCTGGGCTGATGGCTCGGAGCCTGGAGCCTGTTTCCAATTCTGTGTCTCCCTCTCTCTCTGCCCCTTCCCCGTTCATGCTCTGTCTCTCTCTGTCCCAAAAATAAATAAACGTTGAAAAAAAAAATTAAAAAAAAACAAATACGGTGGCCTTGTCTGTATTGTGTGACCTCTCTGCAATTGGCCCGCGGTGAGTGCTGGGCTCAAACATCACTCTGATTGAGGCATCGGATTGTCTCTTTCCAGGCTGTGAACCTGTGAACTCCAGGCCCGAGGAGTCTCTGTTGAGCCCTTGGAGTATAGACCTCTCTATTTCCCCCCATTACCTCTTTGGTCACAGGTGGAATCCTGGGGGATGCCTACGCCGAAGGACTTGAAGTTGACCTCAGCTAAGACCGCTCATTGTTAGCACCTACGCGTGGCCTCGGAGGGAGCCTGGGCCCCCTCACAGCATGGTGGCTTCCGACACCCAGATGGCGGCCGGATGAGGGAATGTTCCAGGCGGAAGTCCAAGCTGTCCTGCGGGACCGGCCACACACGCAGGCGATCCGGACGTCGGCTGCTAGGTTCTGTCAACCCCGCCTTAGATAGAGGGGATCCTAGCGAGGTTCCACCGCCACGAGTGTTTACGGAGGGAACAGATGGACCCGCTTCAAGTCCACTGAGCCACGCTGCGCTCAGAGTTCTCAACAGTAATCATCCCAGGCCCTGGGAAGCCAGGGTTGCAGAAGTGGGGCCCCGGGGGTGTTGGGACGCACGCCAGCGACTGGCCAACAGGGCGGCGCTCTTTCGGAAACCGGGGGAAAGGTCCCCCCACCCCCACCCCCACCCCGTTCCGGGCAAACTAGAAAAAAATGAGCCAGGCCAAGGACACAGGGCTTGGAGAGGTGGTTGTCCGCTCTATTTGAGCCGCGCTTGCCTCCTTGGCCAGACGGCTTTGTGGAGCGAGCAGACAACCGAGTTCAAGGCTTCCCTGTTTTCCGTACGTACATTGCTTCCTTCCTCCTCGGTAAGAGCGCCCCGTTTTTCCTGCTGTCCGCCGCCACATCCTTCAGAGGAGGCTGATCAACACCCCCGGCTGAAGGGGGCAAAGATTTATTGTTTTGCAGCTAAGCCAATCCCAGGGTCTTATTCGCCTGGCCTTGTGTTGGGTCAGGCGGGCATGTGATACACTTCCGGCCAGTGAGCTGGGGGGGGGGGGGGGGGCAGTTGCAGGAGGGCTTTGGAATGCGTCCCTCACTCTTCAAAAGGGACCGAAGAACGGACCTCTTTTTGGCTGCCTCGTGAAGAGGTTGCCCGCATGTGACAGCCGGTTATGTGGCAGCCGTTTTGGGACCCTGGGGGTGGGGGGTGGGGGTGGGGAGCGGTCTGAGAGGAGTTGATGGCAGTTGAACAAGATGGACGGAACTGGGGTTCCCGGTGACATCGCCGAGCCGCTGCCTCGACGAACCCCAGAGATGTGCGGCCACCGCTCTTGTTGCGTGAGACACAGAAACGTGCTATTTCAAGTCGGTGGCGACTTGGGTTTCTTGCGGCCTCTCGAGCGTCCTGGTGCGAGAGGGAAGGGTCCTGGCCCACGGAACAAGACGCCCCTGGGGCCTCGGGCAGCTGGTCTCGGGGGAGCCAGCGAAGGAGGAGGGGGGGTGCCGAAGGCCGGCCACCATCAGTGGTGGAGCAGCGGGGACAGGTCTGCCGAGATCCCAATCCACTCGGGCAGGAAGGCCGCCTCGGGCTTAAAGAGTTTGAGGAACGGGGAGTCCGGGAGGGTGTAATTGGCCAGGTAGATGGTGTCCCCGCCCGCCAGGTAGGCGGCCCAGATCCCGAACGTGCCGATGGTCATGACCGTGTGGTTGCACTGCGTGAGCAGCGCGAAGTCCTTGGCCGGCGACGTCTCCACGCCGTCGCCGGCGAACACGACGTCGCCGCGGGAGGCGTCGATGTTCTCGCGGCACCAGGCCATGCCGTTGCTGGTGACCACGAAGACCGGGGCGCGGTGGCGGGCCCGGAACCAGCCCAGGGCCCGCTCCAGGTACCCGCGGTCGGCGACCACGCCCTTCCACACGCGGGGCATGACGTGCACGTAGTCGCCGCGGCGCACGTGGACGCCCACGAAGGTGCCCGGCCGCCGCCCGCCCACCCGCAGCCGCCGCAGAAACGCCTGGGCCTCCTCCCGCACGTGGTCGTGCAGGGTGAACTCGCGCCGGATCTCGTCGCGCACGTGGTGGTAGAAGGTCCAGGAGCAGGGGTAGCCGGTGAGGCGCACGTACTCGCCCGCGATGTGGCGGTGGCGGTCCTCCATCCAGTCGTTCAGGGGGTAGTTCCGCCAGGGGATCCTGCCGGCCGCGCTGTGGTGCAGGACGGGGAGGCTGATCCGGAAGATGGGCGCCAGCGCGCGGTGCATCTCGGCCGGGATGAAGGCGGGCCGCCCGTTCATCTTGGCCAGGGCGTACAGGGTGGCGTACTCCCCCATCTGGTTCCCCAGGCGCCCTTGGGCGTTGATGGTGAACATGCCGCCCCGGGGCCGGGGCGTGGTCGAGTTTTCCGCGGGCGCCCACACCAGCGTCTCAAACTGCCAGCTGGGGCGAATCTTCGCGAGCCGCTGCTGCAGGTGAAATATGGTCGAGGCCGTGAAGACGAAGAGGAGGATATGGCCCATGGAGAAGAAGAAGGGCGCCTGGACGCTGAACATGGCTGTCGGGGAAGGGAGAGCCGGGGATGTTAGGCCAGGGGGTGACGGCCCCGGAGGGGTGCGCGCAGACACGCGGGGGGTGGGGGGAGGGTGCGTGCAGGGGGGGTGGTTCACTCTGTGTGTAGATGAGCGTGAGTGCTCAGTTACGTGTATGGGGGCAGGTCTCGGGAGCGTGTTTCCATCGGGTTCATTCGTTCCTGCTTATCTGGGTCGAAAGGAGTAGGCCGTGTGCATTCACCCGAGTATGCATACGAGTATCTATACGTTGTGCACACATACGGGTGTGTGTGAATTTGTGTGCATGCAAGGGACAGGTGTGCGTTGTGTTGTGTGAGTGTGTATATGCTATGTACATATAGGGTGTGTAATATATATACAGTGTGTGTGTGTATATATATATACACAGTGTATACATATATACATATATGTATATATGTAATATATATACAGTGTATATGTATACATATATATGTGTATATATATGTATATATATACATATATACACACATATATTTATGCTCACTGTATATATATTACACTGTATATGTATATATATGTATATATATGTATATGTATACATATATACATATATATACAGTGTAATATATATACAGTGAGCATATACACACACACACATAATGTAAATACACGTTGTATGTTTCAATGTGTTTATAGACTGAATATACTTCCATGGGTGTGTATATATGGGCAGGACAAGTGTATAGACCTTCTACCGACCGGGATCTGGTTTCTAGAGATGTCCATTCTTGCATGCCCTGCCTATCCATAGTCCCTTTGAAAGGAAATTGCCCAACCCATCACAAACTCCACCACCTGACCTGCCTGCCCTCGTCGCCACCGCCAACTGAACGGAAGATAAACGCCTGGTTCCACGGTGGCTTTGCCATCTGTTGGCAAAATTGCAACTTGTAAGGCTGGCTCTGAAAGACACGTTGGCCAGGGGCCCCTGGGTGCCTCAGTGGGTTAAGCGTCTGACTCTTGATCCCAGCTCAGGTCATGATCTCACGGTTCGTGAGTTCGAGCCCCCTCATCGGGCTCTGGGGTGACAGTGTGGAGCCTACTTGGGATTTTTTCTCTGCCCCTCCCCTGCTCATAAACTCTCCCCCCCAATAAATAAATAAATAAATACATACATAAATAAAAAGATAAGTTGGCCAATTCTCTCTCTTGAATATTTTTACCTGAAGGTCAGAAGGCAGTTGGCAGGTGAGTGTTTGTTTTTTCTCCCCTCACACCAACTGGGTGTTCAACAATTCACTTCCATTTTGATGTTGCCTTCCTGGACTTGGGATCCGATCCAATGGGTTTAAGAGTTCCGTCTCACTTCATATACCGATGCCAAGTCCTGACCCATTCGTACCTCTGACTGATCAGTTTTGAACTGGGGGGTGCCCACGACTCCCTCCTCAGGTTTGATAATGTGCCAAAATGGCTCACAGAACTCAGAACTCATCTGATTATAAAGGATACAAACGCATAACCGGAGAAGAAGTACATAAGGTAAGATCCGGAAGGGCCTTCTGCCGTCCCCATGGAGGTGAGGTGGGCCGCCTTCCTGGCTCTTGGGTGGGCCTGCCAAACTCAGAGCCTCTCTGAAACCCATTGGTTAGGGGTTTTATGGAAGTTTCACTATGGAGGCATGCAGTGGTTCGAAGAGGGACGCGGTGAATCAGGCTCTTGGCCTGGGACCCTCTAGAACTAAAATAAGGCCCAGACGGGACAGGGGTTTGGAGATACGGTTATGGAGCGTAAGCAAAAGAGCTGAAAGGAAAGGAAAGCAGGGAGTGAGCTGGTTCTGACTCCCCATTATGACTGGACAGGAAGGAAAAGGAGAACAAGCATTGCTCCAGATTATCACGGTTAACGCCTTATTGTCGCTGAAGATTGCCCCTAGAAGTGATTGATGGGCTTTGCCATTCTGCAGTCTAGCTCGAACCGCACCCGCAGCCTGTTGCCACAGTGGAAGTCCAGGTTTGGTCACTGATCAACTTTGGGCTTGGAATCGCGGGAATGGGGATATATGGGAGGAGTCAAAGGAATGAAGCGCCTTCTGGTCCCCCAGCTCTCCCAGAGACTTCCCTCTCCCTCCCCTGTGAATATGAGGTTCCCACCCACTCTTTTTAAAACTCTTCCTCATGAGCAGGCTTTCATCAGAGCATATCCTGGAGACTCTGCACAAAGGTAGATTAGATATGAAAGGTTTCTGGTTGGTTTGGTCCACGGCTTGTGTTCCTTGGTCAATACTGAAGCAAGTGGCCATTAAGAAGAGAACACTGGGGGGAAATCAAGCAGGGTGTGACCTGGTTGGAACTGGGAAGGTGCCAGAAGCTATGTAGATATGGTCCTTTATGGTTAATTATATATAGCTGATAAAAGTTGGCACTGGACCTAATGTAGCAATATCCCTGTTTCTTAACCGCTGCTACCCTCATAGCCCATTAAGATGATATGCATTATCTTTCTCTCTTAATGTTTTTATTTATTTTTGAGACAGAGAGAGACAGAGCATGAGCAGGGGAGGGGCAGAGAGTGGGGGAGACACAGAATCCGAAGCAGGCTCCAGGCTCTGAGCTGTCAACACGGAGCCCGACGCGGAGCTCGAACTCACGGACTGTGAGATCATGACCTTTGCTGAAGTCGGACGCTTAACCGACTGAGCCACCCAGGCGCCCCATACGCATTATCTTTCTAGAAGAAAGTCAGGCTTGCCAACTAGATGCCTGGATTTGGGTTGAACCAACTCAGGTGGGGGTCTGTCTGGGCCCCTTGGGTCACCGGATGTTGCGCCTAGCCAGAAATGGACTCCTGGATGATACAATCTCCTCTGGCCCCCTTCAACTTGAAAGGCAAGGAGCCAGGGAGGCTGGGTTTACTGACTAAGGTTCATTGCACAGCTCCGCAGATGCTCAGTCTTACTGCTCAAAAGTTCCGGATCAGGCCCCTTCCTCATTGCCACCAAGTGTAAATAAAGCCTCTGTTCCCTAAGCCCAACACGGACTAGGCTTCACACAGTGACAGAGGGGACGCATGACTCAGTGGACACACTCTGATCACAGGCTGTTGACGGCAGGCTCCCACGCTCATTAGCTGTGTGACTCTGGGAAGCAACTTCACCTTTCTGACCATTAAAACAGTACCTTTTGATCTTATCACATACAGGGGGCGCCTGGGTGGCTCAGTCGGTTAAGCATCCAACTCTTAATTTCAGCTCAGGTCACGATCTCACGGTTTTCGGGAGTTCGAGCCCCACGTCGGGCTCTGTGTGGACGGTGCAGAGCCCGTTTGGGATTCTCTCTCTGCCCCTCCCCCCTGCTCTTGCTGTTTCCATCTCTCTCAAAATAAATACATAAACTGATTTAAACAGTTTTTGAAAGATGATCACATTCAAAGCAAAGAGCCCTGCTCTGTGCAGCTGACATGGGAACAGACCTACAAGAGGAATGAATTTCATCCAGAGGTTGTGAATTCTGGGATGAGCTAGGGTGACCTCATACCATCAGATGTAGATATGGTGGCTTGAGCTGACGGTGGGGGCTGTCCCTCTGAGGAGTGGGTGAGTGTGTGTGATTCTACTTGCCCTGGTTAATGTTTGATTTTTTTTAAATTTCTGGGTTAAAAAAAAATTTTAATGTTTATTTGTTTTTGAGACAGAGAGAGACAGAGCATGAGCAGGGGAGGAGCAGAGAGAGAGGGAGACACAGAATCCGAAGCAGGCTCCAGGCTCTGAGCCGTCAGCACAGAGCCCGACGCGGGGCTCAAACTTGCGGACTGTGAGATCATGACCTGAGCCGAAGTCGGACGCTCAACCAACTGAGCCACCCAGGCGCCCCCATTTCTGTGGGTTTTTTTTTTTTTAGTGTTTATTTATTTTAAGAGACAGAGAGAGAATGAGAGCGAGCAGGAGAGGGGCGGAGAGAGAGAGGGTGAGAGAGAATCCCAAGCAGGCTCCACGCTGTGAGGGCAGCGCCTGACACGGGGCTCAAACCCGTGAGATCATGACCTGAGCCAAAATCAAGAGTCCCACGCTTAGTCAGTTGAGCCACCCAGGCACCCCTGATTTTTTTTTTTTTTAATGGAGTTGGGGGTATGAGATGAAGCATACGTGTGATGGCAGTCAAGGGGTAGACTGTATGAAGGTAGTACATTTTTGCCCACTCAACCCATAGACCTTGTGTGCCATGCGTTGGGTTGTGTCTGTCTCCATAAGGCATACTGGAATCCTAACTCCTGATACTGCAGAATATGGACCTTACGTGGACACAGGGTCTTTACAGAAGTGACCGAGTTACAATGAGGTCATCCTAAGGTGGGCCGTAATCCAATAGCAATGGTGTCTTTATTTAAAAAAAAAAAAAAAAAAAGCAAAACACAGCCAGTAGGGCATCATCTGACTTTGATCCAAGGCGGCCCTTGTGTGGGCATGGGCGCGGGCTCAAGAGACGCGTCTGTATCCAGCAGAGTCTCTCCCTTGGGGATTTGAAGTTAGAAACACAGGGAGGGTGGCTGGTTGGTTGTGGGCCCCACAGCTGAAGGGCCTGTGAGAGCCCACGTGCAGCCATGTTGAGCCATATCCAAGAGGGACCAGAGAAACCCATGAGCACAATGAACTGGACCCTGAGATGAAAAAGGTTGAGGGAGAGATGGAAAGCATCACTGTGCCCCCTTGATGGCTCCCTGGCTCCGGTTTCGTCAAGGCCACTGGCCCTTACATTCCTGTCCAGATCCCAACCAGATTCCTCGAGACCCGGCCCTGACTCTGGGGTAGAAGGAACTCTCTGGGGACTGGGAAGCAGGAGGAAGCTGGGGACAGAGGGGACACCCAAGGTAGGAGGAGGGAGAGTGGCCTTGTGCCTTCTTCCCACTTCTTCTGGGTGCTTCTCTCTTCCTTTCTCCAAGTAGCTTGTGAGCCTTTGAAGAGCTCCTCTGTCTGGTTGCGAATTTGCCAAGCACGGGACATGGGAAAAACGCGGGCCCAGGGAAATGCTTGTGGGGAGGCAGGATGGAAAGAGGGAGGGAAGAGAGAAGGAAAGAAGGAGGGAAGAAAGGAAGGAAGGAAGGGAGGATGGAAGGGAGGAAGGAAGGGAGGAGGGAAGAGACAGATGTGGAAAGAGACCGGAAAAGAAAAAGACAGGGACAGAAAGAACTGGAGAGAAATACAGGGACAGAGCCAGAGAGAGCAGGAGGACAGACAGACAAGGAGAGACGGAGACACAGAGAGAAAGACGGAGGCAGGGAGAAAGAGACAGACAGGAATAGAAAACCACAGGAGCGACGGAGAGAGGGAGAGGCAGGAGAGAGAGAAAAGGATCTGCAGCACTCAGTGCAGCTCTGACCTCTGTCCCAATTCTGTGCCTCCAAGTGAGTCACTCTCGGGATCATTCAGACCCGGTCTCTTGGTCTCAGACACAGCTCCATGAAGGAAGGAAGGGACAGGGTCGCTCTGATTCCCTCTCTGTCCCCCGCAGCCCTCGGAAACAGGGCTGGACACACAGTAGGTGCTCGGGAAATGTGTGTAGAAGGAACGTGGGCCTCCACCTGTCAAGGATGCTGGGAGAATGACCATCAGGATCACACCGCTTCGTCTCTGGGCTGGCCCTGAGTGTGCCCTCGAAATTTGCTTCCCTCAGACAGAAAGACAATAAGGCCAGCTTTGTTTGGGTGAAAAGGAAGGCAGAATGTTCTAGAACGGTGGCTGCCGTCTCTCAGCTTCCTTGGTGGTTCCCTCCTTCCTCACTCGGGACGGGGGATCGAGCCCCACCTCCCGCTCCATGCTGGAGCCTGCTTAAGGTTCTCTCTCCCTCCCTCTGCCCCTCTCTGCCCCTCTGGCTCTCTCAAAAAAAAAAAAAAAAGAGGCTCAGAGACTAGCCAGAGAAGGGCCTGGGGGACAAGCCCGGGCCAGGGCTGGGACGGGGAGCTGGGCACAGGGAGACAGGGAGAGCAGCTGGCCCCTCTGATATCTGTGGTGAGAGTTTGGGGAATGCCAGCAGCCAGCTTCTGGAAAGTGGGATCCCAGGGGGATCGGAAAGTCCGTCTCTGGGTCTGTCCTCAGTCCCTGTGTCTGTCCTCAGTCCCTGTACCGGCATCAGGCCCTTCAGGCCATCATCCAAGGAGGGAGGGGCAAGAGGAAAGGTCAAGAGTCCTTCTCCATCCGTTTGGAGGCAGGAGGATTGGAGAACAGAAGGAGCCCCAACTTCGAAGGAGCCGCCCAGCCTGCGGGTCCCTCGGGAAAATGGGGCCACTGCTACCTGTCCAGAAGGCCTTTTAAGGGCTCTCTCTGGCTCTCTCACCCCAGGCTACGCCTGGCCCACTGCGTCCTCTCCCCTCTGGAGCCTGGCCCCTGGTGCCAAGCCTTCCCCCATCTGTCCCCACACCCAGAGCTGGCCTTGCGCCTCCCCAGCTCACCGCCCTCCCAGGGCTTTCCACCTCCACCCAGCCAGGCTTCGCCACCAAGAAATAACCTCCCACCAAGAAATAACCTCGTCTCCCCCCACCCCCACCCCACCCCCGAAATTCGCACTGTAAGCACACCTTTGGGGAAGAGCTTGGGGCACAAATGTGAGGCCACCACCTGGAAGTCCTCAACTTGATTCCCAGGACTGGAATGGAAGGGGGGAGGGTGGCTCGGGAGCCAGGGATCCCTGGGGCCACGGTGGGCCTGGAGGTGCCGGCGGCAGCAGCCTCGGGGACCCTGAGGACCCCTGGATCCTGTGGGTGGGTCCTGCGACCCCGAGGTCGCAGGAGGTGGAGGTGGGGGGTGGCGGGGAGAGGCGAACAGGAAACTCTCGCACAGCAGGCCCTGCCCTGCACGGAGATTCTTAGGTAAGCTCCAGGAAACTGGTGACGGGAGGGAGGGAGCTGGTGGCCTGGGGCTGGGGAGGGGAGAGTGGAGGTGATGAGGGAGAGGTGCGGGCTCAGGGGGTCGATCGGCAGGGAAGGAAGGGGAGGGGAGCGGAGCGGGGCGGCGGCTGGGGCTCACGGGGAGATGAGACGACTGGGGTGCTGGGTGCAGAGGAGGTGGGCTCCTGGGCGGCGAGGGGTGGACCCTCTGCTGGCGGAGACCCCGGGGCGGGGGCGGGGCATCCCAGAGGGGAATCCTCGAGTTCAAGTGCGTCCCAGAACTCGGCCCGTGCGCGCGCTCTCGCCAGCGCGCAGCGGGTCGGGGGGAGCCTCTCCCCCTACACCCCCGCCCCACCTCGCCATCTCTCACCTGGTTCCGGCCGCAGGAATCCGGGGGCCGACGACGGGGCTGCTCGGCGAGCAGATCGGGGTGCTCCCTCGTCGGTGATCGACCCTTCACTCAGAAGTCTGAACCTCCCAGCACCCGGGTCCGGAAAACCCCGCCCAGGCTCTACCTGGCCTCCCCGAGCCGTAGGGGGGTGGGGGGTGGGGGGGGTGGCGGGGTTTAGGGAGCCAGGTGTGCCCGGCGCCCCACCTCCCACCCCACGTGACTGCCGGGACGCTGGCCCGGGAGGCCCCTGGGGAGGAGGCCGGCTGAGTCCAGCCCGGCCTGGCTCGTCCGGACTCAGCCCTGCCAGGGTCCTCCCGGGTTTCTTTATTTGGGCCCCAACCGCAGCATTTACGTGGTCTGCTAACCTCCTTCTGTCTTCGCCACCGGGTGAGTTCCGTGCGCTCAGCGGCCTTGTGGTGCAGGCGGAGATTCCAAGGCCCCGAGACGCGAAGTAACTCGCTCAAGGTCACACAGCTAGGAAGTGAGAGGAGCTAGGTTTCGAAACCGGGCTGGCCAGAACCTCGGATACACCCTGGCGAGCACCGACTCTTCTCACTCTCCCTGCTTTCAAAGAAAGATTCTCTTAGGAAATGAAAATCCCCTAAACGTACATCACAGGGCCAGGCTATGCTTGTCTGCGGCCTCCAAAATCAAGTGCAAGATCCGAGGAGGAATTTTCCAGGAGAGGGAGGAGCCCCCAACAGTCCTAACACTGAAAGGCAACAGCTCCTCCGGGCTCCTGAGTGAGTGGACCGGAGGCCCCACCATCCATGGATCTCACCCTCGGCTCCTTCCCTGCAAAAAACGAAAACCATCTGGGGGCGCCTGGATGGCTCAGTCGGTTGAGCGACCAACTTGGACTTCAGCTCCTGATCTCGAGGTTTGCAGTTTGGAGCCAGGTTCGTCGCTGACAGGGGGGAGCCTGCTTGGGATTCTCTCCCTCTCCCCCCCACCCCACCTCTCTGCCCCTCCCTGCTTCATGCTTTCTCTCTCTCAAAATAAATAAAACAAACCTTTAAAAAAATCTGAGTCGGATCAAGCCTCTCGGTGTGATCACCGGTTTTCAGAAAAACAGGAGGATAAAGTCGCCAGTGAATGGACACCGCGAGGGTGCATTGAGCCAAGTCCGGAACGTGGGACGGTCCACAGGACATATGACCCGGCTTCCCCAACACTGGAAGAAAAGGAACAAGCAAAGAGGAGGCTTGTAAGATATGCAAAGCAGATTCTGGGCTCCGAAACATAGAAACAGATTTTTCACCTGTGTGGATCTCCGACAGGATGTTTAAAAGTCACGGGGATGTGGGACACATCTCTATGTAACATTTATCAGCATTTATCCTTAGTCACTAAATGCCGTGGCCACATCAGACAGCCCTTGTGTCAACTAAACCTGCCCCACGGATGCCCAGAATGTCCCCCCTCCCCCCTGCCCCGGGCAATACTCGCAAATTGAGGACAGCTGTTCTACTCCCTCAGGTCTCCTGTTTCAGGACCAGGGGCGGGCTGGGAAATGCTTAACAGCCGGCTCCCTGGGGCAAAAATAATCCCTGGTTGGTAGCATGTGGTGTAAATGGTAAAAATTTCGATGGTATAAATACCACCCCCCTCCCCCACCCCATGGCCAATGTCAAGCAACCAACATCGCATCTTAGAACAGAGACTTGCAGAGAACATTGTTCTCTGATACCCCGCGTACAGACACAATACATGTAAATAACCCCAAGAGACAGATGATAGGAAAACCTACGAAAATAATCCGGGCAGGAGGAATTTCGAGCTTTGGTTTGATAAAAATGTATTCGATTGTGATACATGCTCAAAAGTGTATTTGTTTTGTTTTGTTTGTTTGTTTTAATTTTTTTTCAACGTTTTTATTTATTTTTGGGACAGAGAGAGACAGAGCATGAACGGGGGAGGGCAGAGAGAGAGGGAGACACAGAATTGGAAACAGGCTCCAGGCTCTGAGCCATCAGCCCAGAGCCCGACGCGGGGCTCGAACTCACGGACCGCGAGATCGTGACCTGGCTGAAGTCGGACATTTAACCGACTGCACCACCCAGGCGCCCCCTGTTTTGTTTTGTTTTGACTAAGAACCAACTTAACCAAAAAAATTCAAACTTAAAAAAAAAATTTTTTTTTTGGATGTTTATTTATCTTGAAGGAGAGATAGAGCATGAGCAGGGGAGGGGCGGAGAGAGAGGGAGACAGAGAATCCGAAGCAGGCTCCAGGCTCTGAGCTGTCAGGGAAGAGCCTGCTTCGGGTCCTCTCCCCTGCTTCCCCCCACCTCTCCCCCACTTGCACTCTCTCTCTCTCTCTCTCTAACATAAATAAACATTAAAAACAAAATTTTTTTAAAAAGTTATGTGTACACTCTATTTTAGTCTATGTTTTTTTTTTTGTTTTTAGAGAGAGAACACTTTTTTTTAATGTTTCTTTTGAGAGAGAGAGAGCGAGTGAGCAGGGCAGGTGCAGAGAGAGGGAGACAGAGAGGATCCCAAGCAGGCTCCACACTGTCAGCACAGAGCCCGATGCGGGGCTCGAGCCCACGAGCCTCGAACCCTGAGGCACCCGGGGGCCGCTTGTATGATTAGTTCTATGAAATTTCCAGAGTAGGCAAATTCACAAGCAGATTCGTTGCCGGGGGGGTTGGGGAGGGGGAAATAGTGATTCCTGATGGCTCACACATGCCTGAGCCTGGCCTGTCCCAGGAGCCTCCGTTTATGTTCCTCCCACACTGCCCCTAGGCCCAGGTCCCAGCATCCCCTGTGTCTTGCTGTGACCTCAGACCCCAAGGCTCAGAAAGCCAAAGAGAGGGGTGCCCGGGTGGCTCAGTCGGTTGAGCGTCCGATGTCGGCTCAGGTCATGATCTCACGATTTGTGGGTTCGAGCCCCACGTCGGGCTCTGTGCTGACAGCTCGGAGCCTAGAGCCTGCTTCCAATTCTGTGTCTCCCTCTCTCTCTCCCCCTACCCCCCCCCCCCCCCCCCCCCCGCTCATGCTCTGCCTCTCCCTCTCTCTCAAGAATAAATACACATTAAAATAGTGGTAATAATAATAATCATAATAAATAATAATAATAAAGAAAGCCAAAGAGAAAAACCCAAGGTCACACACAGAAGGTGACACAGACACAGTTTGTAATCAAGTCACTGGCTCCCAAACCCCTGGGGCACCCTTCCCCAGCCAACTCCTTTGCAAGCTGGGGACCAAGTTCAGGCTGACACTTCCTGAGCCACCAGGAACCCCCATAATCCTCTGTTCCTGGTCCCTCCCCAGGACATACTTTTACGTTCATTTTGCACCTTGAATAGTAATGAGACTAAAAATATCTGTAATGGCTGTAGGTCCCCTCAGGGCAGGAACTCTATCGATGTTCATTATTGCTCTACAACCATAACCTACTTAGTCCTTCCAACTGTGTGAGGTGATCCCTAGCAGCTGAGGCCCAGAGAGGTGCAATCACTTGCCCGAAGCCACCCAGCCTGGAAGTGGCAGAACCGGGATTTAAATCCTGAAGCCGAAGCCTTTTTGTCTGTTTGTTTTGGCAGGCAGGCAATGACCGGTGACAGTGACTCTAACCCCCTCTGTCGTGGGTACCAATTGTAGACAAGATCCTGCACAAATACCTGCCACATTTCCGTAAACACTGATACACGTCCCCTTGGCATCCAGCCAACATGCCCTGAGGAAGCCCAGCTTGTCCTGCGGGAGACAGGCCACACAGAGGATGGCCGACAGTCCCAACCAAGTTCCCTGCGGAGCGCAGCCCTATGAGAGACCTCAGACGTCACACAGAGCGGCGAAACACCCAGGCGATCCACGCAATCGTGACAAATAATGAATTCGGCACTTAACGCCATTACATTTGGGGGACGGCTTGTTACGCAGCATTAGCTGACTGAAACACTTCCCGTTAAGGTGACAGTTCCCTGAGAGCAGGAACCATGTCTGTTTTGCTCCCTCGTGGGTCCCCACTGTCTAGAACGTCTCCTGGAAGATAGTAGGTGCTCTATACATATTTGTGGAAGGAAGGAAGGAAGGAAGGAAGGAAGGAAGGAAGGAAGGAAGGAAGGAAGGGAGGGAGGAAGGAAGGAAAGAAGGAAGGGAGGAAGGGAGGAAGGGAGGGAGGGAGGAAGGGGTTTTCAGACCTCCATCTCCTGGGATGATGTCTATGAGACGTAGGTGCAGCTGACGACTGCCCACCAGCCTTTATGCATATGATAAAGTGTTGGTGGGGGTACGTCTACCTCATTCCATGACCAGGACCGGGGATGCCAGAATGAGGAGGAATCTTTGTTACCTGGCCAAGAATGTTCCTGCACCCCTGTGACTTTGGAACATTTTGCCAGACCTCTATGTAGGTAAACAGCTTGCTGATGAGTATCTGAGTCCGGGATGTGTTGTGGTTATTAACCGCGGGGTTAGAGGGGCCCCGGGCTGCATGTGGGATTTGTGGACGGGGCGCTTGTGGTGACCACACACAAAGGGGCATGGGGATTGCAGAGGGGAGGGTGAAACGCTGAAGCTCCCCCCACCTCCCGCCATCCATGGGCTCCGCATCAGTCAGGAGACACTCAGTGTAAGCTAAAGGGCGATTTCAAACCTTCTTCCAGCTCCCCGTGAGGGCTCTGAGCGGCTCCCACCATTTAGGTTACCTGTGGCCTCTGCCATCAGACTGGGAGCCCTGTGGGGTGGAAACCAGGGCCAGGCCACCCCTAAGCTTTTCCCCGGGGCACAAAAAGAGGTGTTGGTAGGGGTACCTGGGTGGCTCAGTCAGTTAAGCGTCCGACTCTGATCTCAGGGTCGTGAGTTCAAGCCCCGCGTCGGTGGTGAGCCTACTTAAAAAAATACATAAATAAAAGGGGGCGTTGGTGGAATTTCTTCAAAACATGTTATGGAATTGAAATTCAACAACACGCACAAAAGCAGACAGGCCAGTACAACAAAGCCCCAAGCACCCAGCAGTCAGTTTTCAACTTGTGTTGCCGGCCTCCCTTGGTCTGTAGCTCAACTGGGCCTTCTCATTCCATCCCTGAACATTTCAGGCTGTTCCTCTGACTGGTAAGAAGACTTAAAAATGAGGGGTGCCTGGGTGGCTCAGTCAGTGAAGCGTCCGACTTCGGCTCAGGTCATGATCTCGCGGTTCTTGAGTTCGAGCCCCGCCTCGGGCTCTGTGCTGACGGCCCAGAGCCTGGAGCCTGCTTCCGATTCTGCGTCTCCCTCTCTCTCTGCCCCTAACCCACTCACGCTCTGTCTCTCTCTCTCAAAAATAAATAAACATTAAAAAATTTTTAAATTAATTAATTAAATAAAAATTTAAGTGTAGAACAAACACCATGCTGTTACCAGCCCTACAATTAAGTCATTTCTGAATATCATAATATCCAAATTATAATTTCCCTGATGGTCTCAAAGCTTTTTTCTTTCCTCCTCTTCTTCTTCTTCTTCTTCCTCCTCCTCCTCCTCCTTTTATTTTATTTTTTATTTTTTTAATGTTTTCTTATTCTTTTTTTTTTATTGGAGGGGGCACCTGGATTAATGTTTACTTACTCTTTTTTTTTTTTAATTTTTTTTTCAACGTTTATTTTTTTGGGGGACAGAGAGAGACAGAGCATGAACGGGGGAGGGGCAGAGAGAGAGGGAGACACAGAATCGGAAACAGGCCCCAGGCTCCGAGCCATCAGCCCAGAGCCTGACGCGGGGCTCGAACTCACGGACCGCGAGATAGTGACCTGGCTGAAGTCGGACGCTCAACCGACTGCGCCACCCAGGCGCCCCAATGTTTACTTACTCTTGAGAGAGAGAGAGAGAGAGAGAGCACGAGCAGGGGAGGGGAAGAGAGAGAGAGGGAGACGCAGAATCTGAAACAGGCTCCAGGCTCCGAGCTGTCAGCACCACGGAGCCTGATGTGGGGCTCGAACTCATGATCTGTGAGATCATGAGCTGAGAGGATGTCAGACGCTTAACCCCCTGAGCCACCCAGGCGCCCCTTTCTTCCTCTTCCTTTTAACCACCACAAATACACCCTCATGCAAAAGTGGAAATCCATGGGTCCCTGCTCTGGAGCCCCCCCCCCCGCCCCGCCCCGGGATGGCACCCTTTCCCTTGTGTGTGGTAACAGCTAACAGTCACTGTGCATGTCGCTGGGCCGGGCATGGTTGATCTTTTAATCACAGTTTGGTTGAGCTCTAATTCTCAAACTATAAAATGTAAAGCAGACAAATCACTTGACATATGCGCTTCGGTGGCTTGTATTCGGTGGCCTTACGGATCAGTGGCTTGTAAACCAGAGTGGCTGTAGAGTTGTGCACACATCCCCACTATCATTCTAGAACGAATTCATCCCCCCAAAAGGAAGCCTGCACCCATTAGCGCTCACTAGCCATTGCCTCTCAACCCCCAGCCCCAGACAACCGCCAGTCTGCTTTCTGTCTCTGTGGAGTTGCCTTTTCTGGACATTTCATACAGTATGTGGTTGATTGGCCCGCTACGGTTTTATTGATTTATTTAATATTTTATAAAATGTAATATACATATAATATATATCATATATATTTTTTACAAATATATATATAGTATATATAAATATATATATTTCAAATTTATTTATTTATTGTGAGAGTGGAGGCAGGGAGAGAGGAGCATGGGGGAGGAGAGAGAATCCCAAGCAGGCTCTATGCTGTCAGCACAGAGCCCGATGCGGGGTTCGAACCCACGAACTATGAGATCATGACCTGAGCCGAAATCAAGAGTCAGACACTTAACTGACTGAGCCTTGCAGGCACCCCCACCCCCACCCGTGCTCCGGCCAGGTACTGTTTCAATCCTCAGAGAGGTGAAGTCCTTTGCCAAGGGTCACACAGCCAGCGGGTGTGGGAGCCTGACATCCTCAGCCTGCGGCCAGAGCACTTAACCACTGAGCTATGCGTCCCCTCCGAGTCACTACGTGTAACACATTCCAAGTTGGGAACAGAGGCTTTATTTTCGATGGCGATGAGAAAGTGGTCTGATCTCCAGCCTGTGGGCCATAAGGCTGGGAATCTCAGGGGCATTAGCTGAGCTGTGAAGTGAACCTTAGTCTGCAACCCCCCACCCCCACCCTGGTCCTTGCATTTGAGTCCCAGGCTGCCAGAGGGGAAGGTGACACCCGGGAGTCCATTTCTGGTTGGGCTCAACCCCTGGCCCTGTGACCCAAGGCGCCCAGACCCGCAGCTGGGTTGGCTCAACTCAGGTATAGGCGTCTGGTTGATAAGCCTGAGTTCCTTCTGCAAAGACAGCTTTCTGGGCTCTGAGGGTTTCGGGGACAGTAGACGACAAGCAGGGATGTTGGTGCTAGGTCGCCCCCTGTGGTGTGCCTGTATAGCCTCTACCCGCTTCCCGCATTCAACCAGGTCACACCCTGCTTGACTCACCCCCCAGTGCTCTCCCCTTATGGCCACTGGGTTCTGTGATCTGACCGGGAACACCGGTCCTGGGCCACGGCAGCCTGTGTCTCCAATCTGCTGGTGCACGCAGTGAGGGGCCTGGCACCAGCTCGTGCTTGTCCAAGCCATTCAATAAATAGACCGGAAGCACCGTATCCGTTTCCCAAGGGTGCTGTTAACCACACACTGTGTGCCTTTCAACAATGGAAAATCATTCCCTCCCAGTCAGAGGCTAGAAGCTGATCTCTGCCTCCGTCATCACATGGCGCTGTCCCCTCCTGTGTCGGTGTCACCTGCCACGTCCGGAGGCAGGGCCCCCACCCTACCCCAGCGTGACCTCATCTTAACTAATTTATCTGCAAAGATCCTAATGTCCAAAGAAGGGCACATCCGGAGATCCTGGGCGGAAGGCTTTCCGCCCACCCTTCTGGGGGACACAATTCGACCCGTAACAAACACATACTGCGTGCTCCGTGCTGTTTGGGGTACTGGGCTTGCTGGCCCCTGCCCTGGGCTTCCCCCCATCCCCTGTGGTGGGGACAAGGTGGGAGGTCTTTGAGCTCAGGGAGGAGCTCAGCAAATATTTGTTGATTGAATTTGTGCCACTTATGGTTGACAGCTCACCAGTTTCTGCTTTGGCCCTTACGAACTAAAAGTCATTTATTTCCTTTTCCAAACAAGGGAACAGAGCTGGGTCCCCTTAGCATTTAGGTGAAACAGATGCAACTTGGAGTCTTGCTACCCAGCTCCCCGGAAGCAGAAGCGGAAGCGAGCTGCGTCTGTTCTGCCTCCCAGCAGGGCTCCTTCCCAGCAGAGACGACCCCACCCGGGAGCTAATGCCGGAGGGTGGCTGGGAGGATGGATCCTCCGAATCTGCCCCCAGTGCCAACATCGTCCCCAGGGTGTTCGAGAGAAGAGATAGGTGGGAAGCGGGCGCCCGGCCGCCTGTGGCTTTCCTCTGGGTCCCCGAAGTGAAGCCGGCGGGAAATACCACTTCATTGTTTTCTCTTCATCGTTTTCATTATTTTCTTCAGAACCAACTTGATTCCGACTGAGGACAGGTCATCGTGCCACTAAGCCGAGTGACTTCGGCTTCACAGCCGCGTGGGTGTGGGGAGCGCTTTTGTGCGCTAGCAAAATTCTGGAGGCATCGCGCAGGGTCCCAACGCAGAGGGAACAGTCGTGGGGGCAACAGGAGAGGGGGTTCCAAGGACGGTTTACAAAGGTGTGGGGAGGATGTAGGGAAACCGACAAAGAGATGTTACAGCTCCCGGGGCGGGGGCATCGACATGGGGCGCAGTTACCACCCCAGGTCGGCAGGGACGGGCCTGGAGAATAAATACCCCCGGCTTCGCTCTCCTTCCTCCCCTGATTTCTGGACTGTGATCCCACTGGCCTAAGCCAACCGGAGCCACAGGGCGAGGGAGCCCCTGAAACGGTCTTTATTAGCCAGTGGGGACTGCGGCAGCAAAGAACCCCAGACTGGGGGCTGAAACAACACATGCCGCCTGAAGGCTGAAGGTCAGGGCGCCTGCCGCCCCCCCCCCCCCCCCCCCCCCCCCCCCCCGTGCCTGGTGAGAGCGCACTTCCCGATTTGCAGACGGAGAGCCGAGCAAGATCATCTTTCTCGCGTCTCTTTCTTACCAGGGCACCGATCCCGGGGCGTGCCCGAGGGGTTCGGTCGGTTGGTTAGGCGACCGACTTCAGCTCAGGTCATGAGTTCCAGCCCCGCATGGGGCTCTCTCAGGGCAGAGCCAGCTTCAAGTCTGCGGTCTCCCTCTCTCGCTCTCTCCGCCCGTCCCCCGCGTGCTCTCTCTCAAAAGTAAATAAACCTTAAAACAACAACAACAGGGGCATCGATCCTGTTACACCAGGGCTCCCCGGTCATGAACGAATTCTCTCCCCCGCCCCCCCCCAGGCCCCTCCTCCTGACACGAGCACGGTAGGGGGTTAGGGCTTCAACACAGGAACTGGGGAGGGACCCAAACATTCCATCCTCAGCAGGGCGGAGGAGGTTGGAGAGGAGATTTGGAGGAGCGGTAGGAAGGACCCTGGCACAGCCGTATTCTAGTGAAGGGGGACACACGGCCTCCGTTCACTTCTGTACTTTGCAATTGTCGCAGTTGGTAACGGGCCACAGGTCACGGCTGAGATGCCTCTACCCTTCTGGCTTGAGTCTCTCCAAAGGGGACAATTTGGGAAAAGATCCAGACTCCGGTAAATGATCCTGAGGAAGAGGGACTGGCCTTGAGAGAACGGAAGAAACACACGGAATGGGAGGTGCCTGGATGGCTCTGTGGCCTAAGTGTCGGGCTTTGGCTCAGGTCTCGATCTCTCTGTTTGTGAGTTCAAACCCCACATTGGGCTCGCTGCTGTCGGCTCAGAGGAACTCCCTTTGGATCCACTGTCCCCCTCTCTCTGCCCCTCCCCCCGCTCCCTCTCTCAAAAATAAATAAGTAAATAAAAACATTTACAAAAATGAGGGCATCATCCCTTATGACTGGCGTCCTAACGAAGAGGAGGAAATTTGGACACAGACCTGTACAGAGGGGAGACAAAAAGGCAGGGAGAAGACGGTCATGTACAAGTCAGGAACACATCCTCCCTCACGGCCTTAGAAGGAACCAACCAGGGGGCGGCTGGCGGGGCTCAGTGGGTTGAGTGTCCGACTTCGACTCAGGTCATGATCTCGGGGTCCCTGACAGACAGCTCAGAGCCCGGAGCCTGCTTCGGATTCTGTGTCTCCCTCTCTCTCTGCCCCTCCCCTGCTCACAGTCTGTCTCTGTCTCTCAATAATAAATAAACATTAAAAATAAAAGAAAGAAAGAAAAGGAACCAACCAGCTGACCTTGCGGATCGGACTTCCAGCCTCCAGAGCCATCGGACAATCCGTGTCTGTGGTTTAAGCCACGACGTTTGTGGTACTTTGTTATGACGACTCTAGAAAACTAGTGTCACCCCCCCCCCCACCCCCCCCACTGGCTGCCTGCAGTGATCCCCCTGCTCTGGGGGATCCTAACCTGCTGCGGTCCCCTCCCACAGTGCACCTGGGCTGCACTGTGTGATCGATGGAATATGGCAGAAGTGGCCGTGTGCGGCTCGGGCGGGCTGGGCCGTGAAGGCATGGCAGTTTCCACCTTGGTCTCTTGGTTTCTCTCTAGGGAGGAATCCAGCGGCCTTGAGGCTCACACAACCCCACAGAGGCCCACATCTCGAGGATATGACCAAGAGCCAAGAGCCCAGGAAACTTCTAGCCGTGGAAGCCGATCCCCCCGGCCCCAGGAGGACCTTCAGATGACTGGCCTTTGCCGACACCTGGCAGGCAGAACCATCCAGCTACACGGCTCCCGAATTCCTGACCCACACACACTGTACGAGGTGATAAATTACTGTAGTTATTTTAAGCCACTATGTTTTGGAGTAAATTTGCTAAGCAGCAGTAGACGGCTCACATAGAACCTCCCTCCCGGCTCCCCTCCCCTTCCTCTGGAACCTTCTTCAGCTTTTCTTTAGTATCCCCGACCCTCAGCCCCAGACCATGATGCCTCCATCTGGACTGAAGGAAGTAAACTGGGGTCAAAATGGCTCTGGGGAGATACAATGTGATTAATATGTGAAAACAAATCTGTTCAACCTCAGAAGCGTGCTAAGAAATGGGGATTCAGGGGTGCCTGGGTGCCCTGTCAGTTGGGCGTCCGACTTCGGCTCAGGTCACGGTCTCACGGTTTGTGGGTTCGAGCCCCGCGTCGGGCTCTGTGCTGATGGCTCGGAGCCTGGAGCCTGCTTCGGATTCTGTGTCTCCCTCTCTCTCTGCCCCTCCCCTGCTCGTGCCCCATCTCCCTCTCTCTTTCAAAAATAAATAAGCATTAAATATTTTTGTTTTAAAAAATCAATAAACTTTGAAAAAAAAAGATTTTTTTAAATTAATTATTATTATTATTTTTTTTTGCTATCCAGAAAGGAGTGATACACCGATAAAAGATACTGGGATCTCCATACTTCTAAACACGCTGAATACCAGAAAACCCGTATTATGATCATTTCATCCAACTTTTGTCCACACAGGGGTTTCTCAGAGTGGCTTTGGGTCCCGGGAGCGCATTGTGAGGCCCCCACCCCACGCCCACCCCCATTTCCGGGGACTTCTCTGCTCCACCGAGGGCGTCTCCCTGAGATTTACCCTCTCAGATCCTGGCTTCCCTCACATCCTTGCAGGATAAGGCCTCAGGAAACCCAAAGCCCGAATTCTTAGCTGCCCTTGACTTGAGGGCAGGAATGGCTTCACCAAACCAAACCCTCTCAGGAGGTAGGGGCAAAAAAATTTGGGCTTACGCTCAAAATATGTTTCCCTCTTAAAGCAGCACAACGGTTCAGGGGACGCCACGCACGCGCCGGTTAGCGGCCAATACTCACCGCGTGTTTTCAAGGCACCGAATGGACTTGCTGGGTTCTTGCGAGGAGCCGCTGAGGGAAGTCCTGTATTACGTTCTGCACGTGGCCCGCAAAGGCACAGAGAGGTTAAGTCACTTGTTCGAGGCCGCCCAGCTCAGAAGCAGAGCAGCCGGGAGGCAGGCCGTGGGTGCCTGATTCTGGGCCCGCCTGCCGACCCGAGGGCCAGGGAGGCGCGTGCGGGGCTAGGGGCTGTTCTCTCTGGCCTGGCCAAGGTCAGCAGCGATGCCCATCCACTCCGGCAGGAAGGCTGCTTGGGGCTTAAAGATCCAGCGGAAGGGGGAGTGCGGGAGGGTGAAACTGGCCAGGTTGATGGTGTCCCCGCCTGCCAGGTAGGCGGCCCAGATCCCGAACGTGCCCACGGTGATGACGCTGTGGTTGCACTGCGTGAGCAGCGCGAAGTCCTTGGCCGGCGAGGTCTCCACGCCGTCGCCGGCGAACACGACGTCGCCGCGGCAGGCGTCGATGTTCTCGCGGCACCAGGCCATGCCGTTGCTGGCGACCACGAAGACCGGGGCGCGGTGGCGGGCCCGGAACCAGCCCAGGGCCCGCTCCAGGTACCCGCGGTCGGCGACCACGCCCTTCCACACGCGGGGCATGACGTGCACGTAGTCGCCGCGGCGCACGTGGACGCCCACGAAGGTGCCCGGCCGCCGCCCGCCCACCCGCAGCCGCCGCAGAAACGCCTGGGCCTCCTCCCGCACGTGGTCGTGCAGGGTGAACTCGCGCCGGATCTCGTCGCGCACGTGGTGGTAGAAGGTCCAGGAGCAGGGGTAGCCGGTGAGGCGCACGTACTCGCCCGCGATGTGGCGGTGGCGGTCCTCCATCCAGTCGTTCAGGGGGTAGTTCCGCCAGGGGATCCTGCCGGCCGCGCTGTGGTGCAGGACGGGGAGGCTGATCCGGAAGATGGGCGCCAGCGCGCGGTGCATCTCGGCCGGGATGAAGGCGGGCCGCCCGTTCATCTTGGCCAGGGCGTACAGGGTGGCGTACTCCCCCATCTGGTTCCCCAGGCGCCCTTGGGCGTTGATGGTGAACATGCCGCCCCGGGGCAGAGATCTGGGGAGCAGGACGACGCGGCCCGAGTAGGCCCGGGGGCCGGGCACCACGGCCAGGCGCCAGTGGCAGTGGAAGACGGTAGACGCCACGACGACGATGAAGAGGAAGTGGACGGTGGAGAAGGAAGCGCAAGTGGCCCAGGATCTCGCGATGGCTGCAGGGAGGAGGGAGGACCCGGTCAGGACGGGTGGGCAGGCGCACGTGAGTCTCACCCACCCTCCAATGGTTCATTCCTCACACAAGTCATCCCAGCCTGTCTAGCGGGGTCCTGCGCGTCCTGACCAGCTTTCTGTTCTCTTCTGTATCTGCGGTTTCCCTGTGGCCATTCCAGCGGCCACAGCTCAGGAGTCTCATGGGCCCGTGTGGGAGGAAGCCCTGGATTGGGGGGGGGGGGGCACTCTTCATCATCTGGCTTTTGTCCTCCCCTGCTCCAGGCATCCCATCTCTCTCCCCGCCAGCTCCCCTCAAACGTCAGGGTGCTGTGGGTCTTGCCTCAGCTCTCCTCCTCCCACATTCCGAGGCTCCTCACTTTATTAATCTGACCCCTGTGGGAAATCTGAGCACTCCTGGGCCCTCCTCAAATGTCGCTTGTTCAGCGTGGGTCCCCAGCAAGGTCAGCTGGCTCTTCCACAGCAAGGCTAAGTGTGACCTCACATTCCACCGGGGTGTACGAGGAGTGCCCTGCCCACTGCTCTGGTTTCCAAAGGGGGAGCCCTTCTGCTCACGTGCCTCCTGACAACTCTGTCCCAATCCTTATCACACCAGCTGCCAGCTCGGGGCCTGCCTGGGGGGTCCTACATGGAGGACTCAGGTCTCAGGCTCTAGCCAGCTTGTGGGGCTGGCCAGGTCCCAAAGGCAGAGGGGGTGAGCGGAGCCGGGACTAGAGCCTGGGCTACCGGGGAAGAGGGAGCCGCTCAGGACAAAGGTACCCACCAGCCAGGCGTGTGACCCGTGCAACGGCCCACGGCCTGCACTCAAAAGGACCCCGCGCTTCACCTGGCTGGCTCAGTTGGTACAGCGTGCAACTCTTGATCGCGGGGTTGTGAGTGTGAGCCCCGTGTCGGGTGCAGAGTTTACTTGTTTTAAAAAAAACAAACCGGGGGGGGGGGGGGTGCTGCACTTGGTTTAGTGCTCTGGTCTCACCAGCTACAAAATATCAATAAATGTGAACAAGGCCCCCCATGTTTCCACGTTCCACTGGGCTCTGCAAATCAGGCAGCCGGCCCTGCAGCCACCCTCTTCCAGGAATCTCAAGAGCTCCCTCTCCTGGCTTTCTCTCAGCCTGAACAACTAGAAAGCCACAGAAAAACAGCGAATTAAGGCTGCTGCTTCTGTGGTTCCTGCCACACACCAGGCACTGGCCCCAGACTTACCATCTCAGTCCGCAATTCCTTGTTGGCCACTTTCCTCCAGTTGGGTGGCCAACCCCCCACCCGAATTGAACTCATCCGGGGACAAAACATGGCCTGAACTGACCCGCGGCTATTTGTAGACTTTGCTCAATCTGATGTCCGTGTGTTTTGCTACAGAAACAGTAACGTTAGGAGTGGCTGGTTGGCTCAGTCGGTTAAGTGTCTGACCTCGGCTCAGGTCACGATCTCCAGGTTTGTGAGTTCGAGTCCCGCGTCGGGCTCTGCGCTGACAGCTCAGAGCCCGAAGCCTGCTTCGGATTCTGTATCTCCGTCTCTCTTCCCCTCCTCCGCTTTCACTGTCTCTGTCTGTCTCAAAAATCAATACACATTGAAAGAAAGAAAGAAAGAAAGAAAGAAAGAAAGAAAGAAAGAAAGAAAGAGTTGGATTATGGGATGCTGCCCAGATCCCGCAGGGGAGTTACCTAACATACAGTCTAGGGACCCCATTACGGTGCCAACACACAGGTTCTGAAACGTGTCTGGTCTAAAGAGTTTCAGAGTTTCAGAGAGGAAACTGAAAGCCTGTCTTCGCTCATTTAATCCTCTTGATCTCCTGCGAGGAAGGCACACTGTTATGCTCATTTAACAGATGAGGGCACCCTAGCACAGGGAGGTTGAGAAACCTGCTTTAGGGGCGCCTGGGCGGCTTGGACTCTTGGTTTCGGCTCAGGTCGGGATCTCACGGTTGGTGGGTTTGAGCCCCGCATCGGGTTCCGCGCTGGCAGTGGGGAGCCTGCATGGGATTCTCTGTCTCTCTCTCTCTCTCTCTCTCTCTCTCTCTGTCCCTCCCCCCCCCACACACACACACACTCACTCTCTAAATAAATAAATAAATATTTAAATATTTAAAAAAAAGAAAAGAAAAGAAAAAGAAACCTGCTTTAGGTCATGCAGCTAGGAGAGAGGCAGAGCGTGAATCTGAACCCAGGCCGTGTGGCTCAGGAATCTGTGCTGTCAGTTACTGTCCTGGATTTTTCGAGAATTCCTCAGGGAGAGCCCTCAGCCGCACACTCTCAGTCCAGCCAGACGTGGAATGTGACCTGCCTTGCCTTGTGGGGCCTCTGCCGTGTCTGGGCCGCCCAGGTAGGGGCAAAAGATCTCCGCAAGCCCAGAGCTGTGGGTCCCACACTGCTGGGCCGAGTGAGCTGTGCCCTGGGGGTGGGGGTGGGGGTGGGGTTCTGCTTCCTCCTCTCGGGATGAAAGTGCCCAATGCTTGAGGAACCCCTTCTCCTAAATAAATAAATAAATAAATAAATAGGTAAATAAGTAAGTAAGTACTATGAAAACCAAAAGGGAGGAAGAAAGCCTCCCTCCAGGTCACATTACTTTAAGAAACTTCTTGTCCCCGGATGGGGAGGAAAGTAAAATGCGACCTAAACTTCCTGGAATTTTCTCTGGCAGCCAAACTAGCCTTTTGCGCTGGCCTTGCCCTCTGCCCGCGTCGCTCCAGCCCCCACGATGATGCTCGGGTGGCTTGCGGTGTGTCCCCACCGCTTTCGGGTCTCAGCCCGGATGTCCCCTCCGGACCCCCACCCCCCCACCCCCACCTCCCTGCTCGCTTTTGTTCCGCAGCGCTCGCCACCTTCCTCGCCACCTTCCGCCATCCTCTGGAGCAGAATTACTTACTACTTGCCCGAAGCGATCGCTCTTCTCTCTGGACTGTAAGCCTGGCTGACAAGGGCGGGGAGGTTTGTAGGAGTTCGCGGAGGTAGCTTCAGCGGGGTGTCTGCACACAGGGGGGACTCTGGGGCGCACTTGCGGGATGGATTCGTGCAGTGATGTTACCCTGTCGCTCACACCGCCGTCCCAGAACCGGTATGCGCCCTGTGATCTAGGGGTGTCTCTGCCCCCGATCTCCTTCTCTCGCGGTTAACTGCTCCTCCGGGCTTAATTTCAAATCCGATGTCCTTGTCCTGGCTCCCGACTCGTGCAGGCGGGTGAGGGCCACCCGGAACGAGAATCACACAGCCCCTTGGCTGTGCTCTCCCGACCCCAGGACAGGGTCCCGCCAGCGGACCCCCAAATCCCTGTCAGGGTCGGGTCCTCGTGGCACCGAAACGAAGGCACTCAAGGGCGCGGCAGCAAATATCTGTGCCCTACCCTCTCGAGACTCCCCCGCCCCAGCTTTTCTCAGCGGGAAGTGAAGGACAGCCTTATTTTTCTAGTCAAAACCATCGGGTTGTCAGTCACATCAGCATGACAATTTCCGTGAGTGAAGTGTTGAGGCCTCGCAGGAAAGGCCTTTCCGCTTTGAGCTGGGGTCCCTGCTTCCTCCCTCCGACGCTAGGTCCTAGGTCGAGGGACTCTTATCCCCTCTCCTCCTTCCCCACCCACCATCTCAGAAAGCGGCCCAATTCTTTGGGTTTCCCGGTGGCTGTCCAGATCCCCCCCAAAGCACCGATTTTTGGGGTTTGAAAATGACTGACCTTCATCCTCAGTTCACCCACAGCTGACAGAAGGTTCCAGAGGGGAGGAGGCTCTGGCTGGGGGATCCCCCTTCAGTGTGGGCCAGGGGCCGCCCTGAAGCCGCCTGGCCGGTCAGCCCCTTCCCTTCCCCATCGATTGCACCACCACGTGGTGGGCTCAGCCCAGCGGACTGCCTGCCCTTGGGAGTCCTGGGGCAGGGGTCTAAGTGTGAGTGCGGTGGGGACCCGAGACCCGGGAAAGCCCACCTGGCCGGCTGTCCCATCCTACCTGCCTTGAGCCTCCTGGGCCAGCCTGCTCGGGGCTATCCCCCTCCGGCGATGTCCTTGGCGCTCCACATAGTCCTGGGTGGCGGGCTGGCTGGGGTCCCTGTGGGGAGAGCGTGGCTGCGGTTGGCGAAGGGGATTGGGGCGGGGGGGGGGGGAGGTTGGGGGGAGCGGTGGTGGTGTTGGATTCTGCGGGCTCTGCTCTGAGCTCCCGCCCAGAACCCCCACTAGCCTGGGGCCTGGCGACAGCCACTCAGCACTCACTCCTGAGAGCCCACGCCGCCGCCGAGCTCCCGCGGGACGGGAGAGCACGGGAGGAACGCACCGCAGAGGACACTCTTCTTGGGTGCAGGTTTGGCCAACATCAGGGGCAAAGGGCAGGGTGTGTGCAAAAAAGCCAGGGAAAAGTAGCCTGGGTTCCAGGCGGACCCCCACACCGCCCAGCCAGGGGGGCCTACTGTGGGTCCGGTGGAACACAGCTAGGCTTTTCTCCTTATGGCGGGGGGGGGGGGGGGGGGGGGGGGGCGCGGGAGGTATGTTCCGGTTCCCAGACGGGTAGGGACAGGAGGCTGGACATCTGGGTTCCCAGATGGCCAGGGGCTGGCTTCTGGACCCCTCAGGAACACCGGGGGACTCACGGCCTGGCCATCCAAGGTGCTAGGGTCCAGAAAGTGGTACCCCATGAACCACCCAGGTCAGAAAGGAGAGGTAGGAGGTGGGGGCCAGGCCCTTAACAAGGCTGGCGGTAACGGACGGACGGGGCAAATGCCGCTGCCGCCAGTGAGCAAAATGGCGCCAGGCCCCTCGGGAGGGGCGGAGGGTGACGCCGGTCATCCGGGGCAGGGGGACGTGGTCTCTGCACATGACAACTGTAGTGGGGACACCCGGGGCTGTGAAAGCAGGCTGGGGGAGGATGGGACCCCACCTGCACCCCCAGACGCCTCACAGACTCCCAGGCTGGGAGCAAGCTAAGGGCGTGGACAGTGGGGCCCAGAAAGGCTCTAAGACCCCCCAAACCTGAGGAAGTTCCTCACTAGGGGCTGCCAGCCCTGGAGCGGGAAACCAGGGGGGCATTTCAGCACCCGAGTCCTTCCCAGCTCTTGCCATCCCAGGGTCTGGACTTCGGGCCCCCTTGGACGCCTGGGAATCTGGCCCTGCCCTGTCCTGCCTCTCTCTCTGCCCGCTTCCTCAGCACCTGCCACCCCCCACATCCGTTCCCCTTTCTAATCTGGGGACCTTAGGGGGGGCGGACAATGTGGGAGCTCTGCTCTCCCGACCCTGAGGCCTAGGATGGCAGGCGGGAGTGGGGAGGGCTGAGATTATAAGAAAGTCCTCAGAAATCCAAGTACAGGGTTCTCCCACCGTGAATTCTAAGGGGGACTCGTGCACCAGCTTTCTTAACCCTGCTTTTCAGCTCCAGAGTGACCTAGGGTTCTAGTCCCCGGGTGTCCCCCCTCCGGTTCCTCAGCATACTTCTCTGGGCTTGGCACCTGGGTGGGAAAGGGTTAAGGCAGGGTGGAGGCTGGGGGTGGGTGGCAGTGGAGGCCGCTGGGTTGTTTGGCGATAATCCCCCTCCGTGCCCTGGGTGTGGAGAACAAGGTTAGGGCCCCACGTGGGAAAGGGCCTCTGCTCTGATCCTCGTGGGCTGGGGGCCTGGCCTCCCGCTTCTGATCCCCTGCCGAGCTCCTCCCCCAGCCCCCTCCCCTCCCCTCTTCTCTCCCCCCCCCCCCCCATGGGCCAGGCAAGCCAGGCTGTCTGCTCTCTGCTCTCCTCCTGCTCCCTGGGTATCTCCGAGCCTCAAGGTCTGCCTGTCTGTCTGACTGTCTGCCTGGGCCCCAGGCTCCCGGGCACTCCATCCCCTCCATTCCCTGTGGATCTGGGTGCCCGGCCGCTCTCCATCTGGGCCTTCTGGCCTCCCCTTGTGTCCAGTCCTCTCTCCTCATGGCTCCTTCTCTGCACCTGGCCCTTCCCTTACACTTGTGTCCCCTCCTGCCTGTCTTCGGCTGTCTGTGCCTCTGTCCCTTTGTCTCTGAGTTTCATCTGTCTCCCAATGCCCCTCCCCCTGGTGCCCTCTCTAGGATTCCCCCTCTGTCCCCACCCCTGCCCTCTCCCCAGGGCCCCCTGCCCCTCGACACTGACGATAGCTCTGGGGTGTTAAGCTACGGATTAGTTCAGGCAAAATTCTCAATTTTGCTTGCGTTCTTTTCCCTTTGGGTTATGTAAACAGTAATTCTCCCCAGATGGAACTATTTTCCTCGCTCAGAAGCAGCCGGGCAGGGGGGCTTGGGCAGGGCCAGGGGTGGAATGCTAGGGATCCTCAGAGAGCCTGCGGGAAGCGGGGGTGGAGGGTGACCGATGACCCTCAGCCTGGTCACTCCTCCCCTCTCCTCCTCTCCAGGTACTTGCTCTGCTAGGACCATGTCCGTGACCTTCGCCCTCTTGCTCCTCCTGAGCCAGGCCACCGCAGACCCGTGTTACCATCCAGGTGGCCGCCCCCGCTTCTGCCTCCCACCGGTGACCCAGCTGGCTGGCCTGGCGGCCTCCTGTCCCCAGGCCTGTGCCCTCTCCCTGGGGGCGGACCTCAGCCCCCGGGCCACCTGCAACGGGAGTCTGACCCTGGCCCTGGGTGGCCCCTTCCTCCTGACGTCCGTCAGCCTACGCTTCTGCACGCCAGGATCCCCAGCCCTGGTCCTGTCTGCTGCCTGGGCCACCGGAGGCCCCTGGAGATCACTGTGGCGCAGACCCGCCTGGCCTGGGGCCTTGGGGGGGCCCGAGAAGGTGACCTTCCGAGCCCCGCCGGGCCCTAAGTCCAGCGTGGTGGTCAGTCACCTCCGCGTGGAGTTCGGGGGCCGGGCGGGGCTGGCGGCAGGTGGCGTTCGAGGCCGCTGCCAGTGCCACGGCCACGCTGCCCGCTGTGCTGCCCGCGCCCGGCCGCCCCGCTGCCGCTGCCGCCACCACACCACCGGCCCAGGCTGCGAGAGCTGCCGCCCGTCCCATCGAGACTGGCCCTGGCGGCCCGCCACGCCCCAGCACCCCCACCCCTGCCTGCGTGAGTCCTGGGCCCCCCTCTTCCTGCCCCCACCCACCACTCGGCCCCCGAGGCTCTGGCAGTAGCAGCCGGTCCCTGGTCCCTGCGGGCAGTGTGCTCGCCCCTTGCGAGCCCGAGCAGGGCTTGCTCCTTGCTTCACCCCTACTGCTCCTGAGCGGATCCCCCGTTCGCCTCCCCCACAGCCTCCCCCCGCCCCCCCCAGGCTCCTCCCCCCCCGCCCCCCCCCCCCCCCGCAGGCTCCACCTGCCTGCCACTCTCTGCTGCCCACTGGGAGCTCCAGTCTCTCCAGCCTCTGCCCCTCACACCATTATGATGCCGCTGCTGCAGGTGCTCCAGTGATATTTACCCAATGGTCGTGGGGAACAGGGCAGCGGGACTTTTCCCGAGTCACCAAACCAACCACATGGGGGAAGTATTTATTCATGAACACATATGTACCCATCGCCTGCTGGGTACCAGGCAGGCTTGTCATCGGGTCCCTTGCACGGATGAGGAGGCTGAGGCTGGAGGGGAAGAAGGCCCCTGCCCAAGCACACACAGCTAGGGAGCGGCAGGGTCAAGAATCTGAGCCCGGGAAGTCCCGCTCTGGGGTCTTGGCTCCTGTCAGGTGCCGTCACACTCGGTGCCCCAGGGTGGCAGATGGGCACTCGGGCTCAGCGGCGGGCCGGCCGGCCTGGGCTCAAATCCCAGCTCCTCTGCTCCATGGCTGTGTGACCACAGGCAAGTGACCTGACCTCTCTGTGCCTCCGGTTCCTCTGCCTGTCAAGCGGGGCTGGTAACAGCACTTCTACAGGCCGTGGTGAAAACCCAATGAGTTGATATGCATAGAGTCCTTACAATAAAGCTTAGCATATGGTACCTGGCGCCAAGGAAGACCTCACTGCGGAATCGCCAATGTTACCACTCCCCGGATGAAGAGGGTGGGGGCCCGAGGGGCCGCCCCACTTGCTTTTAAGTCTCGACGCTAGCAAGCGGCGGTGCCGGGACTGGACTCGGGAAGACAGACCTTCCTAGATAACGGGCGATCCACCGGGCCATCCGGCTAGCCCGGCAAGCTCCAGGCCTGCTCCACACCTTCCCTGCCTCCACCCTCCCTCGGGTTTTTCCAGGCGGGAGATTCCAGGGTCTGGGCCCTGCCCTGCCCATGTGCCAGCTGCCCCTCTTCAGAGACAGCCCCCTCTCTTCTGCCTCCGGCCTCTGCCACCCTGCCTGATGCTGTGCGTTTGTTACCAGGCCCCGCACCAGGCCCCGGGAGGTAGCTCCACTCCGCTCTACCAGCCAGATCTGAGCCCTGAGGGGAGACTCACGTTGTCTGGGGGCGGGCTGGGGGTCGTCCTGGACAGGGCCTGGGAGCGGGGGAGGCCTTCTGTCTGAGGGTCACCATACGGCCCCAGGCCGAGCGTGGCGCCGGCACTCTGAATCTGGGCAAGAAGCCGACGGTGTCATGAGGAAGCAGGGTCTGGGCGCACAGGATGGGACTAAGTCCTGTGGCAGAGCCGCGGGTTTGACCGACGGGGGTGATCTGAACCCCTTCCCGTCACCGGAGTTTTCCGGGCGCAAGTGAGGTGAAGTGATCACCCTCAGGTCAGAAGGAATCCAAAGCCAGATTCTTCCCACTGATAATCTAAAGAGCACCAGCCGCCTCCAGGCTCATGGAAACCCTGGGGGAGAAGGACTGAGGTCCCCAGTGGATGGGAGGAAGCCACGGTTTTGAGAGGGGCCTCATTTTCCCAAGAACGCACCGCTGCCTCAGTTTCCTGACCTTCCTACCGCTTCTCCGCGTTCTCGGGCCTTGCCAGCCCAGGCCCCTCCTTAAATCTCTCCAAAGAACGGCCCGCGAACCCCTGAGTCAGCATCTCGCTCGCCAGAACCACAGATCCCTGGGGGTGCGCCCGAGAAGCTGTTTCCTGGTAACTGTGAGAGGCAGTAAGGTTCGACGCCCACTGCCTCCCTGACCAGAGCCCCCCAGGAAGACACACACCGCACAGAATCCTCGCGCGGGGCCTGCTTGCGCGGTGCACAGACTCGAGCCAGGCCTGGGTGCCGACCCTGCCCCTGCCACCCCCTCAGCTGTATTACTTTGGAAGCCGTGAACCTCACAGAGCCGTTCCAAGAACGAAATGTGCAGCACCGGGCGCGCAGAAACTCCCCACAGGCAAGGGCAGGCTCTGGGTCAGGCCCCGGGTCAAGAACTTCACATCCTTTTGGTTTCCTTTAAGCCTCCGGAAGTAGTAGACATCGGAACTGTCATCTTACGGCAAAGGAGGCTGAGCTGCAGAAAAGTCATTTGCTCGAGGAACACAGTGGGGAGCGGACGTGCGGGGTCTGACTCCACAGCCCGTGCCCGCAGCGCTCCGTGCTGAACCCCAGCGTCTCAGGGACATTCGGGCGGTCCATCGGGCCCCTCGGGGTTACCCACTTCAGTCCAGTGCACCCCAAGATGAGAACGAGGAGGTTCGGGGAGCCCGGGGCCCAGAGCAGCAAGGCCGGGCCTGACGCGCGCCTGCTCCGTCCTCTTTCTAGCCTGTTCCTGCAACCAGCACGCCCGACGCTGCAGGTTCAACTCGGAGCTGTTCAGGCTGTCTGGCGGCCGGAGCGGGGGCGTCTGTGAGCGGTGCCGCCACCACACGGCTGGGCGCCACTGTCACTACTGCCGCCCGGGGTTCTGGAGGGACCCCGGCCAGCCTATCACCAGCCGTAAGGCCTGCAGGGGTGAGTGTAGCCTGGAGCGGGGCCTAGGAAGAGAGGCGGGCGGGACCTGACTCCTGGGTCTGAGGGAGGAGGGGGCTGGGCGATTGGGAAGGAGCACCCGGGGCCCAGACACTCCAGATCCCCGGCCCCTCTCCTCACGCAGCCTGCCAGTGTCACCCTATTGGGGCGACGGGTGGCATCTGCAACCAGACCAGCGGGCAGTGCTCCTGCAAGTTAGGGGTCACCGGCCTGACGTGCAACCGCTGTGGTCCTGGCTACCAGCAGAGCCGCTCTCCCAGGATGCCCTGCCAGCGTGAGTCATGAGGGGCAGGGCCGCCTGTCCTAAGTGGGACGGGAAGGGGACCTCTCACATCTCCAGCGGGGCAACAGACGCTGGGTCCCTGGGGGGAGGTGGGGCCTCAAACTCCAGGCCCCTCAGTCTTGGGAGGGAGGAAGCCCGGAGCCCGGACTCTTGTGTCCCAGGGAGGAGGGGCCTGGGAGTCTAGATTCCCAGATCCAAAGGAGGAAGGGACTAGGGACCAACTCCAGGTCCTGGAGGAGGAGGGCGAAGGGCGCTTAAGGGAATAGACACGGGGGGTCTGGATTCCTGTTGGGGGGGACCCCTAAGGTTAAATTTCTCCTCTCTCACAGGAATTCCAGAGGCGACGACCCCCCTTGCTCCTACCCCTGGCGCTTACAGCTCCGGTAAGGCCCGTGTGGAGAACCCTGGCAGCAAGCGGGATCGGGGATGGGCTGCTTGGGCCCCCAGGTGGGGGATAACAGGGGTGGCCCACAGAGCCCAGTCCCCAGGGTTGGGGCACGCCCCCCCTCCGGTGTCCGTCAAGATGGCACGCGGGGCTGGGCAGGGGGTAGAATGCTGTGGTCCAGGCTTCGGGAGCCCACTGCAGATGGCCTGACCCTCCCAGACCCTCAGTGTCAAAACTACTGCAATGTCTCGGACACCAGGGTATACATGAGCCTTTGGAGGTATTGCCAGCAGGACTACGGTGAGTGCTGGGGAGGAAAAAAAAGGCTGGGGGCTGGCCAGGTGTTCTGATGCCCTCCTCTTTCTCTGGGCTTCCCAGTTCTCATCTAAAGTGGGAAGGGCGGGGGGGCTCTTAAAGGACCCTTCCTGATCTAGGACCTAACGGGACAGAAGATAAATGGGGGGCAGGGGCAGTGGAGTGGGGGGCGTTCCCTATCTTCCTCTGTCTCCTCTTCCCCCACCTTCTCTTGGCCTTCAGACTTTCGCTGTCTCCTTCAGCTGGACATCTTGGAGGGAGACAGCTGGCCTCTTGGGGATGGAAGGAGAAAGGGGAACTGGTTGAATGGATGGTCTTGCCTATCTTCGACGCTTTCCGCCTCCCATCGGGGTCCTAGATTCTGTGCCCTAGCCCCACTCTCGCAGAGACGCACCCCGAAGTGCCATAATCCATCAGTCCACACCAGCCCCGTGACCTCAGAGATCTCTTAGATACTCAGGAGTCCAGCCCAGCCCATGACTTTCCGCGATGGTGTAAGACCCCCCCAGGCCTCTCCTCCCTGAGGATCATCATCCTCTGGTCCTAGCCACTAGTGTCCTAGGACTTGGAAGGTGGAAACTTCTCATCCTGCCTCCCACAGAGATCTTCTGCCCTACAGACTTAGCTTGCCAGCCAGAGTCCTTCCCCTGACATGTCTCGCCTCGGCCCTTCAGCGATTACATGTTTCTGAATCACCACCAGTAGGACCTCAGGTTCTAGGTTATGACCTCCTTCTGGCCCCCAGATTCGTCCCAGAGCGCCCCCCCCCCCCCCCCAGCAATACCCTTTCCCAAGGGCTCTGCTTCTGACATCTTTCACGCTGCCACATTAGAGACCCTGGACCTGCCTCTTCTGCCTTGCTCCCGGCCACACCCACTGTAGGGTCCCCTTAGTCCTCTCCTACGCCCAATTCGGGCATCTGCTACTCCCAGTATGAACCCCAAAGGGCCCCACCTGGCATGTCCCATGCTCCTGGGTTCCTCTCTCAGTCTGGCCTCCATAGTTACAACCCTCGAACCCCACCTGGCACTCCCTAAGCCCCACCGTCGTCTCCCCCACGCCGGGCCAGACCCCCAGACAGCCCACCCTCAAACGTTCAAGGTCTCTCTCCTTCCTAATGGTATCCTGGGAGCCCTCCCGGGGATCCTGCCTCCCCCCCCCCCCCGCACCAACACCGACCCCACGCCACCCCAGGGGCTCCCCCCACACCCTGCCCGGGCCTGACGGCAGCCCTCCCCGCAGTTCTCCGCGCCCAGGTCCTGGCGTCAGAGGCGGCGGGCCCGGCGTGGCAGCGGCTGGCCGTGCGCGTGCTGGCCGTGTACAAGCAGCGGGCGCGGCCCGTGCGTCGCGGTGGCCAGGACGCCTGGGTCCCCCGCGCCGACCTGGCCTGCGGCTGCTTGCGCCTGCGGCCCGACACCGACTACCTGCTGCTGGGCAGCGCGGCCGGCGGCCCCGACCCCGCGCGCCTGGTCCTCGACCGCCACGGCTTCGCGCTGCCCTGGAGGCCACGCTGGGCCCGGCCTCTGCGGCGGCTGCAGCTGCAGGAGCGCGCCGGGGGCTGCCGCGGCCTGCGACCCCCCACCCCGAGCCCGGGGCCCGAGCCCTAGAGCCCCACCTGCTCGGCCTCCGCAGCCGACGACGACGACGACGACGACGACGACGACGACGACGGAACTTGGGAGCGACCGCGAGCTGAACCTTCTACTTCGACGGCGCGTCCCTCAGCGAGCCAATCAGGCGCCGTGGAGCCGCTGACGTCACTGGCACGCGCCAGGCTGGAGGGACCCTTCAGCGCAGGCGGCAGGCCGGGAGCCCGGCTTTTGGCCTCTTGCGAGGACATTTGGCCTGTGATCTGGGCAGCCAGTCCCCTAAATAAAGTCTCAACCCTCGGGGAATTTTGGCCACAGACACCTGATATGTGCTGGGAGGGCCTGGGAGGGGCAAAATGAGGAAAACGTGCGGAGCTGAAGTATGGCAGTGCCCCCTGACAAAATGCCAAACCCAGCGAAAGGGCTGGAAAGACATCACTATGTATGTGCTGGTCAGATTTGTGTTGCCTGACGATTGGCCAGAAGCCAGTGGGAGGGAGGGTGGGTTGAAATGGCGGGAGATGCGCCAGAGGAAAAGGACAGCAGTGCCGGGTTTCCAGAAAGTTCCACCTTTAGGAACATTGTATTCCTGATGGCCCCTAGGATAGTCTCTGAGAAAGGAACAAAGGGACTTGAAGTGAATATCCAAAGAGGGTTCTGACTGAGGTTCATCTGGTCTTGAAGTACAGCCTAAACCCTTTCTGGAGAGAATAGCCAATTGGGAGCCACAGAGTGGTATGGGCATCACTTGGTGCTAAGCAGAATTTTTTCTTAAATTTTTTTTACATTTATTTATTTTTTGAGAGACATAGAATTACAGAGCACAAGTTGGGGAGGGGCAGAGAGAGAAGGAGACACAGAATCCGAAGCAGGTTCCAGGCTCTGAGCTGACAGCATAGAGCCTGACGTGGCGCTCAAACTCATAAACCATGAGATCATGACCTGAGCCGAAGTCAGACGCTTAACCGACTGAGCCACCCAGGCGCCCCGCTGCTAAGCAGAATTCTATTCCCACTCAACAGTTGGGTCCCTACGGGCCACAGGGGTGGAGCTAAAAAAAAAGCAAGAAGCAGTAAGTACCATGGAATGGAAGGTTGTCATAGCCTAGAACTTTCCTCGCCACCTCACCTCTGCCCCCTGCAGCCACAGTCAACAACAATTTCAAATTTGGGTGATCCTTGCAGGAGAGTCACCGAGGGAATGCTCTGAGGGAGTCTCAGAGGAAGGGATGTGACTTACCATCCACTGGGGCCTGGAGAGCAACCCTGTTCCTTCCCTGAGAAGAAAGAAGCCCTCTCAGCCAATGGAGAGTCAGGATGGGCCATGATGTCATTGGGTGCTAGGAAGAGAGGACGGGCCCTCCAGCCAACAAAAAGGAAGGAAATGGCCCACTCCGCCCGCATGTCCTGTCCATCTGCAAATCCTGTACCCTCCATCCACTACATATGTTCGTAATTCAGCCATTTTGACCATGTCCACTGCCACCACGTGGTCCAAGCCCCCACCATTGTTCTCCTGGGTTATTACGGTAGTATCCATGCTGGTCTCCCCTCTCCCCCCACTACTTAGAGTTTTCTTCGGACAGAACCAGGATGGTGGCTTTAAAACCCAAGTCAGGGGCACCCCAGTGGCTCAGTCGGTTGAGCGTCCGACTCTTGATCGAGATGGAGCCTCACGTTGGGCTCTGCGTTGACAGCACAGGTCTTGATGTCAGGGTCGTGAGTGCAAGCCCCACAACGGGCTCTACGAGGGGGGTGAAGCCAATTACAAAAAAACAAACAAACAAGAAAAATCTGGATGTAGTCAAGCCACCTGGAACCTCCTGGCTTTCCTCTCCATCATCCATAGAGTGCATCAGGATGGAAGCAGGTAAAGAGAAAAGGCCCAAAGTCCCACACAGCTGACTTATAAGGGTTATTTTCCAAAAACTGCTATACAATCCCTCTGTTCTTATCTCATTGGCCAGAATCTGGTGATATGACGACACCTAGCTGCAAGAGAAGGTGGAAAAACAACTTTTAATGCTGTGCTGTCTTGGAGCCAGCTAAATAGGGTGTTTTACTATCAAAGAAAGAGAAAAAGAAAGAATGTTTCGGACAATCGGCCAACCTGACTTTAGGCCAGACCCTTAGCCAATCAGAACCCAGAACCCAGAGTATGCTATGACATCATGAAGTGCTAGGCAGAACAGCCTTTTTTTTTTTTTTTTTTTTTTTTTTTTTTTTAGGCAGAGCAGCCTTTTGGCAATTCCAGGAAAAGAGAGGCTGAGATTCAAAGGAGTCTGGTCATGGCATTGCATTCCACCTCCTGCCGTCCTGACCTTGGATTTGCATCTGTTTTGTTCCATGTTGTAACCACAGCCCCTAGAACACAATAGGTACTCAAATTATTTGTTGAATACATAGGTTGGTCCTATTATCCCCCTTATACAGATGAAGAAATTGAGGCTCCTGGGGCTGGTGGGGGGCGGACTCCATGTTGAGGTGAGGGCAGAGATTCAAACCCAGGTGTGTTTAGGTTTGGCCAGCATTCCTTTTTTTTTTTTTTTTTTAATTTTTTTTAACGTTTATTTATTTTTGAGACAGAGAGAGACAGAGCATGAACGGGGGAGGGTCAGAGAGAGAGGGAGACACAGAATCTGAAACAGGCTCTGGGCTCTGAGCAGTCAGCACAGAGCCCGACGCGGGGCTCGAACTCACGGACAGTGAGATCGTGACCTGAGCCAAAGTCGGATGCCTAACCAACTGAGCCACCCAGGAGCCCCAAGGTTTGGCCAGCATTCCTAGCCATCTCTTCCAAGAGTCTTAGCAACTGTCACACAACAAGCAGCAGGTCTTCAAACTTCGTTCTTTAGAGCCGAGCTGTGTGATACAGTAACCACTAGCCACATTGGGCTATTTAAGTTTAAGTTGATTAAAATGAAATAAAATTTAACCTTCGGTTCCTCAGTTGCATTACCCACAGCTCAAGTGGCTGATGGCTAGCCTCCTGGAGACAGCAGATCTAGAACATGCACTAACCGCACAGAGCCTGCTTGGGATTCTCTCTCTCTTTCTCTCTCTCTCTCTCTCCCTCTCTCTCTGCCCATCCCATGATCTCTCTCTTTCTCAAAAGAAATAAACTTTAATGTGTGTGCATGCGTGTGTGTATTTAAATGCCCGGTGGCCACAGCTCCCTCAGGAAAGGAGAGCCCAAAAGACAGACAGAACACAGATCTGGAAGAATTTGCTGGGCTCCCCCAAGAGAGCGGAAGCTGCGAACAGCTCTCTCTCCCTGCTCTCAAGGCGAGGAGGTGAAGAGAGGCTGTGGGAACCATCCAGGCCTGGAGAGTCCTGGCCCTGTCGCCTCCCACCCAGGGGTCAGGGAGGCAGGAGATGAAACTGAGGACCGAGGTGAGCTCCATATGTTCCCTATGACCCAAACTTTGTTCCCAGCGACCGAGACAAATAGGCGTGAAATCCACATCTGGGACCCACCTCCGGCCTGGCCATTCCCTCCGCCTCCGGGCAGCGAGCCCAGTCTGTCTGTGTGCTATCGTGGAGGCCACACAGGTGGCTTCCAGAACTCAAAGGAGCCTCCTGCCCACCTCACCATTGCTGATGGCTTCCTAGAAGAGTAGACTCCTGCAGTATCCAAGAGACTGAGTAAGAATTTGCCCAGCAGAGAAGAGAAAAAGAGAACCCCAGTTAGAGGCAACAGTTGGCGCAAAGTTCTTGAAACCAGAGGGCCTTGTGTGGTTAGACCAGAGAAATTAGGCTGGGGATTGGCGGTAGTCGAGGCATATGAGGCCTCTAAGGCCAGGCTGAGGGCCTGTGTGTTTTTTCCGTGGGGCCCTGGGGAGCCCTGGGAGGTCTATGAGCTAAAGAAAGGGGAGAGCCAGTCCCCTAATCACTGAGGTGTTCAGTTCACTGGGAGAGCCCAGAGAGGGCTGTGAACCTAGCCCGGAGATCAGGAAACGTGTCTTAGAGAAAGTGATATTTGAGATAGGCCTTGAAGGACAGATGAAGGATTTGGTCACAACAAGAAAGGCTGAGGGTCGGACACTCTGTCCAGGGGTGCTGGGCATCAGTGGGACCTCTGTGACTAGGGCAGAGGCAGGGTGAGGTCTGGGATCCGTAAAGGGTAGGCCGGAGGCAGAGGGAGAGCCAGGAGGGGGAGGCCAGCAGGGAGAGGGGGAGTTTGGACCTGGGCCTCAATTATGGGGACAGACAAAGGGGAAAATGTCACCTACACCTGGAAGACTTCCTCTCTCTCTCTTTTTTTAAAGTTTATGTATTTATTTTGAAAGAGAGAGAAAGAGAGCAGGAAGGACAGAGAGAGAGAGAGAGAGAGAGAGAATCTCAAGGTGGCTCTGCACTGTCAGCATGGAGCCCGATGTGGGGCTCAAACTCAGGAACCGTGAGACCATGACCTGAGCTGAAATCAAGAAGCCAGGAGGCCCTGTAAGCCTTCCTCTCTCTCTCTCTCTCTTTTTTTAATTTATTTATTTATTTATTTATTTATTTATTTATTTTTTTCAACGTTTATTTATTTTTGGGACAGAGAGAGACAGAGCATGAACGGGGGAGGGGCAGAGAGAGAGGGAGACACAGAATCGGAAACAGGCTCCAGGTTCTGAGCCATCGGCCCAGAGCCCGACGCGGGGCTCGCACTCACGGACCACGAGATCGTGACCTGGCTGAAGTCGGACGCTTAACCGACTGCGCCACCCAGGCGCCCCTTAATTTATTTATTTTTGAGAGACAGAGAGAGATAGAGCTCGAGTGGGGGAGGGACAGAGGGCAAGAGGGAAACACAGAATCCGAAGCAGGCTCCAGGCTCCGAGCGGTCAGCCCAGAGCCCGATGCCGGCCTCGAACCCATGAACCGCGAGATCACGACCTGAGCCGAAGTGGGGTGCTCAATAGACTGAGTCACCCAGGCGCCCACGGAAGCCTTCCTTTTAGTCCCCCCTCCCCTACACAAAAATGTTTTCTCCACCATTTCTCTCATTTCTCTGCCACTGTCTCTATTTTGACTCCATTCCTTCATTTATTCCTTCATTCAACATACTCTCCTGAGGTCTCCCTGGGAAATACTGGGATGGAGACCTGAGTCAGGCCCAGGACTTGCCCTGCAGGGGGAGGGTGTTGTAGGGGAGAGACCTACATACAGTCACATCGGTGTGATGTGTGATAATGGAGACAGCTTGGGGCTTCCCCTGTTAGATCAGAGAAGGCTTCCTGGAGGAGGTGAGGCCCTTGCTGGACCTTGCAGGAAACCCAAGTGTCTCCCAAGCAGATAGGAGGGAGCCAGAGTCGCAAGGGGAGAGACATGGGAAGTATGGTCTCATTCAATCATGTTCGATTTCTCTCCCGAGGAACAGCCCCATGTGCCCTGTGTGGGGCGATGCTGGGGACCCAGAGATGGGTCAGGCCTGGGCCCTTGAGAGAGGACACACAGGAGACAGTCCCTCCTCTAATGGGATCTGTGCTCTAACGGAGGAAGCACAGGGCATTAGGGATGTGCTCAGTAGGCACTGACCCAGCCTGGGGCATCAGGGAGGGCTTCCCGGAGGAGGAGAGCCAACTCTTAGGTAGAGCCTACTCTTCCTGACGTGTCAGGAAGTGAAGTGTCTTGTCTGTCTCTCCCTCCATGTATCTCTGGCTCCGTCATTGCCTGTCTCCGAAAAGTTCCAAGACTTTCTCAGTATTTCTCCCCACCCGTGAGGTCGGCTGCCATAACCAATGACCACAAACTGTGTGACTGAAAACAACAGAAATCTATTCTCTCACAGCTCCGGAGGCCCGGAGGCCCAAATCAAGGTGTCGGCAGGGCCATGGTCCCTCTGAAGGCTCCAGGAGAGGATCCTTCCTCGCATCTCCCAGCTTCTGGTGGCTCCTGGCATTTCTTGGCTTGTGGCCACATCACTCCAATCTGTGCCTCTGTCTTCACGTTGTCATCTCGGATCTCCCTCTGCCTTTCTCTCATAAGGACACTTGTCATTGGATTTAGGGTCCAGGCAGATAATGCAGGAGGATCTGATCTCAAGGTCATTAACTTAGTCACAGCTGCAGAAACCTTTTGGCCAAATTAGGTCCCATTCACAGGTTTGAGGCACCTTCCTTTCTTTCTTCCTTCTTTTCTTTCTTTCTTCCTTCTTTTCTTTCTTTCTTTCTTTCTTTCTTTCTTTCTTTCTTTCTTTCTTTCTTTCTTTCTTTCCTGCTTTCTTTCTTTCTTTCTTTCTTTCTTTCTTTCTTTCTTTCTTTCTTTCATGTGTGTGGGGGGGCACCATCCAACCTACTATATCTTGGATGAGTCGCTTCTCTCTCTCACCAGCCTCAGTGTTTCTATCTGAATAATGGGGCTAATTTTTTTTAATATTATTATTAAAGCATGGGGACAGGATCCAAGGGCAGGAAGAGCTCTATAATGGGGCTAATTTTAACCCCACCTCATGGGGCAGCTTTGAGGGTTGAAAGAAAGCCTACAGGGTGCATGGCATGGCCTGGTGTCTAGAAAACTCCAGTCAGGGCGGCTTTTCTCCATCAGATTTGGGTCCCTCTTCCACGCTTCCTGACGCTTTCCCCACTTTTCTGCATCCATGCCTCCATTGTGTTTCCTCCATTCCTCTTTTTTCTTTTTAAGTGTATTTATTCATTTTGAGAGGGGGGAGGGCAGAGAGTGGAGAGAAAGAGAATCCCAAGCCGGCTCCGCACTGACAGTGCAGAGCCCGACGCGGGGCTCGAACCCACCAACCGCAAGATCGTGACCTGAGCTGAAACATCCAGGGTCGGATGTTTAACCGACTGAGCCACCCAGGCGCCCCTCCCCCCCCTCTCGTCTTTGTTTTCCTCCTCTGCTCCTCCACTTCCTAAGTGGAGAACTCTGGGCAAGTCACTGATGGCTTCTGACCCTTGGTTTCCTCATCTGTAGAATGGGACCACAGCCTCTACCCCACTGGGCGGCTGGGGATTACACGAGCGAGTTCACAGGAAGCCTCAGAACTCTGCCTGGGATGTCGTAGCTGCTTTATGTGCTGGCTGTTATTACTGTAACTTATTATTATTGTTGTTGTTGTTGTTGTTGTTACCGTGTTATCGCCATTGTTTCTTTTGTCTTGCCTCTTTTCCCTGTCTCCATACTTCCCTCAAGCATCTCTCTCCACGTGTCACTGAGTTCCTGAATATGTGTCTCCTTGACCTCAAAGCCTCATGGGGCTTTCAGGGTCCACCTCGCCCCGTTGTTCTGTCTCCCTCTTCTTCTCCCTCTTCTCTCTCGTCGATTCTCTGATGCTTCGAGAGGAGGGGCCTAATCTCTTAGGCTTAGTGAGACTTAGCGACTCACTTCTGAGGGACAGAAGAAAACAGAAGTGATGGTGCGTGGTTTTGGAGATTAGGTCATAGAAGACCTCCCTCTCTCTCTCTCTCTCTCTCTCACAATCACTCACTCTAGGGAAGCCAGAAGTCACGTTGTGAGGCCCACTGGTGGGGAGCCCAGGCCCTCCTGGCAACCGCCGTGTAGGAGAGCTTGGAAGGGATTCTCCAGCCCCAGTCGACCCTTCAGATGACGGCACCCTGGCCCATAGCCTAACTGGACCCTCATGAGAGGCCCTGAGCCGAACCACCCAGCTAAGCCACTCCCAAACTCTAACCCCTCAGAAACGGTGAGACAACAGATGTTTGCTGCTTTAAGCCACTGAGTTTGGGGGAGATTTGTTCCCCCCATATCCCTTGTGGCAATGGATAAGTCATACATACCTTTCTTTCTCGCGTTTTCTCTTCATTTCTGACTCTCTTTGGGCGTCCCTGTCCCCTCCATCTCTAGGTCCTTGGAATGTCCGTTCCCAATTCTCTATCCGAATGTCTGTCTTTCTGCCTCGACTCTCTCCCTTGACGTCCGTTGGATTGTTTCTGGGTCTCTCTCCCTCTGTCTGGGCCCCTGGGTCTCTGCCATCTGGTCCTTTCTGGCTCTCTCTCTTTCCCTGCTGTGTTTCTACTCAGGTGCCTGTGTGTGTGTCTGCCTCTTTCTCTGTGTTTCTCTGTCTCTCTCTTTAGTGTTGGCTGTGTCACTCTGGATCTCTTTTCTATTTCTGTCTCCCCCCCTCTGGCCTTGCCTGGCGTCTCGTTCTGGCATCTCCGACCTGCTGGGTGGATGGGGCTCTCTGTTGCTATAGCTAAGTGTGTATCCGTATTTCTTGCTCTGCCTCCATCAGTATCTCTCTCTCTCTCTCTCTCTCTCTCTCTCTCTCTGTATCACTTTCCGCGTCTTTCTACCTGGATCTCTCTCTCAGCGTGTCTCTCTCTCTCTCCCTCCCTCCTGGCCTCCCCATCTCCAGCCGGCGGTCTGCCCCCCGCCCTGGCGCCCCGCGTCCATCTCGGGCTCCCTTTCCCTTCCCAAGCCTCTGCAGTTCTCCGACCTCACCTCCGGCTCTCTCGCCTCCGCCTCCCCGGCTCCTCCTCCCCGCCTCTCGGTCCCTCTCCAGGTCTCTGCCTCCCCCTCCTGGTCAGCCGCCCGCACCGCACCCCGATCTCCCAGGGGATCCCTCAGCCGGGTTAAGGCAGCCCCCAGCCGAGGCCGAGCGGGGCGGGGGGCGGGGGCTGCAGGCGCCGGTGCGGGCTCCAACCCGGGTCCCCGAGAGCCGGGGGACCTCGGATCCTCCGGCGCCAGCGGGACCATAGCACCGAGACTTCGGAGGACTGTCAGCGCCACCTTAAGCTCCCCCCCCTTCCCCCTTCTGCGGAGGATGGGAACTGCCAGCTCCGGGCCCTAGGTGTCCCGGCCAACCCCCCCCCTCCCCGCCCCGCCCCCATGGCCCCGGCACAGTTGGAAGCTGGGGATCGGCCCCCAGCGACCCCTCCATCCTGCCCCTTGGGCATCCCCCCTACACCAGGCCGAGGAGCGTTCGCTGCTGTGAGATCGCCCGCCCCCCCAGCAACAACGACAAAAAAATTAAATAACACCCAGAGAGAGAAGAGAGGGAGGGGGGAGGAGGGAGCGGGGACGAGGGAAGAGAGAGACGGAGAAGAAACAGGAGAGGCAGGAGAGGAGGAGGTGGGGAGGCAGGGAGAGAGAGAAGCTGGAGACAGAGAGAGACCGGGAGGAGGAAAGAGAAGCAGGATGGAGACATGGGGTTAGGTGGCTGGGGGGAGGGGGGGGGAGCTGGAAGAAGACAGAGCGAAGAGGGGGGGTGTGGATTAGAAACCAGGAGGTAACCCCGGGGAGAAGCAGGAGGCAGAGAGAGGAATAGGAAGATCAGGAGGTAGAGGGAGGCTGGAGGGTTGGGGAAAAGAGAGAGAAGGAGGAGAGGAAGGGAGAGCAGGGAGAGGAGGCGGGAGGGGATTTGGGGGGTCTCGGTCCTCCCCACCACCGCCTCGGTGTTCGGGGAACCGGTCTCCCTGTGGGGAGGAGAGGCAGGCTGGCAGTCCTGGAGGGACTGGGTCCCACAAAGAGGGGCCAGAGGAGCTGAGAGAGGGGGCCGGGACATTGGGAAGGGGTCGTTCAGAGGCCTCCCGGGGATGGGGGTTGCAGCTCGACTGAGCGCCCCTCGAGCGCTGGTACTCTGGGCCGCACTGGGGGCAGCAGGTAAGGCCCAGTGAGGGGGGGTTGGGGCAGGAGCCCCTGAGGGGGGGGGTGCCCAGGAGAGGGGCTCAGGCTGCTCTCTCCGCAGCTCACATCGGACCTGCACCTGATCCGGAAGACTGGTGGAGCTACAAGGATAATCTCCAGGGAAACTTCGTGCCAGGTGCAGCCAGGGCGGGGACCCAGGAGTCCGGGCTGCTGGGTGCCTCCTCCCTCGGACCCAGGAGCCCTCTCCTCACAGGACCCGGGAGTCCCAGCCCCTTCCTCCCTCCCTCAGGAGTTGGGCCCAGCCTCTGAACCCGGGAGCTCACCATGGGACATTATATATGTGCATTTCAAGTAGTGAGTGGGAGTGAGTGGAAGGAAAGAGTGTGGGGGTGGAAGAGAGCGCGTGTCCCTTTGCAAGGAAAGAGGCAGGTAGGTCCCGGCTGTTCCTGGGAACCAGTGGGTCGCCGGCCGGTTCCCCTGCCTTGGCCAGCCCTGTCTTGCAACTCCTCTCCCCGATACATTCATTATCCAGCTGCGGGACACGGGAGACTGAAAGAACTACGACTCCCATGGGCGCCTGGGCGGGCCGGCAGTGGATGGGTAGGCTGGCTGCCCTCAGGCCTGCTGGGAGTTGTAGTTCCTTCCCCCAATGGCTTAATGACTTCAGATCGGTTTCATCCAGGAGGGTGCTAGATGGTCTTAGGAAACTCCTCCAAGCTTCTTCTAGGACCCAGGATTCTGGATCCCAGCCCCCTCCTCCCTCAGACCCAGGAGTCGCCGTCTCCTGCCCTTCCTCTCCTGGGATCCGGGAGTCCAGACCACAGCCTTGTGGGCAGATCCCAGCATTGGGATCCAGCCCTTATTTCTGACTCCTTCCCCCCCCCCCCCCCCCCCCCCGCCCCATCCCTGCTTCCAGGGCCTCCCTTCTGGGGCCTGGTGAATGCCGCCTGGAGTCTGTGTGCTGTGGGGAAGCGGCAAAGCCCCGTGGACGTGGAGCTGAAGAGGGTCCTTTATGACCCCTTTCTGCCCCCACTGAGGCTCAGCACTGGGGGAGAGAAGGTAAGGGGCCTGGTGGGAGGGGTTACCCAATCCCCTGGGGGTGGGCACGAGTGGGGGTGGGTCTCTGAGGTGGAAATCTAGCCTGGGGTAAGGAGGGGCACACCCTGGGGTGGAAAGGAGGCTCCTTACGCTCGAAAGTGGATCACCTGTTCCCCCCTCCCCAAACATGGCTCGCTAGTGTTTCCACATCTGTAAAAGCAGTTGTAAAACAAACCGCTCTCGGTGCTAGGCCCCGTTTTAAAAGCTTGATAATAAGTCTTCTAATCCTCAGAAACCACACCATGAAACAGGTGCTATCACTGTCCCCATTTTATGGATGCAGACACTGAGGCACAGAGAGATTGGGTTACTTGTCTGAGGTCGCACAGCTAGAGTGCCATCCCTGGGATCCAAACCCAGGCGGTGTGGTCCTAGCCTCCACGTTCTTGCCCACTTTGCAGTGCCATTTCGTTTCTTTTTTTTTTTTTTTTAAATGTTTATTCACTTTTGAGGGAGAGCGAGCGAGCATGAGCGAGGGAGAGGCAGAGAGAGAGAGAAAGACAGAAAACCTGCAGCGGGCTCCAACGTGGGGCTTGAACCCACAAACCAAAGATCATGACCTGAGCCTAGCTCTGTGTGTGTGTGTGTGTGTGTGTGTGTGTGTTTTCAATTATTTCAATAAAAATACAAAACATCCCGTCATTGTCCACAAGGTCCTGCACCATCTGGCTCCTATCTCCTCTCCTTTGCTCACCAAGCTCTGGTCCCACTGGCCTCCTTGCTGTCATGGAAACAGGCTACCTCAGGGCCTTTGCACTTGCTGTTTCCTCTTCCTGGAATGCCCTTCTCTCTGCTCTTTGCGACTAATTCCTGCTTATCTTTTAGGTCTCCACTCAAATGTCCCTTTCTTGTGATGGCCTTTCCTCATCCCACCCTACCCCACCCCCGATCTAGGCTGGGTTTCCCATTACATCTCCTGAGAGCTTTCAGTTCTTTACTGCATGAGCATAAGATGTGATTCATTAAGCAGTTACTTATGTGATTCCTTATTTATTGTGTCTGCTCCCTTAGCATGCAAGTTCCATGAGGCCCAGGGTTTTTTTTTGTCTACTTGTTATGCTCTCCTCCTGGCATCCATGGCACATAGTAGCAGCTCAATAAATATTTGTTAGTGAAATAAACCCGGCGATCGTGAGCACCTGCCACGGACCAGAACAGAGCCTGCAAAGTCACTGGTGTTGAAACTATGCTGAATGATTAAATGACTCTCTCGGAAGCAGGAAATGTAGGCGTGGAATGCGGGAGCGAGAACATCTCTCTTCGTCCCCGTGACGGCTTCCACCTCATTCCACCTCTCCCGCAGCTCCGGGGAACCCTCTACAACACCGGCCGCCATGTCTCCTTCCTGCCTGCACCCCGGCCCGTGGTCAACGTGTCTGGGGGGCCCCTCCTCTATAGCCATCGACTCAGTGAACTGCGGTTGCTGTTTGGGGCGCGCGATGGAGCCGGCTCGGAACACCAGATCAACCACCAGGGGTTCTCTGCGGAGGTGGTGGCCACTGACCTCTGACCCTTGACCTTCGCCCCAAGTTGGCCCAACTGCTCCCCCGCCTTACCTTTCTTTTGAGGCCTCACCCCATCCTCTTTCATAGAACAGCCCCCCCGAGCACTAAGCTTTAACCTGACTTGAGACCCCAAGGGCCCAGAGCTGTACCTCTCCTCCCCTTCTGCTGGGGGACCCCCCACTCTGTGCTTCCCTCCCAGGTGCAGCTCATCCACTTCAACCAAGAACTCTATGGGAACCTGAGCGCCGCCTCCCGGGGCCCCAATGGCCTGGCCATTCTCAGCCTCTTTGTCAATGTGAGCCCAGGCAAGAGTCTGAGGGAAGGTGGGGTCTGAGCCAGAAGAAGTCTGGGAGGCCCAGGCTCCCGCGTTCTGGGGAAGGAAGGGATTGGGGGCTCGGGCTTCTGGATTCCTACTTCCTCACCTCGTACCCCCCCCCCCCCACAGGTGGCCGGCAGCTCAAACCCCTTCCTCAGCCGCCTCCTTAACCGTGACACCATCACCCGCATCTCCTACAAGAGTAAGTCCCTGGTGCATTGGTGGGGGACTGGGGGAGCAGGGTGTGCACAGGACGGGAGCTCAAGAAGGGCACTCCTCTTCACTCTCGCCCGGTATTCCCGCAGATGATGCCTACTTTCTTCAAGACCTGAGCCTGGAGCTCCTGTTCCCCGAATCCTTTGGCTTCATCACCTATCAGGGCTCTCTCAGCACCCCGCCCTGCTCAGAGACTGTCACCTGGATCCTCATCGACCGGGCCCTCAATATTACCTCCCTCCAGGTGACCCACTGTGCCCTGCAGCCCCTTTGGCCTGGCTAACCCATTCCCTGGCCTGGGCATCCTCCCTTGGCCTCACCTACTCTCCTCCCTTCTTCCTTGTCCGACTGCTGGGAGGGTCAGACAACCTTTGGGGGTGGGCTGGGGCTGAGAAAAGCCCCGCCCACCCGCTCGGGGGGCGGAGCTTCCCCTGAGACTATTCACCCGGACCGTTCCTTATTCACTCTCAGTTTCCCACCCCCTCCCACGGCAGATGCACTCCCTGAGACTCCTGAGCCAGAATCCTCCATCCCAGATCTTCCAGAGCCTCAGCGGTAACGGCCGGCCCCTGCAGCCCTTGGCCCACAGGGCCTTGAGGGGCAACAGGGACCCCCGGCACCCCGAGAGGCGCTGCCGAGGCCCCAACTACCGCCTGCATGGTATGGTCCAGTCTGCACCCCCCCTCCCCCGCACGTCTTGGTCTAACCCGCCTATGTGTTCCCCCCCCCCTTGTTTTCCCAAAGTGATACAGTCCTACCCACCCCTCTGCCGTTTCTGTTTGGTCCAGCCTCCTGAGCTCGCGCTCGCTTTCTCCCTTCTACGTGTGTGTCAACATGGTACAATCCACCTCCACGCCACAGACCGTTGCTGGTCCGTGATTTGTCTTTTCCTCTTCACCGCTTGCAACCTGCAACTTGTATATAACCCGAACCCGAGCCACCTGGCTTCCCTGTGGTACGATTACCTACTGGGCCGTGGTTCCTATTGCTATGGCTTTCCACAATGGTACAGCCCGGATCCCTTCCCTGTTTCCATGTGGTACAATCGCATCGTGTTCCATAATCTGACACACACCCCCTTCCTGGAAATCAACATGGTACAGTCCCCTTCCCTTTCTGCTGCCTCCCTGTGGCTCAGCCCTGCGATCTAAAGGCCACCTCTCAGGCTTCTCCACATGGTTTGGCCCAGACCCCCCCACCCCCCCCCACCCCGCCCATGAATACCTTCACATAGTTGAGTCTGATGCTGAAACTGGACATCCCTATTCCACCCTCCTGCTGCCTCCTGCTGGTTCAACCCAGTGCCGGGCCAGAATCTGACCGTTTTCTCCAGCTTGTCGACCTGGTACATTCCGGGTTCCCCCTTCGCAGCCTCCCTGTGGTCAGAGCCCTACGCGGCCCAGCCCCGCCCCTCTGCAGGGTCCAGCCTGTGGTGCCCTAAACTAACTCTCCCCCACCGGTGTCGTCTGTCTTACAGTGGATGGTGCCCCCCATGGTCGCTGAGACTCCCCATCGAGGATTGCGCCTGTCCTTTCCAAGTCTCCCCACTCGGGGAGGGGAGTCACCCCCAAAACAAAGCTATTAAAGGGACAGAATACTTCCTGTTTCTTAGTGGTCTGATTCTAGGCGCGGCGGGGAAACATTTGGGTATTGGAGAACAGCAGCCTTCTTCTAGAAACCAATCTCCCTCTTCCTAAACCGCACCACTCGGTTTTTTGGCTTCCTGTTTCCCCAAACTGTCATTTAGATTAGCGGCTCCTTTAAGTGGAGCCTCTTTCATTCCCCCCCAACTCACCCTCCCCGTCGGGCAGCACGCGCAGAGCCATGTGCTTCCCCCTCCCGCCTGCCTCATTGGCCCGAACTGGGTCACGGTCCCGCCCCCAGTGCCGTCTCCCATTGGGCAAATGTAGGTCAGGGTCCCGCCTCCCACCTAAAGGCGCAGCAACTTCACGCACTTAGCCCCTCACGCGCCCTCCCGGGCCTTGGCGGATGCTGGGGTCCCATTGGCCGCGCGTCTCGAGGGGTCAAGACGCGATTGGCCCGTGCGTTCAGCCGGAGGGAGGCACGCGGCTGGGGTGCTTGGCCCGAGAGGCAGGCGGGGGCCGAGAGGAGGGGTGTGCGCTGTGGCGTCGGGTGTTTTGGTTTGGCTTTTTTTTTTTTTTTTTTTTCCGCGAAAGAAGTTTGCGTTGGCCACGCCTCAAGGCGGCCGCCTCCTCTTGCCCCCTCCCCCGCCCCTCCGCGCACACCTCTTGGTGCAGATTGCAAAGCGCCTTCCGCTGAGAGAGCTGCAGATTTTGCAAGAGCCTAGCTCGCCCACCTTGCTGGAGCGCCTTGTGTCCCCCTGAACTCCGGGTTGCAAAGAGCCGGTTGCCTGATTTGACCACCCCCTCACCCGGACTGCATGGTCTCCTGGGACCCTCTTGAGTTGCACGTTTCTGCACTGAGGACTGCGAATCCCCGTCACTCCTAGGATTTGCAGTGTTCTGGATACTGGAGGCTTGCAGGCTACGCTCGCCCGCTCCTGGGCAGGCACTCGCCCGAACCACAGGAGTGTGCCGCTGACTGGCAGGCCAGCTCTTCGCCTCTCCATGAGCCCGTGAGCTTACGGGCAGGTGCCCGGTGATGGCGCGGCCCGTGAGCGACAGGACCCCGGCCCCACTGCTGCTGGGCGGCCCAGCCGGGGCCCCCCCTGGCGGGGGAGCGCTGCTTGGGCTGCGGAGCCTTCTGCAGGGGACCAGCAAGCCCAAAGAGCCATCCAGCTGTGAGTTCTAGCCCCCGCCTATCCCAACTCGGACACCCAACTCCCTTAGGGATTCAAATGCTGGGGGGGGGGGGGGACTACCTCCTATCGTGCCGAGAGTCCATTCTCAACCTTCATCTACTCAGTTACTAGGGTGTTTAGGACCCTAGATCCCTCGGCACCTAGGATCCAAAAGTACCTGCTTAAAGCCCATCCACCAGGAGGACCCAGGAGTCCCCGTGTCCTCTTCCCGGAGGACCCAAGAGTCTAGGCCCCAGCCCCCCCCCCCCTTCCTCTGGGTTATGAGAGTCCGGACCCCTGGGGTCCAGGAAAGAGGGAGGGGGTGTGTCGGATGCTCACACGGTATTGACACGGGCTTGGGCGGGGCCTCCTGGGGTCACATGGAGTCTGGGGATGAGGAATGTGCCCCAGGAATAGAGCCCCTTCCTGCCCCTTGCAGAGTGTGGGGGTGGGGAGAAGCGGCTACAGTGAGCAGGGGGGTAGGTTACAGAGAAATTACAGAGCCGTCATTTTTTTTTTTCTCTCACCTGCCCAACCCTCCACCTGCCTCTTTTTGAACTTCGGTCCTCCTTCCGTGGCTCTGTACCTTCCCTGGTCTCTATCTTACCCCTCTCTGGGTCTCTATCCTCCCCCCTCTTTCTGAGTCTCTCTCCCTCTCTCGGTCTCTGCCTCCCTCTCTGTCTCTGCCGCCCCCGTCTGTGCCTTCTCTCTCTGGGTCTCTTTCGCTCTCTTGAGTCTCTGTTGCTTTCTCTCTCTGGGTCCTTGCCTTCCCTCTCTGATCTCTCCCTCTCCCCCGTCTCCCCCCTCTTTCTCTGGATCTCCGCCGTGTGGGTCTCAATCCCCCCATTCTTCCTGTCTTTCTGTGTTGGGGTCTCTCCTCCGTCTCTTCCTTCCCACCCCACCCGGTCTTTTTCCCCGCCCGCAGGTCTCCTGAAGGAAAAGGAGCGCAAGGCGGCTCCGCCGGCATCCACGGTCCCCGGGCCGGGCCTGGAGACGGCGGGCCCGGCGGATGCCCCAGCTGGGGCGGTGGTGGGCGGCGGATCCCCGCGGGGGCGCCCGGGGGCCGCGCCTGGCCCGGGTCTGTTGGCGCCGCTGCTGTGGGAGCGGACGCTGCCGTTCGGCGACGTGGAGTACGTGGACCTGGACGCCTTCTTGCTGGAGCACGGGCTCCCGCCCAGTCCGCCGCCCCCCGGCGGCCCATCACCGGCGCCCTCGCCCGTGCGCACGCCCGCACCCTCCCCGGGGCCCGGCTCCTGCGGCTCAGCTTCCCCTCGTTCCTCGCCGGGGCACGCCCCCACCCGGGCTGCCCTCGGGGCCGCGGGCGGCCACCGCGCAGGTGCGACGGCGGGGGCGGGAACAGGGCCCCGGCTGGGCGGGGCTTGGACTTCGGGGGCGGGGCTGCGACCCGGGGATGCGATGGTGGGGCTGGGGTTGTGCGCCCAAATTCTGGGTCCTTCTAGGCGAGAGATGTTTGGAGAGAAGTCCGGATTCTGTGTCCCTTAATGCATCAGGGTACTGGGTCTCCTGGATCCATTGGAGATAAGGGACTTGGGACCCGAAATTCCAGGAAGTATGTCCAGTAGGGAGATAGTGTGGATTTTTCGGAGGGACGTGGGGACCGAGGGTCCGGATACTCGAGGAGCCGGGACTGGGACCCCACAACACCGGAATTATTTACTGGGGAGTGAACTGCACTCCAGAATCCGGGCCCAGAATTGGAGTGTGGAAGGACCATAATTCGTAGGTCCTCTACAAGGGAGAAAGCAAGGTCTGGCCACAGACTTCTGTTCCACCATGATGTAAGGGACTGTCTGCCCTGGTTCCTGAGTCCGCCAGTGGAGAGGGGCTAGCACCCCGGATCCTCTAGAGGGGAGAAGGTCGGGGATCTTCATTCTAGATCTTACATTGAGGCTTGGACCGAGTCTCCTTTGTCCTGGGAGAGGAGGGGCCGAGGATCCCAGAATCCTAGCGTGTATCCCAGTGGCGAGGGAGGAGGAGGTCGAGGGGGTCGTTTCTCAGTGTGTTCCCCAGAGTGTAGGAATGCCTGGATCTTTGGAGGTTGAGAGGTTCGAGCTAAGAAACCCCAAAGAGCCTAAGGAAAAGTGTGCTCTCTCTCGGGCACTGGGGGGGTCCCAGGGGCGGTCTGCAGGTTGGGGATTCCCGGACACACCTGCCCCTGGCCGGACCTCCGGGCGGAACCAGGGCCCTCCCCTTCCCAGCCGCACATTCCCGCGCCACGTGAGTCCTCTCCTCTCTCCTCCATAGTCTTGACTTCGCGCACGCGCGGTCACGCGGAGGGGGCGGGGTCTGGGGAACTAGAGGGCGCCCGTGGCTGCAGGGGGGGCGGGGCGGGAAAGCAGGCGCCCGCACGTGACTGGCCCTGAACCTGTGTCCTCAGCTGGCCCCGGCTTGGTCGCTCTTAAAGGCACAGGCCGCCCCTGTCCCCTCTCTTGAACCGACCTCCAAAAACCTGTCATTTCCTCTTTTCATCCCTAACCCTTCGAAGCCAGCAGCTCTTAAGAAGCTTACCTGAAGCCTTTTCAGTGCATTGGATTTCTTTTCCTTGAGCAGCCCCCGGGGGGGGGGGGGCGGCTAGGCTTTGGTCAGGGATTCAGTAAGCAGGATTCGGGCTAGACTATGGGAAGGAAGCCGACGCTGCCAATCCGAGGGCCAGAGGTGTTAGAAGCAATAGACCAGACTCGTGTTATTTAGGGTAAGTCAGTTATAATTGGGCTCATTTCTGTGTTTGTGAAAGTGGAGTCGGTTCCATGATTTCTAAGCTACAAGGTAGCTTAGGGACCCTTCGTAGTTTATATTAGAGAGGTTGATCTCTGACAGGCTTTACGGTAGGCCTCATAAGGGCCTTCCTCGGGGTGGAAAAGATACCTGATCAGGGGTAGCCTCTGCGAGTACCAAATATATACACACTTAGGTGGCACATTCTGTTTCCCCAAGGCCTGACCTCTCGGGACACACCCAGCCCTGTGGACCCAGACACCGTGGAGGTGCTGATGACATTCGAACCCGACCCAGCAGATTTAGCCCTGTCGAGCATTCCTGGCCACGAGACCTTTGACCCTCGGAGACATCGCTTCTCAGAGGAGGAACTTAAGCCCCAGCCCATCATGAAGAAGGCTCGGAAGATCCAGGTGCCAGAGGAGCAGAAGGTGAGCACTGCTAGGTGTAGGATGTAGGCATGGCCTTTGCAGGCCCTACGGCCAGGGATGGCCCTTTCCTCCCAGTCAGGCCTGGGCTTCTCATTGGGGTTAGCTCTCAAGGTTCCCTTAACCTACAGCCAAGGATCAGTCAGTTGTGCGAAGCCGTGGGGTGCGACGGGGCTGAGGTCTGGGCTTGAGATTTACGAAGATGGTATCATTATGGGATGCAGTCTCAACCAGCCTTGCTGGGCCCAGTTGTACAGGCTTGGGGCTTGGACCAGGCCCAGTTACTAAGGACAGCATTCCTTAGCAGCAGGGTATCAGCCTGTTTCTTCTGAGCCGCTAGCCCTGCTGGGGCTGGTCCTTTGGTCTCTGATTTGGGGCATCGTTCGGGGTGCTTGCGTCCGCCTAGGATGCAGACTTTGGCAGCCCCTCTGGGCCTTGTTTTCTGGGCCTGGACTGCTCCCTGGTGAGAGACCTCAAGTTCCCATCAGCAGCCAGAGCTGCCTTCTGATTTGGGGCAGCGACCGCTTCTTTCCAGTCTTCTCCCTTTGGCCAATTCTGGGGCCTCCCCTAGTTAAGAGGTGTCCTGGCTGCTCACCAGACTTCACCTCACCCTTGTGTAAGACGCGACTGCTCGAAGCACCGAGGATTGGCCTGTAAACCCAGCCTGGACCGGCGGTTTCTCTTGTCATGGGGCCTGGACCTGATTTACCCTAGTGAGCAGGGACGAGGCTTTAATGAAACGGGGATGTGAGGTCATCTTTTGGAGCTCTGGGTGGCCCTTGTTACTAAGGAGTGGTCCTCCTCAACCAAATTCTAGGACCAGAGAACCCTAAGTGTAATGGTGTGGGGAGGCCTCAGGATAGGCCCTTTTGCTAAAGTGCAGCCCTTCTGGCAACCAGGACCCGTTGGGAAGAAGGCAGCTCTCTGGCCTCTATTCAAGGCCAGTAGGTCAGAGACTGGCTACAGTCATTGGGACCACTTAGACATTACCTTTGTTTGCTGGGAAAACAACAAGGAGGTTGCCTTGACAACCAGGTCCAAAGGCCCCCAGCTCTGGAAAGATTTATGGGACACAGAACCCCATCACTGGGGAGCCTAGGCTTTCCTTAGCAACCAGGATCTGGGCAGGTGATACATAAAGCAGTGCTTTTTATGGGGAGAAGCCCTCCGACCCTGAAGGTCCCATCCCGTTGCTAGGGAACCAGCATCCTTAGCAACCAGGGGCTAACTGGAGGCCCTTTGTTGGGTGAGGAGCAGTGGGGTCTGCTCTGCACAGTGGAAACATGAAACCAAATTGCTTTGAGTGTGGGTGGAACGATCTCACACCTTAGCTGTTGCTAGGGGCTTGCTCTCCTTAGCAACCAGATCCCTGGGTACCCATCCGAGGAGAGACCTGGTAACCTTTAAGCCCCACTGCTGGGCAAGAAACCCCCCAGAGGGTCTCTTAGATGCCCTCCGTCCTTGAAGGCACAAGGCAAGCTGCTACCCCTGGCCCTCAGTGCCTTCTCAAACCCCACCCCCAGGACGAGAAGTATTGGAGCCGGCGGTACAAGAATAACGAGGCAGCCAAGCGGTCCCGAGATGCCCGGCGGCTCAAGGAGAACCAGATATCGGTCCGGGCGGCCTTCCTGGAGAAGGAGAACGCCCTGCTGCGGCAGGAAGTGGTGGCTGTGCGCCAGGAGCTGTCCCACTACCGCGCCGTGCTGTCGCGCTACCAGGCCCAGCACGGAGCCCTGTGAGGCCGTCCCCTACCCTTGCCCGGCGGAGCTCTTCCCCGCCTCGCTCAGACTTGCGCCCCGACGCCCTTTTCCCTCCCCGCCCTGTGGCCCACAGGCCGGCCAGCTGGGTGCCCCAGGGACGTGATGATGCAGATAAATACATTTATATTTTTAAGAAAAAGCGAGCCTCCCCCCTCCCTCGCGGGGGCGGGGAGGGTCCTCTGTGTTGCCCCTGCCACTTCGGGGACCCCCATCTTCCCACCGCCTCCGTTAACACACCCTGAATAAATCTTGAGAACCCCAGAGCCAGCTGTTGTGGGGGGAGGAGGCAGCTCCCTGGCCCCAGTTCAAGGCCATCGGGTCACGCTGGCCGCGGTATGTGGGCAGGTCTGGGCTTGGAGCCACAAAAGGCAGCAGCTACCGGAAGCACCTAGGGCTGGATCCCTCCCGCGGGTTGCGTGGTGCAGCAGGGACGACGGTCTGAGAGGAATGCAACGACTGCCTTTATTGCATAGACCTTTTCAATTGCTCTGAAGATTGGGGTCGGGACGCACAGGAGACAGAAGACAGGAGACGGTCGTTTCCCCGCCCCCCACCGGCAAGGGGGTGAGGAGGAACATTAGTGCAAATCCGAGCGTCGGCCCCGGGGAACCTGCCCCTCGTGGGCTGATTGGCCAGTTAAGTGGAGGCACCGGAATGGATGGGGCGAGACCCGGGCCCTGACTGGCTAATGAACTAAGGCCTTCCCCAGCCCGCACATGCCAGGTCCCGTCATTGGACAAGACGTAAGACAGTCCCCGCCCTCAGCCGACCTGGCGTCCTACGAGCCGGAAGCGAGGGTTTGGGCTGAGCCCCGCCCTCATCGGTCAGGCACTACCCTCGGGGCCAGCCCGTTTGGGACCATCATGAGCCTCCGGAATTCGGGCCACACTCCAACTTTACCTCTGGTCCCCTGGGGGCGGGCGCAATCCTGAGACGGGGCTGGGGCCCCTGCGTGTGGGACCCTCGCCCTAACTCTAGCAGCTAGGCCACGCCCTTAGGTCAGGCTCCGCCTCCTTGGAATGTTGGCCCCGCCCCCGGCGGGCCGCAAGCTTCGTTGGGTTCAAGGCTCCCGACGCGGGCAGCCGGGAGGCCCAGTGAGCAGCGTGCCGAGGCCCGGATGCATCTGCGCCTGCAGCGGCCCGTACTCCACCTGCTCTCCGTCCACAGTGAGCACGCCCCGAGGCGTGAGAGGCTCGAGGCGGAAGGCACGGGCCGCGGCGTAGCCCAGCTGCGGACAGCCCAGGCTGAAGTGGCTACCTCGCTCCATGGCCAGAAAAAGGCGTAGCAGCGCAGCCCGGGAGATGCCACCACGCACCCAGCACAGGTGCACCAGGCCGTCGTCAAAGCGCGCGTGGGGAGCCGCCACCAGGTCTGCCCCCAGGTGGCTAGGTGAGATGGCCAGCATGAGCACAAAGTCCCCTTCCAGCGTCACCCAGCCTGGGGGGAGTGGGGTGCCCAGAGGAGGGAGCAGGTGGTCATGCGGGCCCCTGGTAGAGACGGCTCCCGGAGAGCCGGGGGTGGGAGGGGGAAGCCCAGAGGATGCTAACGTTTCTGGGACCCCCTCGGTGATGGGTGACAGTAAAGCTGCCTTAGGGGAGCTAGGCGGTGAGGGCAGTGGTGGGTCTGGGGACAGGGGGGCATCCCCAGCCCCACCCCAGTCCCCGGCCAACTCTGGGCCCCCGCCATTGAGGGACAGGATGGGCAGGGGTTCAGGCGAGCCAGGGGAGGTCAGGGCGGGCTGGGGCAGGGGCAGGGGCAGGGGCAGGTCAGACACCGAACGATGCAGGGGTGAGTGTGCCACAGGTGGGGCCGGGGCCGGGGCCGGGGCCAGGGTCAGCTCTGACTTGGCACGGGGCAGGCCACGGGCAGGGGTGGGTGAGGTGGGCTCCACGGTGGCAGGGAGGTAGGAGAGGCGTCCTCGGTAGGTGTGCAGTGTGGCGAGGCCCAGCACTGTGCCCAGTGTGAAGCGGGCACTGCCCAGGGCCCTGAAGCGCTCGCTCTGGATATCCACGTCTGACACGAAGCCCCAGGCCACAGACAGGAAGGACAAGCAGCGGGAGCCGGAGGCCAGCGTCACAGACATCAGGTCCAGCGGGCGGCTGCCGCCCCGGCAGAGTAGCAGCGAGCAATTGAGCAGCAGATCCACACCCAGGGCAGGTTCAAACCTTCACAGCCAGAGACGGATGGACACAGTGGGAAAGAGTAGACGGGCTTGGGTGAGAGGCACAGAGCACAGGGTAGCAGGAGAAAGGCACAGAAGGGGTGGGAAGCGGGGGGGGGGGGGGGGGGGGGGGGGGGGGGGGGGCGGGACCAGGCAGGCCGGTGGTGGCCTGGCCCGCCTGCAGCAATCGGGCCCCCTCGGGATGGACTCTTCTTACTGAGCCAGGCTCCCTGTCACTTCATTCCATGAGCGTTCCCCGAGTGCCATCTGTGTGCCAGGTACACTTCTGGGCACTAGGGACACAGCTGGGAACAACCAGGAAAAATGTCTGGGGGGTGGGGGGTGTATGGGGAGCACCCCAGTCAGACTGATTGGCAGCGGGCTGGTGGGCAAAGGGGACTTGGGGACATTAAGTGCCAGGCTGCAGGAGGACTCATCCCTCCCCTCACGGTATCAGGCTCACCTACGACGCAGGACCCCACCTACCCCCCATGCTGGTTCACAGCTCCGGCCAAGGCATTGCCTGAGCCACACGGGAGGATGCCCACGGGCGTCTTCACAGCCTCTTCCCAGTCAGGGCGGTCCAGGAATCCGTTCAGCACCTGGAGGGCGGGAGACCAGACACCTGGGTCCCGGGGCCAGGCCAACCCGGCATCCCAGGGCTCAAGCAGGATGCCCCCGCCCTACCTCAAACAGCAGCCCGTCTCCGGAGACCGTGACAATGCCGTCCCACTCACTCAGCCTCAGCCCCTGAACCAGCTCCCGGGCGTGGTTCTGTCGTTCTAGCGTGGGGAAGTCGGAGGTGAGCCAGGCTGTTCGGCTCTGTCCCACCACCACGCCCCAGGCCTCAAGGCTCAGGAGTCCTAGCCTCCCCCCCACCCCAGCCCCTACCTCCATCCTGACACAGCCCTTACCTGTCTGGATGAGGTTGAAGGACAGCCCAGCTTCGGAGATCATGGGCAGCACGTGGGTCTTGCACCACTGCCAGGCCAGGCCCCGCCCCCCAAGGGGATTGACCAATAGGAGCAATCGGGGTGGCTTTGGCAGAAGCTCTGGGGTTATTTCTGCAAAGAGAGGGGAAGGCGTCTACGTGGGCCCCAGACCCAGGCCCCTCACCGCAGAAGCAGTAAACTGCAAACAGCCCCAGGGGAACTGGGGGAGGGCTGGCACAGGAGATTGCTGGGAAGTCAAAGGTGGGTTTGTTTGGTTTTTTTCTCCTCTGGGGCTTCGGCTGCTGAGGCTCAGGTATGCACCCTCCGCACCCCCCATCCCCCAAAGGCAGGACTTGGGTGTCTAATCCCAATGCCCTTTGGACCCATGTGTGGGAGGAGGAAGGAGAGCTGTGGTTTTCACTTTCCTCTTCCTCAAACACCTGGAATCCAGGATCAGGTTATTGCACCGTGCAAGGCCCCCTCCCCGTTCCCATCCCCCAGGGCCCCCAGCCAGCCAGCCAGCAGGATCCTGGAAGACCAAGGCAGACTCACCAGCTGGGGACCCTTGAACTTCTACCTTCCTGTGCCAACTGAGAAGCCTGGGGGGAGTGGGGCGCTCTGCCCAAAAGTCTCTGGCCACCCTCCACCCCCAAAGGCTGGATTAGATGCCACCTCTGGGCTCCTGGGCTGCCCCAGGGGACCTCTGTGAGTGCCTGTCCCTGGGTGGTGACTAATCATGTCTCAGTCTGCTGCTCGCGCCAGCCTGGGAACCTCTGACTCATCTGTGGTCAGGGCCCATGGAAGGGGGGAGGGGACACAGACAACCACCTATGGGAGCAGCAGACACCAATCATGTTTTCTCTGCCTGTGGTTTTCTTCCTTCTGGGGCCCGTCCCTGTCTATCACTCTTTCGATACAGACCGAGAGAGACACAGCACAGACAGACACACAGTAGAGACAGAGATGCCCACAGAGGGAGACCCACGGAGACACCGAGGTGGCCCTAGGGACGGAGCGGCTGTGTAGTGCCTCACCCCCGTCCCCAGGCAGCGGCAGTCCACGGAGCAGACACATGAGGGCAGTGGCCCAGCGCTGGGCCTCAGCGCGGTTCTCCTCGTAGGTGGCCGCCCCGTCGACCCGAAAGGTGCGGGCGGCTCTGCGCCGGCCCCCGCGCCGGCCCTGCGGATAGGTGTGGATGCAGAAGTAGGCTGCCGCTGCGTCCGAGGGGCTGCGGCTCCGCAGGGTGCAGCAGCCGGACACCTCGGCCAGCGGGACCAGGCCGCCCCGGGGCCGGGCTTCAGGCTTTGGGCGCAGCCGCTGTATGTGTAGGGCCTGTGGTGTGAGAGTGAGGGCGAAGCGGGAGCTGCGGGCCGGGAAGGAGCCAAACTCGCCATGCAGGAGCGGGGTGCTGGCGGCCAATGGTGGCGGCGGTGGGGGGGCCATGGCCTTGGCCCTGTCCAGGGCGCTTCTAGGCCTGTGGCCCCAGCTCCAGGTCAGCTCCTGGTCTGGCCTCTGTGGGGAGGGAGGAGGGCAGGAGTCAGAGCCCAAGACCCCTATGGCTGATAGAGAAAAGCAGGGGCGGGGCCTGTGGACAAGGAGACACGGGGGGCGGTGACAGACGAGATGGGAGCATCAGAAACAGACAGGCTCAGACAAGGGTGGGGGGAGACCTTGAGGACACAGGACAGAAGTCAGTTGTATAGGAAGGCTAGCATCCTGGAGGGTGGACAGCCAGGCATGCAAACACTCATTCACTTATCCCCCAAATAATTATTCAGTGCCCTCTATGTTCTAGTCACAGTGCCAGGCCCAGTGAACACAGCAGGGAACAGAACAGACAAAAATCCCTGCCTTTGTGGAGTTTATAGTCTTATCAGAAGACAGAAAAACGAGACGAAGAGGTAAGATATATAGTATGTTGGATTAACAAGGGCTTTGGAGAAAAATAAGGCAGAGGAGAGAGATCATGATGGTGGAGATGTAAAGAAACAGACATGCAAAGATAGAGAACACCACGCACACACACGCACACACACACAAAGCACACACACGCGCACACACTCACACACACACACGCTCACACTGTCATCTCCAGATGGAGAAAGTAACAAGGGAGAGACACTGGGACCCAAAGAGAGGGAGAAGTTCTAGGAGCCAGACAAACTCTGAGAGAAGAAGACCACCAGCTTCAAGGAGCAGACAGCTCAGATGATGAAAGATACTTAGGAGAGTCAGAGTTTAGGGGCTCCGGGAGGTCCTCTGAGGATCAGAAAGACAAAGAACAGGGCAGATAGGAGGGGCGGGGGGCTGTAGACAGCTGGAGAGATCAAGAAAGGGGTGTGACACGGAAGAGCTAAGGAGTCAGAGAGTTAGAGAAGCCACATGCAGGCACCTGCAAGGGGCAGGGGCCAAGAGCTGGACCCCGAGCACTGACCTGGGCGTCTGGCCGCCTGCTCTCCAGGGAGGGGGTACGAGCCGGGCCTGAGGTCCCCTCCCCAGAGACCTTCCCCCTGCCCTCTGCCCAGCTTCTGCCACCTTCCAGCTCACCTTTGTCCCCCACCGCCCCGCCCACCCAGCCACCTGCCGGTCCTGCCCTCTCCTTCCTGGGCCCAGAGCTGCCCCAGATGCACCCCCATCTATGGACTCACCCTCAGAAGTCACCTCTGCCCCCTGCCCTGGGCAGCTCCCTCAGGCTCCACCCCTAACTTGAACGGATCCCTCCCCTATCCGTTAGTTCAAATCAGGCTTAAGTAGAGAGTCCTAGATCTCCCCCAGTCCTGGGCCTGAGCCTCTGTCCCCAGGTCCTCAAGTCTCAGGCCCGGTCTCCATTCTCTCCAGCCCCTGCCTCCTGGTCCCCCAGACCTGGGCATGGGTCTCCATCCATAAATTCCCCGCAATCCATAAGCCTGAGTTCCTGTCTCCGGTTCCTCCGGTCCAGGTCCTGTATTCCCACCCCATTTCCAGAACCCAGTCCCAGACCTGGGTTTCCATTCCTGGATCCCTCAATCCCGGTTTCTGGTCCTGCGTCTCCATCCCACACCCCTGGTAACCCAGTCCCGGCCTGCGTCTCCGTTCCTCTTGGTCCCGCAGTCCCCCAGACTCGGGTCCCTGATCCTACCCCCGCACCCTCCTCACACGCCGAGTCCTCCTCCGGGCGGCCCCTCAAGTCAGCACCAACCGCCCCCATCAGACCCAGGGGTGGGGGGAGGGTGTGCATCGTCTCAGCCAATGGCCGCGCAGCCGGCCTGAGCCGCACCAGTGAAAGCGTGCGGGAGGCGGGGCCAGCCGGCTCGCGAGCTTGGCGCAGGGACTAGCCGAGGGACAGCTCGAGAACTGGGCGGGGTATCGCGCTCCGCGAGATCAGCTGCCATAGTAGGTGAGGGCACACGCGCAGCAGAGGGGGCGTCACGACTCCATTGACAGCGCCGCTGACGCCATCTTTGTGGAGGGCAAGTGGTAGGCCTGTCCTGTCCATTGAGTTTATAAAAGAAAAGGGACGTGAGGAAGATCTCCGCCTGCAGATTAGAGACTGACCCTAACACAGGTGACAAAGACCCAGAGATATGCAACGGAAGTTAGTAAAAGAGACCCAGAAAAGCAGAGTCAGAGGCAGTAAGAGACTTAGAGTGCCCTCTGTTTTTCAGATAGTTACAGAAAGACAAGCGCTAAGGAAAACAGAGATATATACAAAGAGACAAAGACAATAGAATTGAGAACATGCAAGGCTAAGGCCACAAGAAGACCCAGAAAATGATGGACAACAGAGATGGAGACAGATAGTTCTGGAATGAAAGCCAGGGAGAAGAGGCTCATTAATTCATCTATTTACCTTGGATCCAAACCAGGATGGAGGCAGCCTGACATGGACATCTGCCCACTGAATGACCCAGTAACATGGCAAGACAAAGAAACAAAGAGAGAGAGAGATGGGGAGAACCAGTATCTGAGAGAGACCTCTAGGTCAGGGATGAGGGAGGAAGACGATGTTGGAGGACCAGAGGCCCAGAGGAACCGAAATCCACAAGTCAGAGAGCAAAAATGCTGGGGTGCCTGGGTGGCTCAGTGGGTTAAGCATCTGGCTTCAGCTCAGGTCATGATCTCACTGCTCATGAGTTCGAGCCCCGCGTGGGGCTCTGTGCTGACAGCTCAGAGCCTGGAGCCTGCTTCAGATTCTGTCTCTATCTCTCTGCATCTCCCCTGCTCGCTGTCTCTGTCTCTCTCAAATATAAAATAAAACATAAAAATAAATTTAAAAAAAAGAGAGCAAAAATGTTGAGACATAGAGAAGCAAAGAAATGTGCAGTGGAGAGAAAGACAAGAATAGTATCAGGAGACCAAAAAAACAGAATCACAGAAAGACACATGCAGAAGGAGACAGGGACAGAACTTGCTAAAAGTGATGAATGGAGGAAGTTCATTTGCTGTGAAACAATGTTCCTTGTGTTTAAACCCAGAGTAGCAACAGCACCAGATAATATACGCCAAAGAATGATCCAGAGAGCGACAGGGGACAGAAAGATGGAGAGACAGGGAAACACACATCTTAGTTGGGGAGAAAGGCAGGCACACCAGACAAAGAGGCTGGGACTCAACAACAGAGACCAAGTCACAAACGCAAGGGCACCGCGACACGAAGAAAATTGTGTCCCATGGTATGGTGATCTTCACGTTCACGCGGACCCTTCCTTACCTGATCCCCCTGCTCCTCTGTTTCAAGGCGTCCATTCATCTGCTGGCCCCTCTGCTTTGTTACCACATCAGCAAGACCCTGGTCCCGGGCAGGAGGCCATGGGAGGGTGGCATGGGCAAGGAGTCAGGCCTGACAGTGCGGGCCTGGCCTCTGGCCCCGTGGAGGACAGGTGAATAAGTAGGAGGATCAAGGGGCAGGCCGACCGGAGGCCAGGCTGGATGTGCTGGAGGCCCAACAGGCAGGGCTTCCCTGAGGAAGGAGAAAAGAGGGGACAGGTCAGCTTTGTCACTGCCCCAGCCAGTCTGTCCGGTCTTACACAATAAGGGCTGATAATAGGAATGGAAGCTAATTTGTATTGAGTGCTCATGTGTAAAGCATGGTACTAAGCGGTTTTTTTTTTTTTTTTTTACTAACTTATGTAATTCTGGAAAATATGTGCCAAGCCTATTTTTGTAGACGAGCAAAGGAAGGCGCAGAGAGGTTAAGTGAATTGCCCAAGGTCACACTGTTAGTAATTCGCAGAGCCGGGATTTGAATTTGGCTACAGCTGACACGACCCCATCTCACCTTCTTTTCTGTGTCTCTGCTTCTCCCTCAATCTCCATCTCTTTCTAGGTCTCCATTTCCCTCACCCTCGGTCTCCGTCCACTCCCCCTCTGGGTCTCCAATCCTCCTCCCCTCTGAGTCTTTTCCTCTCCTTCAGAGTCTCTCCTCCCCCTCTCTTTCTGGAGCCTTTCAGCGATTCCCTCTCCACCCTACCCCCACCCCCCCCCCTCCAGCCCCGGGGCTTCTGTGCGCCCCCTCCGCATTCCAGTACCGTGCAAAGCCCTCGCACTGATCGCGCTGGGTCACCTGAATCTCTCCGGCTGGGAAAAGCAGCCCCCAGATGGCAGAGGCTGAGGAGGGGGTCAGAGAAAGAGGAGGGGGAGAAACGGCATCCAAAAATGGGAAATGCGGGATGCTCTAGACTGGGCTGCAGCAAGCGGATCTCGGGTTAGATCTCAGGTAGGACTTCCCGAGCTAAGGCCGCCAAACAAGCGCGGCACGAGATAAGAGAGGTGAGCCAGATAAGGAAATGCCTGAAGCGTGGGGTCAGAAGTTTCCCGAGGTTCCGACAAGCCCCGCCAGCTCCGCCTCCTCACCTCCAGTACTCGGCCCGCCGGGTCCTCCCGGAGCCACAGAGAGGCCGTCGGCGTCGGGCCAGAGCGTCACCGCGCGGCGCGTTCTCCCAGCTCTGCGCCACATCTCTCTCGCTCCCAGATCCCTTTCTTCCGGAAAACTATCGAGAACAGGGACTGGTGGGGCCAGAGAGGCCCCCGCCGGGCTTGGCCCCTCCTCCTCGACGTAGCGCTCGTTCCCCGTTGGTGGTTCGTCCACTTATTCCGGAATCGCCCCTACGGCGGGTGAGGCGATTCGCCGTGAAGGGGCTCGGCTCGAGTGCCGCGCCGCGTCGTGCCCGTGTGACGTCACGTAGGCGCCACTCGCTGAAGGCTTTCCCCGCCCACCCCGGCGCTGTTCTCTCTTTCCGGACCTGGCTGAGCGGGAGGCGCCATCATGGTGAGCGTGCTTTGGAGAGCTGGGGGCCCCGGCTATCCGCCGCCATCCGTCTCGGACTGGGGCTGGGGGAATGCCGGAGGGGAGCAGGGATGCCAGGGGAGCTCGGAGGGGGCGACCGCCGCGGTGGGGGAACGACTGGGGAGGCTCGGAGACCAGGGATAGGTCGGTCATCTCAGCCTCCGGCCCCCTCCCTTGCCCTTTTGTTATTATATGTACAATTAAGTAGATGGCCGTATTGAAACACAAGGAGGTTAAGTGACGTGACCGGGATCACCCTGCCAGGAAGTGGCGGAGCCAGGGTTCCGACCCAGGCGCTGGTCCCACGTCCGTTCTTAATCTCTTGTCTCTGCTGCCTCTACCTGGACCTGTCATCCCTCCTGGCCTGGCACGTTGGGTTCTGGGGCGGGAGGTTGGGGGGGGGGTCTCTGACCGTCCAATGCCTGGGTTTCGTGGCCAGGCAGACCGCTGAAGTCTCAGCTCCTTGTCCGCCCCGTGATCTTGCCTTCCCTTTCCGTACCCCCATTTGTCGGTCTGTTTGTTGGGGACACAGTAATCCTGTGTGACTGATGTGAGTTTGGAAGAGTTTGTCCGAAGAACGCATCATAGATGATTGCATACCTTAATGTTGGGAGAAAAGGGAGCTACGGATAACCAAGTAGTTCTTTGCAATTCCTAACTTGGTCTATTAAAAAAAAAAAAAATCGGGGCGCCTGGGTGGCTCAGTCGGTTAAGCGTCCGACTTCGGCTCAGGTCGCGATCTCACGGTCCGGGAGTTCGAGCCGCACGTCGGCCTCTGGGCTGATGGCCCGGAGCCTGGAGCCTGGTTCCGATTCTGTGTCTCCCTCTCTCTCTGCTCCTCCCCCGTTCATGCTCTGTCTCTGTCTCAAAAATAAATAAACGTTAAAAAAAAAAAAATCTCGGGGCAGAAGTTGGGGTATGGTGTAGTGGAAACGGTGGCTTCTTTGGTTTTCTCCGTAAAAGTGGGAAACTCCCTCCTAAGGTTGTGGGGTTCGGGGAGGTAAGTGCGGGAAAGGTTCTCGTATTGGTTGTGCGTTGAGTGAGTTCCAAATAAAGATTCTCCGCCAAGTTGTTAGGTAGAGTCTGCCCTTGGCTTCTGTCGTCAAAAAATAGATTTTAAAAATTAAAAAAAAAAATCTTTTTTTGAGCTGGTGTGACTGCTGTGTGAAAGCTTTTCATAGGGGTCATTTGAGGCCCAGAAGATTGTAAGTGACTCTCCGCATGTCACCTAGGGGTGGACCGGGGATTTGTTGTCTCTTCAGAGACTGGGGTCCTTGCTCTTCCTCGGAGATGAGTAATCGGCTCATTTTTGCGGGCAAATAATCTGCCAGAGCAGAGTTGGGTCCGTAATCTCTGCTTCGTTAACTCTGCAGGGAGTCGACATCCGCCACAACAAAGACCGAAAGGTTCGGCGCAAGGAACCCAAGAGCCAGGACATCTACCTGAGACTGTTGGTCAAGGTGAGCTTGAGGCCTGAGACCCTTAGGCAGCACCACCCCAGAATTGTGACTTCTAGAACATTCTAGCATTGGTCCCCAGGCTCCTCCAGGGGTCTGCTTGGCAAGCTCGTAACTGGTTTTGCCCGGGGTTCCGGAAGGTTCAGTGTTCTCAGCGTCTGGGCTGTCTATATCTGGGGACTGGGGAGGGGGCTTGGAGGGTCTCCTTGGGGCCCAGTGGGATGGGGGAAAGCCATAAAAACCTTGCTAGCCCCAAACATCATTTCTTTTGCCATTTGCTGGAGGGTTGGGAGGTGGGGGGGTGTGGGCTGCCCTCGGTTCTCATCCTTCCTTTTCTCTTCCCTCCAGCTGTACCGGTTTCTGGCCAGACGGACCAACTCTACCTTTAACCAAGTTGTGTTGAAGAGGTTGTTCATGAGTCGCACCAACCGGCCACCTCTGTCCCTTTCCCGGATGGTGAGCGGCTGACTCGAGGAGGGACTGGATCCTGTCTTAGAGCTGGGCTCTGGGGGGGCGGGGGGGGGTGGGCAGGCCTGGAGCCTGGCCATCGGCTGGTTCACTTCACCCAGCGGCGGGTACTTGAGTGGTTCGGCCTTGTTTCCTTGTAAAGCGGGGGCAGTTATAGTGGGTTCGTGTGGTTTCAGGTCCCATGACGCAGTCCTTAAGTGTCAGGAGCGATCTGTCGAACAGTCTGCTTGCGCGTCGTGTCTGGTGCTTTTCCCAGGCTAGACCAGCGGGGAGCTAGTTGGGAGGTGGGGCGCGGGTGGGTTTGGCCCCGTCAGGGCACACGTGTCTCTTGTGCCCTTGGGGGCGCCTGGAGCAGTGGGATGGGGTTTAGACACCAGAAGGAACTTCCTTAACGTGCATTTCTCCTCCTCCAAAGATCCGGAAGATGAAGCTGCCTGGCCGGGAAAACAAAACCGCCGTGGTTGTCGGGACGATAACCGATGACGTGCGGGTCCAGGAGGTGCCCAAACTGAAGGTGGGTGAGGAGGGCGCTCCCGGGCACGGTGGGGGGGTGAGAGCAGACTCCGGGGCCTGGATGACCTGTCTCACGTCTGCACTGTGTGAGGCAGGCGTCACACCTACCTGTTTGAGCAGCTTTTAGGATTGAAGGGGGATGATCTTGGCGTTCTTGATGGTGGGTGTCCCTGGGCACGTCCCTTCTGGGTCCCTGTTGGCAGTGCTGGTTCTCAAGTCATGTAGCCTGGCTTCCGATCTAGATTTCTCTGGCAGTTTGTGGCCTGTGGACAACGTCTGGGGTCTTTTTTACCCCCGTTTCCTTATCCGTAGTAACTTGAGGGTGTTGCAGTGTTAAAGGCAATTTTAGAAACAAATTGGCCTCAGAGGCGCCTGGGTGGCTGAGTAGGTCAAGTGTCCCAACTCTTGATTTCGGCTCAGGTCGTGATCTAACGGTTTATGGGATCAAGCTCTGCGTTGAGCTGTGTGCTGGCAGAGTGGAGCCTGCCTGGGATTCTCTCTCTCTCTCTCTCTCTCTCTGCTCCTTCCCTGCACGTGAACATTCTCTCTCAATATAAATAAACGTTTTTTAAAACGGTAAGAGTAGCTGTTGTCAACTCAGGAAGCTCACTCTAACGGTATTAGCAGGCGCCGCAAGCAGTGGGGTGACTGCCGGGCCAGGGCCGCGGAGAGGAAGTCCCAGCAGCCGTGGGTGGCCGTGCCAGGGGTCTGACCACTCCCGTCCTGCGTGTCCCCCAGGTGTGCGCACTGCGCGTGAGCAGCCGTGCCCGGAGCCGCATCCTCAAAGCTGGAGGCAAGATCCTCACCTTCGACCAGCTGGCCCTGGACTCTCCCAAGGGCTGTGGCACCGTCTTGCTCTCTGGTGAGTGGGGTTTAGTGGCTCCCGTGGCTGCTTCCGGGCGCCGGGTCCCTGCCTGATCCGGTCCTTCCCTTCCCCTCCCCCAGGTCCGCGCAAGGGCCGAGAGGTGTACAGGCATTTCGGCAAGGCCCCAGGGACCCCACACAGCCACACCAAGTGAGTATACCCAGCCTTGCCATCCGGCCCTGGCTTTTTCCCTGGACCCCGCCCAGTGGGTCTGGGGGCCTTGCCCCGCTTCCAGCCCCTTCTGTTTCTCACACCAACCCAGCGTCAGGCCTCCGTAGAAACCCCCCCCCCCCCCAACCTGGTCTTGCTGCTTCTTCCTCAAGACTTGGCTTAAAGCTGCTCCTGTTGAGGCCCTGCAGAGCCAGCATATAAATGGAGGGCCTGAGTCTGCACCTCCCACACGGAGCCTGCCTCTTACCCTGCCCTTGGGGCAGCTCAGATGAATCCTTCCTGGGTGCCTGATGCTAACTGCACTCCCGGCCTTCCCCGGTCCTTCCCCCTCACCCCCCCCACCCCATCCCGTGTCCGGTGCTGCTCTGTAGCTGTCCGTGTCCCATTGGGGCTGGCCACACCTGTGTGGGCACGGTCTCACCCTCTTCTCCCTCCCGCAGACCCTACGTGCGATCCAAGGGCCGGAAGTTCGAGCGCGCCAGAGGCCGCAGGGCCAGCCGAGGCTACAAAAACTAATCCCAGACCCTGCCTTGTTATTAAAAAGATTTGGACTGTTGACGTTCTCTTGTGTGTTATTCCCGGGATGAGGGACAGGGGGCGGGACACGGGAGGGGATCGAATCGGATCGAATCGGATCGGATCGGATCGGATTGGAGTCTGGGAGTAAGATGCGCGCCCCTCTCCGTGGACACCAGTGGCGGAGGAGCCCTTCCCTCGGGGGCGGAGTCTAGCTCTACCCGCGGGCGCCCTCTGGAGGCTTCGGTGCGTGCTTGTCGGGATCTTGCACCGTTGGACCCCTGAGGGCCCCCCACGGCCAAAGTCCCGCCCCCTCAGCCGGGTGACAGGTGTTTCCGCACCTGTTCCCTCCCCCGGATTAACCGCACCCGCCCCTCTAAACCTGAGCTCGTCCCAGGCTCGGCCTGGTGGGCAGGGTGTGGACCCGGAAGTGCTGAGGGGGCGGGATCGCGGTGGGGGAGGGGTACGTGGGAACAGGTGAGTTGCTCCCCTTTAACCGAAGCTTGAGTCAGCTGGGGTCTGGCGGGCCCCTGGGCCCTGGGCCAGTGACCTGGTGAGTGTGTTCCCTGGGCTGGGGCCTTCCCGTACCCGCGCTCGGCCTTCCGCAGGGACCTGCATCGGGCCCTCCTCTGTGTTTACACAAGGGGCTGGGTTCCCCGGATCCCAGGCTAAAACCTGATGAATGAGGCGAGACAGCCGGAAGGACGGCAGAAATAGAGGCAGGAGGTCTCCAGACCCCTGTTCTGACCTCCGAAAAGGCAAGGCAAGGAGGGAAAGGGGATGGGGGTCCGGACACATGGGGGGAGCTCTGGATGAGCGAGAGGGAGTCCTGGTTTTATTCCTCTTTATCTTTGTAGGCCTGGTCGCTGTGGTCTGGAGGAGGGAAGCCGCCTGGGTGCCGTGATTGGAAGGAGGGGCCGCTGGTTTGCAGGGATCAGGGGTCCACAGCCCAAAGGTTGGGTCAGGAGCCTCAAAGGAACAGCATGAGAGGGGGACAGGACAGGAGACAGAGTGGTCCTTGGCCAGGAATAAGTGGTTAGCTAGCAGGAGATAGCAGGATTCGGGTAGAAACCCCGGCAGGGCAGCTCGGCCAGGGATCAGCAGAGATCAGAGGGCAGCCCCAGAGCACTCTGGCTGGGAGACAGGCGGGCAGAGGCAGCCAATCCAAGGAACGGTGGTTGGTCAGGCCCTCCAACCAGATGGGCCGGTTCCATGGTGATGAAACCTCCTGGTGAGCGGATCCTCCGCTGTGGCAGCCCGAGTGGGTGTGAAACCCCAGGAGCAGGGTCCCCAGTCCACGGAGACCGGTCTCGTTTCCTGGCTGGGTAAGGGGGATGCCCAGACTTCGGGCTGGAGCCCATTCTTCCCAAGCTGAGCGAGGAGGTCCAAAGGGGAGGTGCGTGGAATGATCCGGCCGTGAGAGCCGCTGAGCCAGCCGCGAGTTGTCAGGAGAAACAGATTCTGCGGGACACGGCCGGGTGGTCAGATACGGACATTGTTGGAAGCAATCGATGCCTGCCAGATAATCCAAAGGAGAGCGTCAGTTCGACGCGCTATTGGTCAGGGGCACATAGGCAGCCCGCTCTGCCTCTAGTTGGGGACATTTGGGTGGTAGGAGACAGGCAGGCGGCCTGTCGCCTGGAGATGGTGGGGCAGTCGGCCGGCTCTCTGGCCAGGACAGGTGGGCCATCAGCCTGACCAAGACTGAGCCAGCAGACCGGTCATTTGGGGCATCGCGTGGCCAGCAGGCCGGAAGTTGTTGCGGGGCGGAGCATAGAGGAGGAGTTGAGGGGTCCCGTGGCCGCGTAGAATCTGCCTGGCAGGAGACAGATGGTCAGTGCCCCGGAGACGGCCAAACCCTCCGCCGCCCAGCCTCACGGCCGTCCCGCCCCAGCAGCCCCATGTCAGCCTCCCAGCTGGCAGCGCTGGAAGGAGCAGAGTCGGAGGCCGGCCGGCCGCCCTTGACCGAGGCCAGCCCTGGCTTCCTGTATTCCGAGGGCCAGCGGCTGGCGCTCGAGGCCCTGCTGAGCAAGGGCGCGGCGGCGTTCGAGGCCTGCGTGCAGCGAGAGGGGCTGCGGCCCTTCCTGAGCGGGGAAGAGCTGCGGAGTCTGGCGGCGGCGGCCGAAGACTGGACAGCGTCCAAGCAGCGGCCCGACAGGGCGGCAGAGGGAGCCGCCGCCGCCACCGATGGGGACTCGGGCAGCCTGACCTACTGGCCTGGACGGTCGGAGGAGCTGGTGCCCACGCTGCGGCTGGGCTGGCCGGAGGACCCGGCCTGGAAGGGAATCACCCGGGTGCAGCTGTTCACCCAGCCACCCGACGAGGGCCACCCGCCCCTCAAGGAGCTGGTGCGCCAGGAAATCCAGGCCGCCCGCAAGGTGGGGGCTCGGGGGGCCCGGTGTCCACTCCCCAGACCCGCGCGTCCTCACACGCCAGCTCCCGCCCCTGGGAGTGCATGTCCCCTAGGCCCCATGACATCTTGGCCATGCCCTCCTGGGACTTGTGGGTCCACATGGCTCCGCCCCGATGACTCAGGTGTCCGTACCCCTCAGACCTCCTCCTCACCCTCTCTCCTGGGTACCCCTAGGCATCCACGACCCTTGGGACTTAACTATAACCCCCTGGCTCAGTCACCTCCTCCACCCCAGATTCCCCCCTGCAGCCCCCCTAGGTAGCCTACTCTTTTTTTTTTTTTAATATATATTTTATTTTTAAGAGAGAGAGAGAGTGAGCAGGGGAGGGGCAGAGAGAGAGAGAGAGAGAGAGAGACAGAGGACCCAAAGCAGGCTCTGTGCAGACAGCAGTGAGCCTGATTCGGGGCCCGAACTCACGAGCCGTGACGTCATGACCTGAGCCCAAGTCACAGGCTCAACCACCCAGGCGCCCCTAGCCTGGTCTTTGTGCCTGCCGGCTCCCACATTTAAGTGCTTTGCGCGGGTTAACATTTAATGACCCTCAGGAGGGTCCTGTGAGGTCGGGACGCATTTTAACCAAGTGAGGAGGTGGGGAAACTGAGGCACGGGAGGTTAAGTGTCTTCACCGGTGAGTGGCCGAGCGGGGATTTGAACCAAGGAGTCCTGGCCAGTGATCAGGAGTCATCACTGCTACGTATTTCCAGGTGCTCAGCACCCCAGTCCCCAGGGCACCCCCAAGGACCCAGCTGTGCAGTTGGCCACAGGTGCCCTGCCCGGGCATCCAGCCCACTGAGCCCTGGAGCGGGGGGGGGGGGGGGCCACCATGCAGTGTGTCACAGCTCAGGGGACATCATTCACCACTGCAGCTGTGATTAGGATGACAGTTTTTCAGGAAAGCCAGGCTTTTCCTCATCCACGTGTAGGCGCTGTATGATCAGGAGTGTAGGTCTGGGCGGGGGGGGGGGGGGGGTCTCTCCCGCAGTCCCCTGAACATCCCGTGGAAGCCAGGCCCTTCAACTCCCACCCCCAGAGCACCTCACCCCCAGGGCCCCGCCCCCCCACTCCCAAATGTCCCCGGAGCTCCAGGCTCCATCCACAGCCCTTTTCCCCACCCCTCCCCCAGCTAGTGGCCGTGGTCATGGACATCTTCACTGACCCAGACCTGCTCTCGGACCTGTTAGACGCCGCCACACGCCGCTGGGTGCCTGTCTACCTGCTCCTGGACCGCCAGCAGCTGCCTGCCTTCCTGACGCTGGCCCGGCAGCTGGGGGTGAACCCCTGGGCCACTGAGGTAGGAACCCGGTGGGGGGGGGGGGCGACCAAGTCGCCATCCTCCTGGCGCTGGGGCAGCGGGGGCAGATCCTTCCACGGGGTTCTAGCTCATCGAGGCAGATGCCAGCTGAGAGGGTCTGCTGAGACCTGATGCCCGAGGCATTGGGGGAATCAGGGGCGGGCTTTCCCACACAGTTCCCCTGAGTTAGGGGTACCTCCAAGAGACCCCCTCCCCCCAAGGCCGGATATTGGTGACTCTGGGGAAGCTGGGACAGAGTCCTAAGCAGGGGACTCCCAGGCCCTGCGCGGTGAGCGGAGGCGTGCGAGGTGGGCCTGAGCAGGGGCGTGCCCCCCTCCGTTCCAGAACCTGGATATCCGGGTCGTGCGAGGCTGCAGTTTCCAGAGCCGCTGGCGACGGCAGGTGAGTGGCAACGTGCGTGAGAAATTTGTGCTGCTGGACGGCGAGAGGGTCATCTCTGGATCCTACAGGTACGGCTGCCCCTCATGATGCCACCCGGTGTCCTGTCCCCATCTCCCAGTGTGCTCAGAGAGCAGCTGGCGTCCCTTTGACCAGCCTAGCCTCGCTTTCCTGGTCTGTGAAATGGGTCGAAACACCCTTGCTGGTAGAGGAGGGGGGGGTGCAGAACCAGCTGGGGGTGGAGCCAGGCCTGCCCAGGGGGCTGGTTTAGTTGGGGAGGGTCCTCTCTTTAACCCTGGGTCTCCTCATCTGGAAAGCGGGGCCGCAGTTTGTGTGTGGGTTTCCAAACCAGGAGGACCTGGCTTGGGGTCCTAGCTCCGCCCTGAGTGAGTTGACTCCGCCCCTCTAAGCATCTATTTAAAAAAAAAAAAAAAAAAGAAAACAGCCGGTGTGCAAAGGGCCTGGCCCTCGGACTGGTCCGTGACCCTCCTCTCTCCTGTCTTTGGGATCTGACCCGACCCTGGATCCTGGCTCCTCGACCTCTTAGCTCGGTGACACTGAGCTCTGTGCCTCCCCTGCTCTGAACTTCAGTTTCCCCAGCGGGAAGGTGTGACTAATCACAGCACCTACCTCCGAAGGTCACAGTTCGGGGAGGGTGCGGGGTGCAGGGACTCTCGGGTCAGAGGGCCTGGGTTCAAACTGTAGCTCCACCAGCTACTCGCTGTGTGACTTTGGGCAACGGACTTCACCTCTCTGTGCTTGCGCTTCCCCCGCTGCACAGCGGGATGATGTGGTTAGGGCCCGTGGAGCAGGGTTTCTTCTCGACAGAGACGGTGCTCACGTGCGGGACAGCTGGATGATTCTGTGTCGTGGGGACTTTCTTGGGCCCTGGAGGAGGCTGAACTGAATCTCTGGTGTCTCCGCAGTAGATGACCATAGCACCCACTCTGCCCTACTATGAGAAGCCAAAGTGTCTCCGGACATTGCCGGGTGCCCCGGGGGGGGGGGGGGGCCGGGCAGACATGCGCAGTCGGTGACCATTGGCCTAGGCTAGCGTTTTTCAATCTTGGGCCTGCCTGCGGGGGAATCAAAACGTGGATCTCGGGGCCCCGCCCCCATTCAGCCGGCCTGGGATGGGACCTGAGAAGCAGCATTCCTGGCAAGCTCCTCCCGCTGATTACCCATGCTGCCCGTCCGAGGAACCCATTCTGGGACCGGCCACTGTGGAGACTGGGACCTGTCGGAAAGAATCTACCTCCCCGGCTTGGCCTGGGGGGATTCAACGAGATCACAGTGCCTTGGCACGGCACATCAGCCGCCTTCCGTAAACATCAGCTGTCATTTATTATTGTCGTTATTCGGGGTTTCTTGGTTTCGTTTTGTTTTGTTTTGTTTTGAACCCTATTTCATCGACTCTAAGGTGCCACCGATGAAAAGCAGCATCCTGATCAAAACGCGAAAAGAGATGCGTCTTAGAACCAATGAAATACAGTAGGGGGACAAGTCAAACCCACCGAGCGTGGCTCCCCGCCACCAAATCAGGTCTGAGGACGCTTTGCCGAGCCCCCGGGTCCGGGTGGACGGCCCTAGAACGGATGAGGCCAGGGCCACGAGAGGTTGTCCAGGGCCTCTGGCCATTTAATGAGGGGGAGGGGTGGAGGCAGGAGGCTCGGGGAGCAGTGAGGCCGGGAGACCAGTCCCAGGCCCTGCCCTTCAGGTCGGTCACAGCAAATGTGGGAACAGCAGCAGGCCCAACGCTAGGCCGGCGGCAGTGACCCCTTCCAGCGGGCCGCTTTTGGGACCGGGGGCCCTGTTACACATGTGGCCGGAGCAGCAGGTGGTGGTGAGGGTGTAGGTGACGCCCATGTAGGTGACGGGCTCCTCGTGGCCGCAGGAAGTGGACTGCACGCAGCCTTTGTTGATGATGAGGCCGAGCCCCGGGGCCACCCCCTGGCCCGTGAAACAGTCCTCGTCTTCGCCACAGCGCATGTGGGTCCCGGGGCACTGCGTGGAGTCGGTCAGCTCACAGAACACACAGTCCTTGGCGCCCGTGGCACCCGGGGGCAGAGCCATCGCCAGAAGCAGCAGCCAGCCGGGGACCATGGTGGCCTGGCAGGGGTGACGGTGCCCAAGCCAGGCCGTGGGCTTCCTGGGCCTCCCGGAACCGCTGAATGAGGATCCCGAGTCTCCCCCCCGCCCGCGACTTTCGCCCCTGGGCTGGCCTCCCGGGGTCAGCACTTGGAGTGTCCTCGGTTCCCAACACTCCGTGTCCGTCTCAGGAGCTCCGTCGTGACCGCGGCTCTCGAGCGCTTGGGTCTCAGAAGATCCCCGGGACGGAGACAAGCCAGCAGGCGCGATCCGACGGGCGTCTCTGTGCAGCGGAATGGGGTGACCTCACAGACCCCTCAGGGTTCCCACTGGCCGCTCCAGGGGTGAGGTCACAGGTGGGGGGGAGGGGTGTCACAATCTGAGGGCAGGACGGCCCCCTGACCTGTCAGGGAGCGAGGGAGGACACTGCCACCCTGCCAAGGTAAGGACGATCGGACCCACGCTCGCCATCCTGGGGGCTGAGTCGTCGCTCTCTGGGCGCTGGGTGCTGTGCCCGCTGAGGCGCACGAGACACAGCCCGCAGTGAGCCCATTTTCCAGACGGGCAAACCAAGGCTCAGGAAGGGAAAGCGACGTGTCCAAGGTCCCCTGGGCCAGGATTGCAGCCCAGGTTCGTGTGATTCCAAAGAGGGCATTTACTGAGCACCTGCTATGTGCCAAGGCCTGAGCCAGATGCTTTAAACGCCACCATCGTGACAACAGGGGCGATGGGGACACCGCTGACCACAGCCAGCAGGCTTTTAGAGCTGGCCACCATGCCCGGGGCTCAACCCCCTGTTCCCTCGTTCCAGTCTCCCTACATTCGAGCTCCGTATGACAGACGAGCAGACAGAGGCACGGAGCGGCCACACAGCAAGTGTTTGACAAATGGCGGTCGTTATATGGGAAGCAGCCGAGCCCGACAACAGGACTTGTGGAGTCCGAAAACACATCCCATCTCTTTCCGGATGGGGAAACCGAGGCACTGATGCAGCCTTGGTTGGGGAGGGGGCAGAGTCCCTTAAGATAAATTTAAGTGTCTTAACTCACGTAGCGGTCACGTCAGCCCTCCGGGTAGGTATGTGAGTCGTTCCCATTCTATGGAGGGGGATGTCGAGGCCAGAGAGGTTGCAGGATTTGCCTGAGGTCACACAGCCTGCCCTGGGACCAGGTGGGGACTGGTAATGGAGTCCGGGCGGGGCTGCACGGAGAGCCTGACCCCTCCCTGCGTGCCCCCCAGCTTCACGTGGAGCGACTCCCGCCTGCACCGAGGCCTGGTGACCCTGTTGACCGGCGAGATTGCTGCCGCCTTCAGCCGAGAGTTCCGGACACTGTATGCGGCCTCCTGGCCACTCCCGTCCGCGCCCACCTCGGGCCCCTTCGTCAGCATCGTGGGGGGGCTGCAGCTGGCCCACAACCCCCACCGTGTGGCCCGCCGCCGCTCTGTGGCCCCCATGTCACCGCCACCGCCCGCTGGCCCGCTGGCCCAACGCTTGGCCACCTGCCGAGTCTTTGACGGGGACAGCCAGGAGACCCCGGCCACCCCAGGGCCGGCGCTGAGCGACATCCTGAGGAGTGTCCAGCGCGCCCGGACCCCCAGCGGCCCCCCGGCCCGGCCCAGCCATTCCCTGTGGGACCTGAGCCGCCTGTCCCAGCTGTCCGGCTCCAGCGACGGTGACAACGAGGTGAGACCTGACGGGTGGCCTGAGAGAGAACAGGAATAGCTGGAAAAGGATGGAGGCAACCAGGGCCGAGTTCCAGTCTCTCCCTGGCGCCTCAGTTTCCTCATCTGTGAAATGGGTGGGTCCAGAGCTGTAGTAACACCCGCCTCAGAGGGGTGTGGCCCTACTGCGTGCCAGGCAGGGGTGAGCGCTGGGCGGCCCGGGGCAGAGACCCCGGGAGCCACCCTGGGTGCAAATCCGGGCACGACACGCCAATTGTGAGAGCCGGGGGGGCGGGGGGGCAGAAATTTGCCTGAACCTCCATGTTCTCGTCTAGCAAATGGGCCCAGCAGTGGTCCCCATGCTCAGTTCCGGCGGGAGGGAGTCAGTGAGGGGCGGATGAACTAGAACAATCATCATTCCGGTAAATCTGCGAAGTGGAATTTATTTTTATTGAGTTCGTGGCCTCACCTCACCCCAGGTCAGTGAGCTACTAGTCTTCTCACGTTCATTGTTACAGGGGGGGTAAGCTGAGGCCCAGAGAGGTCAAGTAACTTGCCCAGAGTTCCAAGCAACCATCTTTTGGGGGCACCTTGCCACACGCCGGGCGCTTTCCCAGGGGTGGCTAGATGGGACCTCTGCCACAACCCTCTGGCGGTTGGGGGGGGGGGGGGATGTTATTACAACTCTGCACCCGCCCATTTCGCAGATGAGGAAACCGAGGCACCAGGGAGAGATTGGAACTCGGCCCTGGTTGCCTCCCGGGTGAAGCTTTTAAATGCTCTGCCCCTGGCTTCCCAGATTCGAGTGTCATGGGGGTGCTGGGGAGGGGGTTTGGGGAGCTCTGAGGGGGTCTTGGCGCCCCCCCTCCCCAGCTGCTTAGACACCGGGGTTCCAACACAGCCTACACTAACTCTCTGGGATCCTGGGTGGGGAGCCTCAGTGCCCCCAGCTGTAAAGTGGGCTGTCGAGAGGGTGAGAGCGGAGCCGGGACGGGGGGGGGGGGCCGTGGATGCCGGCAGAACTGGGACGCAGTTTCTCCGCGAGCTGTGCGCCCCCGTCAGGCTCAGTTTTCCCATCCGCGAAGTGGGAACCAGTGGGGACCTTTTCGGAGGGGGAGGGAGAAGTGTCCCGGGGGTCCCCTCCCTCCCTCGTTTCCGGTCCAGGGGAGAGGTGGGGATGGGCACAGCAGGGGCAAGGTCCTCGCCTCCACCCGGTCCTGAGCCACCCTCACCCAGAATCACCTCCCTCGGCAAATATTTACTCCCCCCAGGCAGCTGCTGGCAGCTTCCTGGTTCTCAAGTGCAGAGTGGCGGGGGGGGGGGATCACGGCTCCCGGGTCCCCCCCCCCCCCCCCCGAGGCCTCCCTGCACACACATGCCTCCCCTTGCCTGGACTCGGCCCCCAGCACCTTCTCTCACCTCCCTGTCTTTCCCTCCACAGCTCAAGAAATCCTGGGGTTCCAAGGACACCCCCGCGAAGGCCCTGATGAGGCAGCGGGGCATGGGAGGGGCCCCCTGGGGTGAGACAGAACCCCGTCCTCTGGGCCGGTCCCAGCCCCCAGGCGGCCCCCTGCCCCTCCTCCCTGCCCGCCGCCTCCGCCATCTGTCCCCGACCAGAAGGAGGTTTGGTGAGGATGCCACCTCCAAATTGCAGGAGCCCCGAGGCACCCAGCAGCCAGACTGGGCTGCCCAGGCAGGACTCGGGGGGCGACCCTGACGGGAGCCAAAGCCACCCTGGACGGGCCTGTCGACGGTCACCTCCCAGCCCCCCGTCCCCCGTCCGTGTGGTGCCTTGGACAAGGCTTCTGGCCTCGGTGTCCGGGAAGCGGCAGGGATGTTTCCCCCTTTGTTCTAGAACTCGGGCAAGCCCAGTGCTCAGTCTAGATGCCAGTGTCGCAGTTCAGAAAATGGGCAGAAAGTGTCGACCCGCTGGCATCCCGGGACGGGGCATATCCAATTGCGGTCAGGCCGGAACTTGTCTGAGGACGGGCCTGGCCGAGTGGCCCCCGAGCCGGCGTCGCGTGGGGGCGAAGGTGGGGCGTCCCTGGGACAGGGTGGGGAGCCTCCTGGATCTATCGGGCTCCGGAGCTGCGGGTAAACTGAGCTTAGCAGAGGAGAGGAGAGAATCCAGTCCAGGGAGTGGGGCTTAATAATGAGGGACAGGAAATTGGTGGGGACCCCTGCTGGGGGGCCGGTCAGGGCCCTGGGCGCTGGGACTGTTTTCTGGGTGCCAAGGGGCGAGTTGTTGGGGCTCCCTTTACCTCTGCTCACAATAAAGCTGCTTTATGCCAGAATCCTGCATTTTCACAGCCTAGCCGCAGACCCAGGAATCCAGTCCTGGGCCCTTCCTCCCTCAGACTCCCTGGAGGAGCCAGGCGCCCAGCGTGGGGGGTCCCCCGACCCCGGCGGCCTCCTCCCCTCGCGCGCCCCCTGCCGGCCGTCCACCGGCGCGCCGCCTCCAGAGCGCATCGAGAGTCGGGGCAGGAGCGATGCGTTTATTCTCAAGGTCACAGGTCCGGGGGGTGCTCGGAGGCCTGGGCTGGGGTGGGGCTGGGATCGGGGTCCGGGCTGGCGTCCTCGGGGTCGTCCCAGGGGAAGGTGGGCAGCCCCCGCATCTGCTCCCGGTAGACGCGGTCGAAGGCTTCGCTCTGTGCCACCGTAAAGTGGTTCTTCCAGTCGCCGCACACCCCTGGAGGGGAGGGAGGGGCGGCGAGGGGAGGGAGGGGCGGCGAGGTGAGGCCCGGCGGGGTCATCCCCCGCGCCCCACATCCCAGCACCCTCTTGCCCACCTCCGGGCCTTGGCCAGGAGCACCTCCCCGCTTCCTTTTCATCTCCACGTTTTTGCCCGTTTACCTCCTACTGATGGCTGCCTCTCACGCTGGCCTCCAGTCACCTGGCCAGACCCCTGGGCACCCGTATTGCCCCCTCCTTCCCTTGGCTCCCCCCCCCCCCCCCCCGCCTCTCCTTTCAGTAGACCTGTTGCCTTCCTCCTCCAGCTTTACCCCCTGACCCCTTAAATCGCTCTGCCCAGAACCTCCCCCTCCCGCTCCAGCATTTCCTGGCTCCCTGTCCCTAACCTCCCTGGCTGGAAAAGGGCATCCTCACTCCGGGGCTCCCACAACACCCACGCTACCTCCGTGATGGCTCTGCCCATTGGGGATGTACCCACATGCCCGTGCCAGGGAACGCGCGGAAGGGTGGCTTCCTCGGTTTCCCTCCTTAACCCTCTTGGCGACCCAGCAGGCGAGGGGCGTGACCTCTGCCCCTTCCACGGGCGCAGGGGGCCCTCGGGCCCCGGCGTCGGGCTTCTCACCTGGGGCCAATGTCATTTGGATGGCAGTATTTTGAATTACATGACGCCCCCTAGTGAGGGGTGGGGGTGGGGCTCCCTGTGATAGGCTGAATAATCCCTCCCCCCCCCCATGTCCACTCCTGGTCTTTGGAACCTATGAATATGTGACCTTACAAGAGGGACTTTGCAGGTGTCATTGGTTAAGGATGGAGATTTATCCAGGCAGACCCACAAGGGTCCTTATAAGAAGAGGGGGAGGGGCGCCCCGGGGGGTGGGGGAGGGTGGTTCCATCAGGTTGAGTGTCCGACTCTTGATCTGGGCTCAGGACACGATCTCATGGTTTGTGAGTTCGAGTCCCCCGCATGGACGGTGTGGAGCCTGCTTGGGATTCTCTCTCTCTCTCTCTCTCTCTCTCTCTCTCCCTCTGTCTGTCTCTGCCCCTCCCCTGCTTGCTCTCTCTTGGTCTCTCTCAAAACAAACATAGGGAGAAAAAGAAAAAGCAAAAGAGGCGGGAGACTTAGAGGCTGGGATTGGAAGACTGCCACCCTTCTGATCGGAAGACCGCTGAGGGGCGAGGAGCCCAGCGGTCCGTGTGGGGCTGGAAACGGAAAAGGCAGGGAACAGATTCTCCCCCCTGGAGCCTCCAGAAGGACCCGTCCCCCTGACACTTTTGATTTTTAACCCAGGGACACTGATTTGGGACTTCTGACCAGAGCTGTAAGGGAATAAACGTGGGTTGTGTTAAGCCGCTAAGTTTGTGGTCTTGTAGCAGGAATAGGAACGAAGACACTCCCTCCCCCCCCCCTTCCCGTAATCCGAGCGCTAGAATGTTTCTGGGCTGAACCTTAACACTAAGAAGGATTCACTAAGACTCTATATAGCCTCAGGACGGTTCAGTCCTGGCTGTGGCCTTGGGACAGGGCCGTTTTGGAGCTCTCTGGATGCCGGGCCCTGTGCTAAGCCCTGGGGGGGCGGGGGGGGGGTCCCTCACGACCTTGTGAAGGCAGTGCTGCTCAGAGCGACCCCACGTTTCAGCTGGGAAAACCGAGGCCCAGAGAGGTGACATGACCGCCCCAAGGTGCACAGCCAGGCGGTGGCCGGGTGAGCCTTGGAACCCCAGAGCCCCCGCACCTTTCCGGAGGAAGGCGCCGTGGCGTTGGTCCAGCAGGCTGGGGGGCAGCAGAGTGAAGTTGGACATGGCGTTGGCCTTCATGGCGCCGAAGGCCGAGTGTGCCACGACGGAGTCCAGCGCCTCCTTGCCCAGCGGCCGGCCCAAAAACTGGCATATGTCCTGCAGGGAGCTGTGGAGGTCCTGCGGGGGCCGGGGAGGGGGGTCAGGGAGGCCGGGCGGAGGGAGGGGACCCCAGGCAAGGAAGGAGCACCAGACCCAGAATCTGGATGTCCGAGTCCCCGACCCAGAGCCGTCGGGGTGGCTCTGCTGCTTTGCCTCAGTTTCCCCACCACCAAGCCGAGGGATGGGGCGATGGCTTCCGAGAGTTTTCGCAGGCTGGGGGTTTCGGAGGGTTCCGCGGGTGGGAGGGAAGGGGCAGAGCCGGGGCAGAGGTCAGTTGGGCAGCTGGTGCACAATCACCCCCCACTCAGGTTAGAAGTGGGGGTCAGCCTGTCTGTGCCCCAGATCTGCACCTCCCCCCCGGGTGCCCATCCCGGAAGAGCAGCCTCACTCACTGGGTCACAGGACCAGATTCCCAGCCCGGCCTCCCCTCTCTTACTCCCCCTCCCCCCACACCCCTGTCAGTCTCCCTCTGCTCATCCCCTCTGTTCTCGGCGCCCTTGCACTGGGCCTGCCTTGTCCTCTCCCCGTGGACCCATGACTCGGCCTCCTCCCTGGCTTCCCTGCCTCCAGGCGCCCACACCCAAAGCTGCTCCCGGCCCCCCTGTGGCTCCCCAGTGCCCTGGGACAAGAGTCCCGGCCCCCAGGCCTGGCTTTCAAGGACAGAAGTGGTCTGGCCTGGCCTGGCCTCTAATTCCAGAACTTAACCATTCCCTGCATTTTCCTCCCTGCAGCCTTGGCCGGGGGTGGCCGAGAATGCCCCCTGGCACCCTCCTCCACCAGGCAAACTTCCCCACCCAGATACAGCTCAACCATCACCCTCCTCCTGGCAACGATCGATCGTTCAGGCCACGTGGATTGAGGGGCGCCTGGGGGGCTCAGTCCATTGAGCGTCCGACCTCGGCTCAGGTCACGATCTCACCGTCCACGGGTTTGAGCCCCATATCTGTGCTGTCAGCACAGAGCGCACTTCGGGACTTCTGTCTCCCTCTCTCTCTCTCTGCCCCTCACCCTCTCTCTCTCTCTCTCATATCTGTGCCAAGCCCGCCAATAGCCTTGCAGACAGGTGTCATTACCCCGGTCAGTAAATGGAGGCCCAGAGAGGGGAAGACACTCGTCCAGGGTCACACAGCTAGGGAGGAACTCAGATTTCCGTGCCCGAAGCCCACGCTTCCCTCCTCTGTCTCGCCGCCTTCCCTGATACTTAGTGCCCAGGACAGTTAGCCTTCTCATCAGCGCCGCCAGCTCCGGTTTTCCAGGCCATTCCTGGTTTCGCAACCCTACATCCCTTTATCTTCTTGAACCACCGGCGTGTCCCAGAAATTCTAACATGTGTGCAGTTCCTCACACGCCAGGGGCAGCCCAGAAGCTCTGCCAGGCTGCATGGCCCAGTTTTGGGCTTTGGAGAAAAAAGCTCGATGAAACAAAACAAAACAAAACAAAGCGGGGGGGGGGGGAGGGAATGGGGGGGGTGGCGGTTAACGCCAAACATCTTGTCTGGACCTTTCCATCAAAAGACGTTTACCGGGGTGGGCAAAAGACTCAAGGCAGGTCGTCAACTGTCCCCCAGCTTCCTCCTCCATAAAACGGGGGTACTAACAATATTGGGGTGCACCCTTTACAATTATATTTTTTGCAGATCCAAACGGGTCCAATATGGGCAGCTGTAGGTGGTTCTAGCTAATCTGTGACTCGCCTGTCCACACGCTGAAGATTAAGTGAGGTGTTTGGTGCGTGGTATTCTCGCTATTGCCGATCCCACAGGTCCCGCCTCGGGACCTAGTCGCTTTTACTTTGCGCACTATATTAACACTTTGGGGTACCTTGTCAGATGGTCGTGCTATGCCGGGGGCTGCCTACGGCAACCTCACGAGCTGGCATTTTCCCACCCATTTTAAGGATGGGACGTCTGAGGCTCTGAGAGATTTGGGGGGACGTTAACTGCTTTGTCGGACACAAACATTCAGGTGCTTCCCCCTCCAAAAAGTACCGGCAGAAAGCATCCAAAAAAAAAAAAAAAAAATACATGAGGAGCGCCTGGGTGGCCCAGTCGGTTAAGCGTCCGACTCCCGTCTGACGGTTCGGGAGTTCGAGCCCCGCGGTCGGGCTCTGTGTTGACAGCTCGGAGCCTGGAGCCTGCTTCCCATTCTGTGTCTCCCCCTCTCTCCACCCCCCCCCCCAAATAAAATAAAATCCATGACGTGTACATACAAGAAGGAAACATGTCTGGGGAGCTTGGGGAAGGGGCATGTAAGGGGACCCTCTCGGGTGCCCAGCTTCTGGAAACATCTTTGTTAAGGACCTGGAATGGCCGGGCGTGTTCGCTGGGGGCTGTGCCCCCAGAAGCCCGGCATCCTCCTGGCAGCGGGGCAAAGCAGTGGGCATTCTGGCACGACACTTCTTCCAGGGAACTCTCCCTGATTGCCCCAGCCGGAAGGCATCTCTCTCCCAGGTGCCTGCTCCGGGGACGTCTGGTGGGGTCCGGACAGGATCCCCGTCTAACTCCAAAGGCTCAGGGCCCACCCCTGGCTCCCACCTCCTCAGAGAAAAGCCAAGGTCCCTGCTGTGTCTCCCACCCCACCCCTACCCCCACTCAGGCGGCTCTGGCCACATCCTTCTTTGCTCCCCTTGGAAACACATCAAGCGTGTGCTGTCACCTCAGGGCCTTTGCACTGGCGGGTTCCCTCTGCCTGAGACCCCCCCCCCCCAACCAGCTATCCCCCGGGTCGTCCTTGACCTTCAGATCTTTGCTTAAGTGTTATCTTCTCCCGGAGGCCTCCCCAACCGCCCTATTTAAAATTGTGCCCCCACACATTCCTTATCTTCCTTTCCGCCTTGCCTTTTCTCTCTGCTCTCCAGCTGCCATCTGTTTTCTTTGTTTGCCCATGGCCCCTCTCCTGCTCCCTGGCTCAGGACTCTGCTCTGTTCACCGCTGTGCCCCCAGTACCTGGTGTGCTGGGGGAAGGGAAGGGGGCGGGAGGAGGGGAGGGGGAGGGAGGCGCCGGGTGGGGGTGGGGGCGCGGGATCACCTGCTGCAGTTCCTCGTAGGTGATGAACAGGAAGTTCTCTTTGCCCTTCATCCGAATCCAGCCCTTAATGTGGTCGAACCAGGAGCCAAACTGCACTGCGGGGCGGAGGGGCAGGCGGATGAGGGCCCGGGCAGCAGGGCCACCCCCGCTGGGGGACCAGGGGGCCTGACTAGCCCCCCACGTGGCCCCGGGCATGGTGCCTCGGGGCTGGATGCCTCCCCCAAGCCCCCCCCCCCCACATCTGGCCCCCGGAGAGAGAACCTTTGTCTCCCCATCTCTCTCTGTTTCTGCCCCTTTTCTGCATTTCTGTCTCTGTTTCTTTCTTCCCTTCTCTGTATCTGTGTGTCTGTGTGTCTCCGTTTCCTTCTGTCTCCTGCTTACTCTGGGCCTCTCAGTCTCTCTCCACTTCTTTCTCCCCATTGCTGTGTCTGTCATCGTCGCTCGGTCTCTTACACACCTGTCGCCTTCACTGTTAATCACGCCCTGTATCCCTGCCTCTCTCTCTCTCCTTCTTACCCCCTCCCCTGCCCCCTTCCTGTCTGGGCCCAAGAGGGGCACCCCTTCCGGGAAGACCCCCACTCTGCCCCAGTCCTCACCTTCGCCTTTGAGAAAGTTCTGCAGGAACTGGTCAGGTGTGCCGGGGTCCTTCAACTGCCCGGCGATCTTGGAGTAATGATACAGCGAGACCACCACGTCCCGGGGGTTCCGGCCCATGTAGATCGCCTGCATATGGGTGTTGGGGAGAGGGGAGAAGGTGTCGCACACAGGCAGGACCCCACCCCAAAGACTGCATGCCCCCAAGCCTTCTCTGTTTCTGGGCCTGCAGCAGGAAGGCCTCAGGGTAGACTTCTCAGGGGACTTTTCCGCCAACAGTGGCTTAGATCAAGTTCATCTCATCCCAGAGGATAGGGAGACCTCCCTGCAGCCACATTCCAACAGGACACGGGGACTGTTCCCGGACCAGGCGGGGTGACAGGTTGGCTTCAAGGGAATTAAGACCGGAGGACGGGGGGTGGGGGCAGGGGGGTGCCGGGTGGCTCAGTCGGTTGGGCATCCGGCTCTTGATTTCGGCTCAGGTCGTGATCTCTCGGTTGGCAAGATGGAACCCCACATTGGGCTCTGTGCTCTCAGCATGGAGCCTGCTTGGGACTCTCTCTGTCCCTCTCTTTCTGCCCCTCCCTACCCCTCTCTAAATACATAAAACAGGAGGAGGAAGGCATGGGGGGCTCAGGATGGGGGTGATCAAGGTGAGAGGCACTGACCCTCTTCGCCTCTGGCCCTGGCGTTCAAGGCTCTGACTCCCTGGCTCCTAGCTGATTACCAGCTTCCTATTCCACAACCAAGCCTGCGTCAGCCCCACCAGATGGCTCCTTTCCTGGCCACCGTCTCCTTCCCCACGACCACGGTCAGCCACCCGGGCGGTCCGCCCCGACAAACACCCCGGGATGCCAAGGCTCGCGTGTCATCCCATGTCGCTGCCGGGAGGGTCAGGCAGCTCTGCTCTGGGACAGACACCTGGATGCTGACCCACACGCCTCCTTCCGCCACTGACTTCAGCCTCGGTCCTTTTGCTGGGATTCTCTGTGGCCGTGGGTGCAGCAGCTTGGCCGAGATCTGGGCCTCCTCGCAGCAAAGCCGTGAACCTGACCGGGCGGGGGGGGGGGGGTCCCGGGGGGCCTCCTCTGTCTACACTCGCTTCCTTGGTGATGCGACCAGTCTCCTGCCTTTAATGGCCCCGTCCACCTCTGTGTCGAGCAGCCAATTCCAGAGACGCGTGTCCTATCGAATCCTGATTCGGTTGCAACCCTCCACCTGGACGTCCACGGGCCGTGACAGAGCTCCCGCCTTCCCCCGAGCCTCTCTCCCGGCCTCCCCAAGTCAGTTGACATCAGCATCATCTTCCCAGTTGCTCAAACCAAACGCCCTAGAGTCACCCTTGACTCATCTGGTTCACACCCACGCCCCATCTGCCAGCAAATCCTACTGCTGGTTCAACCTTCAACATACAACCCCAGCTCAGCCTCTTCTCTTCACCTCCGCGCGGGCCACCCCTTCCCACTCCGTGGGGCCCACCGTTGCCTCCCACCTGCGCGCTCTGCCCTCCTCGCCCACCCCTGCGGGCTGTTCGTGAAGTCATCACCTTTGCCCACGAGGAGATTTTTCTTCTCTATTCTCTCGGCCTGCCACCCTTTAGAACGTGGGCTTGCGAGGCAGGCATTGCTGCGCGTTTGTTTACTGCTGTTCTAGATCAGGCACATAGTAGGTGCTCCGTAAATACCGTGCTGAATTCACCCCTTGGTTATGCGCTCCCCCACCCCCACACGCCTCCCTCCTCCTGCACCTTGGCCTTGGAGGTGAAGAAGGCTTTGGCAAAGAGCTGGATGGGGAGGTGAGAACTCATGAGGCGGGGTCTGGGCTGGTCCGAGAGTCTGAAGGCACCCAGGACGGTCTCACACCAGGGCGCCCGCTTCCAGATGGGCACCGAGCGGATCCAGGATGGGTCCCCGTCCTTTAGGATTAAGCTGAGGATCTCAATCATCCAGTTGGTCCCTGTCAGGAGAAATTGGGCCAATCAATCAAAGGGTGGGGACGGGTGCAGGGGAGAGGGGCGGGGAAACAGACAGAGTCGTGTTGGGCTTTACAGCGCCATTAGCTACGGAGGTTGACGGCCCAGAGCCTCACAGCTGGCGGCGAGGCGAGGAAGTGACAGAGACAGGCTGGCCGTCCACCCGACCCCATTTCCTTTCCCCACCAGGGAGATGAGGGGACCCCACTTCTCCGGCCTCTCCGGCAGCTACATGCGGGGCCGTGTGACCGAGTTCTGGCCAAGGAAGTGCAGGTGGCAGCCATTTCCAGGGCTGGCCCATAAACACCTCCTACGTGTCCCCCCCTCCCCCCCGCCACTCTCTCTTCTTCCCTCTCTGCTGGCTGGATGCGGGGACCCAGTGGAAACTGGGGCTCCCGGGGATGGCAAGCCATGAGATGGAAGGAGCCAGAATGCCTGAGGCAGCCTGGATTTCCCCCAACTTCCCTCCATCCCTCCACCAACTGGAGGTTGAGGAAATGACACAGAAGGTTCTAGCAGGCCTTCGTGTCTGAGATTCCGCGGCTCGCGGATGAGGACAGAAGCATCGTGCCCAAACACAGAGGGAGCTGGAATTAAATCCAGGCATCTGGACTCAAAATCTCAGCTCTCTTCACTGCCCCTTCTCGGGAGGAGCCCCTTGATCTCTGTGGGGACACCCGTGTGTCACGTAGCAGGAAGGGATCTCATCAAATGGCCCAGTTCACACGTCCGGATTCCATGAGGATATAGGCAGGTCAGATGAGAAATAGAAAAAAATAAGAATAATATTGACAATCACCTGTCATTAGTATCATATTGCCCTGGATTCTCTGTGGGTTTTTTTTTTTTTTAAGTAATCTCCGTGACCAACGTGGGGCTCGAACCCACGAACCCCAGGTCAAAGAATCACACGCTCCGCCGACTGAGCCAGCCAGGCGCCCCTCTAGTTCCCTGGATTCTAACAATAACCCCGCCCGCGTTCTTAATGGGTTGCCTCTCACCTCCAAATTCATTCTTGGTTGCCCTGTTTTGGGATATTGGGGCCGGACCCTGTGAACGGTTCTCCGGCAGCGGCCAGTAGAGGGCGCTGGAGGAACCCCGCAGGAGAACGGGGTTCCCTTCCAGGTTCTCCCGGGCCCTTCCCTGCTGCTCTCGTGACCGGACAGCGGCCAGCAGTGCCGCGGGCCCCCAGTGACCCTTTCTCCCTCCGCCACCGCCCCCCACCCCCGGCAGATTTCCTTGGGGGCTCTGCTTCAGCCCAAGGGGACTGCCTGATCCCTGTATGGGCTCTTCCTGTGTCCCCTGGGGCTCTCTTCACCTCTTGGTAGTTGAATCCTCCCTCACTTGTTTAAAAAAAAATTTTTTTTTAAATGTTTATTTGTTTTTGAGACAGAGACAGACAGAGCATGAACGGGGGAGGGTCAGAGAGAGAGAGAGGGAGACACAGAATCCGAAGCAGGCTCCAGGCTCCCAGCGGTCAGCACAGAGCCCCACGTGGGGCTCACTGGTGAACCAAGAGATCGTGACCTGAGCCGCAGTCGGTCACTTAACCACCTGAGCCACCCAGGTGCCCCTCAACAGTCTCATTTTAAGGATTTACCCAAGATAAATGAAAACACATCTGCATGCGTAGAATTGCACACAAAGCTTCGTAGCAGGTGTATTCATTCATACCTACCCCAATCTGGGAACAACCCCAATGTCCTTCAAGAGATGAATGGATATACCACAGTCCATCCATAGAATGGAATACTTCTCGGCAGTAAAAAAAAAGAAAAAAAAATCCCAGAGTTTGGATGAATCGAAAGTAGAATATGCCGAGTGAAAGAAATCGGTCTCCAAAGATGCACCCAGTATGAGCCCATCTGTGTGACATTCTGGAAAAGGCAAAACTCGGTGGGGGGGGGGGGGGCGTCAGCCGCCATGGTTGCCGGGGGCTGGCGGTGAGGGAGGAGCAGACCATGAACGGGTGTGAAGGGATTTTGGGGGTGAGGGAGCTGTTCTGTATCTTGGTTGCGATGGGGGTTGTATGACCGTATGTGTCTCTCAAACTCAGAACTCTGAGGGAAATGGAAATGAATGGCCATGTTCCTAGAAGCATTACCTCCTGACCGTCAAAGAGCGCAGACAACCCAAGTGTTGATCAACTGACCAATGAATAAACAAAAAAGCGGTAGGCCCAGGGGCGCGCCTGGGAGGCTCAGTTGGTTAAGGGTCTGACTTCAGCTCAGGTCATGATCTCACGGTTCGTGAGTTCGAGCCCCGCGTTGGGCTCTGTGCCCACGGCTCGGAGCCTGGAGCCTGATTCAGATTCTGCGTCTTCCTCTCTCTCTCTCTCTGCCCCTCCCCCACTCGTGCTCTGTCTCTCTGTCTCTCAAAAGTCACTAAACATTAAAAAAATGAAAAAAAAAATGGGGCGCCTGGGTGGCTCGGTCGGTTAAGCGGCCGACTTCGGCTCAGGTCATGATCTCGCGGTCCGTGAGTTCGAGCCCCGCGTCGGGCTCTGTGCTGACCGCTCAGAGCCTGGAGCCTGCTTCAGATTCTGTGTGTCTCCCTCTTTCTCTGACCCTCCCCCGTTCATGCTCTCTCTCTGTCTCAAAAATAAATAAATGTTAAAAAAGAAAGAAAGAAAGAAAAATAGTACGAACCGTACTTGGCCATAAACAGGAACAAAGCCCTGACCCGCGCTACCACATGGATGAGCCCCCAAAACATGCTAAATGAAAGAAGGCAGACGTGAAGGCAAATCCATAGAGCCAGAGAGCAGGTTAATGGTTGCCTAAGGTTTGGGGTCGGGGAGGTGGGGTTTGAGGAGTGATGGCTGATGGCTATCTTGTTCTAAACGTTCTAAAATGGATTGTGGTGACGTGTTGCACAAATCCGTGAATACATTACTGCCATACAATTGTACACTTTATTTTTTAAAGATTTTTTAATGTTCATTTTATCTGTTTATTTTATTAATAAAAATTTTTTAAATTATTTTTAACGTTTCATTTATTTTTGAGACAGGGAGAGACAGAGCATGAACAGGGGAGGGTCAGAGAGAGGCAGACAGAATCCGAAACAGGCTCCAGGCTCTGAGCTGTCAGCACAGAGCCCGACGCGGGGCACGAACTCACGGACCGAGAGATCATGACCTGAGCTGAAGTCGGCCGCTGAACCGACTAAGCCACCCAGGTGCCCCCTAATGTTTATTTATTTGAGAGACAGAGAGAGAGAGAGAGAGAGAACACAAGCGGGGAGGGGAAGAGGGAGAGGGGAGAGGATCTGAAGCGGGCTCTGGGCCTCAAGCCTCCCCCGACCCCCGGGCCTTGGCGTGTGCCATTCCTCCGTCGTCTAGGACACCCTTTCCCACTCAAACGCCTCTGCGGCTTCCAGATCTCCGCACGAACATCTTCTCCCCCTCAAAGCCTGCGCTCATCCCCCAGACGGTCTCTTGTTACCTACATTCAACGCTCTCTGCACCTTTCCTCGAGGTTACCCCCCACCCCAACCCTAATTATATAGTCAAAGGAGTGAGCGCGGGTTTACATAAAGCCTGTCTCGCCGGAGAAACTGACAAATGTCTCCCCAGTTCACAGCGGCGTCTGCACCCATGGCAGAGAATAAGCAGCGTTTCGGGGAGGGAGGGAGAAAATGAAGACCGTCCCTCCCTCCGCCCCCACTTCCTTCCGCAAATATTTACTGAATGGGTGCCAGGCACCGAGTTAGGCTCCAAGAATACAGCCGCGATCCAGGCACACTAAGCTGTCTGTCCTCCAAGAGCTCATGTTCTAGGGGGGGGGGGGGGGGAGGAGATCAGAGGCTAAATCAACAACCAAAAACACAGCCAAGTGGCCGGTGGCGACAGGGGCTGAGAAGAAGAGTAGAGGCGAGTTTAAGGGGATAGAGCGGGACAGGGTGGGGACAGGTGCTGCAGCCCCGGAGGCCCCGGGAAGGCTTCCCCGAGAACGATGAGCCCACTTGGTTGTGGGGGCGGAAGAGCGACACCTAGCGGAGGGGTCCGCCAGTGCAAACGCCCAAGCTCCAGGTTCTGAGCGGATTCAGGCCTTCCCCCCCACTGTTTCCTCTGCCTCCTTCCCCTGGGTGCTCCCTTCTCAGCCTCTGTGGCCACCTCCCCACCCCCACCCCCAGCAACCCCTCCCAGCAGGTACCTGACTTGGGGTAGGTGATGATGAAGATGTCGTCGTCCTGCACATCAGCGTTCTCGACCATGCGGATGCTCTCGGGTGAGTAGATGCCCATGGGGAAGGGGATCCCTTTGTACCTGAAGTATTCGCCTGACAACTTCTGGCTGTAGGAATATGGGGGAGACACGGTGAGGACCGGGGAGGAGATGAGGACTGAGGTCACCCATGGAGGCGCGGGGGGGGGGGGGTCGGCAGAGAAATCTCAGGGCGGGAGGGATGGTGAGTCAGGGAGACGGGGGAGGGGTACCCCCCTAGCTAGAGAATCCTGGCGACAAACTTTCCCTGAACCTCATCTCTTCATCTGCCAACTGGGAATGGTTTACCAGAACCCCACAACAATCCTATGCGGTGACAGTGATTAGCATCCCCCTTTTAGGAATGAAGAGAGCGAGGCACAGAGAGGTTGGGTGACTTTCCCAAAGCCACACAGCCGGTGGAACATGGAACACTTCACATCTGCAAAGTGGGGCTAAGTGCTTTCCTTATATCGATTCTTTGGCCCAACCCTCGAGGGAGAGGCGAAGTCACCCCCTCCCCCCGCCATGTTACCAACGAGGAAATCGAAGCCACAGAAATTATGTGTCGTGCCCACTCTTTTGTGCAAGGCCACAGGGCTGGCAAAGCCCACTTATGAAACCCCATCCAGGGGTCACCATGAGGCTGAGATGCCCTTTTCATTTTTTTTAGGTTTATTTACTCATTTTGAGAGAGAGAAGGAACGGGTGCAAGTGGGGGAGGGACAGAGAGAGAGAGAGAGAGAGAGAGAGAGAGAGTCCCAAGCAGGATCCCCACTGCCAGCCCAGAGCTCAACGCGCGGCTTGAACTCATGAAACGGGACATCGCGACCTGAGCCGAAATCAAGAGTCTGGTGCCCAACAGCCTGAGCCACCCAGGTGCTCCCAGGATTTTATTTTTTTTAATTTTTTTTAAAGAAATTAACACATGCTTTTATTTATTTATTTTCTTTTTCAGGATTTTATTTTTAAGTAATCTCTACACCCCAAGGCGGGGCTTGAACTTACAACCCTCAGGCTCAAGCGTGGCACCCCTACCGAGTGAGCCAGCCAGGCACCACCCCCCCCCCACCCCCCCCCCCCCCCCGCAACTGAAAATGTTACACGCTTCAGCCCCTCACTTGAGCTGCCTTTCCGGAAAAAGCCCCACCAAGCGACCACAGGGCCATACCCGGAAGTAACATTTTCCCCGGGTGAGCTGTTTTAAAAGCAATCCACGTACCCCACTGTGTCTTTCCACCCGGAGCTTCCCCCCGGGGGGTCTCCTGCCCCTGGCATGGGAGAGGGGGTGGGCATTTGGGGGACCTGGCACAGAGCCAGCTTTGGATCCTCTGTCCGCCCCCTCCCCTGCCCCTCCCCTACTTCGGACCCTCTGTCTCCCTCTGACTCTGCCCCTGCCCCACTTGGGTGCCCACGGGCTCTCTCTCTCTCTCAAAAATAAATAACCATTAAAAAAAACCCAGCAAGGTGACGCAGAGGTGGGGATACTTTTTACTGAGTTTCCCTGGGGGTATTTATGAGGTCCGCAGTCAGGGAGCGTGGTCTCATTCGTGCAGGCCGGCTGGCTGCAGGAATTCCAGAAGAATTCCCAGAAGAATTCCCAGAAGTCGCATCGACGCCTCACCTGTCCTAGGGCGTCTGGCGTGAAAGTATGTGCGGGAAGAGGAGACACAGGTTCAAAGGGGATGAAGCCAGAAGCTACTCTGTGTCATTTTTCTGGAACATTAGGAGCGTCTGTCAGCTTTCAAAATGAGACAAGTTGCTGTCACTTGCTCCCTCCCCCTAAATCAACATCCCTCCCCGCCACCTAGGCTTGGAGTCGCACACATTGGTTCCTCGCCTTAAGGAGGACCCCTTCCGGCCGGTGTAAGCTTCCCTCCCCCCGCAGAATCGATCTGAGTTCTGAGCGCGACACCGTGCTACTTTGCGTTGGTGTCCCGCTATAATACACGGAGGACAATACATTGAAATGGGGGGGGGGTACGTGTGTAAGTAGGTTACACTGCCTGTGGGTTGCATTTCGGGATAGTAAAGAGGCTGTTATATAGATACTCTTGTTATATAAAGAGGGTTGGGGTCCACACAGACGAAAACTCGGAAACACAAGGGGCTGAGCCAAAGATGAGCCACGAGCGTCCAGACCCCATGATTTCAATTATGGGAAGTTCAAGTACAGAAAGTAAGGTAGAAGGTGCTAGAAGGCAGGCGGCAGTTATCCTTGGGAGGAGGGGCTGACAGGGTGGGGGCAGATGGGGGTCTGGTGGCGGTATGCCTACCTTGCAAAATTCCTTGAGTTGTTAGATCCGTGTTTTACTTTAATAAAGTATTCAGTGAACGAATAAACAAAGCAGTAAAGGGGAGGGGGGGGAGCATTCCCATTAAAACACCTGTCTTAATTTTATTTTTTAACTATTTATCTATTTACCTTAAAACCACTGTTGTTTCTTTTCAAATGTTTGTTTATTTGGGGGGGGCAAGCAGGGGAGCGGCAGAGAGAGAGAGAACCCCTGCTAATTTTGTTAAAAAAATAAGGACAGTGGGAAAATATAATGCGTCAATAGAGACAAAAATATTAAAATGGAGCCCTGCATTCAATAAATCTGGGCGAGAATTACTGTTTGGGGGCTTTCTTAAGATTTTCGGGGCGCCTGGGTGGCTCGGTCGCTTGAGCGTCCGACTTCAGCTCAGGTCACGATCTCACAGTTCATGGGTTCGAGCCCCGCGTCGGGCTCTGTGCTGACGGCTCGGAGCCCGGAGCCTGCTTCGGATTCTGGGTCTCCCTCTCTCTCTGCTCCTCCCCTGCTCACACGCTGTCTCTCTCTCTCTCAAAAATAAATACAGATTTTTTAAAAATTAAAAAAAAAAGAGATTGTATTTTTTAAGTAGTAATCTGTACACCCAACACGGGGCTCAAACTCACAACCCTGAGACCCGGAGTCCTCCATCAGCCAGAGTCAGCCGGGCCCTCCTACAATTATCGTGGCCAGACACAGTAATAGAGCTAATGCTGGGCATTGTGTGTGTCCAGAGGAGGGCACACAGTAGGCCCTCAGCACCTTTTAGTCACTTTACTGCTCAGTGATGACGTCATTTCCCCCCCAAAGGTTGAGTGTGGGTGTGGGCTTGGTGATGTCACTGGTTGCTAGGCAGATGAGCCCAATGCGTGGGCGCTCCGAGGTGGTCAGTTACCATCAGGCTGACTGGGGGCCAAGTGCCTGGGCCTTGGCTCTCTCTGTGCCTTGGGCGGCGGATCTCACCTCCTGAGCCTCGGTTGCCTCATCTGTCAAATGAGGATAATGGTAATCTCTACCCCATGGTTTTAATCGCACCTGAGGATTCAGAGGGATAATCTAGGTTAAGCGCTTGGCTTCTGATAACCACTCCGGAAACGAGCTATTTCAGTCTTTGGTCTGACAGCAACTTGGAGAAATTTCCTCCCCAGTTTACGCGACGGGAAAACGGATCCTGTGCCTGTCAGGAGTCCCTGAAACAGTCTGTGACTGCATACATGAATAAATATGAGGGCGTCCCTCTCCCCCAGACCTCCCCCCCCCCCCCAGCGTTTACAACCTGCAAATCGAGGGTCGTCGCCCCACCCCAGGAGGCCCTGGGGGAACATGGTTGGTGCTCAGCCAGTATTTGACTAACTGAATGAACGTGGGGGTTCCTTCGTTCACGTGAACGAAGGAAGGGATTTCCCTAGAAAAAAACGAAGTCAAGTCAAAGAGCTTTTGTTACGACCTTTTCCCTGCCTCAGTGGTTCTCGGTACCCAGCCCTTCAAAAATCCCCTGTCGGGCCTTTAGCGATGCCCAAAGTCTGCTCTCTTTGCAGGCCTCTTTCCAAACCTCACGACCGTGCCCTCTGAGCCCAGAACAAGCAACCGCTCAATAAATGAATCGGTATCCGATAAATAACTGAGGCATGAACAGGTAGGGTTGGGGCGTCCCTCCGTGTTACGACGGCTACAGATAAGAAAAGGAAGATTAGGAAGGGGAAGTCTCGGCCGAGACTTTATGGCCGAGACCATAAAGCAAGTTCCAGGCAGGGCTGGGATTTGAACCTCAGCCCTGCAGACGGTTTTCTGTTCCAGTCCCCCCTTCCCCACGCACCCCACCCTCCAGCCGAATCTCCCCAGCGCGCTGAGCATCATCCCCCCTTCCGGTCCTTGGGATCTGCCAGTCCTCCAGCCAAGACTTTGGTCCCCTGTCCTCGTCTGCGCTAGAGTGTAGAGGCCACGGAGCCCCCGCCCGATTCCCGCGTGGCCGGACCTCACTGGGTGTCCTAGAGCAGGTGCCGTGTGCCTTCTCTCCCAACCTTGTAAATCAAACCTGGCCCCGGGGTGACCTTTCCACTCGCTGGGTGACGAGCCCTCCGGGTCCCCACACCGCGTGCCCTACACCAGGGACACAGCAGTCGCTCGATGGGAGCAGAGGCATGGGGGTAACTATTGAGCTGGGTCAGAGGCCTGCAGGAGAAACAGACAGTGGGCTCCACGGCCAGCACGACGGGCAGCTGGCCAAGGACCCACTGGGCCTCCCAGAAGATGCCTGGCCTGCCCTGCTCGGGAGACGCCCCCCCCCTCCCGGACACGAGAGTCTAATGGCCCAAGGCATCGGCCCTGAGGCCTTCTACCCCACCGTGTGCCAGGCGCTGGCCCTCCTTCTCTGTCCCCACTGCCCCCATCCAGCTCTGGTCTCCTCCTCGCCCCCCCGGTCCCTCAACCCAGCCTCCTCAGTCTCGTGGCCTCCAGTCCCTCCCGCCTGCCCATCCCGCACCTGGCCGCAGCCCCTCAGCCCGGAACTCAACGCCCTGCATAGCCTGGGTCTGCCCATTTCTCTGCCCCCCTCAGACCTCTGACTTCCCTCTGCCTCCAGCAGGGGAGGAGGCAGGGGTGGGGGGTGGGGGGCACTCATAAAGAAATTCTTTAATTTTTAAATTTTTTTTTAACATTTATTTATTTATTTATTATTGAAGAGACACAGCGTGAGCAGGGGAGGGGCAGAGAGAGAGAGAGAGGGAGACACAGAATCCGAAGCGGGCTCCAGGCTCCCGAGCGGTCGGCACAGAGCCCGACGCGGGGGTCGAACCCACACACCGCGAGATCATGACCTGAGCGGAAGTCGGAGGCTCAACCGACTGAGCCACCCGGGGGGCCCCCACTCATGAAGAGACTCTCAGCCGAGGACACACACACTATCAGACTTCTAGAATCCCATGAAGCGGGTATTGAGAACATCACCTCGTGCCAGAAGGAACGGAGGCCCAGAAAGGTTAACGCGTTTCCCTAAGGCCGCACAGCCGCCTTCCTAGGTGGTACCGTACCTGTCAAGGGACCTTCACCCCTTCCCTCTGCCGCGAGGCCACAGTGCGTCCGTCACATTCAGTATTTTATCCCCGGTGCCTGGCACACGACCCGTGCCATGAGCACATCGGTCCCCAGCTCAGATCCCCCCGGGGGTGGGGTGCCTCGTCACCATCTCCAGGGGCAGCGACGGTGGGGAAGGCAGACAGGCTGAGGTTGGGTAACCTTGGATTTGAACTCAGGCTCGGCTACCAGCTAGCCCTGTGACCTTGAATAACCTCTCTGGGCTTCTGGACAAGGAGGAAGAATTAAAAGCCAGGGTCACCGGGTCACCTCCTTGCTGATCTCACTGCTTCCAGCGCCCCGCCCCCCCCCCACCCCCCACCGTGGTCGGTTCTCAGAATTGGTTAGAAACTAACTAGGCTGTTGACTCTCCCTCGTCAGAAACCCTCCCGGCCCTTCAGGCCCAGGCCTGCCCCACAGCCCTTGCACTGACTGATCTGTCTTCCATTGGGTGACTAGCACCGTCACCTCCTGCCTGTGCTCCAAGATCACCCCTGCACTTCGTCCCTGAGGCCTCGGCCACCCGCCCTGTTTATAGCTGAGCCTCCCCCTCCCCCTCCCCCTGCGTCCTTTTCTGGAGCCCTTGAGAGGCTCCCTCCCTCCCTCCCTCGAGGTTTACGTGTTGCTTTCATTGTTGATTGCTTTCCTACTGGCGAGTAAGCTCCCTGAGACCAGGGATTTTAGGCGTTTGTTTTCTTTTGTTTCCCTCTGTCTCGATTCCCAGTGTATCCCAAGCACCCGAATACCCAGGGAAGCCCTTCGGTCAACATTCGTTGAAGAAATAAAAATAAGGCTGGGGCGCCCCGGGGAGGCTCAGTGGGTTGGGCGTGCGACTTCGGCTCAGGTCATGATCTCGCCGGTCCGTGAGTTCCGGGGGGCCCCGCGACGGGCTCTGTGCTGACAGCTCGGAGCCTGGAGCCTGTTTCCGATTCGGTGTCTCCCTCTCTCTCTAGCCCTCCCCTGCTCACGCTCTGTCTCTCTGTCTCTGAAAAATGAATAAACCTTAAAAAAAATTTTTTTTTTTTTAAATAATGCTGAGAGCGCCCCCTTGGCACAGCGATCCCCACAACCTGATGCGCCTGAATTCATTTATTCCCTCCACAAAGCTAGGAGGTGGGTGGTATTTCTATCGCCGTGTTACAGATGTGGAATGGAGGCACAGAGAGGCAAAGTCACTGGGCTGATGTCACACAGCTACGGAGGGCAGAGCCGGGATTTGTACCCAATAGGGTGTGGCCCCTAACCACCAAGGGCCAGGAGGTAGCCCCCGAATTCGATTCTTTCCAGGTGTGCTCTTTCTGGGCAGGGGCTGTGGGGGGTTCGGGATGGGGAGGGTGGTCAAGGAGACATGGGTTTGACCTCACATAACCTCTCCAAGTATGTCTTCACCTGCCTCCCCTTGGTCACTGGAGTATTTAGCTCCTTGGGGAATATTATTATCATACTGTATTGCATTATATACTGTATGTTAAAATATCTCACTGAACTATACATCTTTTTTCGTTTAATTATTTATTTTGAGAGACAGAGAAAGCACGAACAGGGGAGGGGCAGAGAGAGAGAATCCCAGGCAGGCTCTTTGCTGTCTGCCCAGAGCCTGACACAGGGCTCGAACCCACGAACCTCGAGATAATGACCTGAGCCAAAGTCGGACTCTTAACTGACGGAGTCCCCCCAGGGGCCCATCCCTGAACTATCTTAATGTAAGCAGATTTTAAAGCAGATTCTCTCTCGGGGTGCCTGGTGGGGGCGGGGCGGGGGGCTCTGTCGGGTAAGTGTCTGATTCTCAAGTTTCAGCTCAGGTCATGAGTTTGTGGTTTTGTGAGTTCGAGCCCCACTTCAGGCTCTGTGCTAACAGTGTGGAGCCTGCTTGGGATTCTCTCTCTCTCTCTCTCTCTCTCCTTCTGTCTCTGGCCCTTCCCTGCTCACACTGTCTCTGTCTCTCTCAAAAATAAATAAATAGGGGCACCTGGGTGGCTCAGTCGGTTGAGCTTCTGACTTCGCCTCGGGTCACGATCTCACGGTCCGTGAGTTCGAGCCCCGCGTCGGGCTCTGTGCTGACAGCTCAGAGCCTGGAGCCTGCTTCGGATTCTGTGTCTCCCTCTCTCTCTGACCCTCCCCTGTTCATGCTCTATCTCTCTCTGCCTCAAAAATAAATAAACGTTAAAAAAAATTTTTTTAATAAATAAATACCCCCCCCCACATTTTAAAACAGCTTCTCTCCCTCTCCTGCGTGTTCAACCCAAGAGCAATGAAGTCGTATGTTCACTCCAATATCCGCACTCACACGTTTAGAGCTCCCAGTCGCCCCAAAGTGGGAACACCCCAGACGTCCTTCAGCAGGTGCGCAGGCAAAAGGGGACGTCCACGCTGTGCGACGCTACTTGGCAAAGACGAGAAACAGCCACTGAGAACGACCACCCATGGATGCGTCTCGAAGGCACCGCGCCCAGTGAAAGAAGCCAGACTCGGCCCCCAGCCTGTAGGATTCCATCTATGTGACAGTGGCCCCCGAAGACGTCCACATCCCCGTCCCCAGAGCCTATGTGAGGGTGTTACATTTGCAGGGAAAGTGGGATCTGACAGCTGTGGTTACGGGAAGGGTTTCGAGATGGGGAGACTATTGGGGGCCGGGGAGGGGACCCTAAATGTAATCACAACGGTCCTTCTAAAAGGGAGGCGGGGGGGGGGGTGGGCTGAGAGAGAAGCCAGGATCACGGTAGCCGAAGGGAGCGAGGAGAGAGCTTGGAAGATGCGAGTGGCTGCATTTGGAGGCAGAAAAAGGAGTCCAGAGCCAAAGACCACAGGAAGCCTGTCGGGGCTGGCACAGAAGGAGAATTCTCTCTCCCAAGAGCCTCCAGGAGGGACGCGCTCCTGCCACACGGGGATCTCCGCGCAGTGGCACCGAATCCCGACTTCTGACCCGCTCGCAGCCACAGGGGCGTGTGGTTAATCGTCGCAACCAACAACAGGAAACCAACAGGACGTTTTCCAGGAGGCAAAGCTTGTACAGAGTCGAGGTGGGGGCGGGGTGGGGGGCAGTGAGGGCATTCAGGGATGCGGAGGGCGTGACCACAAAGGGGGCATGGGACCCGTTCTGTATCCTGAGGCTGGTGATGGTTACACAAATCTGTACAGGCGCTAAAATTCGTGAACCTAAACACGCCCCTCTTCTTTTTCCTCAATGTTTACTTATTTTTTGAGAGACAGAGACAGAGCGAGAGAGGAGCAGGGGCAGAGAGAGGAGACGCAGAATCCGAAGCAGGCTCCAGGCTCTGAGCCGTCAGCACAGAGCCCGACGCGGGGCTCGAACTCACAAACCGTGAGATCGTGACCTGAGCCGAAGGTGGAGGCTTAACTGATGGAACCACCCAGGCACCCCGTCTTTTCTTTTTTTTTAGTACCCTCTACGCCGGATGTGGGGCTTGAACTCCCAACCCCGAGATCAGTGAGCCCCACGCTCCAGGGACTGAGTCATCCAGGTGCCCCTGTATGTTTTTCTTTAACGAGCCTCTTTAATATAAATGCTTAAAGTCCACTATCCAGTCTTGTAGCAAAACATCCCTTTGGCCAGTGTCCTTCTTGGCTATGCAGGAATGTACACAGAAGCTGTGCCTCTCTGGTCTCATTTGAAGAATGAGCAGCGGCGGGGGGGGGGGGGGGTGGGGACCAGGGACCTCTTTTCCAGGGGCCTTCCAGTCTGATGTCGAAAGACAGCTCTCCATATCCCCGGAAGCTTTAGGCCTTCTTGCCCGAGACGGGGTCAAATCGCTCCATTCAGCCCGCGAGGATTTATTGAGCACCTACGGTATGCCGGAGGCTGGGGCACAGAGTAGGTGGACAAACAAACAAACAAAAAGCCCTATTGTGGTGTGTGTTTGAGCGGACAAAAATGAACCCCGAACGTTTTAAATGTGGTGTATCGGACGGTGATGGGGGCAGGTGGGGTAGGCGGGGGTTAGGGAGTGTGCGGGAAAGGCTGCGATTATATATAGATATATTTTAAGTGTATTTATTTATTTTTGAGAGGGGAGGAGGGGCGGAGAGAGAAGAGAGAGAGAGAGACAGAGAGAGATAAACCCAAGCTGGCTTGCCCTGTCAGCAGGGAGCCCGAAGCAAGGCTCGAACTCACCCCTGAGATCTTGACCTGAGCCGGATGCTTGACCGACCGAGCCACCCAGCACCCCCCTCTTCCAAGGTGGCGATTTAAGATCAAGGGAGTCAAGGGGCGCCTGGGTGGCGCAGTCGGTTAAGCGTCCGACTTCAGCCGGGTCACGATCTCGCGGTCCGTGAGTTCGAGCCCCGCGTCAGGCTCTGGGCTGATGGCTCAGAGCCTGGAGTCTGTTTCCAATTCTGTGTCTCCCTCTCTCTCTGCCCCTCCCCCGTTCATGCTCTGTCTCTCTCTGTCCCAAAAATAAATAATGTTGAAAAAAAAAGATCAAGGGAGTCAAGGGACGGTCAGACCGGAGAGAGGCCTGGGAAGCAGTATGGGGGAGGGGGGGAGCAGGAGGGCGGGAAACGGTTTGTGCAAAGCGGAGGAGAGAGAGGGGGCTGCTGGGATTTGGGGGGCTGCAGGGGCACCGCCCCCTTCCTGCGAGCGGCCCCACCCTTGAGGAATGCAATCGGGCCGCAGGATGCTTTTAACAGCCAGCCTGCCAGCCTGCTGACTCATGGCGGGGGCCTGTGACCAACCTGCCTTTCTCTGGGGGAGCCCTCCCAGACTCCCCGAGCCCGAGCTGGGTTCACCGTGCCTCATTCCCAGGGCACACCGTGCGGTCTCCAGCCCAGCCCCATGCCTTTGCCTGGGCCCTTCTCTGTGGCGGGAGCGCCTTTCCTCACCTCCTGAAATTCCAGAAGCTTGGAGCCCATCTGGGCAAGCCTCCCCATCTCCTCTGGGCACCTCCTTCTCAGTGCAATGACTCACGCCTTGGCCGCAGTCCAGAGAGAAACCAGGCGCTTTTCACTTGCCCGCTCTTGGGGTTGGGGGGCGGGGGGGGGGGGGGGATTATAGAGTCATCTCTTTGGGAGATCACTTGGCAACATTTTAATTATGCAGACCACCCCCTCTAAAGCAGGAGACAACCCCCCCTCTCCAGGCGCATTGTTATATTGTTATTCGGCTCAGCATCCTGTTTGCTTCTTTCACAGTCCTTTTCATACTTAGTAACTAATTTCTTTGGCTATGGACTTCTTAAAATCAGTCAGGCCCCACTAGGAGGGGGAGGAGGAGGGAGCGGATATTCCCCTTCTCCCGTGTCCCACCTCCAAGAATCAGTGATGTAAAACATCGTGTATGAAAACAAAATCCCACTGGGGCGCCTGGGTGGCTCAGTGGGTTAAGCGTCCGACTTTGGTTCCGGTCATGATCTCGTGGTTCGTGAGTTCGAGCGCCGCGTCCCTGTCTGGCTCTGTGCGGACAGCTCGGAGCCCGGAGCCTGCTTCCGATTCTGTGTCTCCCCCTCTTCCTGCCCCTCCCCTGCTTGCACTCTGTCTCTGTCTCTCAGAAATAAACACTGGGACGCCTGGGTGGCTCAGTCAGTTACATGGGTTCGGGTCCCGCATCGGGCTCTGTGCTGACAGCTCGGAGCCTGGAGCCCGCTTCCGATTCTGTGTCTCCCCCTCTTTCCACCCCTCCCCCGCTCATGCTCTCTCAAAATAAATGAACATTAAAAAACTTTAAAAAGGATTTAAAATAAATAAGTACATAAACATTAAAAAAAAAAAAAGTTAAAAAAGAAAAAAATCCCATTAGGGCAGCTGGGTGGCTCAGCTGGTTAAGCATCCGGGACTCTTGATTTCGGCTCAGGTCAGGATCCCTGGGGTCATGGGATCCAGCCCTGTGTCGGGGCTTTAGGCTGAGAAGTTTCTCTCTCTCTTTCTCTGCCCCTCCCCCTCCCAATAAAAAAAAAATAAAAGAAAATCCCGCGAGCACATATGGGACCGGTTCCAATGAAACGTTCTGATGTGTGCCTCTTCCTTCGAAATGCATCACAAATAAGGACGGATAGTGGTTTGGGTCTGGGGGCAGTTGTGAGACTAGAATTTTCCACGTCCTGGCTTCCGTGCATCTTGAATTCTGAATTAAATCATAGTGGCAGTGGCTGCTGTGTGCTCGCCACCCCCCCACCCCTGCCCTTGGCTGGTGGGACCAGAGACATCTCGGGGGACTTGGAAACCACCGGTGGAAGCACCTGACCCCAAACATGTGACCACATGGCCCAAAGCACTTGGGGCTGGAGGATGACCCCTCCTTGAACTTCTACTGGGTTAAGCACCTCACGTGGGTGGGGCTTGGGGGGGGGGTACATTTAAGTCCGGCAGACTTGCTTAATGAGGCACATGCGTATTTGTCTTTCTCTTTAGAAAATCTAAGTGGAGGAGGTGGGGAGGGGCCACCTGGGTGGCTCAGTCTCTTGGTTTCAGCTCAGGTCATGCTCTCACGGCTTCGTGTGTTCGAGCCCCGCATCGGGCTCTGTGCTGACAGCTCAGAGCCTGGAGCCTGTTTTCAGATTCTGTGTCTCCCTCTCTCTGACCCTCCCCTGTTCATGCTCTATCTCTCCCTGTCTCAAAAATAAATAAAACGTTAAAAAAAAATTTTAGAAGCACAGGCGAACATAGGCACAGGGTGAGCGCTCAGAGCTCCTCAGATTTCTTCTCTCTTTCCCCTCCTCCTCTCCGCTCCCCCTCCCCCTCTCCTCTCCTTCCAAAAAATACTGATTTCCTGCAGGCTCTGAGCCGGCAGCACAGAGCCCGACGGGGGGCTCGAACTCACGAACAGTGAGACCGTGACCTGAGCCGAAGTCGGACGCTCAACCAACTGAGCGCCCCCCCCAGGCCCAGGCACCCCAGAAATGTCTTAATCTTAAGGGAATTTTGACAAGCGCACATCCTTAGGCAGTCCGAACTCCCATCAAGATATGCAAGAGTCCACGGCTCCAGAAAGTTTCCTCCTGTCTCTTGCTAATCTGTCCCCGCCCTTGCCCGAGTGGTGACCTCTGTCCTGCATTTACCTCATAAATTGAGCTGTCTGGTCTTGGCTGTTCTAGAACATTCAGCTTATGGCATGCACTCTGGCACCTGCCTTCTTTGCTGAGCATAACGTCCTCGACATTCCCTGGTGTCTGCGTGTATATTCGAATTTTTTCCTTTTTTGCAGCTGAGTAGAATTCTACTGCACGAATCAATCCCCGCGTGATTATCCATCCATCCCCCTGTTCACGGCTGTTTCTAGATCAGGCTGTTCTGCCTAAAGCTGTTGCAATGTCCTTGCCTACGTTCGCATTTCTTGGGGCAAACAACCAGGTATTTTCTCTCTCTCTCAAACGAAATAAACGTAAAAACTCTTATATCAACTTTTAAATGGTTTTTTGAAAAACGCGTGAGATACATCACTTTGATATATTACTTTTATAATAATGATCAAGAAAAATCTAGCTAAAGAAATGAATCCCTCCCTTCAAATTCTCAGAGCTCTTTGTACTGTATCCCCGGCTTCGTCCCTCAAGGGCCAGCAGACTCATGGCGCCCCCACCGGCCCCCACCTCTCCCAGGTCCCCACACCAGCACGACCGGTGTTGTTCCGTACCCACCATCGAGTTCTCATTGTTCCCTATATACTCTATGCTCCAGCACACCTCGGATGTCTGTGTGTGCTGTGCCTTTAGCCAGAGGCTCCTTTTGACTTTTCTCTCTCTCCTTTGTCTCTCTCCCTTGCAACATACATCCAACGGAACTTTCTGTGATGATGGAAACCGCTCGCTCCGCGCCGGCCAGTATGACCTCTGCTTGTCTGCGAGTGGCTACTGAGCCCTTGAAATGCGGCCGTGATAACAGGGCCCCTTTTAGTTCTGTTTGATCAGTATTGATTTCAACCGCAACCCTGACACTTTACTCGGTTGTGAGAAAACTTTCTAGGCAGGTTTGGAACAACTCGGGCCTGGGAATTGACTTTTCGTAGCTGTAACGGGGTGAGGTCTATTTTTGTTTTTAATGTTTATTAAATTTGTTTATTTTTTATTCAATTGTTTATTTAATTAAAAAAAAATTTTTTTTTGAGAGACAGAGAGAGGCAGAACGTGAGTAAGAGAGGGGCAGACACAGGATCCGAAGCAGGCTCCAGGCTCCGAGCCGTCGGCACAGAGCCCGACGCGGGGCTCGAACTCACGGACGGCGAGATCATGACCTGAGCCGAAGTCGGACACTTAACCGACTGAGCCACCCGGGGGGCCCCATGGGGTGAGAGCTACATGCCCATCAAGTCTTTCTGATGGGAGTTTGGCATCTCCTTGGAGAAAAAAAAACCCGCTCAGCCTCAGAGGCTTAGTATGAAAAGAAGAATGGAAAATATTTCATCCATAGTTTGTTCTATCGGTTACATGTTGAAATGGTAACATCTCAGATATAGCGGGTTAAATAAAATACAAAACTGAAATTAGTTTTGCCGGTGCCTTTTGCCACTTTTTTTTTTTTTTTAAACGTGGCTACTAGAAAATGTTTACCTGGGGGTTCACGCTGTGCATCTGTGGGACAGCGTTGGTCTGGAGGGTGGACAGACCACAGACTCATTGGTCCCGTGTGGGTGACAGCCTCTTCTTGCCCTCTGAGGTCCCCTCTGGGGGGCTTGGGGGGGAGGCCCTGGGAGCAAAGCTCAGATGTACGAGCCCTCTCTGGGCCTCAGTTTGCCCACCTGTAAAATGGGAGTCCTCACATCGGCCGCCTCACAGGGCTGTTGTGAGGTTGGAGGGAGCTGACCCACACAAAGCCCTCAACCGGCCTGGCGCATGCGGAATGTTCTGGAAGGCTGTAATTATTACCGTTCTTCACCCAGACCCCACCCTTCCTGGCACCTGAGTTCCTGGCTCAGGAGGGGTCACAGGATTTGGAGAAGGAGGAGAGAAAACCGCAGAAACCCTGACTCAGCAGAGAGCGCCCGGGTCTGACCCGTCCCCAGGCATCACCCCCTCTGCACCCATTTCGCAGACGCGCAGCTCCAAGCGCCCCCGTCTGCCCCGCGGGTCCCAGCCAGGGGGCCATGTGGCACATCCTTGTCCGCTGTAGCAAAGTCCTCTGGGTCAGGCCTCACCGGCAACACCAGCGTCTCCCTCCTTGCCTCGGCATTCAATGCTACCAAGGGCCTGCCGGGCACCGCTCTCCCTCCCACCTTCCGCAAACCGGGCTGCTCAGTTCTTTCCAAGAGGGTCCTCGGATGCTCCCATTTTCCGGCCCCTAAAGAGCACGTGGGAGTCTGGGGAGGGGGGTGGCCGTGAGCGTCTCCCAAGGCACCTTCTTTACTCGCGGTGGCCCGGAGTCCCCTCCCCTCTCTGCCCAAATCTGGGGCCCAGATTCCACCCAGGCGACAAGGCCCAATGTCTTATTATTTGTTTATTGCTCGGGACCTTTTTATTAGCGGGCCCCTTCTCCTTGGGCCAAGCAGCTCTGGGGACCGGCAGGGCTCTAGCCATAAAAGCTTTGGGGTGGCTCAGCCCCCCCCAGGGAAGGAGAGGGCGGGATTGTAAAACCTGGCCTGGGGACCTCAGCCATAAAGAGGCAGAGATCAGAAAGGGCCTTGCACGAGGCTCTCCAAGATCAGAGGGAGGGAGGGGTGGTAACCACAGGTCCAAATGCCTGCTTGGCTTCCCCTGGCCTTGACTCCCTCCAGGAGGGGCTGGCCCGGAAATGTGGTGGAGCACAGGAGGCGGCCTACTAAGCCTCCGGTCTGGGCTGGGGCCCGCTTCCCCTTCCTCGTCTTGCTCATCCCAGCCAGGGCCTGCGCGTCGGGCAGGCTCGGTTCAAATCCTGGCTACACCCTACTTGGCAGCTGTGTGACCTCGGGCAGCTCGCTCGACCTCTCTGGGCCTCCGGTGTCTCAACCATAAACGGGATGATGAGAGCTAGTCATCTGCGTGGGTTAATCTCACTGGTTGTGAAGGCGAAGTGGCTGAATGTGTGCCGGGCACCCGGTGCGGTGAGCGCATAAGCAAGGGCGAAAAGGGACGAACGTCCCCTGGGCCTGTGTCGCCTTGGACGCCACGGACCGTACGCTGAACACAAACTGCCCACGCGTCCTGCCTGCCTCCCGCTTTGAACATTTCCCTTGGCAAATTCTTACTTTGCCCTCAGGACCCCCTTTGGGTACACGGGACGCCCACACAATTTATAAGGCTTGATTTCTAACAAACCCCGTGAACGAGAACATTCTGAGCAGCCTGGCCTTGCGGGTGTCTCTGGGCTCCTCAACCGCTATCCCGATGAAATCCTTGTCCATTGCTTTTGGTTTCTTGGTTTTAGTTCTTTTAAATGTTTATATTATTCGGGGGTGGGGGGAGGGGCAGAGAGAGAGAGAGAGAGAGAGAGGGGGAGACACGGAATCCGAAGCCGGCCAGACTCCCAGCACTCAGCCCAGAGCCCGACGCGGGGCTCGAACCCACGAACCCACGAGATCATGACCTGAGCCGAGGTCGACATGCGGCTGCTCAACGGACTGAGCCCTGCCCCCGCCGTCCCCCCCCCCCCCCCCCCCCCCGTGGCTCACTTTTTTAAAGAGACTTTTGTCCTGAGTGCCTGTACTCCGACAGCGAGATATTGGCTTTTTGGGTTTGGGGGGCGGGGGCGGTAAAAAAATGGAATTACGCTGTAGCTGGCGTCCTGTGATTCGTTCCTTTCGCTGGACATGAGGAGCCACTCGTGTGGCGGTTGCGTAACAAGGGTCCCCATGGGAATGTCCCACTGCCCTTTGCTCCCCTGTGATCCAGACTTGCCTGCTGTCTGCCCCTCCTCTCCCCTGCTCACCTGCCTTCTGGTCCTGCCTCATCCTTGCTCGGGGCTTGCCTCATCTTTCCCTCCACTCATTCCTTGACATCCTTCTCAGAGACCTGCTGGGGCCCCGGGGTGGCCCAACTCTGTCCCTACCCGCGAACAGTCCACGGTTTGATGCGTGGGATGCCTTTGAAGCTGGAGGTGCGGTCAGGGACCAAGGATCCGAAATCGGGGGGGAGAAAGACTTTGCGGGAGAGAGGTCGTCCCCCGGGCAAAGGAATGTTTGGAAACATGCAAAGGCCTGAAGGTGGGAGGTCCAGGCCCCCGAGAGAGAGCGGGTGTGGAGGCAACCAGGCGGGGCTCAGGCACTGAGGAAGGTGGGGACTATGCGGAGAGGAGCTCCCACGGAAGAAGCAGGGCTAACGGCGAGACCCCAGCCCTACTCCCCCATTTTACAGCCAGCTCCGTCTTGATCTCTAGTATTTCTGCTCCAGAGTAGGATTTCTCTGGGACAGAGAAATCTGTGTCTTAAACGTTTTAGACACCATCCGCATGGGCGCTAGGGAGCCACAGAGGGAACTTGAGCTGGGGATGGCTACGGGTGGATTTGGAGACGAGAAAAGACTTCTCCGGGAATCCTCAGAGGAAATGAACATGCAAAGGCACTGGGGCAGAGAAGGTGAGGCATGTGGCCAGGGAATGTGAAGTCCTGGGGCACAGGCAGGAGGCCTGACCACCAGGGCCCAGAAAACCTTGGGACTGGGGGGAGGGGAGGGGCAGCTCTGGGAAGGACCGGAGACCGGGAGGCTGGGGTGAGGCTGGGGGTGGTGGGAGAGGAGGCGTGAGGGGAGCAGGCAGGAGGGTGTGGGTGGAGTCCAGGGACAGGACGGTGGGGCTGACACGCCTGCGGGAGGGAACAGCAAAGCCTGGGGTGACCGGGACCCATGTGGACATCCCCAGATGGAAACCCAGGAGGAGGCACGATTCTGGGGAGCCCCTGAGCCCCCGCCCCACGCTGCGGATGGTGTGTGTCTTAAGCCCCGGAGGGGCCCAGAGGGGATGGTAGGGGCCCCCAGGAGACACATCCTTCTGGGCCCAGGGCTTCCAGAAGCTCAGAGAAGAAAGTCCGAGGGGCTAAAGGCACTCGCTCGGGCCTACACGTGGCTCACGGGCGACGGTTCGTGACCCCCACTTTTCAGACGGGGACCCTGAGGCTCAGGAGGGCACGTGACTGGATCAAGGTCACGCACTGAGCGAGGGCTGGCCATCCGCCGGCCCTCTGGCTGTGGGGGAGCAGAGAGGAGGGAGGCTCCCAGGTGGAGGGAAGCCGGGGGCTCTCGGGGGGGGGGGGGGGGGAGACAGGGCAGAAAGCCAGAGGGCCAGGAGAAAGGGACAGGAGAATGCGGAGCAGAAAATGCCAGGCCTTCCCGGAGCAGGGCGGGGACAGCCCGGAGCACCTCAGCCCCGGAGGCACAGAGCCCAGAGCCCCTGGGAGCCTTGTCTACATCACACAGCTCTCAGAATTCACGTGCTGGGATCCCTGGAGCCCGGGGAAGCTCCTGGCTGAGGGCAGGGAGGGCAGGGGAGGGGCCCGACATTGCAGCCTGGGGTGGCTGGAGGGGCCCAGAAGGCCAGCGGACAGACTCGCCTGGCCCGCCCGCCTGGCCTGCCGGAGAGTAAGATATCAGGGGTCGGAGATCATGTAGGCAGCGCACCTTGTGATCTCGGGCTGGCTGCCTGCCCTCTCTGAGCCTCCACTCGCTCATCTGAAGACAGGGCCACGGGCAGGGGGCGCGGGGGGGGGGCGGGTGTGGCCAAGGCTGTGGAGGACGGGAGGAACCGCAGACTCCGGGGGCAGACCGATGGGGTTCGGGTTTGCTTCCGGCCGCCCCATCACGGCCGTGGCACTTGCCCTCCCAGCCTCAGTTTCCCCATCCGGAAAGCGGGTACCGGACCAGTGTCCGACTCACCCCCAGGAACAGAGGAGTCATGCTCCGGAGGTGGGGAGGGCTGTGTGCTGACCTCTGCCTCGAGGGCCGGGCCGAGGAGCCCAGGGCCCATCCTCCGGCCCTCCAAGCTCCCCCCCTGGGGACCCGGGGACCCGGGGACCCGGGGACAAGGGCTCTGGCTCTGGGACCCAGCTGCATCCCGGGCCCCGCCCACCCCTGCCGTCTCCCACCTCCCCCAAACAGAGCAGGGACCACATCCTGAGCCCCTGTGAGGGGCAGCACCCCCATCTGAGGGTCCCTTGGGGTGTCCGGGAGGAAAAGGCGACAACAGACCCTCCTGTGTCCTGACCGTTTGCTCTGAGCCAAATCCCTGCCCTCACCCAGCCCCACATCAGGAAGACGCCTTCGAAAGAGAGACAAACTGAGGCCCCACAGCGGTCAGGGCCACCTCACAGGTCCCAGCTGCCAACTCGGCACAGCCCGTGCCCCACTCCCTTCCAGGAGGGACCTGCATCCCAGGGTGGAAGGGCCAGCTGGGTCCCGCGGACCCAGGCGGGAGGCAGCAGGAGCCTGGCAGCCACCGGGGCAGAAACGGACCTGTGGCTCTCCCCCCAGGCCACCTCCTCCAGGCGGCGGGGTGGAGGGGGGATCTCCTGGCTCGCGCCCGGCTCTGGGCCTCACCTGATGTCCAAGATGTCCTCAAGGCCGTCCCACAGGGCCGGGATCCGGGGCTCCGCGGGCCCGTCCATGGCAGGCGGCGGGTGAGGGCGGGGAGGGGAGGACGCGCAGGGAGCCGGCGGCGCGCGGGGACCGGGTATGTGCAGCGGTGACGCCTGCCACCCGGGGCGTCCGCCAGGTGCCTACCTCCGCGCCCAAGGGGAGGGGCAGCACCCAGCCGGTTCTCCAAGCTGCTACCCACGCCTCCGACAGCGGGGAGAGGCTGGGAGAGAGCCGCCCTTCTCCGAGGGTGGGGAGGGGAGGAGGGTGATGGGCACATCTGAGGAATGTCGCCCGTGGCGTGGCGGGGCTGGGGGGGGGAGGGGCGGGGGGCAGAGTCCGAGGCGTAAGTCCACCGCCACAAGGGAACCTCCCGGGCTGGTGGCTCTGGGCATACCTCTCTGGAGCCTCGGTTCACTGCGGTAACAAAAAGGCCAGTCCCATCGCAGAGAGTTCATTCATTCATCCACACTTGAATTCATTCAAGAAATCTTTACTGAGCGCCCAGGGGGCCAGGCAGGCGCTGTTCTAAGGGCTGGGACGCTGTGAGGAACCACCTGCTCTGTTTGGGGGAGGTGGGAGACGGCAGGGGTGGGCGGGGCCCGGGATGCAGCTGGGTCCCAGAGCCAGAGCCCTTGTCCCCGGGTCCCCGGGTCCCCGGGTCCCCAGGGGGGGAGCTTGGAGGGCCGGAGGATGGGTCCTGGGCTCCTCGGCCCGGCCCTCGAGGCAGAGGTCAGCACACAGCCCTCCCCACCTCCGGAGCATGACTCCTCTGTTCCTGGGGGTGAGTCGGACACTGGTCCGGTACCCGCTTTCCGGATGGGGAAACTGAGGCTGGGAGGGCAAGTGCCACGGCCGTGATGGGGCGGCCGGAAGCAAACCCGAACCCCATCGGTCTGCCCCCGGAGTCTGCGGTTCCTCCCGTCCTCCACAGCCTTGGCCACACCCGCCCCCCCCCCCGCGCCCCCTGCCCGTGGCCCCGTCTTCAGATGAGCGAGTGGAGGCTCAGAGAGGGCAGGCAGCCAGCCCGAGATCACAAGGTGCGCTGCCTACATGATCTCCGACCCCTGATATCTTACTCTCCGGCAGGCCAGGCGGGCGGGCCAGGCGAGTCTGTCCGCTGGCCTTCTGGGCCCCTCCAGCCACCCCAGGCTGCAGTGTCGGGCCCCTCCCCTGCCCTCCCCTCCCCTGCCCTCCCTGCCCTCAGCCAGGAGCTTCCCCGGGCTCCAGGGATCCCAGCACGTGAATTCTGAGAGCTGTGTGATGTAGACAAGGCTCCCAGGGGCTCTGGGCTCTGTGCCTCCGGGGCTGAGGTGCTCCGGGCTGTCCCCGCCCTGCTCCGGGAAGGCCTGGCATTTTCTGCTCCGCATTCTCCTGTCCCTTTCTCCTGGCCCTCTGGCTTTCTGCCCTGTCTCCCCCCCCCCCCCCCCCCAGAGAGCCCCCGGCTTCCCTCCACCTGGGAGCCTCCCTCCTCTCTGCTCCCCCACAGCCAGAGGGCCGGCGGATGGCCAGCCCTCGCTCAGTGCGTGACCTTGATCCAGTCACGTGCCCTCCTGAGCCTCAGGGTCCCCGTCTGAAAAGTGGGGGTCACGAACCGTCGCCCGTGAGCCACGTGTAGGCCCGAGCGAGTGCCTTTAGCCCCTCGGACTTTCTTCTCTGAGCTTCTGGAAGCCCTGGGCCCAGAAGGATGTGTCTCCCGGGGGCCCCTACCATCCCCTCTGGGCCCCTCCGGGGCTTAAGACACACACCATCCACAGCGTGGGGCGGGGGCTCAGGGGCTCCCCGGAATCGTGCCTCCTCCTGGGTTTCCATCTGGGGATGTCCACATGGGTCCCGGTCACCCCAGGCTTTGCTGTTTCCTCCCGCAGGCGTGTCAGCGTCCAGCCCCACCGTCCTGTCGCTGACTTATTTTTGTTTTTGTTTTTGTATCTTTTTAAATGTTTATATTTGAGGGAGAGAGATAGTGCACAAGCAGGGGAGGGGCAGAGAGAGAGGGAGACACAGAATCCGAAACAGGCTGCAGGCTCCGAGCTGTCGGCACAGAGCCCGACGCGGGGCTCGAACTCACCAACCGCGAGATCAGGACCTGAGCCGAAGTCGGACGCCTAACAGACTGAGCCCCCCAGGCGTCCCCCGTGTTGCTTTTTTCTACGGTCCTCGTCATCTTCTGATGTCTAAATGTTTTACTTCTTGGTCTTACTGTCTGTCTCCTCATCAGACTGTCAACCCCATGAAGTTTCTATGTTTGTCCCCTCTTGTATCCCAGGGGAGGTGCCTGGAAAAGTTGGCTGAATCTCTTCAGAACAGGGGGGTGGGAAATGCAAGGCCTGGTTGTAGAGGGCGAGGGGCCCAGACTCCTGAGGAGGGAGCAAGGGGAACCAGAAGCCAGAATAACATTTACCCAGTGACAGGAGGGGAGGGACAGTAATCGGGATCACTGACCCCATCACATGGCTCTGGGGGGCCTAGAGATGTGAGCGACAGGAAAGAGTCTTGGAGGTCAGGGTGGGGAGAAAAAAGTGGAAAACCCAGTGTCAGCTGGTCTTCCTAGGAGAAGCAAGGATTATCCGTCTATCCTTTGATTCATTCATCTATCCCTTCCCCAACCATCCATCTGTCATCCTTCCAATCATTCATCTATCCATCCCCCAACCACCAGTCCATCATCCCTCCATCCATTCATCTATCCACCCCCAACCATCCATCCATCATCCCTCCATCCATTCATCCATCCATCATCCCTCCATCCATTCATCTATCCACCCCCAACCATCCATCCATCATCCCTCCATCCATTCATCCATCCATCATCCCTCCATCCATTCATCTATCCACCCCCAACCATCCATCCATCATGCCTCCATCCATTCACCCATCCATCATCCCTCCATCCATTCACCCATCCATCATCCCTCCATCCATTCACCCATCCATCATCCCTCCATCCATTCACCCATCCATCATCCCTCCATCCATTCACCCATCCATCATCCCTCCATCCATTCACCCATCCATCATCCCTCCATCCATTCATCTATCCATCATCCCTCCATCCATTCATCCATCCATCATCCCTCCATCCATTCATCTATCCACCCCAAACCATCCATCCATCATCCCTCCATCCATTCATCTATCCACCCCCAACCATCCATCCATCATGCCTCCATCCATTCACCCATCCATCATCCCTCCATCCATTCACCCATCCATCATCCCTCCATCCATTCACCCATCCATCATCCCTCCATCCATTCACCCATCCATCATCCCTCCATCCATTCATCTATCATCCCCAAGCCATGCAACCATCCATCCTTCCAACTAATATCTTGGGGGGGGGGGTCCTCCTCTGCAGGACTTGGCCTTGCATCCACAAACAAGAAAGGTAAATAAACACAGCTTAGAGCTGCACCATCCAACACGAGAACCACCATCCACACGTGGCTATTGAGCCCTAGAAATGTGGCTTGTGGGACTGAGGAAGTGAACCTTTCCAGTTGTATTTAATTTTAATCAACTTACACAGTAACCTGAAAAACAGAAACAACGTAAACTACTTTCCTCTTAAAGGCAACATTCATGCTTTGGTAAGATGACATTTCAATTTCAGCCTTGGGCAGGGAGCATCGGAATTGAGACAAAATTTGTAAAAGATCTCATAAGTAATTTTTATATTGATTACACGTTGAAGTGATGGGATTTTAGATACGTTGGATTCAATAACATTTATCCCTAAAATGAATCTCTTGGATTTCTCTTCGTTTTTTATTTTTCTGTTCTTTTGTAAAATAAATTTTACTTATTTATTTGGAGAGAGAGCTAGAGAGAACGAGCAGGGGAGGGGCAGAGAAAGAGAGAGAAAATCCTAAGCAGGCTCCGCGCTGTCAGCACAGAGCTCAAACTCACCGACGGTGAGATCATGACCGGAGCTGAAGTCCAAGAGTTGGCTGCTTAACAGACAGAGCCACCAGGTGCCCCTCTCTTCACTTTTTAGAAAAATGTGGCCACGGGAAGGTTTCAAATGACGGGTGTGGCTAGCATAGGAGTCCGGCTGGCCTGGGGCAAATTCAGCCTGGTGGGTATGCTGCTCGCAGACGTGGGCCCCTCTGGGAGGTCAGGGATGGCTCCCCAGGGACGAGGATGTCACAGCAGGGGAGCGGCTCCCCGTGAACTACCAGGTGGAGGGCCTGGTGGGGCAAAGGCTTAGATGCTGGAGGGACAACGGGGAAACTATGTTCTTCACCCAAAGAGGGAGCATCTGAGGATAAGGGGGGCGTGTCTGGGCCCTGGAGTGGGAGCTGATACTTGTCCCTGGGGCTCAAGGGTGGCAGGGAGGGGGTGCCTGGGCGGCTCAGTCGGTTAAGCATCCCACTCTTGATTTCGGCTCAGGTCACTGATCTCAGGGATTCGGGAGTTTGAGCCCCAGTGGGGATCGGGATCTGCGCTGACAGGGCGGAGCCTGATTGGGATTCTCTCTCTCCCTCTCTCTCTGCCCCTCCCCTGCTTGCTCTCTCTCTCTCTCTCTCAAAATAAAGAAAAATAAACTTAAAAAAAAAAAAAAAAGGATAGAAGAGAGGGTGGGCCGGGCTGGTCGGTCAGGACGTGCCCTCTGCCCCGACAAGCCCCCAGGGAGATGAACGGGTCACCTGTGTGTGCCACTGACCATCAGGGGGTGGGGGGGTCTCCAGCTTCAGGCATCAAGGAAGGTCTCAAAGGTGCCCCCCTGTTCTGGACCCCCCATATCCATTCCTTGGGGCTTCCCCAAGCCCCCACCAGGGCCCCAGGAAGCCCCAGTCTGTGCCATTTTGCTCTTGGAGCTCAGACCTGGGCAAAGGGAGGTCACTGGGTCACGAGGTCAGGTTGCCACAGAATCGGGGCCATTGTCACCTCCAGAGCCTGACCTTTCCATTAAAAGCCAGTAATTGCCAGGAATTCTGGGAGAGCTGGAGACCAGGCTGCTCAGAGGCTGGGTTCCCCAGAGAAGGTGGAGGCTGGGGGCAGGGCTCCCAAATCTGGGGAGTCACGAATAAAGAATCGGAATGAGGTGGGGAGGGGGACAGTGCAAGGGGCTGGGGGCCCACACTCCTGGGTCTGAGGGACGAGGGGCTGGGGGCCCCGATTCTTCCTTCTGAGGGAGGAGGTGGGGGGGGCGGCCTGGACTCCTGTGACCTAGACAGAGACGAAACTGGGACAGCTGGACCTGGGGAAGGGATGGGCCATGGGCGAGGGATGCCCTGGTCCCCAGGGCTGCGGAGGGCCCCTTTGGGAAGGAAACAAGACATCACACGGGGTGCGGTGGGAGGGCAGCTGACATCTCCAAGGCAGCCCGTGCCCCGCCCCCAAGCTTTCCCCTCTAATCAGTGGGTCCATCTCGGGGTGTGCGGCGTTGCAGAAACCTCCCTGGGTGCTCCCCACCCCGATTGCCCCATGGAGGAGCCCGCCCCGGGGCCGATACTGCAGGCCCCGCCCCCGCCCCGCACGGCCACCCGGGCGCCCCGCCCACCTGCTCCTGGGGCTGCGCCGGGGCGGGGTGGGGGCGGCCACACCTCGTCTCCCCCGGGGGAGGGCACGGCTGGGGACCCTAACTCGGCGTCCTGGAGCGAGCCAGAGACCCAGGAGCTGGGGGCGGGAGGGGGGAGGGAGGGGGGCCTGAGAAGCTGGGTCCTTATCAGCGGCCCCATCACAAAAGAAGAGGGGTGGGGGGGAGAGGTGGGAAGGGGCACAGGTGTAGAGAGAGGAGGGATCCCGAGAGGTCAAGTCCGGTGGTGGCAATGGTGACAGATCACGGCTTGGGAGCCTGGACTCCTGGGTCTGAGGGAGGAGGCGCTTGGGAGCCTGGACCGAAGGAGGAAGCTCTAAGGTCCCCTGCCTCTGGGTCTGGGAGGAGGTTGGCATGGGGAGGTTAGGTGCCTGGGCCCTGGGGCTGGGACACACAGGGTCCCGCGAGCCTTCTGGATGGATATGGGAGTGTGGGGTCCCCAGGGACCCGCGTCTTCCCGGCCTCCCAGGTGCTCCCAGCCACATCCTCACCTGTCCCCAGGGCTCTGCCCTGCCAAGATGCCAGGACCAGCCAAACCAGCTGTGCCAGTCGGGCATCCCTGTGCCCCCCCCCTCCTTTCCCTGCAGTGGCTCAGGAAGACCTGAGCCCAGCCCGAGGGTGAGGGCAGTGAGTAGGTGGATGGGAGGCAGGGCTCCAGGAGGAGAACAGGATGCCCCTACTGCTGCATCATCCAGCCTGTCAGACTCGTCCTGTTCTTCCTACCATCACCCGCCCGCCTGGGGCAAGGGGCGGCGCCCCCACTTCCTTCTGTGGATGACACTTCCTCTTTGGCCCTCAGTCCCCCCAAACCTGCCCCACCAAACACCTCTCCTGCCCCTCCCGGTCCTGTGTTCCATTCATTCCTTCGGCAGCTCCTACGGAGCGCCTGTTCAGTGCCAAGCGCTGTTCCAGGCGCTGGGGAGGCCGCAGCGGTGGGCCCGCCCAATAATGACCCTGCACCCGGGTCGCGGCACAGACAGACATGTGACCTCACGCGGCTGTGCAGACCCGATCGAGCGAAGGGCCTTGAGATGGGGAGATGATCCTGGGTGTTTTAAAGTGAAAGGGGGAGCCTGGAGGGTCAGAGTCAGAGAGAGATTTCGGGATGGTGGCCGCTGCTGACTTTGGAGCCGGAAGAAGGGGCCGAGAGCCGAGGAGTGCAGGCTGGAAAAGGCCTTAGCCTCTGCGGCGGATTAGCCTCTGGAGCCTCCACCCCGTAGACACTTTGATCTTAGCTTAGTAAGAACCGCTTTGGTCTTCGGATCGCCAGAACTGGAGGATAAGAAACTTGTGCCATTTTAAACCACGAAATCTGGGGTCATTTGCTACAGCAGCAGTAGGAAACCGCTGTGCGGGCGCCTGGGTGGCTCAGTCGGTTGAGCGTCTGACTCTTGATTGATTTCGGCTCAGGTCACGATCTTGTGGGTTCGTGAGTTCCAGTCTCACATCAGGCTCGCTGCTGTCCGCGCAGTGTCCTCTGTCCCCCTCTCTCTCTGCCCCTCCCCTGCTCTCTCTCTCTTTCTCTCCCTCAAAAATAAATAAAAAACCTTAAAAATATGAAACTATAGAAGTAGAAAGAAGATAGCAAACAGCTAAACGTTACATAAATGGAAGGGAGGGACAAGCACTGGGAAAAAAACAAGGCAGGCCAAGAGGCTGGGACATGAACTAGGGACTGTTGTAGGTGGATGGTCCGGACCAGCCTCTCAGAGGAGGTGATATTTTGCAGAAGCCTGAAGGAGGTGAGGGAGGGAGCTGGGTGGATAGCTCAGGGAGAGCACCGCAGCGAGAACAGGCAGTGCAAAGGCCCTGTGGTAGGAGCGTGCCTGGGGCGGGCGAGGAAGGAACATGGGGAAGCCAGTGTGGTTGGAGCAGAGGGTTTGAGGGTGGGAGCTGGTGATCTACACAGTGCCTTCGTTGGCAATTGGAAAAAGACAACTCCCCTTTTCAGATGAATTTTTTTTAAGTATGTGTATATCGTCAAATTGCCTTCATCATGGTATGTGGTTGCCCTGCAGGGAGCTTTCCAGATAAACATGTGAAGACAGTGCCTCGGAGGAAAACGGGCAGGGTGAAGCCCTGGGAGATCGGGAGTGGGCCTTGAGGTGAATTGCAAACACGGGACTGGAACTCGGGAACCGTAAGATCATGACCTGAGCCGAAGTCGGACGCTTAACCGACTGAGCCACTCGGGCACCCGTCTTCTTCTTTTTTTTTTTTTTCAACTTTATTTATTTCTTTTGAGAGGGACAGACACAGCGCAAGTCGGGGAGGGGCAGAGAGAGAGGGAGAGAGAGAGAATCCCAAGCAGGCTCTAGGCTGCCAGCACAGAGCCTGATGCGGGGCTCGAACTCACGAAACTGGGAGATCACGACCCGCGCGGAGACCAAGGGTCGGACGCTCAACCGACAGAGCCACCCAGGCACCCCTTGAATTGCAAATTTTTTTTTTTTTTTTGGAATTGCAATTTTAAACCTAGGCGGTGGCATCTGAACGAGCCCTTGAAGGGGCCGAAGGAAGGAAAGGCAGAAGGCTCAGCAAGAACGGAAGCTCAGAGGCAGGAGCAGGCCGGTGGACAGGCAGCATGGCAGGGCGGTGGGAGCTGGGTGCCATCCCGGCTTTCCTCTGTGACCTGGCACCGATCCCGCACGCTGCCTCCCCTGACGTGGCCGGCTCTCTCGTGGCTCAGGGACATGCCTTGCACAATGCAAAGACACAACCAGGGGCACTGTTAGTCATACCAAGAAACACACTCATAGTTTTGTTGTATTTGTCAAAGACTGACGTGGCCCTTACTCAGTGCCCAGCTCGGTGCCAGGAGATCTATCCTCATGATGACCTTATAAGGCCTGCACTCCCATTATCCCCAATTTACAGATAAGGCAACTGGGGCACAGAGAGCTAATGGTGCTTGTCCAGCATGGGTCTGAACCTGACATCAGCTTGGCTTGAGGGAAATAAGTTGTTTTTTAATTTTTGTTTATCTTATTTTCTTTTTTTTCTTTTTTTTTTTAATTTTTTTTTTCAACGTTTATTTATTTTTGGGACAGAGAGAGACAGAGCATGAACGGGGGAGGGGCAGAGAGAGAGGGGGACACAGAATCGGAAGCAGGCTCCAGGCTCTGAGCGGTCAGCCCAGAGCCCGATGCGGGGCTCGAACCCAGGAACCTTGAGATCACGACCTGAGCCGAAGTCAGATGCTGTTTAACTGACTGAGCCACCCGGGTGCCCCTGTTTTCTAATTTTTAAAAAATTACTACTATTTTTTTTTTAAAGTAATCTCTGTCCCCAGTGTGGGGCTCGAACTCACGACCCCGAGATCAAGAGTTGCGGGCTCTACCCACCACGCTGGCGGGTGTCCCTCAAGGAAGAAAGTTTTGCACGTTTCCTGGCCCACAATGAAAGCTGAGTCAACAGTACCTTGGGGTCACAAGTTGTCACCCCAGCTGTCCATCAGAATCCCCTGGAAGGCTTTTAAAAGCCAGTCCCCGGGCACCTGGGTGGCTCAGTCAATTGAGCGTCCGAGTCTTGATTTGGGCTCAGGTCACGATACCAGGGTCGTGGGATCGAGCCCTGCGTTGGGCTCGATGTTGAGCAAGGAGCCTGCTTGGGAGTCTCTCTCTCTCTCTCTCTCTCTCTCACCTAAAAAAACAAAAAAAACAAACAAAAAAAATCCAGTCCCTAGATCAAGGGGGTCAGAAGCCGTGGGTTGAGATGTGCCTCAACGTCCCACAGTGCACAAGATGGCCCCACGACCGTCGTGTGATCCCAGATGTCGGCAGGGCCTGGGTGAGAAGCCCTACTAGAGACACCCCTTCCAGTTTAGGGGAGACACGGAGGCGGGAGGGTAGTTCAAGCTAAGGGAATCTTCAGAGAAGGGGGCGGATCCAGGGGGAGCCTTGGGGGGCTCCGTCGGTTAAGCATTCGACTTTGGCTCAGGTCATGATATCCTGGTTCGTGGGTTCGAGCCCCGCGTCGGGCTCCGTGCCGACAGCTCCGAGCCTGGAACCTGCTTCGGATTCTGCGTCTCCCTCTCTCTCTGCCTCTCCCCCGCTCACGCTCTGTCTCTGTCTCTCTCTCTCAAAAATAAAGATAAACTTTAAAAAAAAGTAGAAAAAGAAAGAAAGAAAGAAAGAAATAGATCCAGAAGGTGGTCCGTCCCATTTGGGACAATACACCAGGCTCTCGGGCTCTTCAGCTTGGGGAACAGCAAAAGAGAAGGACCACGTAGCTTATGCATTTCACAAAACTCTCTAAATTAAGGTTTTTGCATTTCACACTATGTAAACTTCACCCCGTTTGAAAAAAAAGATGCGACTGTGGACCAACCCCGAACTCGAGGGAAGCCTATGCTTGTTGAAGGGTTGGGGTGAAATGTACTGATTTCTGCAACTCACTTTTAAATGCATCAAAAGATTAGATGCATGCTGTGATATTGTGATCTATTGATTCATTCATTTAAGGAGGGGGGGCAGACAGAGAGAGAGAGAGAGAGAGAGAGAATTTTCAGCAGGCTCCACGCTCCCTGACTTGGGGCTCGATCCCACAACCCTGGGATCATGACCTGAGCTGAAATCAAGAGTCACACGCTCCCCTGACTGAGCCAGCCATCCTCTAGCGTGGGATTTATAATAAGAAATATTCATGGGGCGCCTCGCTGGCTCAGTCGGTGGGGCGTGCGACTCTTGATCTCAGAGTTGTGAGTCTGAGTCCCACGTTGGGTGTAGAGATTCCTAAAAAAAAAAAAAAAAAAAATTAAAAACTTAAAAAAAAAAAAAAGGCATTTGTATTTGGTCCCTGTTCCTGGCACAGCTCCCAAAAGCCTTGGGATTCCCTAAGCAATACCCAAATGAAGGCGTTTCAATACTCATCATAAGTGGCTTTCGACCACACTTGAGCATATGCTAATGAAGTGACTTCTGGAAAGGGCCTACGGATGGGGCGTGGTTGCCGGGGAGATTGGATGGGAGGAACTTTCGTCCCACCCCCTCACCTCTGGGGAAGAGAGAGAGGGGGGCTGCAGGTAGGATCAGTGGCCAAGGGTCACCGAGGAGTTCATCAATCATTCCTACGTAATGAAGCGTCCGTAAAACCCCCAAAGTTGGTGAACACACGGAGATTGGGGAGAGAATCTGGCCTGGCGAGATCAATGGAAAGGCCCGCACCCTTTCCCCAAGCCCGGCCCTACGCATCTTTTCCATCTGCTGTTACTGAATTATACCCTTTTATAAAAAACCGGCGACCTAGTGAGTAAAATGCTTCTCTGGGTTCCGTGAGCTGCTCTACCAAAATAATCCAGCGCAAGGTGGAGTCATTGGAACCTCCGATCAGCGAGTCAGAAACGTAGGTGACATTGACCTGGACCGTTAGTGTCTGAAGTTGGGGGAGGGGCAGTCGGCCTTGCAGGACTGAGCCCTTAACCCGCGGGTTGTGACTGTCCAGGTAGATAGTGTCCGAATTGAAATTGGAATTGATGTCAGAAGATCGCATACCCACTAGAATAGCTACAATTTAAAAGACCAAGTGCTTGCAAGGATCTGAGGCAATCAGAGCTCTCTTGTACCGTCGAGGGGGTACAAAGTGGTCCAGCAACATCGAAAAACAGATTGTCAGGGCGCCTGGGTGGCCTAGTTAAGTGTCCGACTTTGGCTCAGGTCATGATCTCGCGGTCTGTGAGTTCCAGCCCCGCGTCGGGCTTTGTGCTGACAGCTCGGAGCCTGGAGCCTGCTTGGGATTCTGTGTCTCCCTCTCTCTGCCCCTCCCCCACTTGCGTTCTGTCTCTCTCTCTCTCTCTCAAAAATCAATAAACATTAAGAAGATTTTAAAAAAGAAAGGAAAACAGTTTGTTGGTCTCTTACCTAGGCAAACATACACTTCTATGACCCAACAGTGCCAGTATTTACCCAAGAAAAGCGAAAGCACGTGTCCACACCAAGACTTGGACCCAAATGTGCACGGCAATTGTGTTTGTTATAACCAAACACTGGAAACAACATAAACGTCCATCAACAGGTGCATGGGTCAGAGCGACTGGCCCATCCAGACCACAGAATATGCCTCCATACTGAACTAACTACTTATACGTGAAATAATGTGGACAAATCTCAAAATAATCCTGCTGAGCAAAAGAAGCCGGACCCCCCCCCCAAAAAAAAAGAATATTCCGTATGATTCCGTTTATATAATGACTTTATTATTTTTTTTTTCAACGTTTATTTATTTTTGGGACAGAGAGAGACACAGCATGAACGGGGGAGGGGCAGAGAGAGAGGGAGACACAGGATCGGAAACAGGCTCCAGGCTCCGAGCCATCAGCCCAGAGCCCGACGCGGGGCTCGAACTCACGGACCGCGAGATCGTGACCTGGCTGAGGTCGGACGCTTAACCGACTGCGCCACCCAGGCGCCTCTGATTCCGTTTATATAAAAGTCTAGAAAATGCAGACTGATCTCTGGTGACAGAAAGCAGGTGGGTGGGCGCCTGGGGACACAGATTGGGTAGGAAGGGATAGGAAGAAGGAATTACAAAAGGGCAGAGGATACTTCTCAGGGTGACAGATGTGTTCGCTGTCTCGAGTGTGGCCATGGCTTCACAGGGGTGGACATGATGTTCAAACTGACCAAGTTGCACGCTTTCCAGCGTGCACAGTTTATTGCCCGCTGATTATACCTCAGTAAAGCTGTAAATCAATAAATGAAAACCAACTCATTGAACTGTGTACTTTAGAAGCTGAGCCATGTACTTTTTTCTCGTCCGGGATTGTGTGGTTGCAGGTACCTGGTGCCTGAATCAACCTGACTTGCACCAAAAAGACCAACACACAAACTTGCAGCCAACAGAAAAGTCCTGGAAGTCGAGTGCGCCCGGCACAGTGATGAAAGACGACTCTACTGTCTTACCAACTTCAAAGTTGCTAAGAGACTAGATCTTTACTGTTCCCATCACACACACACACACACACACACACACACACACGCGCGCGCGCGCGCGCGCGCGCGCCCACGAAAAAGAAATGATAATAATGTGACGCGATAAAGCTCTTAGCTAACGCAACGGTGGAAACCACGTTGCAACATAAAAATGTAGCAAATCAACACGTGGGTCCGCCTGAAACTTACACAATGTAATGTAAATTACATGTCAGTTGCATCTCGGCTTAAAAACTGGACGGAGAGATAGGTCATAAAGCAAACAGTGAAACATTCTATACTGAATCGAAGGGGGGGTGTGGGGTGAGTATCCCTTTGATTTTTCCGCGTGTTTGAAATACTTTATATTAAAATGGGGGTGAGGACGCCTGGCTGGCTCAGTAGGTTAAAATATCCGACTCTTGATTTCTGCTCAGGTCATGATCTCACGGTCTGCGGGATCGAGCCCTACATCGGGCTCCCTGATGATACCTCGGGATTCTCTCTCTCCCTCTCTCTCTGCCCCTCCCCCACTCGCTCGGCGTGCTCTCCCGTGCTCTCTCTCAAAATATATAAACATGTAAGAAATGGGAGGAAGGGAAAACTGTTTCTCCACCCATAACACTCTGACACCAAAGGTGTTGGGCGTCCCCCCTCGCCCACCCCCTGCACCAACCAATTCTCCATCTCTCTGGACACCAGCTGGGTGTCCAACACTCCCATTCGATTCTGACACTAACTACCCAGAGTCACCAAGGACCCCACGGGTTAAGGGCTCAGTCCCACAAGACTGGCCCCCACTTCAGATGCCAGTCCCAGGTCCCGGGCTGTCACCCGCATTTCTGCCTCACCAGGTATAAAGAGCAGGTTCCCTCGACCTCCTCCTCAGGTTGGGCAATTTGCTATGGCAGCTCGCAGAACTCAGGGAAACATTTTTCTTAGGTTTATCAGTTTATTGTAAAGGATTTTATGAAGGATACAGACGAAGAGGAGCACAGGGCAATGTCCAGAGGGTCCGGAGTGCGGGAGCTTCTGGGCTGTGAGGTTGGGATGTGCCACGCTCTCCCGGGGTGTGGATGCATGCATCAACCCAGAAGCTTCTCGACCAGCTGTGCTCAGGGTTCTGTGGAGGTTCTGCTACAGAGGCATGATTGGTTAAAGCATTGGCCACTGGTAATTAAGGTGGTTTCTCTTCCCGGAGATTGAAAGTTCCAATCTTCTGATCCCAGGGTTGTCTCCTCTGGCCGCCATCACTCGGGAAATCCCATGGGCTTTAGAAGCCCTTATGTCAGGAAACGGGCCAAAGAGCAAATACGTATTTCTTATAGCTCAGTCTCACAGCGGGACTTCCCAAGGGGAGAAGAATCTAAAAAGATCGAGCAACCAGACATAACACGTGACCTTTGCTAAGCGCCTGGTTCATTTATTTATTTTCTTTCCTCTTTCTTTCTTTCTTTCTTTCTTTCTTCCTTCCTTCCTTTTAATGTTTATTTATTTTTGAGAAAGACAGAGACAGAGCTTAAGTGGGGGAGGGGCAGAGAGCGAGGGAGACACAGAATCCAAAGCGGGCTCCAGGCTTCGAGCTGTCAGCACAGAGCCCAACGTGGGGCTGGAACCCATGAACCGTGAAATGACCTGAGCCAAAGTATGACGCTTAACCAACTGAGCCACCCAGGAGCACCTCTCTCTCTCTCTCTCTCTCTCTTTTTTTTTAGAGAAACCTCTAGGCGCCTGGGTGGCTCAGTCAGTTAAGGGTTGACTCTTGATTTCTGCCCAGGACATGACATCACAGTTTGTGGCTTTGAACCCCACATTGGACTCTGTGCTGACAGCTCAGAGCCTGCTTTGGATTCTGTGTCTTCCTCTCTCTCTGCCCCTTCCCCTTCCCAAAGATAAATAAATAAGCATTAAAAAAAAAAAAAAAATCTCTACTCCCAACATGGGGCTGGAACTCACGACACCGAAATGAAGAAAGCCAGGCACCCCTGGGGTCCTGGTTCAAACAAACCAGCTTGAAAGACCAGTGGGGACACTTGAATATGAAGCAGGAACTCAATGTTAAGGAACTAGTATCCTGCCTTGTGGGTACCCCGGGGGCGGGGGTGGGGCTGTCTTTGTGTTTTAGGGTCACACATGGAAGTATTGAGGGGTGAGACGTCATCGTCTGGGGTTTGCTTTAAGACACCTCAGCACTCAGACTACAATAATGCAGGATTTCACAAATCACGTTGACTGGGAGAAGCCGGGTGCCAAAGAGCACACACTGTGTGATTCCATTTATAGAAAGTTCTAGAAGGAGTGGGGCGTCTGGGTGGCTCAGTCAGTTGAGCGTCTGGCTTCGGCTCAGGTCACGATCCTGTGGTTCGTGAGTCCAAGCCCCGAATCGGGCTCTCTGTCAGCACAGAGGCTGCTTTGGATCCTTCTTCCCCCCGACTTTCTCTGCCCTTCCCCTGCTTGTGCTCTCTCTCTCTCTCTCTTTCTCTCTCTTTCTCTCTCAAACACACACACACAAACATATAACTGGGGGCAGGTGGCAGTGCCCAGGGACGGGGGATGTACAGCTGTGACCCTTCAGCACAGGATTCCAGGCAAACCCGTGGAGAGGCACCAGGTTTGGTCAAGGGACGGAAGCAGGTGCAGCAGGAAGCCTGAACCACAGTCTCTCTACTGGGGGTTTTTGCAGGCAGGCCCGTTTAGGATGGGCTGGTTCCTATCACTCCGGTGGGCTTTGGGGTCCAGGGATGGTCTCCAGCCCCCTGGTACGGTCCTGGATGATTTGGGGCATGGGTAACGGTGGTTCGGTATGGGGGGTGGATAATAGGGGTGTCTGGGGGGCTATGGGCTCGGGATTGGTTGGTTCGCATCCCAAAGGCGAGCTAGTAGGCACATTGTTGTCTTTAAGGATCAGCTAGCTCGGACGGGGGACGGTCTCCCCTGGTCTGTAAGGCACCCCAAAATGTCAACCAGTCACGAGACACAGGAAAACGTTTCGACCATTAGTTCGCCTGTACGTGTGGTGGCTCGCATCGCAAAAGGGACTTCGTGGGTGTCATTAAATTAAGGATCTTGAGATGGGGCGATTATCCTGGATTCTCCAGAGGGGTGGGCCCAACACGATCACAAGGGTCCCCGTGAGAGGGAGGCACAGGGCGATCCGACACACACAGAGGAGGACGTGGCGTAGTGAAGAGGGAGGCAGAGACTGGAGTGACGTGGACAAAGACGTAGACCCTTCCCTGGGGTCTCCAGGAGGAACCGGCCTGCCTTGACTTAACCCCGTAACACTCGTTTCTGACTCCCGGCCTCCAGAAAACAGAGCTTGTGTGTGTTTCGTGTTCAGTTATTTATTTTGAGCGAGAGCGAGAGCGAGATTGAGATTCCCAGGCGGGCTCCGCGCTTTCAGCGCAGAGCCCCGCTCGGGGCTCGAACTGAAGGACTGAGAGACCGTGCCCTGAGCCCAAACCAAGAGTCAGATGCTCGGCCACCCAGGTGCCTGGGATAAGTGTGCGTTTTCAGTCAGGGGGTCTGTGGTGCTTTGTTGTAGCAGCTGTAGGAAACGAACACGGTCTATTTCAGGGTTGAAAGAGAAATGGGGAACCCCCCCCCCCCGGGTGCCAAGGTTAACTGTGATGCTCCCAGCCTCTGGCATCAGGGACCCTGTCATCTGCACTGGGGTCAAGGGGCTCACAGCCTCTTCCTGTGTAAAGTCACTGGCAGGATGGGGGGAACAGGGCATCTGTGACCTGTATCCCCTTCCTCAGACTGGAGCAGGGGTGGGTGGGGGGGAGGTGAGAATCTGGACACCAGGCCAGGTCACCCTTAACACACTGGGGACTCACCAGAGGGGGATACAGGCATTTTTTTTTACCCCCATCGGACCAGAGGTGTCTCGACCGGGTTTCCGGAAAACGGGGTGCAAGCTGCGTTTTTTCGTTTTTCATGAAAACACGGGCTCAAAACGGAACACCTGTCAGTGACGGAGGAGGAAGAGAGCGCCCGCCTCATGGAGGACCCACGTGGCGGGGTCTACTGAGGACAGGTGGACACCAGCCCGCTTCCTTCGGAATTTCTGCCTCCCCGGATCTCCCTAGAGAAGCCCATGAACGTGAACCCAAGGCAGGACTGGCAAGGATGCCCATCGTCATGTTGTCATCACGGCAAGGGAATTGGACACGACCCAGGGGCCACCGGGAAGAAAAGAATTAAATGAGCCCGGACTTTGCAAACGAACGGGGGGCCCTGCCTGTGGCTCAAGTTGCAAACCGGTTCTAGCGACAGACTCAGCCCTTGGAGGCGTGTAAACTGACAATGGGACGAGACGTTAGGGAACAACTCATACAGCACCGTGTGCAACGCTTAGGTGAAAACCCTCTACGGAAGCATATATTTAAAAAAATTTTTTTTTAAATTTTTTGAATGTTTATTTATTTTTGAGAGAGAGAGAGAGAGAGAGAGAGAGACAGAGCATGAGCAGGGGAGGGTCAGAGAGAGAGGGAGACACAGAATCCGAAACAGGCTCCAGGCTCTGAGCTGTCAGCACGCAGCCTGACGCGGGGCTCGAACTCATGGACCGACCTGAGCCGAAGTCAGATGCTTCATCAGACCAGTGAAACATCATCGATACTCACACTTCTTTCTTCCTTTATGCTAAATGTACGATAAACCCTCACCTTCCGAGTCCTGCATTCAGACTGTAGGCTCTGTCTTCAGCGGATGCGTGAGCACAAGCACAGAGCCAGAAGGTGACCTGGGGACGCCTGGATGGATGTATAAATGGCACCAAGATCGCCGGGAACAGAACAATGTGGTCCTCCAGAGGCTGTCAGAGATGTGCCATCAGCCAGCGGGGAACATTTCAGCCGCAGCTTTGAAAGCTAGGTCGAGTGTCACAGGCAAACAGTTAGTCATTTTAATTGTTTTAAAGCCGGCTCCACACTCAGCGTGGGGCTTGAACTCACGGCCCCAAGATCACCGGCTGACACAGCCAGGTGCCCCTGACATTTAGTTAGTTTAGTTTGGTTTAGTTTGACTTATTTATTTTGAGAGAGAGAAGGTGCAAGTCGGGGAGGGGCTGGGAGGGAGGGAGGGAGAGAGAGAATCCCAAGCAGGCCCCGCACCGTCAGCACAGAGCCCCACACGGGGCTCGAACTCATGAACCGCGACATCATGACCTGAGCCGAAGTCGGACACTCAACCGACTGAGCCCCCCCTCCCCCGGCGCCCCAACATTCAGCTATTTGAAACCCTTGTGATATGAGTCCCAGATTGCAACAGACAACCTCCAAGGACGCCCCCAATGATAAGGAAGTGACTGGTGTCAGGTCTAGGGCACTTAACAAGCCCACCTAAGCATCATCAACCCCCACTCAACTATTTATTATTATTATTGTTGTTATTATTATTATTATTTTAGTTTTTATTTTTGAGAGAGAGAGAGAGAGAGAGAGTGGGGGAGGAGCAGAGAAAGAGGGAGACCCAGAATCAGGCTCTAGTCTCTGAGCCATCAGCACAGAGCCCGACGTGGGGCTTGAGCGCACAAGCCGGGAGATCGTGACCGGAGCCGAAGTCGGACAGTCAACCGACAAAGCCACCCAGGCGCCCCTAAATGCGCAGGATTGTAAAAGAAACCAACCAATAAGACGGTTATCAAACTATTTAAAAGATGCGGTCTCCACTAACAGGTGAGGTAACAAGAACGGGCAGCAACTCTAAATTTCAAACTGGTGAAGAGGGTAAACAGCGTTTCAAATATCGGTGGCAGCTGGGATGTGATTTGGAAACATCTGTGATTTCTCCTCGCTGGAAGAACGGATTCCCGAATCAGCAAAGTCACAGGTGATCGCTAGTGCTGCTGTGACCCGTCCCCTACATCCGTAATTGTACGAGTTATCTGCCCCGTAACAAAACACTGCAAAACTCAGTGGCTCGAGACAATAGCCATCACTGAGTTTGCTCCTGAATCTGCAATTTGGGTGGGGCTCCATCGGTGGAGACAGCTCAGCCTTGAACCCTGGGGCAAGTCCTCTGGGAACTGGGGGTGGGGGTGGGGGTGGGGGTGGGGGTGGGGGGGATCCCCTCTTTGAAGTTGGCTCCCTCACTTGGCCGGCAAGTTGGTGCTGGCTCTTGGCTGGCCAACTCAGCTGGGGGTGGAGGTTGGCGGTCCTCACGTCCTCTCTGTGCAGGGCCTTCCTCATGGATTCTTGGGCTTCCTCCCGGCATGGAGGCTGAATTCTAAGCAAGTCTGTCCCCAGAGAGCAAGGCGGAAGCACACGGCGTCTTTCATGGAGTCTCAGCACTCACATGACATCGCTTCCTTCCAGCCCTATTGTCTGAGGTCGTCACCCAGGTTCAAGGGGGTAGGACACAGCTTTCATCTTCCCGTGGGGAAAAGCATGTGAAATGGGAGGTGCTGGGGAGGTCATCTTCGGGAAATAGGATCTACCGCCCAAATCGGGCAAAATGCTAGATTTCAGTGGGAGGTCCCTGCCAAGAAGGACGTGATTCTTTTTTCTTACCCAAGGTCAGGGGCTCCATGAATTTGATCTACGAGCCTGTCACGGGTCCCTGGACCCCACACTAAGAACCCCTGAGCCAGAGTTAGGTGAGTTCGGGCCGGCAACTTCTAGGAGGGTGGTTGAGGCATGATCTTATAAACATCAGCTCTAGAGAAGGTTGTTCCTTTGTTCAACAAATATTTATTGAGCTGACTGACAGCTAGGAGCCTGGGGCCTGCTTCAGATTCTGTGTCTCCCTCTCTCTGCCCCTCCCCTGCTTGCACTTGGTCTCTCTCTCTCTCTCTCTCTCTCTCAAAAATAAATTAACAGTAAAAAAATTTAAAAAGATCTCTCATATTGGCCTCCCTTAAGATACAGAGACTTCATATTGTTACCAACGTCAATTCTCTCCTTCCTTAGTCATAGAACTCCAATTTTATCGGAGACAGAAATATGCCCACTTAAAAAGACAGCCTTCCCCAGCCTCCCTTGCAACCGGTGGTCAATGAGATACGAGCAAAAGCCGCGGGGTGGAACTTCTGCGCAAAGTCCTTAAGAAGGACACGGGCAGCTGGCATGTTCCCTTTTGCCTTGCTCTCTCCCAACACCACCACCTCCTTCCTCCTGCCTGGAATATGGGCGTGAAGGTTGGCGCTGCAGCAGCCATCTTGGACCACGAAGCAACCTTGACGAGGGCAGCCTCATCCATAAGGTTGGTGCAGAAAGTTGGAAGAAGCTGGTCCTGGTGGCTCTGTGGACTCCCCCGTGTCACCTCCAGACGGCTGCTTTCCAGACTTCTTTAATATGAGTGAGAAAGAAGCACCCATCTTACTTAAGCCGCTGCTACTTCTGGACTAACAGGAGCTACACGATTCCTAACCAATGCACCTGTCGCACTGTCCCATTTGATGTACGAATACTTTCGTCCTGTGAAGGTTCCAGAGATCTGTTGTACAACATAGTGCCCACAGTCGACACTACGGTATTGTGGGGCGTCTGGGGGGCTTAGCTGGGGAAGCGTTCGACTCTTTGTTTCGACTCAGGTCGTGATCTCAGGGTTCCTGAGTTCAAGCCCCGCGACAGGCTCCGCGCTGACAGTGCGGAGCCTGCTTGGGATTCTCGCTCTCCCTCTCTCTCTCGCTCTCTCTCTCTCTGCGCCCCTCCCCTGTGCTCGCTCTCTCTCAAAATAAATAAATAAATTCAAAAGGTAAATCCATACAATTTCAAAACAATACGGTCTTGTGGACTTAGGACTTTGATCGCGGGGCACCTGGGTGGCTCAGTAGGTTAAGTTAACCGACTTCGACCCACGAACCGTGAGATCATGACCTGAGCCACAGTCGGATGCTTAACTGACTGAGCCACCCAGGTGCCCCCGGCCTTCCAAGGCTAAAACGGAGGAGCAGGCTGTATGCCCCGACCCTGGTCACCCCGGTCAGGGGCCCCTCCCTGTCCCATAGATGCTCAGCTCCTTGGCTCAGCAGAGAAGACTTTCTGGGAAACTCACCTCTGGCCCCCCTTGGGCCCTTCTCCCCTGTCACCCCAGCCTCACCCCTCCAGTCACTACCCACACGATTCCTGAGTGCCCGCTGTGCACAGGCACCAGGGAGAGAGCCGGAAACAAGATAAGCCAAGAGCCTGCCCTAGCGGGCCGCCTAAAGTCAGGCAGAGCTAAACACAGTGAAGAAATGGGCTAAGGGCCGGGGGAAGGCGAGAATTGGGTCTGCAGCTTTGGTGGCCTGGGAAGGGCACATGTGGACGGAGGCCTGACTGGAGCAAGGAGGTCAGCCAGGTGGAGATTTAGGGAAAGAGCATTCCCTAGAGGAAAATAGCCCGTGCAAGGGCCCTGGGGCAGTCTCCTACTTACACTGTGTGATTCAAGGAATAAGAATGACACCTGTGTGGCCGGAGGTGGGTGAGGGAGGGGAAGAGGGCCAGAGATGAGGGCAGAGAAATATTTAAAGGCAGGCCATTTAGGGCCTTGTGGGCCATGGGAAGGAGCCAAAGGGCTTTTACTCTGAGTGGGATGGGAGCCACAGAAGAACTGGGAACAGAGGGGGATGTGAGCTTGGGCGTTGGCAGGCTTTCCTGGCAAGAAGAGACTGCGTGTTTGTGTGTGGAGGGGGCAGGAGGGAGGGAAGGCTATTGTAATAGTCCGAGCAAACCGTTGCTGGTGGGGGCAGAGACGGTGAGAGGTGGTCAGGCTCTGGGAAATTTTTTTTTTTTTATGTTTATTTATTCTTTGAGAAAGAGAGAGAGAGAGCATGAGCAAGGGAGGGGGCAGAGAGAAGGAGACACAGAATCCGGAGCAGGTTCCAGGCTCCGAGCTGTCAGCACAGAGCCCGACGCGGGGCTCGAACTCACGGACCGCGAGGTCATGACCTGAGCCGAAGTCGGCCGCCCAACCGACCGAGCCACCCAGGCGCCCCTCTGGGAATCTTTGGAAAGCACAGCCAGCTGACAGATCAGGTGTGGGGGTGTGAGAAAAGACAGGACCTGACAAGGACTATGAGGCTTTGGGTGCGAGCCACTGACACGGGGAGGCAGTGGGTGGGGCGGGTCGATGTCTCCCGAACGTCCCAAGCTGTCTCACACCTCCGGGCCTTTGTGTGCCCCCCCCCCCCCCGCCTGGCCTGGAATGCCCTCCCTTCTGTACTCCCCACCCCCACCCTCAGCCTCACCCCTGCTTCTGTTACAGCTGAGCTCAAATGCCAACCTCTCCTGAAGCTTCTCTTTAAGACTCTGGCTCAGCACCGAGTGAGGTGACTGGGGAGGGGCCGTGGCCTTAATCCAGCAGCAAACGCATCAACAGGAAATGACCTTGAATTCTTTTCTTCCTTCAGCAGATACGTACTGGGCCAGAAACTCCGGCAGGCACTGGGAAAAGAGCAGGGAACAGGAGAGACAGATCCCTGCCCTCATGGGGGCTCTACGGGGAGAGAAGACACTAACTGAAGTAAAGAAGGGGAAGATCTAGTGTGTCACATGGTGATGGAGAGCACAGAGGGATTCCGGGGGGGGGGGGGGGATGCAGTTAGCCATAAGGCAATCAGGGAGGGCTTCGCTGAGGAGGTGACATTGGAGCGTAAACCGAAAGGCGGTGAGGGAGGAGACGAGTGGATACGGAGGAAGCGAGGGCGGCAAGTGCAAAGGCCCTGTGGTAGGACTGAGCTTAGGACATGGAAGGAACCTGGAAGTTTGTATGGCCAGAGCACATGAGTAGGAGAGGCAGAGAGAGTAGGAACGGAGGTTCAGAGGGAATGGAGGGGGCTGGGACAGCCTTCAGGGCGTTGAGGGCCACTTTGACCCTGAGTGAGTGGGAGTCACGGAAGAGTTCTGAGCAGAGGAGGGACGGGATCTGATTCAAGTTTCAGCAGGATCGCCAGAATCCCAGCAATAAAAATGGACGTCTGTCGAGCAGTTCCCATTAACCAAAAAACGTGTGAACAGCTTTGCACAAATGATGTCGGCGGAAGACCCACCGGTCTGTCCAGCTGTTCGACGCCCGCCGTGAGCATTCTAGACGCTTCCCTCTCCCTCAGCCCCCCGTGCCCAAGCCATCAGCAACATCCGTACAGTCGCCTGCCCAATTTTAAATGTTTCTTTATTTGTATCTAGAGAGAGAGAGAGAGAGAAAGAGGGCACAAGCAGGGGAGGGGCGGAGGGAAAGAGAAAATCTCAAGCAGGCCCCACGGGCTCGACCTCGCGACCCCGGGGACCACGGCCCGAGCCGAAATCAAGAGTGGGGCGCTCACCCCACCGAGCCACCCAGGCGCTCCCCGACCCAAACACCGTTCAAAGGCCCTACTGAGACAGAACTCAGACGCCACACAATTGGCCCACTTGAATCGTACAAGTCAGTGTTTTGTGAGTAATTCACCTAGCTGTGTAAACACCACCAGGATCCATCTGAGCGTATTTGCATCACCCCCCCCCCCGCGCCCCCGTGAGAAATCCCTGATCTCTCCCCCCCCCCAACCCCGCCCCCCAGCCCATCCCAAGGCAACCACTCATTTACTTTCTCTCTGATTGGCCTCTTCAGGACCTTTCCCGTAAAGGGAGGCCCACAATACGCGGCCCTTTGGGTCTGGCCCCTTGCCCTCAGCACCGTGGTTTCAATGTACATTCGTGTTGTCAGCGCCCGTCGCTAATCCACTCCCCTTTGTGTGGCCGAATAATCCTCCATTGTCTGGATCTGTCACACTTTGTCCCCCCCCCCCCCCCCCCCCCGGTCCTCCGCGGGCTGGCGGACATTTGGGTGGCTCCCACATTTGGGCTGTTCTGGATAATGCTGCTGGGAACGTTCGGGAACAGGTGTTTGGGTGGACAGGTGCCAGTCCTCCGGGGTCATTACCTAGCAGCGGGACGGCCGGACCGGGAAGGGATTCTGTTTTCACTCCGGAGGAACCGTCAGACGGTCCTCGGAGGCGGCTGCGCGGTTCCCCCCAGCCGGGCGGGGGGGGGGGGGTGAGGGCCCCGATGTCTCCGCATCGTCGCGGACGCTGGTGGTTGTCCTCAAGCCCCTTGCCCCTCTGCACTCCCAGCGCCGGTAGCGCGCGAAGCACCTGCTCCTTGACGTCCCCCGGTCCCCCCACGGGGTTCCCGGTTTCCACCCTGTCTTTCCCCCGCGCCACCGGCAGGGGGAGCCCGCAAGCCCTCCCCCTCCTCCCCTCCCAGGTCAGATCCCGTCCCTCCTTTTTCTCAGAACTCTTCCATAACTCCTCGCCGGCTGAAGATAAACCCAGACTCCTCGCCGCGCACACTCCTCTGACATGACTCCCGTCCCCACTTCCCTACCCACTCAGGCGCAGCCGCCTTTCACTTCTCCATGCCCCAAGGACTCTCCAGCCTCACAGCCACCCTCCGTGCTATTCCCTCTTTGCCCTGCGCTCTTCCTACCTCTTTCTTTTCCCTCTCCGGCCCGGGACTTCACTGTCACCTTCCTAGAAAAGCCTCCCCTGACTCCTTCCCAGCCTGGATCGCACCCCGTCATCCTCACCCTCAACGCATTCAGCACCGTTTGGACTTGCTAGGCCATCTGAGTGACCGTTTGCCCCGTGGCCACCGCCACCCAGGGTGGGTTTCCACGAGGATGGGCGGGCATCAGTGCCTGGCCCGCGAGGAGAACAAACTAAATATCTGTTCCCACCTCACCCCCCTCAACAACCACCTCCTACCTTCCTCTCTGCATGTACGGTTCCCTCTGCCCAAACACACCGTTCCCTCTACCTTTTCTCTGGCTGACTCCCACGGGGCCTCAGTTTCATGTGACTTTCTCTCAGGGAGTATCTATCTCAAAGGTTTATTTCTTCGAATGTTTCATTATGTATTTGGAAGGGGGGAGGGGCAGAGAGAGAGAGAGGAAGAGAGAGAGAAGCCGAAGCAGGCTATATCTATCAATATTTACCACATTAGAAGTTGAAGCCAATAGGGGAGTCGGTTGAGCGTGGACTTGGGCTCAGATCACGATCTCAGGGTTTGTGAGTTCGAGCCCTGCACTGGGCTTTCTGCTGTCAGCACGGAGCTTGCTTAGGATTCTCTGTCTCCCTCTCTCTCTGCCTCTCCCCCGGTTTGATCTCTCTCTCTCTCTCTCAAAAATAAACAAACTTAAAAAAAAAAAAGAAATTAAAGCCGATAAGTGATTTAAATGGAGTATTACTGCATTTTAAAATAACAATAACAGGGGCGCCTGGGTGGCTCAGTCGGTTGAGCGTCCGACTTCCGACTTCAGCTCGGGTCACGATCTCACAGTTCGTGAGTTCGAGCCCCGCATCAGGCTCTGGGCTGATGGCTCAGAGCCTGGAGCCTGCTTCCGATTCTGTGTCTCCCTCTCTCTGTGCCCCTCCCCCGTTCATGCTCTGTCTCTCTCTGTCTCAAAAATAAGTAAACGTTAAAAAAAAATTAAAAAAAAAATAAATAAAATAACAATAACAGAGGCGCCTGGGTGGATCGGTCAGCTAAACATCCAACTTCAGCTCAGGTCATGATCTCGCGGTTCATGAGCTCGAGTCCTGCGTCAGGCTCTGTGCTGACAGCTCAGAGCCTGGAGCCTCCTTCGGATTCTGTGTCTCCCTTTCTCTCTCTCTCTCTCTGCCTCCCCCCCGCCCCTCCCCCCCCCCCCCCGCTCTGTCTCTCCCTCAAAAATAAATGAACATTAAAAAAATTCTTTTAAAGAACAATAACAATAATCAATCCTTTGCAGTTACCACGTAAACCCATGTTAATAAAAATAGTAACTTTTCCACACAAACAGAAGCATGAGAGAGCGGCACTGTTCTGACCATTCTGCAGACATCTGTAATGTCTGGCTCAACTGAAGACTCGTCCCTTGCGTTTAGTCACGATATTGCACACCGTGTGGCTTCTGGAAAACTCCAGCGCACACTCCCGAAGGATTGAGCGAGAAAGGCAGGCGATGTGTCAGTGTCAGTGTGAAAATAATTTGGGGGACAGCCGGCTGGCTCAGCCGGTAGAGCACGCGCCTCTTGGTCTCGGGGTTATGGGTTCGAGCCCCACGTTGGGTGAAGAGCTTACCTAAAAAAATAAGCTTAAAAAAAGAAAGGAAGGAAGGAAGGAAAGAATTCTGAACTCTCCGGTCCCCTGACAGGGTCTCGGGGACCCCGAAGCACACTTTGAGACCCGTTGGCCTGCTGGTCCATGGTTTTGACATCAATAAACCTCCCAAAGCAGAAACTTGGATCTTCAGTTTGGAGGCAGAATTCGACCTAAACAGACACACAATCTTAAGTTACTTCTCCCTGGTAATGGCACCGTCCGTAGATTTCACCACGGAAAGGGACGGCCACCAGACTACCCCAGACCACAACGGGACCGTTCAGGAGGGACAGTGTGGGGATTCCCACGGCCTTATTAAAATCTAAAAATTCCCAAATCCAGGATCACCTGGCCCCAGGGCTTCAGGTGAGGGATCCGTCAGAAATAGAAGTTCCGTGCATGGATGTTTCCCGCACCCCCCAACCCACAGCGATCAGACACTCTGCTATGTTCTAGCTTATTCTGTTTTATGTTCCCACAGAACTCTGGAGGTCACCCCCCCCCCCCCCCCCCCCCCCAAAGCTCACAGCTCACAGCCTGGAAAACTCTAGCGGAACTTCCGGAAGCCCCTGTGCCAAGCCCCCTCTGCAGGGCTGGGAACGGGTTTGACTTGCTCCTTGCTTGCAAGCCCGAATGCTGGCGTAGGGCCTGGCTCTGTACCCAGTAGGCATTTAATAAATGTTTGCTGGGTGAACAAAACAACACATATCGAGCCAGGGACAGGGTTGGGACGGCAGCCCCGTCTGTGCCGCTCCCTAGGACTCAAGAACCCTGTCCTCGTCGTTCCCAAAGACCCAGGCAGCGGACCGCCGGCTCCCGCTACGGCTTTCTCTCCGGGAGGCGATTAACCCGAGCCGCCCTTCTGGATGAAACCGGAACTACACTTCCCACAAGCCTCGGGGCTGGGACTACGCTTCCCATAAGCCTCTGCTCTCGCCAGGTTCTGTGCCCTTCAGCCACCGGGGCAGTTAATTGCCTCTTTTTAGAGCTTCCCCCACCCCCCTCCCCCCCAGCGCCCAATGTCGTTCTCTCTCCCCGCGTAATGATTAGTTCACCGTCCAGCCGTGGTTCCGGGGCCCTCTAATCCCCACGCCTCCTCGCGCGATGAACGTGCCTCAGTTTCCCCAGGGAGACAACCCCCGCCCCCGGCCCCCCGAGAGGCAGCCTCTCTCCCCCCCACTCCCCACCCCCCCCCAATCCCGGACCCCTGATGGGGAGGGCTGTGCGCGGCGGGGTTCGTGAGCCGCCAGTCCCTGCTGCTCCCCTGGGGGGGTCTTGGGTCCCCGCTGGGAGGGGGGGCGGCGGGGACGGGGCGGGCGCGCAGGGGAGGGGGTGTCTGGGTCGCCTCCGCGGTGCGCTGCGAGGCTGCGTCTGGGCTGCGCAGCTCCCGCCCGGCCTCACGCGGGAGGGACGCGTCGCAGGTGCACCCGGACGGCGGGGACGTCCGCGCGCGGGGTGGGAGTCCGTGCTTCCGGGGTGTCTGCAGCTCGAGGGGGTGTGAGCCCCCCGACGACGCCTTGGCCTGGCACGCGATGTGTGCGTCCTTGTCTGTTTTGGCTGCGGACCGAGTTCCAGTACCCAACTCGGCCACTTCCCGGCTGGGCGCCTTGGGGCTAGGGGACCGCACCTCGCTTGGCCTCAGTTTCCGCATCTGTACCATGGGGACGATAAAAGCACCCGTCTCAGAGGGCTGGCGTTGAGGATGAAAACGTCATACGAGTAAAGCGCCGAGAACAGTGCCTGGCGCAGCGTAAACGCTCAGACGAATAAATAAATGAAACAAAACTCTGATTATGTGTCCTTGGTGCGAGGCAAGTGTCTCTGGCTACGTGATGGCTGCGTAACCTCACAGGAGACGTGGGTATCTGTGAGGTGCGCGTCTGTGTATATGTAAGCGCATGTCTGCATCTTGGTACGCGTTATGCGTCCGAGTGTGTGTTTATGTGTGTGCTGTGTGGACAGGACCGGGTAAGGTGTCCTTGTAACCTTGTGTGAAATACAGTGTGTATATGTGTGATGAGTCTGTCCGCGTGTTCAGGGAGGCGACCCTGTATTTGATGTGTGCCCACGTTGTGTGTCCGTGCGTTTATGCAGAAAGTGTGTGTGACTGAGCACGTTGGGCTATGATACGCGTCCGGAGGCGTCAGCGAATGATGGACCGGACTTGCGTGGCTTTGTATACCTGTGTGATGCTTTGGATGTGTTGTGTCTCCAGCCGGGTCCGAGTTGCGACTGTCAGCGTGTTTCGGGGTGTGTGCCACGTGGGTCTGTGTGAGAGCTGTGTGTCCCTTTTGTGTAGCTGTGAGGATGTGTGTGGTGTGCGTTTTTGTGCCTGGGACACACAGGTCCCTCCGTGCACCTGCTGCGTGTCTGTGCGTATTCGCGCGTGTGATACGTGCATCCATGTTAGCGTGCGGCATTTGTGTGTCCACGGGTCTCTGGGAGAGTGATGTCTGTGTGTGTGTGCGTGTGTGTGTGCGTGAGAGATGTGCGTGGCTGTGTGTCTGTGTGCGTGACGCCGGTGTCTACGGGTGTTCTTTGTTGCCCGTTTGTGGGACGTCTGTGTGTTGTGGCCGTGTGCCTCGGCATGTCACCGTGGCGTCCGCGTGGATCTTTGTCTGTGGCGTACTTGGTGGCGCGTGCGGGTCTTGGCGATGCCCTGCTGTTCCCGTGTGGCAGGGCGCATCTGTGCCGGGGGCCGGCCTGCCTGTGCCTTCCCCGTGCAGCCCGTCGTCCCTGCGTCTTTGTGTGTGACGTGTACGTGTCCCCGTCTGCCGATGGCTGTCCACCTTTGTATGGGATGTGCTTGTCTAGGAGGGTCTCTGCGACGAGTGGCAGGCATGTGTGGGCTGCGTGTACCTGCCTGACAGCTGCATCTTGGCGTGGAGCACACGTGTCCGTGCTGGTGGCGGTCCCGGCGGTGTCCCAGCCAGGCACTGTGGGCCCTGCGCCCCCCGCAAGGGTCTGCTGGTCCCTGTCTGTCCCTCCTCCTCCCCTCCCTCCTGGCAGCCAATGCAACTGGGGAGCCAGTTGCCATGACGACGCTCCATCCTCCCTCCAACCTCCCTCCTCCCACCCTTCCTCTGACAGGCTCTCTGCTCCCCCAATCCTGGCTGCCCTCGGGGCGGGGCCCTCATTCTTCCCCCCCCCCATCCTACCCTCTCCCCCCCCACCCCAGCAACCCCGGCTCCCCAGCTCCTCTCCTCTGTCCGCCTCTCCATCCCTTCATCTGTCTGTCCCTTCAAAGAGGGGGAGGGGGGTACCTGAGCCAGTAAGCAGCCCCTCCCTCCCCCTGTCCTGCGTCTCCTGCCCCTCTCCTGGGCCGGGGGGAGGCCAGGGTCGCGCGGGTCCCCATGGCTGGGGGCTGAGGGCCCGCCCCCCCCTCCTCCCCAGCCGCCACCACCTCCACCTCCCTTCCATCCTCGACAAGATGCCTGCCCCCGGCGCCCTCATCCTCCTCGCGGCCGTCTCCGCCTCCGGCTGCCTGGCGTCCCCGGCCCACCCCGGTGAGTCTGTCTGGCCATCCGGCTGTCCGGCGGCCCCCACCCCCACCCCGGCCTGCCCGGCGGGGTTGGGGGGGGGGTGGTCTGTCCGCGGCGCTCCGGCTCCGTCACCTGCCTGCGCGTCTCCCCGCAGCCGAGCCGGGGCCTGGGGAGCCGCGGGGACGGTGCGTCCGTCAGCAGGGCCTGTGGGAGGAAGGCTGGGGGCTGGGTGGGGAGGGGGTCCGTTTGGGCAACATGTGTGTGTGCACACGCATGTGTGTGTGCAGGTGTGTGCCGGGAGCCGGGGAGGACGGGGCCGCTGGGGAGAATTGGGGGCAGCGGGGAGGCATTTCTAAGGGGGACACGGCATAGGAGGCTGGCTCTAGCTTTGGGGGAGACCCAGGGCTGGCGGGGTTCCCTTCTCAGGGGCTTGGGCTGGGGGCAGAGGACATGTGTGCGCTCCGCGAGTGCCTGGAAGAGACAGGCCTCAACGCCCGGAACTAGGGGGTTCCAGCGTGGGACAAGAATCTTCTCCCAGCCTGCAGTTGGGGGGTCATCTTCTTGCCCAAATAGGGGGGTAACGAGACTGGAGCGTATTTTAAATCCTGAGCGCTCCAGACTCCACTGTTAGACGTCTTTCCCTCAGTCCTCACTGGAATTCATCCAAGCCTGCGGTGAGGTGATTGGGGCGGCGGGGCGGGGGGGGGGGGGGTCCCAGCTTGGGGCTAGAGGAGGGACCCCACCCCCAACCCAACCACCTGAGAAGGCCTCAAACTACAACTCCCACAATGCCCCGGGCCATCCGGCTCCTCTGCCAAGGAGCCCCTGGTTGCGGAGCATTATGGGAGTTGTAGTCAATGCTGGCCAGGCTGGAGGTGGGGGGGGGGGCATGGAGGCTGGGAGCTTGGGGGCTTGAAGCCGGGACCCCAGCCCAGCCCTGATGCCCACAGATGGATTCGCCCTGGGCCGGGCCCCTCTGGCTCCTCCCTACGCCGTGGTCCTCATTTCCTGCTCCGGCTTGCTGGCCTTCATCTTCCTCCTCCTCACCTGTCTGTGTTGCAAACGGGGTGATGTCGGCTTCAAGGTGAGGGGCATGCGGGGGATTCACGTGGGCAGGAAGACCCCAGCGAGGCCTTGTCCCCCCAGGCCCAGTCGTTGGTGGGGGAGAGGGGCAGTAAGTCTGGGAGCACCTTCTGGCCTGGAGTTACGGCAAGAACCGGAGCCTTGGGAAGAAAATCGGGGGACAGCTCTAAGAAAGATGGGAAGGCATCCTGACCAGAAGGATGATGGCGTGTCTCAGCCCCGTGTTCTCCCCACCCCTCACCTCTCCCGGCCCCAGGAGTTTGAGAACCCTGAAGGGGAGGACTGCTCCGGGGAGTACACTCCCCCGGCGGAGGAGACCTCCTCCTCACAGTCGCTGCCTGATGTCTACATTCTCCCGCTGGCTGAGGTCTCCCTGCCGATGCCTGCGCCGCAGCCTTCACACTCAGGTACGCTCCGCTCTCCACACCTTGACTGGGGTCCCGTGGTCCCAGGGGACAGGGTGGAAAGCCCTGAGGGTCTCCCCTCAGGGGCCAGGGAGCTGAGGTCCCAGGCAGCCAAGGGGAAAGGCAGAGGTGGGAGCCGCAGGATCTTGGAAGCAGCCTCCAGGGAGTCAGAGATCATCTTGGTGGAAGCCATCGATTAACCCCAAGCCGGATGTGGGGATTCTTGTGGGGCCATCGCTGGTGAGGTCAGCCTAGATCTCAGTCTCAGAGGCAGCCAACGGCAGGCTGAAGCCATGTCATAGGATCTTGAAAGGCCAAGGGGAAGGATTGATTGGATGCTGGGAGCTCGTGGGCAGCCAATGAGGACGCTGAGCTCCCAACAAGGAATGTTGGGGCAGCCAATGAAAAGAGATTGGTATCTGCTTTGACCTCGGTCCACTCTGAGTTGGGGGAGGGGTGTCAGTGGCACTTAGGAGGGGAGAGAGACTAAGGGGGGCTCCCCTTTTTGCACCCCACCCCCCCCAGACATGACCACCCCCCTGGGCCTTAGCCGCCAACACCTCAGCTACTTACAAGAGATTGGGAGTGGCTGGTTTGGGAAGGTGAGTGGGGCTCGGGGTGGGAGGCCGGGGGGGGTCCGTACAATTCAGGGCTGTGCTCCTGTTCTGTGTCCATCCCCCCTGCTCCCACCACTTGTCATCTGTCCCCTGCCCCTCAGCCCACCCAGTGCCCTCACCTCTGTCCGCCTCTCACCTGCTCCCACCTACCCCATCGCCCCCACATCTGTCAGTCGGCGCCTCCCTCCTCACTCCATTGACCACTCTGCCTCGCCACCTGGCTCTCCACGCGTCCGTCTGTCCATCTTTCCATCCGTCCCTGCATCCATCGGACTCTGGGCCCGTGAGTCTCTCACCCTGCGTCTGATGGGGGACACGGGTGGTGGGATCTGAAGGGAGAGGCTGGAACGGAGGTGGGGGCGGGGGGGACACTTGGAGCCAGGCACTGGGCTGGAGGCGGCCCTGGGGACAGGGCTGGGGAAGCTGCAGGCACTGACCCCCCGGGTCCCCCTTGACCAGGTGATCCTGGGAGAGATTTTCTCCGACTACACCCCAGCCCAGGTGGTGGTGAAGGAGCTCCGAGCCAGCGCGGGGCCCCTGGAGCAGCGCAAGTTCATCTCGGAAGCACAGCCATACAGGTACTGGGGGCTTTTCTGGGGACGTGGGCCCGGGAGGCCCACAGATATGGGTCTGGTAACATTTGGGAGTGGGCGGAGTATGGCTCGGGGTCAAACCTGGCTTGAATCCCGGAGGTACTTCTTCCTGGCTGTGCGACTTGGCGGACAGGATCGCCCTCTCTGAGCCTCAGTATCTTCATCCAGAAAGTGAGTCCAGGAAGCCCACACATTCTCAGGGGGGCCTTGAGGAGCTCTGTTGCGCCACCCCCCCACCCCTGCTGTATGGTTAGGTCTGGAAAGGCAGGACCCTGTCTGACCCGCCCTTGCTTGGTCTCCCCTCCACTCTAAGGGCTTCTAGAAAAGCACTAGATAAACATTTGCTACATAAATGCTTTGCGAGGTAGCAGTTGCCCTGTCATGGAAAGGATACGTATACAGAGGCCCTTCATCAGACAGTTGTAAAAGCGGGGTGTACCCTGAGAGATTCAGACACTGGACTTTATCACCTTCATGTTCTAAACCTCTCATGGCTCCCTATTGCCTGCAGGACAAAGTCCCACTCCTCTGTACAGCCCACAGGCCTTGCAAGGCCTGCCCCTGTCCCCTTCCAGCCCCTGGCCCCCCTTGCCCCAGCCGCCCTGACCTCTTACTGATCCTTTCCCATAACAGTCTCTTTCCTGCCTCAGGACCTTTGGCTTTGCTGTTCCCTCTGTCTAGAATATCATTCCTGGCTCACCCACCCGCAGCCCCAGATGGTGGGCTCTTTTCCCGTCCTCAGGTCTCTGGTCAGAAAGACCTTCCCTCACACACACACACACACACACACACACACTCCCACATCAGGAGCCCCCCCCCCCCCCCCAATGATCCCTCACGTTGATTCATGCGTTTCCTTCATAACACGTATCCTAGTTTGTCATTGGTTTCTTCCGTTTGCTTGCTTGTGTGGCTGCCTCTCCCCAGACCCATGCTGGCAACCACTAGCCACATATGGCTGTTTACATTTATCTTAAATAAAATGAAATCAAGTTAAAAACTCATTTCCTCAGCTACACTCACCACACATGTCCAAGGGCTCCGTAGCCGCACGTGGCCAGGGGCTCCCCTGTTGGGCAGCTCGGATCTAGAACCTTCCCGCCTTCACGGAAGGTTCAGTTGGCGAGGGCAGGGCAACACGGGACAGCTCCGGGGTCCATCGGCCCTTTGTAGACGTTGGCGGAGGGAGCCAGAGTCCTGAGATCAAATCCCAGCTCAGCCACCGTTACTAGCTGTGGGACCCTGTGCGAGTCGCTTCCCTCTCTGGGCCTCCATTTCCTCTTGGATTAGATGGGAAAAATTATCCTGCCCAGCAGGGTTCCGGGGGTGGGGGTGGGGGGTGGATTTGATCCCAGAAGTGGTCCGCCTTGTCCTGGATTAGCAGGTCTGCGCGTGCGTCAACATCCGCCATCCTGAACCTCGCATTCAGGCCTCCAGCCGTTTTTCAAGTCCCCGGCACGGGCGCTCTATGAACACGTTTGTCTCCCGATTCCCCGCCAGACCCCCGTGGAAAAATAACCCAGCACACACCTACCCGGAGCCAGGCCCTGGGCTGCAAGCCCGGAATGTTTTAATCTCCCTGCGGACCATCCCCCACCCCCACCCCCCGGCCCCCGCCCCGGCCGAGTAGCGGGGTCAAACCCTTCACTGCGCACCTTGTTACGCAGCCCCTGTCTAGGCACTGGGGACACGGCCACGTGAACAAAAAGCCCCCAAATGTCTTGTCCTAGTGGAGCGCACCCCCTAGTGGAGGAGAGAGGCAATTAACAAAGGAAGAAAGAAATTTTCAGAAGAAAATGTCAGAGGCTGACAAGTGCCACCAGGAAAGAAGGCAGCGCGTGACAAGAGAGGGGGCTATGGATGGTCACGGGAAAGGGGGTGATCTAGTCAGTCTAGGAGGACTCAGTCCCGCAAGCCTTGGGGGAAGCATGTGCCGGGCAGAGGGACGAGCCCGTTGCAAAGGTGGTGAGGCCCGTCTGAGAATCAAACCAGAGAAGGGGCTGGGGGAAGGGACTGGGGGAGGGGGGGGGGAGGGTAAGGTGAAGAGGAAGGAGGGCCAGGAGGCACCTGGGGGTCTGGCCTGGGAGCTGGGGGGATAGTGGGGCAGCCCTGAGATGGGCCCCTGGGGAAGGAGGGTGCGTGCGGAGGGGGGTGTGAGTGTGGGTGTGTGGCCGGAGACCCGAGGTGAAGCAGCCGAGACCAAAGAGGTCGAAGCAATGTGTTGGTTCATGGGAGGCTGGGGTGGGACAGAGGTCGGCGGTGGGCGGAAAGGGGCTGTTTCCTGACCCTGCCCCCTCCCCACCCTGGCCCCAGGAGCCTGCAGCACCCCAACGTCCTCCAGTGCCTGGGCGTCTGTGTGGAGACACTGCCCTTTCTGCTGATCATGGAGTTCTGTCAACTGGTGAGGGTCTGCGGAGGGTGGGCAGAGGGGAGGCGGGGGGGGGGGGGTCTGGACGCGCTGGGGGCTGCGAGCCAGCCTAGGGTCCTAGGAATCTTTCCCAATAACATGTGTGGCTTGAAGGCTTACTGCAGACGAGCACTCCCTCAGACGGCCTGCGGCCAACTAGCATGCGAGCTGGGTTCTGTGGCTAGGCCCTCTTAAGTAGCGGGGGAAACTGAGGCTCAGAGGGGCCGCCCACTGAGTGCAGAGGTCGCCCCCCTCCTCGCCTCGAATCGGCTGGATGTGTGGGGGTCCTGGAAGGGGGTGGTGGTGGTGGTACTGACTCCACCCACCCCTTCCTCCCAGGGGGACCTGAAGCGTTACCTCCGGGCCCAGCGGCCCCCTGAGGGCCTGTCCCCTGAGCTGCCCCCACGGGACCTGCGGACACTGCAGAGGATGGGCCTGGAGATCGCCCGCGGGCTGGCACATCTCCACTCCCACAACTACGTGCACAGGTGGCTGCCGGGGAGGGGAGCCGCGGGGAAGAGTGTGCAGGGGTACTACTTAGGGGAAGGAGGGGAGGCTACGGGGGTGGGAGGGAGGGCCAGGGCGAAGGGGCTCAACGACCGGAGAAAGCGTGGTGGGGTCGGGAGGGGAGGAGCTACGGAGGGGAGGAGTCAGGAGAGGGGCGGGACCATAGAGGCCAGGGGGAGGAGCCATGGAGGGGAGGGGTGAGAGGAGGAGAGGGGGCGGTATCGGGAGGGGAGGAGTCATAGAGTTGAGGGGGAGGAGTCCTATCGGAGAAGGAGGAGTCAGAGGGGAGGGGCCCTGGAGAGGAGGCGGAGTCAGGCGAAGAGGTGGGAGGAAAAGCGGCAGGGGGCGGAGCCTGGAAAGGGGGCGGAGTGTGGGCGAGGCGGACGGTCTGGCCCAGGCGCTCCCCCCCTTCTCACCTCCCGTCCCGGCCCCGCCCCCAGCGACCTGGCCCTGCGCAACTGCCTACTGACCTCCGACCTCACCGTGCGCATCGGAGACTACGGGCTAGCCCACAGCAACTACAAGGTGCGGGCTGCCCTCCATCGGGGCGGGGGGCGGGGGGCGCGCCCCCCTCCCCCACGCCTGACCCCGCCCCGGCCCGCCCCCCCAGGAGGACTACTACCTGACCCCCGAGCGCCTGTGGATCCCGCTGCGCTGGGCGGCGCCCGAGCTCCTTGGGGAGCTGCACGGGACCTTCATGGTGGTGGACCAGAGCCGCGAGAGCAACATCTGGTGAGGGGGCCCCCGGGCCGCGCGGAGCCGAGGGCGGCAAGGAGGGTGGGAGGGTCACGGGGGGGGGGGGGGCTAGGGCTGTGGAACCCCCCCCACCCCCCCGCCAGGCGGGGCTGGGCAGGGCTCTGACCTCCCTCTGCCCTCGGCTCCCCGCAGGTCCCTGGGGGTGACCCTGTGGGAGCTCTTCGAGTTTGGGGCCCAGCCCTACCGCCACCTGTCAGACGAGGAGGTCCTCGCCTTCGTGGTCCGCCAGCAGCACGTCAAGCTGGCCCGGCCCAGGCTCAAGCTGCCCTATGGGGACTACTGGTGAGGGCAGGGCCTGACCCCGGGCCCATGAACCCCCATTCCCCCCCGCCCCCCCCCCCCGATGTCCCGGAGCCCCTCACCTCCGTGCACACCGCCCACGGTCTCACTCGTGACTCGCTACATACACCCCCACCCGAGGAGCGGGGACACCCCCACACCTTTTGCCGGCATCTGCTGCTTGGAGGGGGTGAAACTGAGGCGGGCAGGGGCTGAGCTGGTGCTTGAAGCCTAGTTTCTGCACTCCTGTTTGCTTGGCTCGGATTCCAGGACCCACGGCCCAAACAGGAAGGCCGCCTATCACTTTCTCACACCCCCTGCTGTCTCCTCTTCTGGTTCTCTGTCCCCTCTGGTCGCACCCCCATCTCTATCACACACACGCACACACGCACGCACACACACCGGGTCTCTGTCCCCCTCTCTCTAGATCTCAATCCTCTTCTCCAGTCTCTCTCTGCGCCCCCCCCACCGCCCTTCCTCCCCACCCACCGGGAGCCCTCCACCCTCTCGCCGGGACTCCTCCCCACTCCCCTGTGCCTCCTTCCCTCTCCCCCAGGTACGACATCCTTCAGTCCTGCTGGCGGCCACCTGCCCAGCGCCCTTCGGCCTCTGACCTCCAACTGCAGCTCACTTACCTGCTCTCTGAGCGCCCCCCACGGCCCCCGCCCCCCCCACCCCACCCCGAGACGGTCCCTTCCCTTGGCCCTGGCCCCCGCAGCACAGCGCGCCCCGCCCGGGGACCCTCTCCTCACCGTTCCCCCTTCTGGATGGCTTCCCTGGGGCCGACCCCGATGACGTGCTCACGGTAACTGAGAGCAGCCGTGGCCTCAACCTTGAGTGCCTATGGGAGAAGGCGCGGCGGGGGGCCGGCCGGGGAGGGGGGGCGCCGCCCTGGCAGCCGGCGTCCGCGCCCCCAGCGCCCCATGCCAACCCCTCCAACCCTTTCTATGAGGCGCTGTCCACGCCCAGCGTGCTGCCCGTCATCAGCGCCCGCAGCCCCTCTGTGAGCAGCGAATACTACATTCGCCTGGAGGAGCACGGCTCCCCCCCAGAGCCCCTCTTCCCCAATGACTGGGACCCCCTGGACCCAGGAGTGCCTGCCCCCCAGGCCTCCCAGGCCCCTTCCGAGGTCCCCCAGCTGGTGTCCGAGACCTGGGCGTCCCCCCTCTTCCCTGCAGCTCGGCCCTTCCCGGCCCAGTCCTCAGCATCAGGCAGCTTCCTCCTGAGTGGCTGGGACCCCGAGGGCCGAGGCGCCGGGGAGACCCTGGCGGGAGACCCTGCCGAGGTGCTGGGGGAGCGGGGTACCGCCCCGTGGGCAGAAGAGGAGGAGGAGGAGGAGGAGGGCAGCTCCCCGGGGGAGGACAGCAGCAGCCTTGGGGGTGGCCCCAGCCGCCGGGGTCCCCTACCCTGTCCCCTGTGCAGCCGGGAGGGGGCCTGCTCCTGCCTGCCTCTGGAGCGGGGGGATGCCGTTGCGGGCTGGGGGGGCCACCCCGCTCTTGGCTGCCCCCATCCCCCAGAGGACGACTCGTCCCTGCGGGCAGAGCGGGGCTCCCTAGCCGACTTGCCCCTGGCCCCCCCCGCTTCGGCCCCCCCCGAGTTTCTGGACCCCCTCATGGGGGCGGCGGCGCCCCAGTACCCCGGGCGGGGGCCACCTCCCGCTCCCCCCCCCCCGCCGCCACCTCCCCGGGCCCCCGCGGACCCGGCCGTGTCCCCCGACCCTCCCTCGGCCGTGGCCAGTCCCGGCTCAGGCCTGTCGTCTCCGGGCCCCAAGCCGGGGGACAGCGGCTACGAGACCGAGACCCCTTTTTCCCCCGAGGGAGCCTTCCCAGGCGGGGGGGCAGCCGAGGAGGAAGGGGTCCCTCGACCGCGGGCTCCCCCCGAGCCCCCCGACCCGGGAGCGCCCCGGCCACCCCCAGACCCGGGTCCCCTCCCGCTGCCGGGGACCCGGGAGAAGCCGACCTTCGTAGTTCAAGTGAGCACCGAGCAGCTGCTGATGTCCCTGCGGGAGGACGTGACAAGGAACCTCCTGGGGGAGAAGGGGGCAAACCCCCGCGAGACGGGACCCAGGAAGGTGGGGAGAGGTCCCGGGAACAGAGAGAAAGCCCCGGGCCCGAGCAGGGACCCCCACAGCCCTGGGCAGCGGGAAGAAAGCCCCAAGCCCGACCGAGGACCCGAGCCTCCCCGTGAACGGGGTGACAGTGTCGGAGAACGGGGGACAGAGAGCCCCAGGCATCGAGGAGAAGGTGGCGGAGAACGGGGCCCCAGGGACCCCCGAGAGAGAAGAGAAAGCGCTGGAGAAGGTGCTGGAGAATGGGGAGGTGACACCACCAAGGAGGGAGGAGAAAGTACTGGAGAATGGGGAGCTGAGGTCCCCCGAGAGAGAAGAGAAAAGTGCTGGCGAATGGGGGCCTGACACCCCCAAAGATCGAGGAGAAGGTGTCAGAGAATGGGGGCCCGAGACTGCCCAGGAACACGGAGAGGCTGCCGGAGACTGGGCCTCGGAGAGCCCCAGGGCCCTGGGAGAAGGGGCCCGAGAGTGGGGTGTCAGCCCCAGAGACCTCGCTGGAGAGAGCCCCCGAGCCCGGCGCGGTGGCCTTGTCCCGGAACGGCGGGGCGACAGCCCCTGGCCCCACTGGCCCAGCCCCCAGGAGCGGGGTGCTGGAACCCGGGACCGAGAGGAGAGCCCCCGAGACTGGGGGGGCACCGAGAGCCCCCGGGGTTGGGAGGCTGGACCTCGGGAGTGGGGGCCGAGCCCCAGTGGGCATGGGGACGGCCCCCGGCGGCGGCCTCGGAAGCGGCGCGGACGCAAAGGCCGGATGGGTAGACAGCACGAGGCCACCGCCGCCACCGCCGGAAGCACAGCCGAGGAGGCCGGAGCCAGCGCCCCAGAGAGCCAGGCCGGAGGTGGCCTCCGAGGGAGAGCCCGGGGTCCCAGACAGCAGGGCCGGCGGAGACACAGCACCCAGCACAGACGGGGACCCCCCCAAACCCGAGAGGAAGGGCCCCGAGATGCCACGACTGTTCTTGGACTTGGGACCTCCTCAGGGGAACAGCGAGCAGATCAAAGGTGAGGAGGCTGCTGGGAGCAGGGGAGCGAGGTTGGGGGCCGAGGCCCGGCTCCTTCCAAGATGTACAACGGGGCTGAGACCCTCAGGCTCCTGGGTGGCAGACAGGTCAGGCTGGCAATAATGGGAGCAGACCTTGGAGCCACGCCGCCCGGGCTCCAGTCCCTCGGTAGCCCTGCGGCCTTGGACAAACCACCTTCCTTCTCTGTGCCTCAGTTTCCCTGCAAAAGTGGATGACGAGGATAGCGTCCACCTGATAGGGCCGGGAGGCTTAACTGTTAGGACTCCTGAAGACGTTAGCTCAGCGCCAGTCCTAAGTTCCTCTGCTTTATTATTGCGATTCACTTAGCCCCCGGGGTCTCAAGCTCAGATGCCCACGGGGGCCAGGCAGGATGGTGGGGGGGGGGGGAGTGGAAGGAGTTGTCTGGGAGAGGTGGGGTGGGAGCTGGGGGGTCGAAAGGCGGCCCCTTCTCAGCTCCCCCTCGGGAACGCCCACCTGGTGTGGCCCAATCTGCCCCTTTTCCCTTTTAAACCAGAGCCCCGGGTGTTGTAATGGCCGAAACCAATTCCAGCGAAGCCCATCCTCGCGCTGGGTTGCCAGCGTGTGATTCCCTGGTTTAAACTTTCCACCAAGGGGAGGCATCTATCCCGGGTGCCGGGCCCTGAGCTGCCCAAAGCTGGGACCCGGGGAGCTTCACACCCTGCCCTGTCTCCCCCACCCCACCATGCTACGGGTGCCCTCAAAGCAATAGACGTGCCTTTTCTGGAAAGGGAGTTGGGGTAGGAACGCAGAAAATGCTTGGTCACCGAGGGGGACTGATTTAAGAGAAAGAGAAACCGCCCCTGTTTAGATATGAACAAAGGGACTGTGGTTCCGCCGGGATCACCCGCAGGACTGATTTCCTTAAATAGCGCTGTGAAGGTTATACATGATGGGACCCTGTGGCAATCTCACGGCCACGCTTGGGGATAAGGTTATCATCTGTTTACCGGAGGAGGCTGCTTCCTGTTTATCGGGAGGGAAAGGTCAGGGAAGGAGCTGGGCACGGAACTTTGCCTTCCTCGAAGCCCGCGGTATTAGAATGACACGACTTCCTTGAGATCGTTGTGGGCAATTTGCAACCAGCTGTGGCAGGAAAGACCCCCCCTCCCCCCCCCAGACAGCATGAAAATGTCAGGAGCTGGGCACCTAAGACGCCTCAGAAGATCGGTGGGGGACGGTGTTGCTGGGTGGGAAGATGCTGGGAATAGCTTGCCTTTTTTTTTTTTTTTAAACTGCACGAACTCCTACTCATCCTTCAAGACCCCACTCAAATTTCCCCTTCCCTGGGAAGCCTTCCTGATTTCCAAAGGCTATCACCCTGTCCTTCCTGAGAGCTCCTTGAGAGCTCCCTCACAGCCCCCAACCCCATCGCCCTGAGATGGATGGTCAAGGAAGGCCTCAAGGAGGTGACTTTTGAGCAGATGTGAAGGAAGTAAGCTGGGTGGACATCTGGGGGAAGGGTGCTTCGGGTGGAGGGCACCGAGATGGGCACTGACTTGGCATGCTCGGGGAACAGCAAAAGGCCAGTGAAGCCGAATGGAGGGCACGGAGGGTGGAGAGTGACCCGATTCACGTCCAGCCTTTCTCCCTGCTCTGCCCTGACCCTCCTCTCATCCCCGCCACTGCCCGCACGGGGCCCGTCACATCATTTACTTCTGCGTTAATGGACGAATGGGTGGCCCCTGTTCATTTACCAGTGCGGAGACAGAGGCCCAGAGAGGTGAATCTGCTTGCCCTGGGGCACACGGCAAGTGACCCGGGACCCGAAAAGTTCTTGCCTTCCAGCAGGCTGAGATCAGGGAGTCTTAGGGCAGAGCAAAAACCTGGATGGAGATGGTTAGACACCCCAATTTTTTGGTCTGGTACTTGAGGGCCAGAGAGGGAAAGTACCTTGGTCAACATCACGTAGCAGGGAACATTCATTCATTGATCCCACAGATATTGGCTGAGTACCTCTATGTGCTTGGGGACGCAGCCAGAATGAGCCCGATTCAAGTCTCTGCTCTATGGCAAGGCGCGCACGAATCACAGCACCGCAGAAATAGTCACATGCTGAGATAATCTGCTTGGAAGGAGCGGTGCTTGGTGCTATGGGGTGCGGAGCGGACAGCCTTGCCTGGCCTCCTGGGAGAGCTCTGAAGGCTTGAAAGCCCGGCCTGAGCTGGAGGAGGAATGGGACTTGAATTAGAAAAGGAAGTGCCGGGCAGAGGGAACAGCCTATGCAAAGGCTCAGAGGTGGGAGGAATGGGGTGGGGGGAGGGGTGGCCCAAGGGGCGGGATGGAGGCCGAGTCAGAATGAGGTGTGGACAGGAGGAGCCCGGAGAGGACAACAGGGCCAGGGCACTTGGGCCTGGTGGGAGGCGCAGCGAAGTTGGGGCTGTGTGATGTGAACACTGACTGGGGAGTCAAGGAGAGGGTTAACCCCTGGAGGAGGGCGTGGAGAAAGGCCCCAGAGCCGCAGCCTTTTGGTTCACAAGAGGGGAAACCGAGGCTCCTAGCGTGGCCCGAGATTGCCTGAGGATACACAGCTAGGCAGGAGGGCATGCCTCAGTTTCCCCGGGAGCAGCGGCTCACCGGGTCTCTCCCCTCGCAGCCAAGCTCTCGCGGCTCTCTCTGGCGCTGCCGCCGCTCACGCTCACGCCGTTCCCGGGGCCGGGCCCGCGGCGACCCCCGTGGGAGGGCGCGGACGCCGGGGCGGCTGGCGGGGAGGCCGGCGGGGCGGGGGCGCCGGGGCCGGCGGAGGAGGACGGGGAGGACGAGGACGAGGACGAGGAGGAGGACGAGGAGGCGGCGGCGGCGGCGGGCGCGGCGGCGGGGCCGCGGGGCCCCGGGAGGGCGCGGGCAGCCCCGGTGCCCGTCGTGGTGAGCAGCGCCGACGCGGACGCGGCCCGCCCGTTGCGGGGGCTGCTCAAGTCTCCGCGCGGGGCCGACGAGCCCGAGGACAGCGAACTGGAGAGGAAGCGCAAGATGGTCTCCTTCCACGGGGACGTGACCGTCTACCTCTTCGACCAGGTGCGCGGCCCCGGGAAGGGCAGGGCCTGGGGGCGGGGCCATCGGGGTGAGGGCGGGGCTGGGGAGAGAGAGGCCCGGGGAACGGGGCTGGACTTGGATGACCGGGTAAGGCCTTGGGTGTGGAGAGGGGGCCTGGGAATGGGGCGGAGCCCGGAGGATGGGCCCAGCCCAGGGCGGGGTTGAGGCCTGGAATGAGGGGGGCGGGGAGGCCTGTGATGGGGGAGAGCGCGGGAGGGCCGGGGTTGGGGGGGGAGGTTGGAGAGTGAGAAGGGATCTAGAAGGAAGGCGGGGGAGATGCCTGGTAGTCAGGGCAGGGCCCGGAGAAGCTGTAGGGAGAAGGCCCGGAGACGATTGGGGCGTGGTCTGGGCGACGGGGGCGGAGCCAAGTGAAGTTTGGGTCTGGGGTGGTCCACCCGCGCGCTCTAGTGTCGAGGCAAAGGGGCCGGCTCAGGATGAAGCGGATTTTACCCACGAGGGGCGGGCCGTGGCGAGGCTGCAGGTAGGGCTTAGGAGAGGCGGCTTGCAGTGTTGAGATACTAAGCCAGGAGGGGTGGGTTCAGAGACGGACGGGGCTAGAGAACCGGGGCGGGGCTTAGAGAGGTGGCCTGAAAATTGTAAGGCTGGGAGGATATTGGAGAAAAGAAAAAAGAGCGGGATGGCGCTTATGGACTGGGGCCTAGTTGGGTCTGGATGGGTCTGGGTGAGCCTGGAGCGGGGCCCACCGGGCTGCGGTCCTGAGATGAGAGTCAGGAGCGTGGGCCTGGGCCTCAGAAGAGAAGGGTGGGGCTCGGAGGGCTGGAGCGGGGCCACTTCAGGGGGCGAGACTTAGAGGCTCGAGGGAGGGTCGGGGTGTGCAGGATACGGTAGGGGTTCGGAGCAAGGTCCCGAACTTGGACGCCTGTGGCCGAGATGTCGGAAGTAGTTAGGGGTCATGGAGACGAGGCAGCATTTATGGAGGCAATATTGGTTTAGGGGGCTCCCAGGGAATCATTGCGTTAAGGAGAGAATACCCGTGGTGGGGTGCTTAGCTGTGGGCGGGGGAGGAGCCTCCGGCCGGCGGGGGGGAGGGGGGGGGGTTAAGGCTGACCTGAGGCTTTGAAGGCAGAGTAGGGCTCCAGCCACCTCCAAAAAGGGTGGGTGCGACTGTAAATTGGGACACCTGAAGCCCCAGAGATGTTAGCAGGCTTTGTTGCTCCTTGGGAATGCAGTGGGTGGGATGCGACGGTTCACCCCCTCTCCCCTCCCCTAATCTACCTCCACAGGAGACGCCAACCAACGAGCTGAGCGTCCAGGGCCCCCCCGAGGGGACACGGACCCGTCAACGCCCCCAGCGCCCCCGACGCCTCCCCACCCCGCCACCCCCGGAGATGGGTTTCCCAGCAACGACAGCGGCTTTGGTGAGGGGCTGCGTGGGACCTGGAGTGGGCGGGGCCTGGAAGGGGGCAGAGCTGGGGCGGGGCCTGGAAGGGGGCAGAGCTGGGGCGGGGCCTGGAGGCGGGGCCGATCTGGGGCGGGACCTGGAGGCGGGGCCGATCTGGGGCGGGACCTGGAGGCGGGGCCGAGCTGGGGCGGGACCTGGAGGCGGGGCCGGGCTGGGGCGGGGCCGAGCTGGGGCGGGGCCGAGCTGAGTCTGGGCCGCAGGGACGTACTGCTGGTGGCAGGTGCCTGAGGCCCGGCTGGGTTGGAGAACTCGAGCTGAAGTTGAGGGGCTCCAAGAGCGCCCGAGGGTCTGACCGCATCCTCTCCTCTTCTCCCTACCCCCCCCCCCACCCCGCTGCTAGGAGGCAGTTTCGAATGGGCGGAGGATTTCCCCCTCCTCCCCCCGCCAGGCCCCCCCCTGTGCTTCTCCCGCTTCTCCGTCTCGCCTGCGCTGGAGACCCCGGGGCCCCCCGCCCGGGCCCCCGACGCCCGGCCCGCAGGTACAGTGCTTCAGACCCTCTGGCCTGCTCCTCCCTCTGCTGGCCTCTCTCCCCATCTGTTTACCCACTTTCTCGTCCCCATGTCTGAATTTCCCTCTCTCCCCTCAGTCTCTCTCCTCCCCTCGCAGTCAACCCTGGCTATTCGGTCCTGAGACCCCACCCAACTCTGGTACCAGCTCAGACCAGGCAGTGGTCATCAGATGGGCTGGGGCAGTCGCACCCCTTCCCTGAGCCTCAGTTTCCCCTTCTGTAAGGATCCCTTCACAGACTTGCTCCTCTTTGCCCCGTCTCTTGGCTGGCACCTGTCAGATCTTGATCCCACATCCGCTTGGGGACGTGGGTTGATCAGAAGCAGACAAGGAGAGAGAGGAAACCAGTGTGTTTCAGAGCTGCTTAGTTGAACCGGAGCGGAGAGAACATGGGGTAGATTCTAGTCTCACCCCCATTTTACAAACGAGAAAACCGAGGCACAGAAGAATGCGGAGCCAGGATGCAAACCCTGCTGCCTGCCCTGAGTCAGTTTCTTTTTTTTTTTTTTAATTTATTTTATATTTTAAAATTTATTTATTTAAGTCACCTCTTCACCCAGCGTGGGGCTCGACCTCACCACCCCTGAGATCAAGAGTCATAGTTATGTTCCACCGACTGAGCCAGCCAAACACCCCTGAGTCAGTGTTCCTTTCCTGTATTTCACATACGCCGAAGAGCTAATCCTCACCCTCATCTTGGGAGAGGGTCACCACACCCTTAGTTTCTGACGGCCCCCAAGCTAAGGCCTATTTTACAGAGGAGGGCACAGCAATGGTCTCTCCCGTCCGAACTGGGTCTGGAGAGATCAGACTCCGGCTCTCTGCCGCCCCCTGCTGCCGCTCCTGAGAATAGCCCTGGATGCCGAGCTCACACCGCTCTGGGCAGGTGCAGGTGTTGCCAGAGGAGAGAGCGAGAAGGTAGAAGGTGCAACCTTCCCCTTTCAGGGAGGGTGACAGTCCTGCTCCCCTAGATCGTGCCTGAGTCCAGCTGTTGGCCCTGCTACTCCTCGGCTGTATAACCTAGAGGCAGTCACTCTCCTCTGTGCCTCAGTTTTCTCATCTGTAGGATGGGGACGATCACAGGCTCTAACTCTTAGGGTTCTCGACGGGATTCAATGGGTTAACCCTACGCGCGCACGCGCGCGCGCGCGCGCGCACGCGCGCACACACACACACACACACACAGCACAGCCTGGTCAAGCAGCAGGGGTCTCTCCCTGCGCTTAATGAAGTCGAAGTTCACCGAGCATTTGCTAAGCACAGGTCCTGCGCTGGGCACGGGCGGGGGGGGGGGGGGCACTGATTCCATGCTGAGCAAGATACATGAGCCCCACTCCGCCCTACCCAACCCAGAGACACTGAGTGCCCCCCCTCCCCAGTCTTGCAGTGAATGAGGAAGTCCTGGAGGCACTAGGGAGCCTTGGGCCAGCTGTGAACAGGGCAAGGGCAGCAGCAGCCGCTGGTGTAGGAAGACCACCCCCCGCCCCCCCCCCCCGGGGCCACATGGTGGTGACTGGAGGCTGGGAGGCTAGACAGGAGGCCAGGGCGAGCGTCCAGGCGGGAGAGGAGAGAACAGACAGGGTTTGGGGCGGGAAGGACGGGGCTGAGGGCAGACTCCAGGTGCCACCTCAAATGTCACTTCCTCCCAGAGGTCTTCATGGGGACAGGGCGGGGTGGGTTCCAGACATGGGGACACTGCCAAGTGGTGAGTCAGGGCTGAGGCCAGCAGGGCCAGGATGCCAAGATGACTTCACCTTTAATCACCGGGAGAGGGGAGGGAGGGCCCAGTCGTGTGAAACCCTAAGTCCCTTCACTGCGGAGGAACCTGTTTCCCAAGGCCTTCCCAAGGCCGCGGTGTGGGGTCCAGGCCCGGCCCCCTTTCCTCCCCCTCCCCCCGCCCGCAGACCCCCCCCTCCCCATCCCCCTGTGCTCGGCGTGGCTCGTGGCTCTGCCTACTTAACCGGCGTGCCCTGAGTGATGCCACCTGCCCCAGCGTCTCTCCGCTCCTTCGAAAAGGACACGAGGGTCATGCTCCCCTTTTAAAGAGAGGGGAAACCGAGGCTCAGGGACAGGAGTGAGGGCCACGGCTTGACCCTCGGGTCACTCAGGTAAGAACTGCGGGGTGGAGAGCGAGGGCGCCCCCTGTGTGGCCCTGGGTGAGAGCCGCCACCTCCCCCCCCCCCCCCCCCCCCCCGCCCCAGACCTTGGTTTGCCGGATCTGTGGAATGGGTGGGGGCTTCCGCGGGGACAGGAGGGGCCGTGCAACAGTTAGGTGGGAAGGCGCTTTGCGTCAGGCCCTGTGCTGGGCGCTGGGGCTGTCTGGAGAGCTTACGTTCTAGGGAGGCAAACAGACGGACAGGAAGCTAGCAGAGGATGACTGGGATCCAGATAGAATGACTGGGGGGAGGGTTGGGGTCACCAGGGGGGGTGACTGCTTGACCCAGAAGGGCCTCCGAGGCGCGGGTCTGCCTTATGTGGGAAGGGATAAGGAAAGGGCATGGGGGGGGGGGGGAGGGACAGCCATGCAAAGGCCCTGGGGTAGGATTGTACTTGGAGCCGAGGAGCCAGGAGGCCGGCATAAGGACAGAAATGGGACCCAGTGCGGATTTTGCTTTCCACTCGGAGAGAGACAGAAGCCTTGAGCCCGTGTGCCCGATAATTCGCTTTCGGTCTCCACTCCCTCCGTCCTCAGGCCCCGTGGAGAACTGACTCCCCGAAGGCCCCACCCCCCCGCACCCCCGGAAGAGGGGCTGAGGGTAGACTCCTCTGTGGACGACGGAGCCACTGCTACCGCCGCAGACGCCGCCTCCGGGGAGGCTCCTGAGGCTGGGCCCTCCCCCTCCCCCACCACGTGCCAAACGGGAGGCCCCGGCCCCCCGCCCCCTAGCCCCCCGGACGGCTCCCCCGAGCCCCCCGACCCCCTCGGTGCCAAATGAGGCAGGCAGCCCCTCGCCCCTCCCTGGAGAGCCGCCTTTCTTGGAACTGAACTGAACTCTTTCGGGCCTGGAGCCCCTCGGCACAGCGGAGGCCCCTCCTCACCCACTCCTGGCCCCAGAGAGGGGCTGCAGGCTTCGGGGACCTGGACCCCCCCCCCCATCTTGCGTCTCCCCTCCCCCTCCCCCCCACCCTGCCCCCAGCCCGGCCCCTGGAGGGGCCTCTGGTTCAAACCTTCGCGTGGCATTTTCACATTATTTAAAAAAGACAAAAACAACTTTTGGAGGAACGGCGGGCCTGTGTGTCTTTCGGGGCAGGGCGCGCGGGGGAGGGCCCGGGAGAAGGCGCCTTCCGCCCGCCCCCTTCACAGACGGGAATGTCGAGGCCCAGGAAGGCGGAAGCGCCCTGCGGTGGGGAGGCTGCGGCTTTGCTTCTCTGGCCCCCGGCTCTGCCTGGTGCTGGCCGCACTGACCTGGGCGGCAGCCTCCGCGTGACACAAGAGCCGCGTTGACACAAGGTGGCTGGGGTGGTGCTGGGGAGGGGGTGCTCGGGAACGACCTGCCGGCACCCACACGGCCCCTGGCCGCACATCTCAGAAGCCTCCGAGGCCAGGCACTACCTCCCTGCCCACCGTGGCCTTGCCTCAGTTTACCTGTGTCTCCGTGTGGCCGCCCACCTCCCCTGAGACGTTCCCGTCTCTCCAGCTGGGCCCCTCTTCCTAATTCTGTTTGTTGGAGTTTCTCCGACTGTACTGTTTTCTCCTCCTCTGTGCCTCCCCGTCGCCTGCCTGTCTCTATTATGTCTTTCTCTGCCTTTGTGTTTACCCCGATTCCTTTTCCTCCGTTTCTCCTGGGCTCTTGGACTGATTCGGCCTCCCCCCCCCCGCCCCCCCCCCCGGGGTCTGCCTTTGCGTCTCTAATCTCCTGGCTTCAACCTGTCCCCTGTCGCCTCCCTACTGCAGCCATTGGCATATTTGAGGGACTCACTTGAGACCCGAGGGAAGGGCCCAGGGGTGGGGGTCCAGCTGGGAGGCTGTGGGCTCCTGGCTTAAGAGTTAAGGTGATGAAGGCCTTAGGGTCACTTGTAAGTCTGGGGGATGGAGAAAGGGAGGGGGGGAGGGGGCTGGGTTCCAACCTCTTCCCAGGGGCTCTGCGGGTTGATGCGTTGTTGCTCAAACTGATCTTAGGACACATCTGCCCAGGGCAAGGGCTGATGGCACCAAGATTGACAGGGTCGTGGGGGCAGGACTCCAGGATCTGAGGGAGGAGAGGGGCTGGGGGGTGAGGACTCCTGGGTCTGAGGGAGGAGGGGCTGGGGGCCCGGACTCCCGGGTCTGAGGGAGGAGGGGCTGGGGGCCTGATTCCTGGGTCTGAGGGAGGAGGGGCTGGGGGCCCGGACTCCTGGGTATAAGGGAGGAGGGGCTGGGGGCAGGACCCCTGGGTCTGAAGGAGGAGGGGCTGGGGGCCTGATTCCTGGGTCTGAGGGAGGAGGGGGCTGGGGGCAGGACTCCTGGGACTGAGGGAGGAGGGTCTGAGGGAGGAGGGCCGTATTAGCTCACTAGGGCTGCTGTAGCCAAGTGCCACAAATCGGGTGGCTGAAACCACAGACACTCTCTCAGTTCTGGAGGCTAGAATCCAAGATTAAGGGCTCCGCGGGGGTCCTCAGGATCAGTTCCTTCTGAGGCTGTGAGGGACAATCCGTTCATGACTCCCCTAGCTTCCGGTGCTCTCCTGGCAATCTCTGGTGCTCCCCAGTGTGTAGGAGCCTCACCCGAATCTCTGCCTTCACCTTCATGTGCGTTCTCCCCGTGTGTGTAGTTCCAAAATTTCTCTTTGCGTAAGGACACTCGTCATACTGGATTCGTGCCCGCGTTGATGACCTAATCTTAACCGATTGCATCTACAATGACCCCATGTTCAAGTAAGACCACATTCTGCGTTACTGCGGGGTTAGGACTTCAACATCCTGATTCCAAGGGGGATAGAATTCAACCTGTAACGAGGGGGTTGGGAACTTGGGGTCTGGGGAGAGGTGGGAGCCGGAAACCAGCATTCTGTCTTTGGGGAGGAGATGGCCTTGGGGCAAAAGCGGACGATTTTGAGCTGATGGGTCTGGTTTGGATGGTCCACGGGTGATTCCAGCTTAAGTTGGCCAAACCAGAACCGCGGATTCCCACCCCCCACCCCCAAACTCCCTCTCCGACCATCTCAGGAAACGGCATTGGGGTTCGCCAGTGGCTCAACCCAGAATCCCTCAGTAAATCCTGCGGGCTCCTGTTCCCAACTCTCCGCCTCCGCGGCCACACCCCCTTGCCCCAGGGGAACCGCACAGCTTCCTAACTTACCTCCCCACCGCTGCCCCTACTTATCTCCAAATTATTCTCTTGCAGCAGCCAGCCTCAAGCCAAACACAACGCTTGCCTGCTTCATACCCTCGAGGGGCTTCCATTAGCTAAAAATACACCCAGAGTCCCTACCGTGGCTGACTGGGCACCAAATGATCAAGCCTGGGTCCCCTCTGATTGCGTCTCTTATTCACTACCCACCCCCCCCAGTCACGTCATACAGGGACACCTGCTGTCGGTGACTCCCAACACACCGTGCCTTTTCCTGCTCCTGCCGTTCCCTCTGCCTGTAATGCCCTTTCGGGGCCTCTCCGCCGAGCCAACTACTTTCCCGACTAGTAGACAGTACCTATGGGTTCATTGCCTGGAGGAGGTCGTGGTGGCACCCTCCAATCACCCCAAGACCTCATTTCTCTTCTCCTTGGGCTGCTGACTCCCATTTCCCTGGAGCCTTCGGGAGGAATTGGGAATCCCGTTTCCTCACCTGGGAACCCCATTTCCCATCAGTTCCTGGGGGCTGAAGCGGCCGGGACCTCTTTACCCAACTTGCACAAGGGTAGCGACGAGGCTAAAGTAAACCCCACGTTGGAGCCTTGGGAAACTACAACTCCCAGGAGACCTCGAGACTGGCTCTCCCGCTGGGGGGGCGGCCGCGCCGCACAGCTTGCTGGGAATTGTAGTCCGAGGGTCTCGCAGGAAGGAAAGAAGTCCCATCCTGGGGCGGGGGGGGGGGGAGAGTGGCCGAGCGGTTATACTGCTATGGGGGTGGGGCTCCGAGCAGGTGAATGCCTGTGGCCAAGGGCAGAGCCAGGCCCAAGTCCTAAGACTCGGGGTGCTTCCCATGTCACCCGGAGCGCTGCTAGGGGTTTGACGCTTCAAGGACACAGCATACCAGAGGGAGGAACTGCAACTTGGACACCCCTGGGGGCCAGACTTCCCTCACCCCACCTAGTCATGGGGCCTGCCCCAAGTTGTAGTTTCTGGCTCATCAGTCTCAACTGCACGTCTGGGCGTAGGAGAGTGTCCCAACCTGCCAACTCACCCCCTCCCCCACTCGGGATCTATATGCCTTTGTTCTTTGGGGACACCCCACCCCTCAAGGCGGACAGACCTTGCACTTGAGGGGCTGTTGGGAGTCCCAGGGAAGGAGATAAAATGCAGATTCCCTGCACTATCCTGGGTTGGTGCAAAATGTCCTCCAGCAGGTGCTTCTCCAGTGGCTGAGAACCTGGCTCAGTGGGGCCACAGTCTTGCCCTCTTGGTCCCAGGGTCCCCCAGCCCAACCGCCACTCTCACCCAGGCCTCTTGCTGAGCCCCAGGGACAGCCCATCAGCAAGGTCTTCCTCCTTCTCTTTTCTGGACTCATCCGTCCCACGTGCTCCCGGTGTAGGTGGGCCCCATAAATCGGTCAGGTCTCTAGGGTTCCTTCTGGAAGCACTGGCCCAGCTCCGGGCCCCAGCAGATACTATACGCCACCCTTCCAGGACCACAAGCCTGGCGACAGCAAAGGTAAGGACCGGCACCTGCCTGGCTCCCGGTTGTCCAGTAATGTCCAGAATGAATGAAGGCCAGGCCTTGGCCTCCCCCCCCCCCCCCCCCCCCCCCCCCCCCCCCCCGAGCCTCCACTGGCCCGCGTGCCAAACGCAGTACAGTTCTGGGGCACCCGGATGGCCCGGTCAGCTGAGCTTCCGGCTTCACCTCAGGTCACGATCTCCTGGTTCATGAGTTCGACTCCCACATCGGGCTCTCTGCTATCCGTGCAGAGCCCGCTTCACGGATCCTCCGTCCCCCTCTCTCTGCCCCTCCCCGGCTTGCGTGCGCTCTCTTGGAAAAAATAAAACGTTAAAAAAATTACAAATGCCACGCAATCCTAACTCAGCACTAACTGCCACCAGTTAAACTTCTGCCTTACTCCAGCCCCACAGGCTTGGAGTGAAACCGGAAGGGACGGATGGAGCCTCCCACCCTCCGTTAGTATCCCCGCCTCACTCACGCGGGGGTGGTGGGGGGGGTGGGAGGGCTCCTGGCCCCGGTCACCCGTGGGCGACCCCCAGCACCCCGGCTGTTAACCCCTCCGAGAAATGAGGGGTCCGAGGCCGCGAGTGGTTAAATAATTAATAAGATTACCAACGGTGTGTTAATTACAAAGAACGAGAGTGGAGCCACAGGTGGTGCATTTTCCAAACGGAGAACCAGGATCGGAGAACCAGGATCCGCGGCCCCGGGGCCCAGGGGTCCGGCCACCCGGGCGGGGGCAGCTCCGTAATAAATAGTGGGGGAGGGGGCGGGGGTCAGGGCTGCTCTGGCTTCTTCTTGACAGAAATCCGCTTCTTCCTCGCCGCCAGCATCTCGTAGAAGGGGTCCACGCTCACGGCGGCCCTGCGGACGGCGTGGGGGGAGGGGGTCCCGGGTGAGGGCCGAGGGGTCCCGGCCCGGCCCTCCCTGCCCGGGGACCCCGGAGCCCGGACTCACTGGATGGACTTGATCCACTCCTCCTTCTCCTCCTGCGTCGGGGCCGAGATCCGGTACACCACGTGGTTGCCCTCCACCACTCGGCCGTCGGCCTCCGTTTTGCAGGCTTTGATGAGCTGCCCCTTGTTGTTGGGGATGTAGAGCTCGAAGCAGTTCTGCGGGGACCGGAGAGCGGACGAAGGGCAGGTAGGAGCCGGCCCCAGGCCCAGAGGAGCCCCCTCCCCGCCCCCCCGGAAGGGGTGCGGGGCCGATCGACCTTACCGGTTTTCCGGGGGTCATCCACTTCGCGGATGCTCAGATTCTCCAGGGGGATGATACCTCGGGGTTCCTTGTCCTGAAGGCACAGGTCAGGGGGGACTCACACCCCCAATCCTCGCCCCAGCCCCTCCTCCAGAACCGTGTTTCATTAGGGGCACTTTGTTGCGGCGGCCCTAGGGCGCTGATAGAGCCCCTCCCCCCTCAGACCGGGAGTCCCGCCCCCAGCCCCCTCCTCCCTCAGACCCAAGAGCCCGGGCCCCCAGCCCCACCCCGCACCCAGACTCAGGAGATCAGACCCCCCACCCCTTCCTCCCTCAGCCCCGTGAGTCCAGACCCCCCCAGCCCCTCCTCCTAGGACCCCGGAGCGGAGCCCGGCTCTGCCCTCACCGTAGTGTACTCAAAATAGTAGAGGCAGTTGTCTGTGAGGATAAACCAGCGCCGCTTCCACGTCTTCACCCGGCCCCCTGAAAGGGAAGGGGTGGGAGGGGGCCTGGGCTCAGCGGGGGGCGGGGCCTCTGGGAGGGCAGGGCGGGGACTGAGGCGGAGCGAGCGCAGGGAAGGCGGGGCCTGGCGCAAAGCGTTGCGTGGGAAGAGAGGCGAGCAGGGACGGGCGGTTAGGGCCCCCAGGACCCCCGCCCGCCCCCGGCGCGGGGCGCCACACTTTCTAAGCCTGTCTGTCGGCCCAGGGCCCAGGAATCCAAGTCCCCAGCCCCCTGCTTCGGGGCCCCGAGGCCGGGGCGGCCCCCTCCCCGATGTCATGTCTGTGGGGAGCAAGGACGGGGGGCTGCGTACCTACCTCCTGGGGCAGACAGCGAGAAAGCAGGCAGGACCAGGCGAAGAGGAGGGAAGGCAGAAGAATGGGGTGCCCCCAAAAGCCGCAGGCGACAGAAATGGGGGGAGCGAGGGAAGGAGAGCATGGGGAGTAGGAGACAGGAACAGCAGAGAGAAACACGCAGAGATGGAGGGAGGGAGGGAGGAAGGGGGAAAAGAGAGGGAAGAAAACCAGTTACATCGACATGACCCGCTCCCTCCCAGGGGGGCCAAAGATCCTGAGCCCCACCGTGAGCGAGCACCTCCTGGCATCGGGCCTGGCTCCAGCTCACCCCCCCCCCCCCCCCGGACAGGTCCCGGGCCAGGAGGGCCCTCCCCGAGGAGGTCATCCCCCCCGAAAGGGAGAAGACAAAACCCCCAGTCCTTGGCCTGAGGCGGGTGGGGGCGCTCAGGTGAGCTGTAGGACCAACTGGCTGTGTGACCTTAGGACAACCTCCTGCCCTCTCTGGACTGCAGTCCGCAGACCCACTTGGGCCCACACCTTCCGGCTTCACGGAGACCTGTCTCCGGGTGCCTTGTCGTCCCCAAAGGGTTAGGAACAGCAGTAATGGCTCTCATCGGGGATCTTGGTGAACACAACTACCACAGGCCCCCTTTGCTGCACAAGCTTTAGCTTCTGAGGGAAGAGAGGCCTCTCTCTAACTGCCACGAAGGGAGAAAGTGCACTCGGGTAGGAGATCTGGGGCCAAGGCCACTCCCGCCCTGTGGCTGTCCGAAGGATGGCGGCTGAGCCTCAGTGTCCTCATCCGGGAAACGGGAAGCTTCCCCGCTGCCGGGGTGGGGCTGGAGGGGGGCTAGTCGCTGGGGAAACGCCGGCTTGCCTCTCTCCTGGCCTCTCAAGGCCAGGGGCACCAGGTGGCCTCTGAGGAGTCTAACCTCCCCCGCACCCCATCGGCCTCCCCTGGAGCTGACTCCGGAATCCATCTACCCACTGGTGGCGGGAGAGACTGGCCTGCCCTTTTTATGTGGACCAGGACACCTGGGCACCCAGTCAGGGACCTGCTTGCTGTTGGAGAAGCGAGGTCTTGGCTTAGGGGCACAATTCCACGGTTGGGGGAGCGGGAGGAAAGCCCTGCTGTGCCCCCCACCCCCACCCTATGCTGGGCCCTCCCGAGGCCCCAGCTTCTCCACTATCCCTGCTGGAGCGGCCATTCACCGCCTCTCCACTAAAAAGCCACAGCTAGCGCTCCCGCGGCGCCCATCATTACCAGCCGGGGCTCCCAGCCAGCCAGCGGCTCGGCTCGCAACCTTGACTCTGCACTGACAGCGCCCGGGGGAGCTTTTAACGTGACTGACAGCCCATCCTGCCCCGGAGATCCTGGCTTCATGAGGCTGTGGCTTGGCTGGCGGGGTTTTAAAAGCCCCCAGGGGAAGCTCCCATGAAGCCATGGTGGAGAAACCACTCCAATCCTCAGATAACCCGACGCGAGGGGCACCCGGCTGACCCCTAACTTACCCTGACTCTGCTGGCGCTGTGTGTTTCCAGGTGGACTGGCCCCACCCCGCCCGTTCCGTCCCAGCCGGGGACTCTTTCGTTCATGAGACCAGAGCCCGGCATTTTATTCGGTGCTCCCTAACTCCTACCCTACCTCCCTAAGTATTTCTGGGCCCCCTCCTCTCTGCCGGTCCCTGTGCTTGGGCCCAGCACACAGGCCTGATCTCATTTTCAGCCCCATTTTTCAGATGTGGAAACTGAGGCTCAGAGAGGTCAAATCGTTTGCCTAAGATCACACAGCAGGTCCACAGGGAGGTCAAGTCCAGAGCCAGGGGCCCCCTAACTTCTCCCTGCAGAGACGGCCAAGCGGGGTCAGTAGGGGACGTACCCAGCTTAAGGAGCCAGCCCTCCCGATCCGGGTTGAAGAAGGTGTGGGTCAGGTCATTCCCATCATCTTCAGGAATCTTGAAGGGCTCGTTTCGGATGCTGTCGTAGAGGTTCTGAGGGGCGAACGGGGGCAGTCGGCAACTCCAGGCCCCGGGGCCCCTCCCGGGGCTGCCTGGCCATGGCGGGGGGGGGGGGGGGGCTCCGACAGCCAGGGAGGAAACGGGGACCACAGGCGGAACGGCTCAGGGAAGAAGGAACGGGGCGGGGGGGGGGGGTCAGATGGGTGGAGGGGGTCCCGGAGCAAAGGAAGTTGGAGAGGGAGGAAAGACGCTGAGCTGCTACAAAGGCCCGCAAAGTTCTCGAGAGACACAGAGACCCCGAATGAGCCGGAGGGCCAGAGAGAGACAGCAGAGAGAACCGGAGAGACAAAGACCGAGGGAGCCAGGGAGAGACGAAGAGAAAGGAAATGGACAGGTTGACGTGATCCCGCTGGACGGCTCAGGCACCAGGGGACCCGTGGGGGCGAGGGGGGAGGGGGGGGTCAGTGGTGGGGAAAGGGACAGCAAAAAGGGGCTGCAGGGAGGGGGGGGTAGAGGGGGCCTGACCCTGAGCAGCTCCTCAGGCAGGTCCCCACCCTCGTTGATGCCCCGGTTCATGGCCACGAAGCGCTCCAGGCCTGGCTTGTCCCGAACGTTGGGGTTGTGGAGGCTGGTGTTCAGCATGATCACGGCGAAGGACAGCACGTAGCACGTGTCTGCACCACAGACAGTCAGGTGGTGACGACACGGGTAGGTGCCCCCACCCTCCCTGCCGGCCCCTCCTTCCCAGGCCCCAGGAGCCTGGGCCCCAACCTGTGGACTGGAAGACCCCAGGGTTGCACAGGCAGTATCGCTGGGCAAACGCTTCCATCATCCGGTCAATCTTCTGGGCCTCCCCGGGGAGGCGAAAGCTCCAGAGAAACTGCCTGGGTTGGAGAGGAGCCGGGTGTGGATGCCGGGAACTGGCAGAACCCCCCCGCCCTGCTCTCAGTCCCTGTGTTAGGAACCAGCCAAAAACAGCCCTGCGGCCTCAGCTGGCCCATGAGCATTGATTGGCCTGGGGCTTCTGGTGGATTCACATGGAAGAAACTCTTCCTTTCCGCAAAGCTTGCGGTCACCAGAGGCTTCTGCTGCCCTGTGAGAGGAGGGCCTACAGACAGCAATGCCAACACAGGGGAAGCACAACCAAAAGACAGAGAAGGCTGGCCTTCTGGCAGCATAGGAGTCCCTGGATACAGCTATGCCTGAAGGAGGCCCTACTGTGGACTTCGGTGTTACGGGAGACCATCACTTCAATTTTTGTTTCTGTCTTCGTTTTGAGCAGGGCTCGTCGTGTGTAAAGAAAGCCCTGACAGTTACGCTCCTGCCCTTCCGACCCCATCCCTCTCACCTGAGGGCCTGCACCAGGTTGAGGTCAGTAAACTCGTGCAGATCCACGAAGGCATGGAGCACTGCCAGGTTCAGCTCTTCCCTGGGAGGACAGGGACGGAGTCACGCACAGGAAGGGGACTGGGGAGTCTGAGCCACCTCGTCTGCGCCGTGGCTGCCTCTGGAGCGGGTGACAGTTTTAGCTTGGCCCCATCACAGGCCTGACACCAGGGCAGGAATACTCAGAACATGCCCTTGGGAGGACCATCTGTTGCGAGATCATCCCTGGATTAGCCGAACCTTTGCACAGTTAAGAGAGACACGGCAAAAGTGTGCTCCACCTAGGTGATCCCCCAGCTTCTGGAGACGTCCAGAAATGGTCCCTACAATCTCCCAGGCGTCCACAGACGGTCTCCATGCACCCCAGACGTCCACACAACAATCCCACAACACCAGCTGTCCACAGAGGGTCCCTAGACATCCCCAGAGGGCTACCACGTCCCCCAGATGTCCGGATGGTCCCCACACCCCCCAGATGTCCGTGAAACAATCTCCATGCACCCCAGATGCCCACAGACGGTCCCCAGACACCTCCAGATGGCCCCACACCCCCCCCCCCAGGTGTCCACACAATCCTCAGACAACCAGACACGCAGATGGCCCTGTGCACCTCAGACGTTCAGGTGGTCTCCACGTGCCCCAGGTGTCCACAAATCCCTAGGTACCCCAAACATCGCAGATGATCCTCACGCCCCAGATGCCCAGGGGTCCCTGTGCTCCCTAGATATTCACAGATGACCCCAATGCCCCCTGGCTGTCCCTGTAGGGTCCCACACAAGCCAGCTGTCTACACGTGCGCACGATACCCACAGATGTTTTTCACGGTCCCCAACATTCCAGACATTCAGAAGATTCCCACGCCCCTCCCCAGGTTCCCCCAGGTGGTCCCCAGGCTCCCACAGACCCCTGTGTCAGTCCGTTCTGTCCCGGCGCGGGGAGAAGGCTGGTCTATCAGGGCCCTTCCTTGGGAGAGGAAATTGGGCAGTGAAAGGGCAGGAGCTGGGCGCGGGGGACCATGGGAACCCGGCGGGGTCTCACCTCTCCCCCAGGTAGTCCCCGATGGCTGTCTTGTTCAGGCCCTCGCCCTTGTACAGGAAGCGGGCGATCTCCTCGGGTGTATTCTGCAGAAGTTCGTTCTCCACCAAAAACTGGATCCCCTGGTGGGTGGGGGCGGGTGGTCTCAGCACAGGGGGCCGGCGGAGAGCCACTCCCCACCCCCTCCCCCAGCCTCTGCCCTCCACAGAACCGGGCCAGCTTTCGTTTTCAGGCTTCGCGCAGGTCCTCAAATACCCCCGCCTCAGCCGAGCCTCTGCGCCTACTGTTCCCTCCGCCTTTGCCTGGTGAATCAAGCACCAAGAGCAGGGTCTGCTCCCCCTTGAGCCTCCCAGGCGGAGGGTACAGCACACGCGAAGGTCAGGAGGCGGCAAACGCCTGGTTAGTGTTCGGAGAACAAACGGACGGCCCAGATCTGAATTCCGGGGATCAGGACCACGTCTGTCCGCCTCAGGCAGACCTTTAACTATGGCACTTCTGGGACCTGAAGGTGCCAGAACCCTCGGCCCGGGTGTCTGCCTGGCTGATCCCAGCCCTGTCTGTGGCCCAAGCACCTTCTTGGGATCCATGTTGAACTTCTTCCTGCCCATTGCCATCTTCCGGTTCCGTTGCAAAGTCTTACTGCAGAAGAGAGCAGGGGATGGAAGGTCAAAGCCTGGGCATCCCTGGCCGGGCCTCGTGACCCCCAAGTTCCCCACCCCAGCCCTCACCTGCCCTCATTGGCCTCCAGACCCTCCACCTCGCTCATGGCTTCACTGAGCTCCTCCCGAAGGCGCTGGATCTCCACCAGCAGCTCCTGCTTCCGCCGCCGGATGTTCTCCAGCTCCATCCGCTCCTCCGGAGTCAGGTCTGGGGGCTCTACGGGTCAGAGTCAGGGACTGGCGGTCAGTTCTGGGACTGGGAGCCTGGGTTCCTACAATCTGGGGGAGGACAGGGCTGGGGCCGGCAGGATTCCCAGGTTGGAGAGGATGAGGGTAGGGCCTCCTCTGTCTGCTGGAAGAAGGGGCTGGAGGTCTAGACAGGGGGATCTAGACTTTCAAGTCCTCGGGGAGGAGGAGGCTAGGTAGGGGTCAGCACTCCTGAGTCTGAGGGAGAAGGGGGCTGGGAGCCCGAACTGCTGGGCCCATTACTTGGAATGGGGGTGAGGCCTTGGTTTTCTGCCTCCATTCTTGGCGAGGTAACTGGGAGCTTGGGTGTCCGGACTCCTGGGTCCATGAAAAGTAACTATGGCAGGGAGAGCTGCTGACAGCTTGTAAGAGTTGCGGCAGGGGGGCGGGGCATCGAAGGCTCCCGCCCCCGCCTTAGCGGGATCTCTGCAGCCCCCAAGATTTCTCCCCACCCAACCGCCCCAGAAGCCCCCCTCCCGGCTCCCAGCAGGCACTGGGCTCGCCCGGCCCTTCCAGCAGGAATGGTTCCACCCCGGCCTCGCCTCCGCCGCTCCATCCCGCCCCCTCCCGCCGCCACCGGAAACAGGCTCGGCCCAAACAATGGCCTGGAACGCCCTGCTCTCGGGGCCCGCCGGAAGCCCGTCCCGCGCCCCGCAAGAACGAGGCGACGACGGGGCCGAACGGCTCCGCGCAGCGCGCGCCGGGAGGGATTTTCGCTGCGGAACGTTCGGGTCGAAAGGCTCCATCGGCTCCCGGCCGGCCCCGCCCCTCCCCGACCTACCATAGACACCGTCCTCCATGGCGGCTAGGAAGGCCCGCGGGGAGTCCGGGGCGGTCCCGCCGGTCGGGCCTGGATCCGCGTTGGCCCGCGGGCTCGGGTGAGCCCGCTCAAACGCCCCGGGAGCCACCGCCGCCTCCTCAGCGCCAGTCCTCAGCGCTGAAAAGACTCTCCCTTCGCCTCCCAACCGCCCCGCCAATAGAGACCGCCCCTCGTTTTGACACCGCCCAATCCACGGCGGGCCCTCTCGTCTGCCCCGCCCCCGACCCCGAAGGACCGTCCTCCAGGGCCAATAGGCACAAAAGGAGACGACGTAGCACGGTCCGGCCGGAGGTAGACGGTCTGTGGGACCAATCGGAGTGCGGGCAGGGAGCCGGGTGCCGCCTCCGAAACAAAAGAAGGCACCTGGCTGGTTTGCCCGCCAATGAGAAGGCTCGGAAAGGAGTTGCATGGAGGTGGGACTATGGGCCAGCACAGAGAACTGCGCCTGCGCCAGGGCTCTAGGATGCTAGTCCAACGGAGGCCGGCCTCTAGTAATAGGTTGCTGGGGAGCGGCACTTTGTTAGTCTCGTTGCTAGGGGGCGGGGCCACAACTGTCGGCTGTTCCCGTGAGCCACACCTCCTTGGCTGGCTTAGCAGGTTTTTGACCGCAGCGGTTGCCAGGCAACTGGGAGCAGCTTGGGCCCATCTTTTGGCCTCCGGTCTCCTGGTACTGGCCGCTCCGATCTCCAGATCGGACACCCTTCACCCTTCTCAGGTCCTTCTCAGGACCTTCCCGTCCATTTAAGTCTCTTGAGAGTCTCGGAGTGCTGAAACAAAAGACTTATTCTTTCTTCCAAACGAAAACGCTATCGGGTATCTGTCACAGAGCATGGGACAACAGGGGAAGGCCAAGTATAGTGAAGGCTCCGCCTTCCTGGCGCCTTCTGCCTCTCGGGCTCCTCCCTCTCGCCCTCAAACTCCTCCCCTTATTTTAGCGTCCTCTCCCCCCCCCCCCAAACAACCCCTTTTCCTCAACATCCTCCCATTTCTCTGGTTCCTTCCCCGCTCTGACTCCCCTCACTTCAGGCCCCACCTCTTCTTAAACTCCTCCCTCCTCTCGGAGTGTCCCCCCCCCCCCCACACACACACACGATGCCCTCCCCCCTCCCCCCTCCCCCTCCAGCCTCTCATTTCCATTCCTTGTAGAAAACGCAAGGGCAGGCAGCTGGCCGGGATGGAATAGTCTGGGCATCCCTGTCATGGGCGGATCCCTAACTGCGTCTGAGGTGGTGTCTGGGCCTTGTCCTCATTCGCCGTCCCTGGGCTAGGCAGGTGGGGACAGATTCAGGGCCAGGACCTGGTTAAGCTGACAGATTAGACACGGAGCCTCTTAATCCCCTCACTGACCTTTATGAGCGGCCCACACCTTGTCCTCCCCAGTGGAAACCCAGGCTGTGCGGGCCCGGCCCCGTTCTCTTTCCTTCCAAACAGAACCCTCCTCCTGTCCCTTCACCCTCAATTTAACACCCTTCTCCGTGCCTGTGTTCCCATTACCCCGCTTCCCTACCCCCAGACACCCTGCACTGGGAGAACAGCTAGCTAATTAATCCCATCCGGTTTTTAAGTGGGGATTTTGAAGGATAAAGGGAGGTGGGGAAGCCAGAAGCGGGGACCTGGGTTGGCGCAGCACTTGGGCAAGCTAATGGGCAATGACAGTGCCTGCCCTCAGTCCTGGGACACGGGGAGGAAGGTGTCCTCCTCCCTGGCACTGGATCCTTCTGCAGCTGGCTCGAAGCCTGCTGGGCACTTAGGTAGATAGCAGCATGGTGGGGGTTGGAGGACAGGAGCGAGGAACCACACCCCAGAAACACACTCACAGACACCAGGGCTCCCAGTGATTTAATCTGGGGTACAATTCTCCCCCGAAACACACACTTTCTCTCGGCATTCGGAGCGACCTTCTCCTTCCCCAGCCCCGAGCTGGACCAGAGGGAGGAGATTCTGGCCCTCAGCCACAGCCTGCCCTGTCATTCACACATCCAAGTTCAGAGCTGACCTCCAAGAGCATCTCCCCTCCCAGTCGCCCCTGGAAGGCCATGCGTTCCAGCAGCAAGAGGAGCTGGGAAATCTACAGGACGCTCACCCCCACCCCTAGCCGTCCCCTTCAGGGAAGTGAGGAATCATCCGGTGGAAAGGTCCTTTGAGAATTTCAAGTTCCAATGCCCCATTTTTACAGATGGGGAAACTGAGGCGGGGAGCGGGGAGTGATTTGCCCAAAGTCACACGGTACGTGGCGGCAGAGTTGGGATTTAGAGCAAAGCTTCCTGGATCCTTGTAAAGGACTCTATTCCAATTAGCTTAAGCTCAATTTCTAACCCTCTTGTAGGAACCATGGGAAAATATAGATAGATATCTGTATTTATATTATATATATAATACACATATTTATAACGTCTTTAAGAAATAGACACACATCACTAGGTGCAGGATTCCAGAGCACTGTAGACTCATCAGCCTTGGGCCTCTCCTCTCTGCCCAACAAGCAGCCCTGTTATCCCCAGGGTCTCGTCTGGGTCCTCCCTTTCTCGGTCAGCCCAGAAATGCTGTCTATCAAATCCCGAGTCCACTTCCTAGAATGGCCAAGTTCTAGGAGCTGACTAGAACTTTCCAGGTTTTAATAATGGACAACTCTGGCTCCCCAGAGCTTTGATTCCCTTTGGCATCAACAGAACCACAAAGAATCATCAAGATTCTCAACTCCATTGGGCAAACTGGAACCAACAAATCTCAGACATCCAGAATCACCACTCCTTCCTTGACTCTGTGATCAACCTAGAGACACAGAATCCTGATTCCTTTGGACATTCTAGAATGGCACTTTAAAAAAAAAAAAAAAAACCAACCTGTGGATCATTAAGAAGCATTGATTATCTCCTTGGTTTGATGTTCTACAGCAGGGGGTCTGGAGTTATCTAATATCAAGGACTCCCAGTCTGTCACGTTAGCCCTTCCAGACCCACAGACACTCTGTTGTTTTGTGCATTCTAGAAACATAACTCTTGAGTTTCCTCAGCATTTCTAGGTCAAACCTATTCTAGAACCACCAGCGCTTGCCTCTGCGGTCAATCTAGATTCACAGAATCTTAACTCTTGGGCCTTCTGGAACCACAAGGTCTTCTCTTGACTTGCAGTCAACTTTCTGTCATCGGCTAATCAAGACGGTCTTGAATTCTTGGGGCATTCCGTAACCCTCCCTCCTTAACGTGGTCTAGGAAAAAGTGATTTGCTGCTTGGTTAACTGAGTCTAGAAGCAACAGTCCCTTGAATCTTAAGTCAATCCAGACCTACAAACTCTTCATCTGTTGTTGTCCCTGGAGGAGGTATATACCACTGATTCCTGACCCTGCTCACCAACCAAACCCAGCCATGTAGAGGAATCTAGAACCACCGGTCTTTGCCACTTAGGTGGTCCAGAATTCTGGATCCCTCAGCTCTGGGGAGACTCGGGAATCAGGCTGATAAAGGGGTCTCGAGAGGGAGCATGGAACGCAGAGGAATTAAGATCCAGTATGTCTGGGGTGGGCCCACTAGGCATGGGAGACCTTCACCAGCTAATAATTTACCCAGCAGGCCTGTCGGTCTTGGGAAACACCTGCCCCCATCCCAGGAGAGGACCCTCGCTCTCTCCACCTTGCTATTTCCGGGAAGGGGGTACAAATCGGGAGACACCAGCTGGCATCACGGGGGCAGGGTCAGTGCCAGGGTCGGTGTGAGTACTTGGGGGCTGGCAATGCCATCTTCTGCCTCCGCTCCGTCCTCCTCCTTGGCCTCCTCCTCCTCCTCTTCCTCCTGGCAGCAGCTCAGTGCAAGTTCATTCTCGTAACAAAATGCAGCCAGAGAACCAGGGAAGCTGGACTTGGGGCTGTGTGAAGCCCGCTCTGCCTGTTCATCCAACTCCTTGGCGCTGCAGACTGGTGTCCCTGGGACCTCGTAAGTGCGGTGGAAATGGCGGTAGTCGACCTCGTACTGGGAGCCACGCTGGAAGAGGACCGGCTCAAAACGATGGCCCCAGAGCAGCTCACCAGGGAGGTAGGAGGAGCGACACTGTGTGGTCATGGCCGTGGCCTCAACCATGCCCTCAAGAATGACCACCAGCTCAAAGTCAGCCCGGGCCAGCTCGGCACGTCCTAGTTCATACAGAGGACTGGCGGAGTCGATCTCGTGCACGATGGTGATGGGAGACACGAGGAAGATTCGATCAGTGCCGCCATCAAAGCCCACGTCCACATCCTGGTGATCCAGGGGAATGTACTCACCCTCCGGGGTCACTCGAGGCTGCAGCGAGAAGAGAGGGGCCAAAGATAGATGGCGGGGAGCGCAGGGATGAGTGGAGACAGAGATGGCGAGATTGAAGGAACGGAGGAAGGGGAGGAGAAACAGGCAGGGGTGGGGGGGAGGGGGGAACATGGACCCAGAAAATAAAGAGAGACGGAGAGAGACTCAAGGGGTTTGGGGATGGAAACCCGAGAGAAAAAAAGAGAGGGGACAGAGGGACAGAATGATATTGGCATAGAGCCACAGGACCAGCCCCCCGAGCAATCTGGGGCTATCTGTCCCCGCAACCCAACTACAAGCCTCTCCATACCAGTGTGTGTGTGTGTGTGTGTGTGTGTGTGTGTGTGTGGAGGGGCAATGCAGTCCCCAAACCAGGTATTGGTAGTTTCACCCCACCTACCCTGACTGGTTCCATACCCAACCTCCCATGTCAGCACCCCACAGACTTCGGGGAGAGAGAGTATCCCTCCTAGTCCTGAATCGTAGTCTCAAACAATGGAGAAGGAGCCCCCAGAGGCTGCTGGGAGTTGTAGTTCCCACCATCATTCCGTCCTCCCTCTGACCGAAGTCCAGCCTTACCCCAGGGTTCTTAAGTGTCTTTACTCGGGCAAGGACAACTACTGCCCTAGAATTTGGGCAGTCTGACCACACTTGTAGAAACAGTAAGACGCCTTCTTCAGGGCACCGGAGGGAGCCGCTACCCCAGGGGCCAAGGGGGGTTGTAGTTGTTGTTTTGGTGATAAGGTGCTTTCCAGCCCTTTACTCCTCTGAGCAGGAGGCTGGGGGCCAGACTGAGCCACTGAGATACGGAATGAAACCTCTCACAAATGCTGCAGGACCCCAGGCCCAGAGACCACGGAGTATTGTGTTCCGTGGCTCTGCGGTCCCTTGGGCCTACACCTGCCACAATCCCACGGGGGCCTGGCCTCAACACAGGCTACTCTCGGTACCACTGTGTCGGCTGGTTATCGTTAACCTGAACCACGGTTGACGCCACCCACAAAACGCCATCACCTGCTCAGACCGTCCTTTCTGGGCACCTCCCCTGCCCACAGACGCTTCTGGGAATTGTAGTGGAGAGCCTTTACAGCCCAGGTGTGGCTCTCTCAGGGCTAGACACCCCACAACCCCACTGGGGCCAGCCCATCCTCAACCCACGGTGAGCTCTTCGCGTCTCAAGATCTGTTTCCAGTCCAGGTCGCCAGTTAGAACTGGTCACCGACCTCCCTCTGGGGTTTACGTCGCCTACAACCGGTCCGGGAAGGAGCCTCAGTCCACAAAGAGGGGGAAGCAGGGTCCCCGCCCGTGAGACTGCTGGGACTTGTAGTCCACGCGCCCTCCGGGCCCGACGTACGCCCCGCCCTCGAGCCTACGTCTCCCACCCCACGCCCCCCCCCCAACCCCCCCCCCCCCCGCGCAGGGCCCCTCCCCCGCGCCCCCGGCCTTGGCCTTCCCACCTGCAGCAGCTGGGCCCGCACGTGGGCCTCGACCAGGTGGCTGCGGCGCAGGTTGCCCACGCGCCACATGAGGCAGAGGCGGCGGTCGCGCAGCGCCACGACGGCGTTCTCGCTGAACACGAGCGTCTCGTTGCGCTTCTTGGGCTTGGCCATCTTGGCCATGACGGCGCCCACGACGAAGGCGTCGAGCACGCAGCCGGCGATGCACTGCAGCACGACGGCGGCCACGGCGGCCGGGCACTCCTCGGTGACGCTGCGCACGCCGTAGCCGATGGACGTCTGCGTCTCCAGCGCGAAGAGGAAGGCGGCCAGGAAGCTGGCCACGTGCGAGAAGCAGGGCGCGGGCGGCGGCGGCGCGGCCAGGTCGCCGTGCAGCGAGGCGATGAGCCAGAAGGCCAGGCCGAAGAGCAGCCAGGAGGCGAGGAAGGAGCAGGAGAAGAGCAGGCACATCCAGCGCCAGCGCACGTCCACGCACGTGGTGAACAGGTCGCTCAGGTAGCGCGCGCCCTGGCCGCCCAGGTTCACGAAGCGCACGTTGCAGTGCCCGTCCTTCTTGACGAAGCGCCCGCGGCGCCGCCCCGCCGGCGACGCCACCCACCCGTTGCGGCACAGCCCCGGCCCGGCCTCCTCCTCGTCGCCGGCCCGGCCCTCTCCTGGCTCCAGGGCGCCGCTAAGGCGGCGCAGGGCCCTGGCCAGGCCCATTGGGCGGGGACACCCCCTCCACTTGGCCTAGTAGGGGGCGGGCGCCCCGAACCTGCGGAGAGAGACACACGGGAGGCAAGGTCAGGGGCGCCGGGAATGGGCGGGCTCATCGGCCGGGCGTGCTCCCTGCGCCTCGGCGGCCTCATCTGACAGATGGGGGGGGTGGGGGGGGTGGGGGCACATCATATCCTGGAAAGCCAGAACGGGACAGCATCAACGACAATATTAATAGGAGATGCTCGTGGGGCGACCACGGCAACAGAACCGCAGGCGTGACGGCGTTCGAGCAAGCGCCCCGAGGATTGGCGCAGACGCCTGGACAGTGCTCACCGGACCCCGTGGTGAGCGCTTGACACGAATCGACATACTTGAGCCTTAGGCCGGTGTGGACGTTACCGTCCCCGTTTGATAGAGGAGGAAACTGAGGCACAGAACGTTTAACTTGCCCACGGCCACAGCGGAGTGAGCCAGGATTTGAGCGTTAGCAAATCCAGAGTCCACAAAGTGGTAGCCGCTTCTCAACGTGGAGTCCGCAGGGAGAGATGAGCCCCGGGCTCCGAGGTCACCGATGGTTCCAAACCCCGCTCAGAAAGCTGAGGCAGCAAAAGGAAAAATGGTGGAAGAACGGAAGTTCCATCAAAATTAAGGGGCGCCTGGGTGGCTCAGTTGGTTGAGCGTCCGACTCTTGGTTTTGGCTCAGGTCATGGTCTCGTGGTCTGTGGGTTCGAGCCGCGTGTCGGGCTCTGCGCTGACAGCTCGGAGCCTGGAGCCTGCTTCGGATTCTGTCTCCCCCTCCCTCTGAACCTCCCTTGCTCATGCTCTGTCTCTGTCTCAAATTGCGCTTCAAAGGACACTGTCGGGACAGTGGAAAGACAAACCGCCATGGGGAGAAAATAATTGCAAATCCTATATTTAAGAAAGTTGTATTTGAAATATACAAAGACCCGTTACAGTTCAATGGTAAAAAGATAACGCGATTTAAAAATAGGCAAAGTATCTGAGTGGGCATTTGTCTAAGAAAGATCTACAAAGAGCCAATAAGACAAGCACAAAAAGCACAAAAAAAAGGTGCTCAAGGTCATTAGCCTTCAGGGAAATGCAAACCAAAGCCGCAATGAGACACTGTCGCCACCTTCTTGGGAAGATGACAGATACTGGCAAGGACATGAAGTGGGCCCCCTCCTACCTACTGGTGAATGGAAAATGGAGTCCCTCCTGTGAAACACAGCCTGGCGGTCCCCTAAATGGTTAAACAGTCGTGCCTGGGTGGCTCGGTCGGTTGAGCGTCCGACGTGGGCTCAGGTCATGATCTCGCGGTTCACGAGGTCGAGCCCCCACGTCGGACTCTGTGCTGACAGTGCAGAGCCTGGAACCTGCCTGGGGTTCTGTGTCTCCCTTGCTCTCTGCCCCTCCCCCGCTCATGCTCTGTCTCTCTCTGTCTCTCAAAAATAAATAAACATTAAAAACAAAACAAAACCCGAAGCACGGACACACTGGGGCACGGATGAACCTCGAAAACATCATGCTAAGTGAAACCAGCCGGGTGCAGGAGACCACGTGTCACACACTTTCGTTTATATGTCCCGATGGACAAATCTGTACCTTGCAGACTAGTGATAACTAGGGCTGGGGCGATGGGGATGGGATTGGGGCGTGACAGCCAGAGGCCACGGGTTTTCCTGTTGGGGGTGCTGAAGCTGTCCTGCATTTGACTGTGGTGATGGTGGCACAACTCCATGAAAACACTAAAGAAACACTGAGTTATCCACTGAACGTGTGCACTGTGTTTTTATCTGAATTCTATTTTTATTTTTCAAATCTTGTTTTTGAGTAACCTCTCCACCCAACGTGGGGCTTGAACTCACGACCTCGAGATTAAGAGTCACGCGCCCTACCACCTGAGCCGGGGGCGCCGTTATCTGGATTGCATTTCAATGAAGCTGTTGCAAACAAAACAAAACAAAACAAAACAAAACAAAACAAAACCAAAAAACAAACCCACGCTCAGCCCTGACCCTCAGATCTTGGGCAAGTCCTTCTGAGCAGTTTCCTCAACCATGACATGGGGGGAAGTTGGACTTTTTCCAGCTCAGGAAGGGCCTTCTAGTCATCATAGACCAAGGGCCCAATCCTGGTTCGGTTGCCGACCCACTGTGTGCCCTGGGACCACTGGCTTCCTTTCAGGAGCCTCATCTGTGGAAAGACCCTGGGCTCCCGAGTCAGGCGGTTCTAGGCTGAATCCCGGCTCAGCTACTTACTGACTCCAGGACTGGGGGGCAGGTCGCATACTTTCCCCAGCCTCCGCTCCCTCATCTGGGAAGTGGAATCTCAGGGGCTCAATAGGGTGAAGGAGAGAGGAGGGAAGGAGCGGGACAGGGACCTGGAGGCCTCGTCACCCCACCCCCAGCAGCTGCGGAGGAGGGACTTCTAGAACCCGTCTGGGCTGGGGGCTAAACGCTTTGGTATCGGTACCGGCAGTATTTACCAAGCACCTATGTACTGTGTGCCCCCTGGGCCAGGCTCCGGGAGCCTCATGGGCTTCTCGGAAGGCCAACGTTAAGTTCGACACCACCCTCCCACACCTCACTAAGCTCTGCACCTGCTGTCCATGACCACCTGGACGGCTCTGCCATGTCCAGTGGTTATCCTACCCATTCTGCGGAGGTCGGATAGAGCGGACTGGGCCTGGCTGCGTCAGGCATCCATGATGTAGCCCGACCCTGACTCTTTCTCGCTCTCGACAACCCTGGGAGTTGGAGGTCATCCTTCTGAAGAGGGGAAACTGAGGCTAGCCGCTCAAGGGGCCAGGTTTGAAGCCAGGCTCTGACGTTTGCGTTTGTGGCCCTCTCCGGCCCAGAAGTCCCTACTTGGCACTGGTTCCATCAGGGGCCACCGAAGTCAGGGGAGGGGAGGTGGACCCCAGACTGGGTCCTCTCATACCCAGCCACCCACCTGTGGCCACAACCCTGGGGCACGGGAGGCTTTGCTTTTCACAGTGAAGCCAACAGAGGCACTGAGGTCCCTCCTTTGTCTCGGGTCCCTCGGCTGGGGAGTGGAAACCCCGGACTCCCATCCAGGTTTCTCAGCTGCCAAACCCTGAGCGACGGACCACGGACAACCTCAGCAAGGGCACGCTTATTGCCTGAGCACTTACTATGTCCTTGGCCTTGCAGGAGCGCAGGGGATGTCTGCAGCCCGCCCACCGGACTCCACCTGACCCCGCCGCTCACCTCACCTGGACTCTTCTGGAAGCTGGGAAGTCCAAATCATTGCCCCGCTTCACAGGTTTGGGGACTAGGCCCGGGGACCTGGCCAGACCCACGCGGTGCCGAAGGAGGGGTGCCCGTTTGGGTCCGGAGCCTTTCTGAGCCGGGACTCTGCCTCCTAAATCCCACCCTCGGCCCCGTGCGGCAGGGGTGACCGTGCCCGGTTCACAAAGTCGACGGGGGCCTTCACCTGCAGAGGGCCCTGTCTGCACCCAACGTGGCCCAGCTCAGAGGGTGGATGGGACACAAGGCTCAACGTCCCCCCCGCCCACCCCCCACCCTGCAGAGGCAGGACAGGAGGGAAAGGATCCAGAGCCTGTAGTCCCCTCCCCCCATCCTCCCCCTGACCTGCCAGAGCAGCTTAACGTTTCCATATAAAGGAGACGCAGGGCTTAAGGTGTGTTAATTTGGTGTCAAAGTCACTGTCTAATCTGGGGCCAACGAGCTCCGCCCCCCCCACCCCAACCTCCCTCCCCCTCAAAAGAGCAGCATTTTCACACTCTGCCCAAGACCCTGGGTGGTCCCCCTCCGCCCCAACAGGGTCTGGACAGCAGGCTGGAGGGCAGAGATTGACGGGGCGGGGCGGGGCGGGGTGGGGTGTGTGGGGACAGAGAGCGAACCAAGGCAGAGGCTCAGAGTGGACAAGGAGGGGTGCTGAGAGGGAGCCCAGAAGGAGGGGAAGACAGGCCCCACCGGGGGTACAGGGACCCAGAGAGAGAGGGACAGACACCCAGAGGGAAGGGGACAGAGACAGGGTGGTGGTGGTGGGGTGCACAGAGACCTGGGGAGGTGGCCAGAGACCTAGAGAGAGGGGACAGAGACACGGTGGGAGGGACAGGCAGACTAGGAGCAGCCGGGCAGGGAAGAGGTCTCAGGAAACGGGGAGCTGGGGAGCCAGGCTCGCGGACAGGGACAGGGCAAGAGAGGGTGGGGGTGAGGGGGAGAAGGCAGAAAGCGGAGATGGGGTCAGAGACGGAGGCGCCGAACTGGGAGTGGGGTGGTGGGGGAGAGGTCGTTCCGGGGCTGGAATCGGTCACCGAGGGTGAGGCAGGACCTTCCCGGGGGAACAGCGAGGACGGGGAACGTGGGGCGGAAGGGCCTGGGCGAGGAGGGGTGGGGAGGCGGGATGGTCTCAGCCCGGGGCCTCTGCGCCGAGGCACATACCTGGTGGGGCAGCCCACCCCCATGCCCTCCGCCGGGGGATCCTCTGCCAGGGCCGCGGGGAGGCCTCTGTGGGCGCTGAGGGGCAGCGGTGTGTCCTGGGCCCCAGGGGCCTCGTGCCGGGCGCCCGACCTCTGTGGCTACAGGCGGATCAGAGGCCCGGCCGAGGGGGGGCCGGGGGGTGGGGCCAGCTCAGAGCCGCAGAGGGGGAGCCAGGGAGGACGGCCAGGCAGGGCGCCTGGGCCGCAGCCCAAGCAGGCTGGAGAGGAGACGCGGTGGCAGACACAGAAGGGGGAGGGGGCAGGGAGACACGGGGAGATGGGGACACAGATGAGGGACCAGCGGGGGCAGGACAGAGATGAAGGGGGGCTCCTGGAGACGAAGCCTTAAGAAGTTGGGGGATGCAGGGGAGGGAGCCCCCCAGAGACCCGGACCAAGTTCCACACGGAATCAGACTGGGGGCAGGCAGGTCCGAACGGCACCCGATGGGCTAAGAGACCCGAAGCGGGGATTCCCAGTGGCCTCTCCCAGCGCGGTGGCCTCCGGACAGCTGGGTGCCAGATTCCCGCCTCCTCCTCCAGCTTCTTCGTAGGGAGGAGCCAGCAGGATGAGTCTCATTCTGGTCCTTTATTGCCTCAGGAGCCCCTGACCTTCCTTCCTGCATAGCGCCCGCCTCGGATGCAGGAGGGAGGGAGGACCCACACAGTCCCCTGCTGGGATGTCCTGGCCGAACTCTGATGGCAGGAAAACAAAGAGCCAGACCGGATTCTGCTAGAGGAACCCACCCCTCAGATGTGGCCCACCCATCGTAAAGTGCCTGAGCTCCCCCGGGGTGGGGGGGGGGACCCGCGGCTGAGACCGGGTCCGCGGCTTACAGCGTCCACAGCAACAGGAGGCCACACCAGGCTCACCTGGGCAACAGGCCAGAGTCCTCCGACAGGTGGGGGACGGAGGGGGTCACAGGGCGAAACCAAGTCTTCCGGTGGGAGGGGTCACCAGTCAAAACCGAGTCTTTTGCCCCAAGGGTCACCGGAGCAAACCAAGTGGTTATTTTGAGAGTCACGGTTCAAAGCACAGCCTTTGGCAAGAGGGGTCACGGGACCAAAGCGAGTCCTCTCCAAGAACAGCGAGTCAAACGGAATCCATCATGGCAGCCAACGGGCCCAACTGGGTCCTTCTCTCGGAGGAGGGCTGGCGCACCGATCCGAACGCGTCCCTTCCAGCGGAACCAACTTCGACCCCAGTCCCCAGGCGAAGGCACGGCGGGCCTCCTCAGACGCTGATGGTGCGGAAGACGGTGAAGCCCGACAGGGCGGTGCTGACCAGGACCCCGGGGCACTGTGGGTGCCAGTGCAGCTCCTTCAGGTCGGTCTCGCCCTGGTGCACGAACAGGAGCTGCTGGGGAAGGTCCGCCAGCGCGGGGTCCGTCTCCGCGTCGCCAGCCTCGGGGTCCCGTTCCACGGCCAGGTCCCACTGCGTGATCTGGTTGTCCGCGCCCGAGGCTGCAAAGACCCCGCTGTCCTGGGGGTGCCACTCGACAGAGGTCACGGGGGCCACGTGCTGCTTGAAGGTGGCCACTGGGGAGCCAGACTACGGGAAGAAGGGAGTCGGGGGCTCTGAGCACCTCGGCCTGACTCCCAGGGCGACCCGGGCCGAGCCCTCACCGCTCTCCCGCTGGAGGGGTACACCCGGGCTCCTCCCCTGGACTCCCAGATTCCCCGAAAGGGACAGAGGGCAAAGCAGAACCGGTAATAAAGACGTAGTGTCTCAGGGGCTGCCGGGAGCTGTGGTTTCCCCTGCCAAGAACCCCCTCCGAGCTCCAGGTCACAAGATCCCCGGCCTCGGTCCTCCCTGGGCATGCCTCAGTTTCCCTTCCTATAAAAGAGGAGGGTTCTCAAAGCGCTCCCCCTGCTGATTCTACGGAGGCCTTAAAGGGGGCGGAAGCATGGCTCCCAGGCTCCGGAGGCAGCCGATGAAAAGAAAAACAGCACTTGTGCGGTATGCTAAAGCAAAGGGAATTCTGAATCGGAGAAGTGGTTCCGAAGTCCCAGTGGCCAATCGACTTGGCCACGCGCTTTCCTTGGGGGCCGGAGCCCGCTTCTACAAGCTTCCTCAGGGCTGGCTCTACAGGAGGGGAACAAAGACTCCGTCCTGGCGGTCCCGGGCAGGCACAGCGCCACGCCAAGTGCCGGCTCCGTCCACAGGGAAGCCGGAGACAGTTTCTCCTGCCCAGAACCCCTCTCGGCTCTACGAAGCCAATTCTCGGCCGGGTGGTAACGTCCTATCCGCTCCCGTCCTTTCTGTACCTCAGTTTCCTCCCCCGTAACGATCGATCCGGGCTCCCATTCCCAGTGGATTCCACAGAACCCACTAACAACGAGCCTACAACTCCTCGCGGCTCTGAAGTCCCGAGCCACACGGCCCACCGCGCTGCGCCCCAGGCAGGTAGATGGGAACCGCGGCCTCTGCGGCCACCCGGCCCCTTCTGTCCCGTCACCTCTCCAGCCGGCGGAACGAGCGACCCCACGCCAGCCACAGCCTTCCCCCGCCGCCCCGGGCCTGTGTCCTCATCTGCACCCCACCTCGACAGGCCTTCCCGGCTCTGGTGCAGACAACCGTCCAAGGGAAGAAGCCTGCAAATCCCAGCGGCTGCCGGGAGCAGGGGCTCCTCCAGCCCCAGACGTCCAGCTGGGGAGATACCTTGAACTGCCGCAGGTCCCAGATCTTGAGGGCCCCGTCGTCCCCGCCGCTAAGCAGGAAGGGCTCCCGGCGGCTCCAGCTGATGACGTTGACATCCCCGTCGTGGGCGGTGGCGGTGGTGAGCATGCAGGCCTTGCCGGGGGCGGCCCGGATGTCCCAGATGCGAATGGAGGCGTCAGCTGAGCAGGAGGCGAACACCTGGACAGGGCGGGGTCTGAGTGACCCCGGTGTGCCTGCCACCCCACTCTGGAGACCAGGGGACGCGTGGTGGGCTACCCTTATTTCATTTTTAGAAGTTTGTTTTTGAGAGAGAGAGAGAGACGGAGAGGGAGAGACAGACAGAGAGAGAGAGAGAGAGAGAGACAGAGCACACGCGCGTGCGAGGGAGCGAGCAGGGTAGGGGCACGGGGGGGTGGGGGTGGGGGGGAGACAGAGGATCCGAAGCAGGCTGGGTGCTGACAGCAGCAAGCCCAACATGGGGCTCGAACCCACGAACCGTGAGATCAGGACCTGAGCCGAAGCCGGACGCTCAGCCGACTGAGCCCCTCCCAGGCGCCCCTGCCCTCTTTTTCTGTGTTCTGCCCCCACCCCATTAGGATCTAGCCCCAGTCCCCCCCTCTTACAAGACCCAGGAGTCAGACCCCCAGCCCGCCCTCACCGTGTCCTCAGTCGGGGACCACTGAAGGTCCTCCACAGAGCGCGTGTGGCCCACGAATGGCCGCTGGTCCACGTGCCAGGAGCCGCCGTCCACAGGCGTCCAGAGGTGGATGTTCTTCTGACAGTCACCAGTCAGCAGGCGCCCTGGAGACAGGAGTCAGGAAACCGGCTGGCCCCGGCTGGCCCCGCGCCCCCTCTTCTCCCGATAGTCTCAGCACCCACCCCTTCCTACAGACCCCCCGCCCTCCCACCCCTGCCCCACCCAGGGCCGATTCCCTGCACCCCAGGGACACCCACCAGACACACGGGGGGACCAGTCCAGCGCAAAGCCCTCTCCCATGTGGCCAGCGAAGGCAAAGATGGGCTTCACCCGGGCCTGCTCGTCCCGGAGGAAGGTCGCCAGGGCCTGTGGGTCATGTACCACCTGCAGCAGCCGCCGCAGTGCAAACACCTCCACCTGGCCCTTCTCTGACCACACAGCGGCCACCGGGTCGTCGCCCAGCCAGGACACCTGTGGGGGGCGGGGGAAGGAGAAGGGAAAGGGAGGCAGGAGGGACGGGAGGCTCAGGGTGGTGACCACAGCTCCTGGCATCCCTGAGAAACGGACCTGCAGGTCCTCAGGACCCCCGTCCTCCCACAGCTGGGCGCCTGGCTCCCAGAAACCTTTGCAGGGGAGAAAACGACAGCCTGCAGGACCGGCCTGGTACCTGGGACAACTGCCCACACTGGGCAGCAGCGATGGTGAGGCCGCAAACTCCTTCCAGAGGCCCCAGCAACCCCTGGAAGGGTGTTCAGGGTACCCCGTTTTTTTTGTTGTTGTTTTTGTTTTTTGAGAGAGAGAAAGAGCGTAAGCAGGGGAGAGGGGCAGAGGGAGGGAGAGAATCCCACGACGCTGGGATCATGACCTGAGCCGAAATCAAGAGTTGGGATGCTCTACCGACTGAGCCACCCGGGCGCCCCAGACTACCAGTCTTTGTAACTTGCTAAATGTCGGTGGGTCCCAGGCCTCAAGTCCTTGGGTCTCTTTGCCTCCGTCTGCTCGCTAGGAGATCCCGTCCAGCCTCGAGGTTTCCAGTAGCCCCAAGCCCTGACCTCTCTGGGCTCCAGACTCCTATCGACACCGACCGTTCAAACCTCACACGGCCAAAGCCAAGCTCCTAATCGCCGTCTACAAGCTCCTCCTCCCCGGGGTTCCCCATCTCAGGCCCCGAGCCGTAGGACTCACTGACTTGTCCTCACGGCCACCCCGCGCTGGCTACACTCAAAACCCATATCACTTCCAAGCCCTTCTCACTACCTCTACTGTCGTCACTCCTGGCTACTCCTGTCATCCTTCCCCCTGCGTGATGGCCTCCCCGTGGGACGACACTTCTGCCCTTGCCTCCGTGCGGTCTGTTCTCCACACAGCACTCAGGGGGATCTCTTTCAAACACAAGTCAGATCCCAACTGTCCTCCGCTCTAAACCCTCCCGTGGCTCCCAATTTCTCCCCAAGTAAAGCCAAGTCCTTACCCTAACAGGTACGGCCTACAAGCCCTCCACGACCCATCACCTCCTCTGTGTCAACCCCCAACATGCTGTCACTCTCCCTCTCGTCCATTTGCTCTAGCAGCTGCACTGGTCTCCCCGTTTTCCCTCGCAATTCCTCAAACGTGCCACGTTTGCCCCAGGGCCTTTGCACCTGTGTTTCCTCTGCCTACAAACCCTTTCCCGACAGAGATCTTTGGTTCACTCCCTCACTTCCTGTGAGTCTCTATTCAAATGGCACCTTATCACAAATACTTCCCTGACCCTGACCGCACTATGTAAAACAGCAAACCCGCTCCAGAAACGTCCTAATTCCCTTACCTTGCTTTTCCTCTTCTCTATGAGGACGCACTGCACGTTTACTTAGTTTCTTCTTGTTCCCTTCCCCCGCTAGCATTACGTTTCATGAAGCCAGAGAACTTTCGCTCCGTGAAATCCCCAGGGCATAGAACAATGCCTAAAACGCGGTAATGATATACTGGGGACCCACAGCAAGGGCTGTGGGCCAAGCACTGCCCTGAGTGCCGTTCATACGTCGTCTCGTGTAATTCACACAGCAGCGCGATCGCAAGGCGCCAGAACTCAGCAGCACGAAAGCGGCCCCACAGCCCAGGACATTTCCTGAGCAATAACACAAAACATGTGTCACACTGCACCCAGGTGCTGTCTCTGGGCACCTGAAATAACCGTACGCCGTCCCATTGTACCCTCACGTCAACTCCATCAGGCCAGCTTTGTAACCTTCGCCATTTCACAGAAGAGGAAAGAACATAAAAACTCGCCCCGTGTTGCTTCTAGCACATGGTGACCATAATGACGGCAGCTAAGACGTACACGAGCCAATGCATATAAACATACATGCCAGATACTTTCCTAAACGCTGGAAGGCATGGACAAGGGGGTTGGGGGTGGAGGTCAGACAATGTAGAGCAGGCTCCTGGGTCTGTATCTACCCGGACTCGGTTGATGCCGCCATAGTGGGGCACCATAGCCAGCTCCAGTTGAGGCTTCCGCTCCTCTTCCTCCTCTTCATCTTCCTCCTCCTCCTCCTCCTCATCGCTGCCCTCCGATGGCGGGGGTTTTGTCCCATGCAGATTATGCATCCGAAGCATCATCAGTCTGGGGGAAAGCGTGGGGTGGGTGAGGCACGGGATGCCAGGATACTCAGAGAGAAGGGGGAGAGAAGCCGGAAACCTCGATTTCTAGGTCCTGGGGAAGAGGGAGCTGGGGGTTCAGACTCCTGGTCCTAGGAACACCTCAGATTTCACTCACCTGTTGCTCTGGGCGCTCTCCGCCTGGGTCCCAGCGCACAGGTAAAGTGTAAGAGGAAGCTCTGTCCGGCTGTCTCCCAGATGATCCCGGACTATGTCGAAGCTAAGACAGGGGGCGCCTCGGGATAAAAAGAGAGGTCGCAAAATTAGAACGGGACAGAGATCTCAGCCCCCCCCCCTCGCGTGTGAAGTTTTCATCCGTCTTAGAGCCCAGTCTTCTCTCTCAGAGTGCCTCGTAAGTTAAAGACTCCGGACCAGACCCGCTCGGGAGTCAGGATTCCAGTCCCCTTCCTCCTCGGGACCCAGGAGTCCTGGTGCCCGGCCCTACCAGTCTGCGCTCGGTGGTACAGCACGTAAGCCTCCTCGTCCATGACCAGCTCCTCTCCTTCGCGGAGCGGCGGTCCCCGCCCGGGCAAGTAGACCTGGGCCGGGCCTTCGGTCCTTGCGTCGCTGGACTCGGCCTCCATGGGTTCCCCGGTCCCACACGTGCGCCGCCTCCCCTTGCGCGCCGCCATCTTCGAAGCCTCTCTCCGCCGGCGCGCAGGGAGGACGTCACTTCCGGGTTGCGGTTTCCTTCTTCTGAGATCCGCTCGGCTGCACGGTTGCCTTGGAAACCTCCGAGCTCACCAATTAGAGAGGGCGGCGGGGAGAGGGTGAAGGAGAACTAAGGGAAAGGAGTCCTAGCCTAGCGACCGAGGCTTGCGGATTCGGAGAAAGTACACCCTTCGCGTGACTTTGCGGCGCTTTTCTGCGGAGCGGCGGCAAGGCCTCCTGGGAGTTGTAGTTCTGTACGAAGCCAGTTTTCTCCATCTACTGGAGGAGTCCTGAGCCCCGACTCCATCTTCCACCTTGGACTCCCATTGCTTCCTTTCCGCTATATTATTCATGTATGCAAATAAGAGTTCTCACTGGCAAGAAGACTGGGCTCTTGCTCCCTGAGGACCCATAAAGCCGGGTTCCTCTCCCCTCCTTGTTATGATGGCTTTAATTCACTTCAAACTGCTTTAGTGTAGACAGGATGATATTATGTGTAAGTCAGTCGGTTGAATCTACCCTCTTGGGGCAGTCAATTGCCTAACCAGGCGTTCACATTGCAGCTATGGTCAGCGAGCACTTAATCAGAAAGTCAGCCCTCTGGAGACCGCCGTTACAAGCGCTTTGGCTCTCTTTATCCCTCATCGGCAATGAAATGTTAGAAATAGATTCTCATTGGTGAGATTCACGGCATTCGAGATAGGTGGATTGGCTGGGATATACTAGACTCCTCGCTTGCAAGAACAGGATATTAAGAATCAAGCAAGAGGCCTTGTCTGTGGCCATAGGAGTGGGACCCTAGACTTAATCCTAAAGTGTTTTGATCCTGGATCTTTCTGGAGTTCTCTGTCCCGCCTTCTCTCTGGGTCTCTGTCCTCCCTCGCACCATCTCAGTCTTCTTCTTAGGATCTATTCTCACAGCCCCTTTCTGGGTCTTTGCCTCCCATCTCCTTCCAGGGTCTGTGTTCGGAATACAATTTTCTTTTCCGCCCTCTCTTCCTCTGTGGGACTTTTCTCGGTTTCTGTTTCCTCCAGGGAAGTTTGAGGGGGGCTGAGACAAACACGGAGCTCACACTTGGACTGAGGAGGCATAAAAACATGGTTTATTCCAAACACTGCAATGTGTAACAGGAGAGTGGGAGGGGAGGTTGGTGGTGGGTGTGGATTCCCGGACCGTCTCCTCCACAACCCAGCTCCAGACCCGGCTGGAGATCTAGGAAAAGGAGGCTGGGGGGGGGGGGGGGGGGGGGGGGGGGAGGGGAGGGGGTGTCTGCTGGGTTTTCGTTGGGAGGGTCACAGATAAGGGCTGGAGTTGGAGAGGATGTGGTTGGTGGCACGTGGGGCTGGTAGTGAGGTGCGACAGGGTGGGAGGGTTTGGCCCGATGTTTGTTGGGATCAACGCTAGGACAGGGGGAGGCGGGGCTTCCGTTGGGAGTGTCCGAGGTCAAAATTGGGAAAAGCGACCTAGGGTGGGGAAAGGAGGAGGGTGTGTCACGGTATGACGTCAAGGGTCACAGTCTGGTCGGGGCACAGTCTGGGATTCGGGTCACAGTTTGGGGTCAGGGGTCACAGTCTGGGGTCGGATGACCATTTTTAGGGGTCGGAAGTCACAGTCTGGGGTCAGGGGTTTCTGTGTGGCGGGGCCAAGGTCTGGGGTCACAGTTTGGCGAACGCGTCTCACAGTTTTGAGTCCCAATGGATGAAAGGTTAAAAACGGGCTTCCCCGGAGGCGTGGCCGGGGCCGGGGAGCTGCACAGTGATGTGGGGGCCACGGCCCCGGGCGTGGGGGTGGGGCGCGGGCGCGGCGTGTCCCCACCCCCTCCCCCACCTCCCGCCCCATCTGGTGACGTTAAAAAGCCCTTGTCGGGTTTAAAAACAAAACAAAACAAAAACAAACCTCCAGTGGGCTCCGAGACCCCCACCCCCTCCCTTTCAGGCTGGGTGAGATTTGGGGGAGGGGGGGGCCAAATCCCTTCCGGCTCTTGGTGCCCCCAAAGCGACGGGGCGCAGGACGCTGCTCCAGGCGGGGTCCGGCCAGGTCCAACTTTTCCTTCCCAACCCACGCGGGTCCTGTCTGTTGCGCGTGCCCCCTCGGGCCGTGGCCTGCGCTGACCGAGGGGGCGCCGGGGGCCCCCTGGGCCGCGTCATACCTCGGACTCGAGGCTGGAGAAGTGCGCCGAGCCCCTGCGGGTACCCAGGTCCCCGCCCCGGTGTCTCCGGTGGGGCGCGGCGGGCAGCGGCGGCCCCCAGTGCGCGGCGTGCGGGCAGCGGCGCGCGTGGCGGGAGGGCCCGGTGAGCCTGCGCGCGGGGGCGGCGCGGGGACACGAGCTGAGGTCCTCGAGCGAGCGCGAGGTGGGCGCCGGCGGCGGGAGGTCCCAGCCCCCCGCGGCGCGCCGGTGCCGGTGGTGGTGCGGGGCGGCGGCGGGCGCGCGGTGCGAGGCCCGCGGGCGGTGAGGGTGCGGCCGCGGACACCCGCAGCGGGCCCGGCGCCGGGGCGGGGGTCCGGCGGCCCAGGGCGGGGGCGGCGGCGCCCACCAGCCGCCGTCCAGGCCGTCGTGCGAGCAGCTCAGATGGCGCGGCGGCGGCAGCAGCTCCAGGCTGGCGCAGTGACGGCAGTGCCAGGCGGCTGGACCGCTGCGCGGGGGCAGGTAGTCCCAGCTGCCGGCGCGCCAGCCCCCGAGCTTGTCGACCGACCAGTAGCGGCCGGGCGGCGGCCCGAGGCGCTCGGCGTACGGGTAGGGGAAGTCGGCGAACCACCAGGGCTCCAGGCCGCCCAGCGACGCGCCGCCCAGGCTCTCCGAGTCCTCCGAGTCCGACGGCGACGGCTCGAGGTCCAGGTAGGGGCAGGGGGGCGGCGCGGCGCGGCACGGGGGTGGCGCGGCCTGGGCCCCGCCGCCCGCGCCCCCCGCGCCCCCCGCGCCGCCCGCGCCGGGCCCCAGCAGGGGCTGGCTCTCGGGGTCGGAGCGCGGCCAGCGCGCGGGCGCCGGCGGGCTCTCGTCCTCGTAGGCCAGGCGGCACAGCGGCGGCCCGACGGCGGCGGCGGCGGCGGCGGCGGCGGCGGCGGCGGGGGGCGCGGGCGGCGACGGGAAGCCGGGGAAGGCGCCGGAGGGGGGCTCGGCCGGCTCCTTGTCGCGCACGATGGCGAAGTAGGAGGGCGGCGGCTTCTGCGGGGGCTGCGCGGCCGGCGGGGACAGCGGGCGCCCCGCCGCGCCCCGGGGCGCCGCGCGCGCCTCGCCCACGCCCAGGCCCTGCGGCTCGATGGGGCCGTAGTAGCGGTGGAAGCCGTCGGCCAGGCCCGCGCCCCCCGGAGGCCCGGCACCTTTGGCGCGGCGCCAGCGGTCCACCGCCGCGCGCTCGCGGGGCACGAAAGGCGCCGGGCCGGGCGCGGGCCGCGCCGCCGGGTACGCGGGGCTGGGCAGCGGCTGCGGCGGCGGCGGGGGCTTGGCCGGCGGCGGGGCGGCCTCCGCGCTGCAGCAGCTGTACATGCCCTGCGGGGGGCCGTGAGAGAAGCAGGGTCATCAGCGAGTGGGGGGCGGGGCGGCGGGGAGATGCCCGGGACCGCCCGCCTCCCCCCCCCCCCCAGCCCTCCCGCCCGGCCGGGACCTCGACCCAGGTGTCTCCCACTGCGAGGCATCCCTGCCTGCCTCCCCGCAGCCCTGCCCGCCTCTGTCCCCGCGTACCCTGGAGAAGGCCAGCAGGAAGTCCATGCGGTGGGTGGGCCCCAGGCAATGCCGCAGGCGCCAGTACACCAGGTGCTCCCAGGCGAAGACCAGCAGGGAGAGGCCCATGGCCACCAGGAGCATGTAGAAGACCCCCGCCATGTTGTCGATGTCCAGCTTACTGCTCATCACCTCGATTTTGTCGTTGTGGCAGATCCCGGAGAGCCACAGCCGCTCCAGCATCTCGATCTCATCTGGAGAGAGGGGGCAGGGGGCATGGGTCAACTTCCAGGGGCACCCTCCTCGGACCCTCTTCTCTGATGCAGGAGTCTAGGCGCCCGGCCCTCTCCTCCCTTAGACCCTGGTGTCCTGATCCTCATCCCCTCCTGCGCCCGCGACCCAGGGCCCTGCCCCCCACCGCCACGCCCCACCCCCACGCCCCACCCCCGAGGCATCCCCGTGCGCAGCCGCACCGTCCCCCAGGAACTGCAACAGGGCCAGGTCGATCGGGCGCTTCCAGCGGGAGCCCTTGTGCAGGGCGATGCCGTAGCCCGTCGTGGCAAAGACCTTGCCCGAGCCGATGGTGACCAGCTTGCAGCCTTCATCCTTGCGGGCCATGTAGTTGAGCACCGCCGCATCATAGATGAAGGCGTCCAGCTTCCTGGGGAGGGGGTGGGCAGGGGGCATGAAAGGCAGGGTCAGTCCCACCCAGATGCTCTCACGGCCCTCCCGGAACCCCCTCTCACCCCTAATAGCCTCCAACTGCCCCACATCCTGACTGGTGGTGAACTCCAGAGCAAGCCACCGCACCTCTCGGTGCCTCCGTTTGGAGCTGCAAAGTGGGGACAACATCAATACCTCCCTTCCACGGTTGCCGCAAAGGTAAGTTGATGGCTTGGTGCAAAGAAAGTGCTGGAGAACGTTAGGTTCAGCCTTCACCGCAGCCCTCCAGAGAAGGTGCTGGATACTCCTCCATTCTACAGAGGGCTGAGGCTCAGACAGGGGACTCCTGCAAATCACAATAACGCTAACGATCGCTTGTATCGTGCCGGGCGCCGGGCCATCGGCGGTAATAACACGTTCAAGGCTCTCAGCGCTCCTGCGAGGTGGAAACTTCTCTCCATTACTCAGATGGGAACCGCAGGCCCAGACGCGCACCTTACTTACTCGGCGTGCCTCCTCCCGCTAGGCCCCCAGTTTCTAAACCTTGAGACGAAGACAAGCAGGGAGAGAGAATATCCCCCTCCCGGATGAATACACGATGGCGCACGTGCCCCGCGTCCCCTCCTTCGCAACTGCCGCCCTCCGCGTACTTCTGTGATTATCCGATGAACCCCAGCCTCTCCTCGGAGACTGCGAGCCCCAGCTGGGACACATTCCAAGCTGTGACTCAGCACAGTTCCCGGCACACCCACAGGGGCTGTAAATATTTGTGGATCGCATGGATGAGTGGATAAAGAAGTCCACGCTGTGTCACTATTGGATGAAACAAGATCCAGGCCTATGATCTGACATCAAGATGCCCAGGGCATATCCGTGAAGAAGAAAAGAAAAAAAGAGTCGTAGAGGCCCATGTCGAGCATAACTCCATGCTAATTTTTTAAAATTTATTTTAGACAGAAAGAGTGCACGCGGGGGAGAGGGCCAGAGGGAGAGAGAGAATCGTAAGCAGGCTGTGTGCTCCGCGCCGAGCTGGACTCGGGGCTCGATCCCACGACCCTGGGATCACGACCTGAACTGAAATCAAGAGCCTTGACGCTCAGCGGACTGAGCCACCCGGGTGCCCTTCCATATTGACTTATTATTTAAAATAAATGTTTGAAATGTTGATTTATTTTGAGAGAGCGAGCGAGCGAGCGAGCGTGGGAGGAGCAGAGAGAAAGGGAAAGAGAGAGAATCCCAAGCAGGCTCCGCGCTGTCAGCACGGAGCCCGTCGCGGGGGCCCGGACCCCTGAACCACAAGATCATGACCTGAACCGAAACCAAGAGTCTGATGCTTAAGCAACTGAGTCAAATCTCCGGTAAAGCCCTCTCTACATCCTCACACATGAGCACATCAATGCCTTGTGTACCTGCCTCTGTACGTGCAGAGAAATGAAAGAAAAGGACAGAATTAGTCCGCGGACCCCAAGTGGAGAGACGGACAGCCGATCCCCTCCCGCCCCCCCCCCCCGAACAGATTCCAGCCAAAGCAAACACTTGGGGGAGGGGGGAGGCAAAGAATTTGAAGCTCTGGAGACGAGCAGAAATCTGGGGGAGGGCAGTCAAGATCCCACGATTGGAAAATGGGGTTTTATACGGATTCTAACAGGCAGGGAGATCCCAGCTGACATCTGGAAACTTTATATTTATATATATATGTTGTGATATATATATATCACAACTGCCTTGTAGGCAAAACTGTAATTTCCCTGTAGGTTTCTCTTTGTTTAGGAAAATGCCCTTGGGGGCGAAAGGTGAATCGCCTCCCTGTCTAAGTAGAAAGAACTGTAGGTTTCCAGAGTCAGGCTGAAGAGGGGGGATGGAGGGAGGGGCTTGAGGACTAGGGTAAAATGTAAGGAAGGTCTCCAGGGGTCCTTGCGGGGAGGAAGGGGGAGGTGGGGGAGGAGGTGGGGGAGAGACCTGGGGGGCATTGTGGACAGAGTCAAAAACCAAGGCTTCCAATGGCAGGGAGGTGTGAGAGGCTTTCAGGAAGAGAGGATCTAAGAGCCTTCACTTTTAATCCTTTGCTTGTCTTTTTAAGTTTATTTATTTATTTAGAGAGAGAGAGAGAGAGAGAGCAGGGGAGAGGCAGAGAGAGAGAGAGAGAGAATCCCAAGCAGTCTCCACACATCAATGCGGAGCCCCACTTGGGGCTTGAACTCACAAAACGCGAGATCATGACCTGAGCTGAAGTCGGCCACTTAACTGACTGAGCCACCCAGGGGCCCCCTTGGCTCGGTCGTTTAAAAAAAAATAAAGTTTCTTTTTATTTTTTTTTTCTTTTTATTTTTTTTAATTTTTTTTCCCAACGTTTATTTTTGGGACAGAGAGAGACAGAGCATGAACGGGGGAGGGGCAGAGAGAGAGGGAGACACAGAATCGGAAACAGGCTCCAGGCTCCGAGCCATCAGCCCAGAGCCCGACGCGGGGCTCGAACTCACGGACCGCGAGATCGTGACCTGGCTGAAGTCGGACGCTTAACCGACTGCGCCACCCAGGCGCCCCCAATAAAGTTTCTTTTTAAATGCTTATTTATTTTGAGAGACAGAGCACAAGTGGGGGGGAGGAGCAGAAAGAGAGGGAGACACAGAATCCACAGCAGGCTCTAGGCTCTGAGCCATCAGCACAGAGCCCGACGCAGGGCTCTTAACTCATGAGCCGCGAGATCATGACCTGAGCTGAAGTCGGACGCGCAACCAACTGAGCCACCCAGGTGCCCCGCTCAGTCTTTTTTAAATTTTATTTTAATGTGTATTCATTTTTGAGAGAGGGCATTGGGGAGCCCTGCATCTCTTTGCTTTCCTGTTTATTCCTGCCCCCCATCGCCAGAGGGATCTTGACATTTGAGTCACAGCTTCCGTGCCTTCTCAGCTCACTAGCCTCCGCTGTCTCCTCACTTCACTCAGTAACCGGGGGTCTCCTCGCATTACAAGAACCTATGGCAGCAAACAGGAAGTTCCTGGACGACTCCAGCACACTCCTGCCTCAGGATCTTTGCACTGGCTGTTCCCTCTGCTGGAACAGTCTTCTCCCAGATAGCCGCCTGGCTCCACCCCCTCACTTCCTTCAAGTGTTGGCTCAAAAGACACCTGTCTGAGCACCTTCTTAAATACTGCAACCCGTAGCCTCCTCCCTAGGTCTCCGAAATTCACGCCCCCGGCAGTATTTTTGTCCGTAGCACGCATCCCCTTGTAACTATAATATGTTCTTGGTTATTAAGTTTATGGTTCGCCCTCTTCCCACTGGGCTTGAAATTCCGTGAAGGAACAGATGTTGTCCGTCTGGTTCACCGCTGTAGCCACAGGGTCTGGAACAGCACCCGGCATACAACAGGTGCTTAAGAGTGGCTGAATGAATGAATTCGGGCTGATAGTTAATAATGTATATGTATGCATAGACACATAGTTTAATTGATAGGAGGGGAATGAAAAATAATGCTTACTGTAGGGAAAGGGGACATGAGGTTTCCTTTTTTTTGCCCCCCCCCCCCCCCCCCAATGCGGGTGAGGAATTGAACATCCTTCACAGAATGGGCTTCCAGAACTGGCTGCGAGGAGAAGCTGTGTTTCTTGTTTTATTTATTTTTTTAAGTTTATTTATTTATTTATTTATTTTTTCAACGTTTATTTATTTTTGGGACAGAGAGAGACAGAGCACGAACAGGGGAGGGGCAGAGAGAGAGGGAGACACAGAATCGGAAACAGGCTCCAGGCTCTGAGCCATCAGCCCAGAGCCCGACGCGGGGCTCGAACTCCTGGACGGCGAGATCGTGACCTGGCTGAAGTCGGACGCTTAACCGACTGCGCCACCCAGGCGCCCCTATTTATTTATTTAGAGGGGGGAGGGGCAGAGAGAGGGAGAGAGAGAATCCCAAGCAGGCTCTGTGCCAGGTGGGGCTCGAACCCATGAACCCTGAGATCATGACTTGAGCCAAGATCAAGAGTCGGACGCCCAAATGACCGAGCCACCCCGGTGCCCCTTTTATATTTCTTTTTAAGGGGTGCATTTCCTTTCTCTTCTTGTGAGCCCCTGTGCCCTCTGTGGTAGGGTGGGCCCACGTTTGTGAGCCAGCCAAAACCATGTGAGGCCGCCAATTCCCTTGTACCTCTCTGTAGGGATGGAATTTTCTAGTGCTGTCCATGGTGGTAGCTGCTAGCCAGGTAGGGCTATTTGAATTTAAATTGGAATTAAGGTTTAAAAATTCGTTTCCGGGGCACCCGGTAGCTTAGTTGGTTGAGCGTCCGACTTAGGCTCAGGTCAGGATCTCACGGTCTGTGGGTTCGAACCCCGCGTCGGACTCTGCTGACAGCTCAGAGCCTGGAGCCCGTTTCAGATTCTGTGTCTCCCTCTCTCTCTGCCCCTCCCCCACTCAAGCTCTGTCTCTCTCTCTCTCAAAAATAAATAAACGTTAAAATAAAGAAAGAAAGAAAAAGAAAAAGAAAAATTCAGTTCCTTAGTTATACCAACCACATTTCAAACGATCGCAAATTGGTGGCTACCACACTGGACTGCAAAAGTCGGGAACATTTCCCTCTCTCTCTCTCTCTCTCTCTCTCTCTCTTTATTTATTTAAAATTTTTTTCATATTTATTTATTTATTTATTTATTTTTTTCAACGTTTATTTATTTTTGGGACAGAGAGAGACAGAGCATGAACGGGGGAGGGGGCAGAGAGAGAGGGAGACACAGAATCCGAAACAGGCTCCAGGCTCTGAGCCATCAGCCCAGAGCCCGACGCGGGGCTCGAACTCACGGACCGCGAGATCGTGACCTGGCTGAAGTCGGACGCTTAACCGACTGCGCCACCCAGGCGCCCCCATATTTATTTATTTTTGAGAGAGAGAGACACAGAGCCCGACACGGGGCCCGAACCCATGAACCTTGAGATCATGACCTGAGTGGAAGTCGGATGAGCAACTGACCGAGCCACCCAGGCGCCCCTATTTATTTATTTATTTATTTATTTATTTATTTATTTATGGGGGGGGAGGGGCGGAGACAGAGGGAGAGAGAATCCCAAGCAGGCCCCTTGCTGTCAGTGAAGAGCCCCACGCAGGGCTCGCTCTCACGAACTGTGAGATCACGACCTCAGCTGAAATCAAGAGTTGGATGCTCAACTGCTGAGCCCCCCAGGCGCCCCGTAGAACATGTCTACTGTCGCAGAGAGGGCTATTGGAGACTGATAGTATCTTATAGATACTTATTGGAGGGGCACCTGGGTGGCTCCATCGGTGAGGCATCTGACTTTGATTTTTAGCTCAGGTCATGGTCTCAGGGTTCACGAGATCGAGCCCCATGTCCTGACAGCATGGAGCCTGCTTGGGATTTTCTCTCTGCCCCTCCCCTGCTGTCTCCCTCTCTCAAAATAAAAGTAAATAAACTTAAATAAATAAATAAATAAATAAATAAATAAATAAAAGCCTTACTGGATGAATGTCTTTTAACTTTCATATCATTAGGGGTTATTTTGTAAGGGAGATCATAATTCAGTATTTGTTTTCCTTGTTTCTCTCCATGTATATGATACATATACACGTGCATACATACATACGACCACTCTAAGAAAAAAAAAATACTGACATTAGGAATTCCCCAACAAAAATGGTCCAGGCAGATCACCTACAGTGATGTTCATAGCCAAAAACCCCACTCGTGTAATCACAAGCCCTCCGCTTCCAGAGTTTTGGACTTCCCTCCAAAATATGAACAGACAAAAACAAAACAAAACAAAAACACACGTATGACCAGACTTCCAGGGATTACTGGATATCAATAAAGCCTCAGGAAGAAAGATAGAAAGGAACCCAACAAATGGGAAGGGGCGGCGAGGGGGAGACTTGGAGCAAACAGATTATGCATAGAGGAGAAAATGTGAAAAAGACAAGATACTGTAACTTCGAACCATGCGTATTATAAAATAGGACACTATAAATAATACTATGAAATTTAGAAAATAGTATAAAAATTCAGGGATAGGGGCGCCTGGGTGGCGCAGTTGGTTAAGCGTCCGACTTCAGCCAGGTCACGATCTCGCGGTCCGTGAGTTCGAGCCCCGCGTCGGGCTCTGGGCTGATGGCTCGGAGCCTGGAGCCTGTTTCCGATTCTGTGTCTCCCTCTCTCTCTGCCCCTCCCCCGTTCATGCTCTGTCTCTCTCTGTCCCAAAAATAAGTAAACGTTGAAAAAAAAAAAAAATTCAGGGATAAAAAAAAAAATGTCAACACACTGAGAAGAAAAACAGGTGACACACAGGCTTACGGATCAGAATGATTTTGGATTTTTTACCAGTAACGCTGGTAATTAGCAGACAACAGAGCGACGCCTTCAAAATTCTAGAGGAAGGGCGCCTGGGTGGCTCAGCCGGCTAAGTGTCTGACTTCGGCTCGGGTCATGATCTCGAGGTTTGTGAGTTCGAGCCCTGCGTTGGGCTGTCTGCTGTCCGTGCAGAGCCTGCTTTGGATATTCTCTCCCTCTTGCTTTCTCCCCCTGCCTCGTTAGCTCGCTCGCTCTCTCTTCCCCAAAAATAAATATTAAAAAAAAAATTAGAGAGAAAATGACCTCCAGCCCAGAATTTTATACCCAGCCAGAAGGCCTACCAAGACTAAAGATGTTTTCGGTATGCAGTGTCTCTAAAATTTTACACACACACGCACGCACGCGTGTGCGCCATGTGCCTTTGGTCAGGAAGCTCAAAAGAACAAGGGAGAAAAATCCAGGAAGAGTGAGGTTTAGGATGTGACCAGGGGACCGGTGAAAGGATGGGAATAGTAGCTATGCAGCATGCCGGAGCAGGTCAGAGGCCACGAGGGAAGCTTCGTCAGTACGGTGAAATTAACGGAGTACCTGATGCAAATGAGCAAGTGAAGAAGAGATTCACATAGTTAAGAGCATTTTGAATTAACAAAGAAAACTCAGCCACTAAGCAAGTGGGGGAAAAAAAAAAAGAAAGACAATGATTAACTCCAGGAAAAACAAAGAATTGTGTAGGAGAGGAAAGTAATCATGGTTTACTACTTCTGGCAGCTGTGCGAGCATTTACACAGTCATAACATATAAACACTGCATTTTCATCTAGCCAGAATCACAGTGTGGGAGGCTGGAGTAATTTGAATAAGAGCATGAGTATGTGTCTCCCATGGTAAGAAGTGAATGGAAAATACCCGAAATTGAAAAATCAAGAGGTAGCCACACAAACACGGTATTTCGAGACAGGGACACAAACAGCAAAATGATACAATAAATGAGGTAAACGCAGATTGCTCTGGGGCGGGCGAGACGGGAAGGGTAGGCAGATGGGACACTGTTGGCTTTCGCTAAAAAACCAGAGAGATCTTGTATTTGACTCTGCAAACTATGTGGATGTCTAACTCCGATAAAAATAGAACTAAGGGGGGAAAAGAGTAGAAAGGAATACTGGGGAGAAAAAGAATTCTGCCGAAGCAGGAAGTCAGAGCGAGAGGTGACAGTGAGAAACGCAAGATGTTCTTTGTGAGTCCAAGAGGCTTCTGGGGAGGGGCACAAAGAGGGTGATTCTGGGATTTTTGCTGCCCACCCGAGGCAAGGTAGCGTAGTGGTGGAGGGGCGGGGCTCAGAATCCAATGGCCAGGGTTCAAATCCGAACGCTGCCACCAGCAGCTGTGGGACCTTGCTACGCCTCAGTTTCCTCATCTATAAAATGGGAATGATAATCTTCACCTCTAAAATATCATGGGTTGAAGGGCGTCTGAGTGGGTCAATCGGTTGAGCGTCCATCTTTGGTTCGGGTCATGAGCTCATGGTTCATGAGTTCGAGTCCTGCATCGGGCTCGCGGCTGTCAGCGCAAGCCCGCTTTGGACCCTTTGTCCCTCTCTCTCTCTCTCTGCCCCTCCCTCTCTCTCTCTCTTAAAAAAAAAAAAAAACACGGGGCGCCTGGGTGGCGCAGTCGGTTAAGCGTCCGACTTCAGCCAGGTCACGATCTCGCGGTCCGTGAGTTCAAGCCCCGCGTCGGGCTCTGGGCTGATGGCTCAGAGCCTGGAGCCTGTTTCCGATTCTGTGTCTCCCTCTCTCTCTGCCCCTCCCCCGTTCATGCTCTGTCTCTCTCTGTCCCAAAAATAAATAAACGTTGAAAAAAAAATTTTTTTTAAATAATAATTTAAAAAAAACACACAAATAAATAAATAAATAAATAGGGGCGCCCAGGTGGTTCAGTCAGTTAAGCTTCTGGCCCTTGATTTCAGCTCTGGTCATGATCTCACGGTTCATGAGTTGGAGCCCCACATTGGGCTCCGCTCCAACAGTATGGAGCCGGCTTGAGAGTCTCTCTCCCTGTCTCTCGGCCCCGCTTATGCTCTCTCTCTCTCTCTCTCTCTCTCTCAAAATAAATAAACTTGAAAATAAATAAATAGTAAACATTAAAAAAAAAAATGAAGTCTTCTGCGTTGAGTCACCTCTCCCAACAGTTGTACATGGAAGTCCTGCCTTAGTTGGAGGTCGGGTCTTTACAGAGGTGATCAAGATAAGATAAGGCGGGCCCTGATCCAACAAGATGGGTGTCCCCACAAAAAGGGGGGAATTTGGACACTGAGACGCGGAAATGGAAGACGACGTGAAGACACGGCGGGAAGATGCCCAGCGACGAGCCATGGGGAGTTCCTTCCCTGGCCCTGAGAAGGAACCCGGAGCACCGGGAGCCTCCAGAACTGTGAGGCCACAGACTTAACGGGAGCCCCAGAAAGCTGAGAATGACCTAATTACATGAGTTAGAGCAGAACTTGATGTAGAACAAACACTAGAGTAAATGAAAACGAGATGGGAAGGATCCAGGCCTTGGCAAGGATACGGGACCAGAGGAATGCGCTGGCGGTGTGGAAGTTGACCCAACCACTTTGGCAGATGTCTAGAAGCATCCATCCTTCCTTCCTTCCTTCATTTATAAAGTTTATTCATTTATTATTTCTGAGAGAGAGAGAGAGAGAGAGAGAGAGAGAGAGAGAGAGAGTGCACAAGCAGGGGAGGGGCAGAAAAAGAGAGAGAGAGAAGCCAAAGCAGGCTCCGAGCTATCAGCACAGAGCCCGATGCAGGGTTCGAACTCACGAACCGTGAGATCGTGACCTGAGCCGAAGCCGGACGCTCCACTGGCTGAGCCACCCCGGCGCCCCAGGGAAGTATCTTTTAAAAGCTAAGCATACACCTCCCTATGACCCTGTCGTTTGCGCCCATGCGTGTTGACCCAAGAAAAATGCATGTGTACATCCCCCCAAAGACTTCCACAGGGATGTTCCCAGTAGAGGGGGTGCCTGGGGGGGGGGGGCGGTGAGTTAAGTGGTTTCAGCGCAGGTCATGACCTCACAGTTTCTGAGTTAGAGCCTCGCCTGGGGCTCTGCGCTGACAGTGTGGAGCCTGCTTGGGATTCTCTCCCCCCCCCCTCTCTCTCTCTGCCCCTCCCGTGCATACACACACACAAGCACACACACACTCTCTCTCTCTCTCTCTCTCTCTCTCTCTCTCTCTCTCTCTAAGTAAATAAATAAACTTAAGAAAGAAAAAAAAAAAAAGAATGTTCATAGAACCTTCCTAATGGCCGAATACTGGAAATAATCCAAACGTTCCCCAGCAGAACAGAGCTCGGGCGAAACAGGCCAGACACAAAAGCTACCACATACGCCCCGTGCGCTTCTGCTTACGGGATATCCCAAACCAGGCAATGCTAATTTACAGTGACAATCTAGGGTGACCAGAGAGGGACTGGAAATTTGCCATACCCTAATCTGGGTGTGGTCGCCCGCCCGTCCGCATTTGCATGTGGGACACAGACAAATCCTTGAGCTTCACGCTTAGCTTGTGCATGTTACAGCTCAACAACAACAGCCCCGACAACACAGAGATGAATTATAAAAAGACAGGTTGGAGCCTCAAGCAATGGAGGGGGTTGTTGGGGGGCGGGGGTTGTGGCTGACATTTGGGTGAACAAAACAAAACAAAACAAAACAGGTGTCTATCCTGGTCCGAAGTCAGGGGTGGGATAGATTTGGGGTCCTTTTTTTGAGATGGGGCTGCTCTCCAAAACTCAGGAACCGAGTGGATTCTCTGGACACGGGGTCCCCCTGAGTCACTGCATTCTTGCTCCCCAAGGAAACAGACCGACAACAAGAGGCATACCTGGGTAAGTCCAAGAGGAAGGCGTATGCCTCTGATTCCCAAGGAATGGGGCCTCCAGCCCCCCGGAAGTAGGGGTGGGTGGGCAGAGCCCAGGAGACCGCCCCGCGGTGCAGAACAGGAGAGGATCTCGAATCCCCAGGGGGCTCCCTAGAGGGAGGGGCTGAGGACGAATGGTTAGGAGAGGGGAGAGGGCGTGATGAGTCAGCTGGCTGGCTGGGTCGGATACCCTGGGGGTGAGTAAGGAAGGGAGAAAGTCCCAGGGGGCTCGGGATGGGGCCCAGGGCTGGCTCCTCAGGTTCACTAGGAAAATCTGCATTTAGGTGATGTAGGCCCGGCGGCCCAATAGGGTAGCTACGCGCCGCGTGGCTATTCTGGGCCCTTCAACGCGGCGCGTCTGATCTGAGATGCGCTGAGTGGGAAACGCACCCCGGCTTCTTGCGGGGGTGCGGGGCGGGGGGATTATGTAAAAGGTCCCAACCATTTCCATACTGATCGCACGTTGCAATATTTTGACTATACCTGGTTAAGTAAGACGCACTGTTAAAATTAATTTCACCCGTTTCTTTTTACGTCTTTTAGCGCGGCCAGGAAACACTTCCTAGCAGCGGGCGGCAGCGCGCCTCGAATTCCGGAGGAGACCGGGGTCCCAGCCCTAGACGTTCGGATCTGAGAGGCCAGCGCGGGGGGGGGGGGGGGGGGGCAGGGGGAGCTTTTCTGGGGACTCGGGGGAGGCGTGGGTTCCGATTTGGGTCGATAGGTTGTGGAGCTGGGAAGATACGCTCGGGCCGGCGAGATGTTCCAGAAAGCGAATTAGATCCGGCGAAGAGGAGCTGGAAGCCAGAGTGACCCTGAGAAGCACCGGAATTTGCAGGATTCTTGGGAAGGGAGTTTGGAGCCAACGTTCCAGCGATCCTAAGGGGCGGGGAGACCCTGTATGACCTCCGGGGGTGGAGCGAGCAAAGGAGAGGAGGAAGCGGGAACAAGTTCCAGAGAAGGAGGAGCAAGAGGGCGGCAAAGGAGGGGCCCCCTGAGGGGCTCCGTTGGCTCAGGTCACGATCTCACGGTTGTGAGTTCGAGCCCCCTGCTCTAGGGGGGAAAAAAAAAGGCAGGAAGAAACTCCTGGAATCATAAACAAAGGTTAAGGAGGGGTGGGGGAGAGCGCTTCTCTATCCACCTTGTTACTATTTTTTTAATGTTTATTTATTTTTGAGAGAGAGAGAGAGAGAGAGAGAGAGAGCGAGAGAGCGAGCAGGTGCACACAAGTGGGAGAGGGGCAGGGAGAGAGGGAGACAGAGGATCCGAAGCCAGGTCCAGGCTGACAGCAGAGAGCCTTTAGTGGCGCTGGAACTCACAAACCATGGGATTGTGACCTGAACTGACTGAGCCACCCAGGTACCCCTTTACCTTAGTTTTAACAACAAGCAAGTGTCAGGCAAAGAATACCGTTAAGGAGAGGTTAAAAGACAGTTGGGGGGAAGGGAAATTTTGTTCAAGAAGCTGGGGAATGTGGAGGCGACAGGCGGTCGTGCTGCGCACAGAGACAGGGGCTCTCCTCCAGATGGGGGAGCCCTGGGAAGGGTGCTGAGGGGTCCACCAGGAAACCTCCTGGAAAAGCAGGAGGCCGGTGTTCTGGAAATGAGCACCAGATTTTGTTTGCCAGCAGGTTCCCAGAGGTTCATCTTTGAGAACCTGTGCGGCGCAGGGACGTGGCGGCCCAGGAACCACGTGACCAGGTCCCACCTTGGCCGCTGCTGGTTGGCCCCGGCCAAGGGCACCCGACTCCTCCCTGGACCGGCGGGATTCTCATTAGCCGAGCTGTGAAATTGAACCGAGGCCGCGCCAGGGCTCCCGCCGGACCCTGGAGCTGAACACCTGCAGGGAAACTGGGGGCCATACAGCGTCCGTGGGCACAGCCGAAGCCAAGATCTGTGCAGAGAGCTTGAGATGAGAGCCAGTGGCCCCTGAGAGGACAAAACCGAGAAGGCGGACACGAATCTTGGTTCCTGGCGTCTCCATTTCCCAGAGCCACTTTGTGACCCCGGGGGGATTGTTGACTCCATATTAGGAAGGCAAAAATTAGGGCTCAGAAGCTGAATTGACTGGCCCAGGGCCCACGGCAAGTAAGGGGTAGCTCGCATTCCAAGCCAGGGCCGTCTGATTGTACGATCGGGGGCTGTTGAACACCCCTGGGGGCGCCTGGGTGGCTCAGTTGGTTAAGCGCCCGACTTGGGCTCAGGCCATGATGTCACCGTTTGTGAGTTCGAGGCCCACACGGGACTCCGTGCTGACACCGCAGAACCTAGAGCCCGCTTCAGATTCTGGCTCCCTCTCTCTCTGCCCCTCCCCTTCTCACACCCTCTCTCTCTCTCTCTCTCGAAAATAAACGTTTAAAAAAATAATAAAGGGACGCCTGGGTGGCTGAGTCAGTTGAGCCTCTGACTTCGGCCCAGGTCATGATCTCACGGTCTGTGAATTCGAGCCCCGCGTGGGGCTCTGTGCTGACAGCTCAGAGCCTGGAGCCTGTTTCAGATTCTGTGTCTCCCTCTCTATCCCCCTCCCCTATGCATCCTCTGTTTCTGTCTCAAAAATAAATAAACATTAAAAAAAAAATTAAAAAACTTTTCTTTTTTTTTTTTCCTGTGCTATTCTGTGTCCCAACACCTCCTCCCATGATTCTCCAAACTCAACACACCCCTCAGACCTCAGGCAAGGGAGTGCTGTTCTGGGCCCCCTGCTTTTGAGGACTCGCCCCGCCCCACCCCCTATTGCCAGAGGGGTCCCTGGGGCCAAGGAGTTGTGCCCACGCAGAATCCACACCTCCGGTTGGAGAGAGATTATGCTCTGAGAACTGGGGGTAGAAAGAATAATGCCCCCCAAGATACCCACACCCTAATATTTGGAACCCACGAATATGGCAGATGTGATTAAATGAAGCATCTCGGGATGGGGAGATTATTCTGGATTATCTGGGCAGACCTACTGTAATCGCCAGGACCTTGCAAGAGGGAGGGAGGAGGGTCCGTCAGAGAAGAGATGACAACGTGAGCAGTTTCAGGGACAAAGGGCCAGGAGCCAAGGGATGCGGGAGGGATGGAGGTGATGTCGAAGGCAAGGAAACAGATTCATGGGGGGGGGGGACAAGGAGTCAGGTTCTCTCCAGGGCGGAATTCTGACCTTGAACTTGTTTAGCCTCTCTGTACTTTTTTTTAAGTTTACTTATTTATTTTGAGAGAGATAAAGTGCGAGTGGAGGAGGGGCAGAGAGAGAGAGAGACAGAGAGAGAGAGAGAGATTGAGAGAGAATCCCAAGCAGGCTCCATGCTGCCAACACAGAACCCGACATGGGGCTCGAACCCACGAACCGGGAGATTATGACCTGAGCAGAAACCTACAGGCGGACGCTTAACCGACGGAGCCACCCAGGCGCCCCCAAAGTCTCGGCTTAAAAAGAAAAGCCTGTTACCCAACACACCTCGAGTTCGTGGTGCTTCAAGGGGGAGGGTGAAGGAGAAGGGGGGGCAGATCTCTGCAGGGGTGGGGCGTGGGGCAGAGAGAACAGCAGTGAAGAGATAGGAGAGGAAAGAAAGAAGAGGTGACTCATGAGAAGGTGCTCCCGTTCTTGGTATCAGAAGTGAGAGGTCTGCAGGGGAAGGAAGCCCCGAGGGGACACAGGCAGAGGTGGAGACAAGAGACCATGTGACCCCCTACCCCCCAAGGGCTCAAGACATAGGGCGGAAGGAGAGCCCCTGAGAAGGAAAAGATACGCGGGAGAAGCTTCTCGGTGGCAAAACACAAACTGCACACGGGCAGGACTCCGGCGGACGGCTTGGCTGGCACAGTCTCCCTTTGCGACCTCTCCCTCTGCCATCATCTACAACGGCGGCCCTAAGGCTAACGCACTCAGTTTCCCAGCCTCCTCTGCAGCTGGGAGTGACCATCTGGCACACGCCCGCGAAACAGCCAGAAGTTCCCCCAGAAAGGCATACTCTCCCCCCACTAAAAAGGCAAGTCCTTGCCGGGAGGAGGTCCTCCACAATTTCGCGCTTCCTCCGCCTTCTTGCCTGGAACCAAGGCTGCAGCGCGGCAGCAGCCATCTTGTGACCATGAGGGAATCACAGTGAGCAAGAAGGTCTAGGCTGGAAGGATGGCGGAACGAATACGTGGAAAGGGCTGGGATCGTTGATGGTATCTTTGAGCTGTCATGCCCGCCTTGGACTTCTTACTGAGAGAGAAAAAGACACCTCTGTCTGTTTACTCCTAACGATCCATGCAACTTACCTCTTGTGTTGTCTATTGTTATCCAGTGCAGGAACTGTGCCTGGCACAGAGGTGGTGCTCCTTAAAACATTTCAAAAGGAACGAATGACTTGCACGTTCTCACAAAGCCTCGGTTTCCTGTCTGCGACTGGTTCTGAGAGTCCCATCCCCCACCCCGCCGCTTTGCGATGCGTACCCAACATTTTCCTTCAACCGGATCGGTTAGCTTTCTTTTCAAAAATTTCAATCGAGACAGAGCGGTAAAAAACGATTCAGTTAGGAGTGGCTACTTGAGGGGTGAGCAGAGGGTGGGCCTTGGGGACGGTGACCCAGAGGACGCGATAGCTTCCACCCTGGTCCCGCTGATGCCCGACCATCCATTGGCCACAGGGCAGCCAGAAGGGGCATTTGCAAACAGAAATCAGATCACACCCTTCCCCTGCCTAAATTCCCCCCTCTTCATGGCTTCTCACTGCCCTTCGAAGAAAACCCAGCCCTGACCTCAGCCTCAGGTCCCACACCTGCGTCTCACTCTCATCTTCCCCTTGGTCAGCTCTCTGCCCTACAGCCACAAGACCACTCCTGTCTCAGGCTCTTTGCACAACCTGCTTTCTGTTTCCTCTGCCTGCAAGGCTCTGCCTCCGTAAGTCCACCTGGCTAACCCTCACGTCCTCTGGGGCTCTGCTCCAGTCACCTCCTCGGAGAGGCCCGCCCTGAACACCTTGGTGAATGTGTCCCAATTCAGACGCGCCCTAACTCACCCGCCCTTTCTGGAGCAATCATACTGATTTCTCCATTTGTGTGTTTCTGGTTCGTTTCCCATCTCTGGACTCTAAGCTCCCCCAAAGCCGGGATTATGGTCTGTTTCTTCACTAGCCTGGCATAGACTAGGGGCTAAGGAAATATATGCCCTTTGAAGAGTGCAATCGAGGAGGAACAGGGAGGACAGTTACTGTGCCCAGCTTTGTTATAACCTTGGTCTGTACTTTGGAGCCTGAACTTAACCTTATCCCTGTGATTTGGGAGGCTGAAGTTAAAAAATATATATATTAAAAAAAGAAAAGAGAGGCGCCTGGGTGGCGCAGTCGGTTAAGCGTCCGACTTCAGCTCAGGTCACGATCTCACGGTCCGGGAGTTCGAGCCCCGCGTCGGGCTCTGGGCTGACGGCTCAGAGCCCGGAGCCTGTTTCCGATTCTGTGTCTCCCTCTCTCTCTGCCCCTCCCCCGTTCATGCTCTGTCTCTCTCTGTCCCCGAAATAAATAAACGTTGAAAAAAAAAATTAAAAAAAAAAGAAAAGAAAAGAAACACTAATCCAAGTACGGATTCCGGCGAGTTCGGGTCTAATGATCATACTGAAAATAATAATAATAGTAACAGCAAACACCCACAGTGTGCCCAGCAGTACTACTAAATAATATATTATACTAACCGATAATGAGAACCGTAATCATTCTTATAACAACTTGATGGGCGCGTTCTCCTGTTATCCTCATTTTACAGAGGAGGAAACCGAGGCTCAGAGAGGTCGAGTAACTTGCCCGAGGTCACACAGCCGGGAAGAGCCAGAGCCAGGATTTCAACCCTGGCAGTCTGGCCCCAGAATCTGTAGCTACTAGATCTCTGCAAACACCACAAGGACGCTACTTCTGGAAGGGGGAGCTCGCGCCCGCCGTCCACGACCTCTGCCCTCCAAGCTGGCCCACCCCTGGCTGACCTCTGAGGCTGATGAACGACCCCCCCCCCCCCCCGGCCCCTCGCTATCTCGGAGCATCCTCAGGGCCCCCGGCGGCCCCCCGCCCCCCAGCCCGAGTCTGCGCTGACCCTGCCTTGAGCTGAGTGAGCGCTTCCTCTACGCGGGGCTGGTTGTAGCGCACCATGTAGCTATGCATGTCCGGGTAGTTGCTGCGAATGTTCTTCTCCGTGGACCCGTTGGGCACCGTCCCAAACTTCAGGGGCGGGTACTGCTCCTGGGGCCGCTGGAACTGGGGCAGAATGGGAAGTTATTAGGGCGCCCCCCTGGGGCCATCTGGGTCAAGGACATCCTTGACCCAGATGCTCTGTTCTGGGGGACGCCGGCCATCTGGCAGGCGCCCCGGTCCAGAAGCGTTTCTCAAGCGCGCTCACCACGACCCTTTTCGACTCCAACCCAGCAGATACATCCGCAGCTAGCCACAGATATGCGTGCATATGTGTCCACGCATGTATACGTCCACATGATCAGGAGTACTATGGGAATCTCTAACAGCCAGCATGGCCAGATCATAGTCCGATCAGAAGAGACGCTGGCTCCAGAGTTCCAGAAGGGTCCCAGAGGCCCCTGACGTGCCAGGCATTAACCCTTAACTTGCTGGATCATGGGAGGTCCCAGGGGCAGGCGCTTGGCACAGGGAGGGGGGGTGGGGCTGGAGGCGGTTGCTATGTACCGATCCGTTCGGAAACAGTTCACTCTTTTAACAACAGACGTAGCCACACAGGTGTGTGTTGGCCCAACGTCAAGTGCGTATACGACCAAAGCAAAGAGGCAAACATATTACGTGTTCGGGAAAAAAAAAAAAAAAAAAAAAAAGCTGTTGCAATCCACTGAACTGATTTCTCAGCCTTCTAATGGGTCACGATGGGTTCTAACAGGTCAGCTAACCACTCTGGTCTCCAAGCGTGCTCTGTATATCACCAGTCCCCAAACAAACCGTGATCGGTGATGAGGTGAAGTACAGACCTCGAGGGAGGGAGCACTTAAAGCAATTTTTTGGAGGGGAGTTTATTTATGTATGTATTTTTGGAGGAAACTCTACACCCAACGTGGGGCTCGAACTCACGACCCCGAGATCAAGAGTCGCGCGTTCTGCCGACTGAGCCCGCCAGGTGCCGTGCCCCCAGAGCGATTGGCCAGAATGATGTTACATCTGTTGAAACTGAGTAAAACTTGGGGTTTGAATGCGGCGCGTCTTGGTTTTTCCATTTTATGTTTCTTTTCTCACAATTCGTTTCTATGGTGTCTTACAAAAACACCGATCTGCACCGGGAAAAGGTCACAGATTAGCCCTTCCTCACGGTTTGAGGGAGGCACTGGTCTAGAATAGCCCATTTGGCATTGCTGCCCCCCACCCCCACCCCAGGACGTTTAGGGACACTCTCCTCCTGGGAACATTTAAATAGAAACACAACCTTTCTCTTCCAGAACGTTCTATTCTACCATTTTGGAACTCTCTCCGGGAAAAGACTCCCAGGAATCCTCCCTGACCTCCCGGCGGCCAAACTCTGACCTGACCTCCCATCCCAGCCAGCTCCCCCTCCCCGCCCCCCTCCCTCCCCCTTCCCCCGCCACACACCTTTCGGTCACTGAGCCCAGACACGGTGTCCACATACTCCTCCTGGATCATGAAGGCGGCCAGGTTGGCTGTGTAGCTGGCGAGGAAGATGACGGCGAAGAAGGCCCACACCAGCACCATGATTTTGCTGGTGGTCCCCCGGGGGTTCTCCACGGGCACCGAGTTATTAAACACCAGGGCCCAGAGCAGCCAGATGGATTTCCCAATGGTGAAGGTTGAGCCTCCAGGGCCTGCAGGGGGCCAGGAGGGGGGGACATGGACCCCAAATCCCTTCTACTCCATGAGGGAGCAGAAGGAACTACAATTCCCAGCAGCCCCCAAGGCCTCTTGGCACCTCCAGAGGCCACCACTCTACCCGCCCCCCCCAGGGGCTGCTGGGAAATGTAGTTCCATCTGCGGTCCGGGTGCTCGGAGGTGATGGAGGAAGGGGACTCACGCTTGCCCGTGGCCAGGCTGCGGTTGTAGCCGACGGGACTGAGGTACTCGAAGATGAAAACGGTCACGGCGACCACAGTGAGGCACATGACGAACATCATCACCCACACGGCAGGGCTGTAGGGCTCTGGGGGCAAGGGGGTGTGGGGTCATGACTTGGCCAAGCCAAGGACTGGGGGACCACAGACGTGAGAACATGGTGCATCAGAGATCTGACCCTGTCCTGCTCTGTCCCCTGCCCAGGCTCTCCATCTCAGGGACCGTCTCAGCGCCCATCCAGACCCCTGGGAGACAGTGTCTCTCAAAGACCGCCACCTCAACCTCTTCTGCGGTTTCTGCCACCAAATATAAACGGTCTCCTAAACTGTTTCCTGAGCCTCGAGTCTCCACCTGGCCACCCACCAGGTTTCACACCGAGGCCGACGCCCAGGCCCCCCATCCTGGGAGCCCCGCCATCCATCCAGTCCAACCCCCGCCATTTGCCAGCTGCACACCCTTCCCCCCTCCCCCTCACCAGCCACAGCCTGTCCCCCCGACTCCTGCCCCCCAACTCGGCCCCCCTCTCCACTCTCTCAGCCAACAAGCTCAGACCTCATTCTCTCCCCCGGACCATCTCCCCTGTCTGCCCTCTCCAGCCACCACCCCCCTCCCCGGCCCCTGCAGCCCTAGAGGATCCTTCTGCACCCAGAGGTGACCTGGCCTCCCCCCTGCCCATAGCCCTCTGTGGCTCCCCAGCGCCTCCGTGACAAAGTCATCGCCCCTCAGCCTCGCTTCCACGCTCCTTTCCGGCATGATCACTCTCTCAAGAACCCACTGCTTTAACCGGCCAGAACTCACAGTTCCAGAATGAGCCTCGCCCTCTCCGCCTTGCCTCCACCGCTCCCCTGACAGGGCCACCACCCTGACCTACCTACCAGACAAACTCGCATCCGTGTGTCTCCTCCTCACACCGCCCCCGGGAGGTTTCACCGACCATAAACCCAAATCGCCACTTCCCCGAGATTCCTACCAGGTGATCTGACCTCCCTGGGCCAAGCGCAAGCGGCCAGCACTGCCCCTGTCACAGCAGGGTCACCACCCGGACTGTCACTGCGGCATCCGGGAACGCTCTGGTTGCCTCCGCTGGGCAACGTGGTGGCGCACAGGTACGACCTTGTCCCTTCCCTGCTGAAGCAGGGGCCCCGTGTGCCTCTCAGGGTGTACCCGCGGGGACCTTGGTGCAAAGAAAAAGCCACGGAGATGTTGTCGGGGGGAAATACACAGAAACGAACCACAAAGGAAGAGCTGTGCTGTCTCCCGGCCTTTCTGCTCCCAGGAGCTTTGCCCAGACTTCAGAGAGCAAGAGAGAACTGACGTGCCCTGCTGCCCTTGGCCTGATGTGCACTTTTCTTGCTGTTGTCTCCCAGTTTGGTCAGTGAGATCCCGACCCGGTGCGCCTCAAGGCCACCAACCCGCTGGGTGTCAGCTTCCCAATCGCATCCCAGGCCTGGTTCCTTCCTTGTCTCACCCTCACTGTCATCTTACCCCACACCCACCACCGCTCTGCACGGACCTCTGCCTTCCCGGGGGGCCTCCGGCCTCCACAGGGCCTCCAGTGGGATGTTTTATAAGCCCAGATCTGATCATATGCCCCCCTCCCCCCCCCACCTATAGTTAAAACCTTGGCCGTCGCAGCAAGAGTGAAACCGCACTCTCCTACCCGAGCCACCAAGGCCCCTGCATCATCCACTCTGTTCCCTCTCGGTCCTCGCCTCCCACCCTCTCACGGCCACCTCCAGCCACACAGGCTTCGCTCCGTTTCCCAAACACTCCACACGCGTCCCCACCTTTGGGGTCTTTGCCCGCTGCTCCCTCTGCCTGGAACCGTTCTCCAGCCAGATCTCCACAGGACCGAGTCACCTCCCTAAAGGGGCCCTCCTGCCCTCCCCCGATGGCACCGACCCTGTACCTCTCCAACTCTTCCCCTGGCTTAGTTTCTCATCCTCGTCATCATCACCTGCAGTGATTTCGTCCCATGGATCCGTTTAAGAGATTATTGTCTGTCTTCCCCACGAGGCCAAGAGCTCTTTAGAGGACAGGGATTTGCGTGCAGCCCCGGAGCCCGGCACATGATAGGTACTCGGTGAACACCGATAAGTGAATCGGGCGCTTACTATGTGCCATTACCAAGCTAATCTCTTTTCCTCATCTCATATACAGGGGAAGACTTGGGGCTTGTGGGGCCTGAAGCTGATACAATTTGGAGGGGTGTCTTTAAGAAAAAAACCATACAGAATTATGACTCCAAGAATGCAAGGCGCAGGGCCTTGAGGCGAATGTGCCAGAGAAGGTTCCTGAAGCTCCAGTGTCCTGGGCCTCGTGGTAAGATGGCTTCTCCCGTTTTACAGACTGGGAAACCGAAGCTCAGAAGCCATGCCAACTTGGCCAGTCACACCGCGGGGGACAGGCAACAGCAGGATGGGACCCGGGCACGCAGCTGCCCCAGTGTTGCCGTCCCAGGGCCCCGGGCTCACCGAGGAAGGCCGAGGGGGACACGGTGCCATTGCTGCGTGCCACCATCACACTGATGCCCGTCTCCACGAAGGGGACAGAGAAGTCCACGATCTCGGAGCGCTCCTCGTTGATGGTGAGGGAGCCGATGGCCATGTCGGCGCGCTGGTAGAACACCTGGGGTGAGGGCGAGGAAGGGGGTGAAGGAACCCGGCTGGCTCAAGCACATGGAGGAGGATGGTGGGCAAGCCCGGCCCCAGGAGACCAGAGACAGGGGGACAGAGAGGGTTAGGAGAGTGGATGAGGGGGACGCAGAGTGGGGCGCGAAAGGCGGAGGGGAGAGGCGGGGAACGGGAGTGGGAGGAGGTAGCCCCAGGCCCCGGATTTGGGCGGCATCCCCCTCGGCCCCGCCCCTTTCTTTCAGGGTGCCGCCCTCCTGGCCCCGCCCCTCCCACCGTCCCTCCGCGTGGCCCCGCCCCGCGGCCGAGGCGGGTCTTCGGGGGCCGGCCCCGCCCCTTCCGAGCCCGGCTTCCCTCCTTCGGGCCACGCCCCTCCGGCCCCAGGGCTCTGGCGCCTTGGCCCCGCCCCAGCCCGGCTCCTCCCCGGACCGCGTCCCGCCTCACCTCGCCGATCATGCCGTTCCAGACGCCGTCGATCTTCTTTCCGTGCTTGCCGTTGGTGACCAGGTAGAGGTCGTAGCTGAAGCCGATGGTCTGCGCCAGCCGCTTCAGGATGTCGATGCAGAAGCCCTTGCAGCACCGCTTTTCCGGGCGGGGGGCGTCCGGGGGAGGGCTGCGGGGGAGCGAGCAGGCTTGGGGATGCTGGGGACCCCCCACTTCAGACTCCCCCATGGGGTGAGGGTATGGAGGGAGAGCCAAGCAGCAGCTAAAACTATGGCTAGCAATTTCTGGGGACACTGAGGCTCGGAGGAGTTCCGCGACTGACCCAAGGTGACTGGGCTGAGTGCCAAGGGAGGAGGGGGCTGGGGCCAGGGCTGCCGGACTTCAAGGGAGTTTGAAACTGGAACTCCTGGAGATCGGGCTGTCACCTGTGGGTGCGGTTGAGCTGGCTCCGGCAGGGCACGGAGTCTCGGATGCAAGTGCCACTAATGGGGTCGGCGGGCTCCACAATGACAAAGGGCCTCTCCTCCAGCGTGGCCACGGTGAGGTGCTGTGTGTCATCCACAGGCTGCAGGAAGCGGCCGTAGCGGGACCACAGCGGGTACTTGAGGCGGAGAGTCTGCTGCTCCCAGCTGCCCACCTTGGCCAAGAGAAGGGGATTCAGGCTTCCTTCCGGGGGTGGAGGGTACTTTCCAGAATGTTCTGCCCATCACGGCCCTCCTTCCTCAGAGCGCAGGCTCCCAGCTCCTTCTCCCTTAGATGCAGGAGTCTGGGCCCCCTGAGAACCCACAGGTCTAGGCTCCCACTCCCCACCCCCACTCCCCCCCCACCCCCTGCCAGGACCTAAAAGTCCAGGCTCCTCCCTCCCTCAGAGGCCGGAGTCCAGGACCTCAGCCCTTCTCTCTGCCAGGACCCAGGCGTCTGGGTCCCCACGCCCTCTCCCTCAGTGCCCAGGAGACCAGACCCTCTTCCGTGCCTGAGGTTGGGGCTGGGACTCACCACCTCCCAAGTCCTATCTCTGGTGAGGGAGATGACAACCAGAGAGGGGTTCACCAAGAAGCCATCCTCATTGAAGGAGTAATCCCGGTTGTCCCAGGTAATATTCATGAAGTACCTGCCCAGGAGGAAGGGAGGGGACATGTGGGTACCTGGACTGGCCCTAGGCGGGTGAAGGCAGAGAAAAATCCCTTCTATGGACCAGCCTCAGCCCCTGGCTGGAGTCTCTCCCCCCAGATCCCGAACACCCAAATCTTTTTCTTTGTTCGGTACTCTCTGCTCACTGCCCAGTGCCCCCTGAACAAGGTCCCAGACCCTCCGCCTGAGTTTGAGGTCCTCTTAGAGACCCTGTGTGTTTTGGCCCCACCTGCCTGTGCAGCCGCATCTCTGAACCCTTCCTACCCTCAAATTCTTTCCGCCCTGAGCCCTTGTTGTGCCTCACTAACACTGAATGCAAAGTGTCCCCCAGGGGGGCCTGGGTGGCTCTGTCGGTGAAGCGTCTGACTCTTGATTTCGGCTCAGGTCATGATCTCGCAGTTCGTGGGTTCGAGCCCTGAGTCTGGGCTCTGCACTGGCAGTGAGGAGCCTGCTTGGGATTCTTTCTCTCTGCCCCACCCCTGCTCATGCTCTCTTTCTCAGGAATAAATAAATTTAACAACAACAACAAAGTGTCCCCCAAACGTATCAAGTGGCTTCCTATCTCTAGACCATTGTAGGTGCTGTGCTCTCTGCCTGGAAAATGTTTCTTCTGTCCCTTCTCACCCTGATTGACTCTTATGTCTTCAAGATTCAGCTCAAGTGTCCCTTCCTCTGGGGGAAGCCCCAGAGGGTCTCGGGACTCCCCGTTCACTATGCAACGGTACCTGTACCGTGAACGCCTGCCACAGGGCCTTGGTCACTGCACCAGACCCTCAGTGGCCATCCTCACGCCCCCTGCTCCCCCTGCCCAGGCCATCAGTCCCCAAGTGCCACCTCCCTGCCCCCCTCATCCCTCCTCTCCATCGCCCCAGGCTTCCTGGACCCCTGCCCCATGGCTCCCCAGTGCTCCAGAACAAAGTCCAGCCTCTCCACCTGGCATTCAAGGCCCTTATGGCCTGGCCCCCCTCTCCCTCCCCAGCCTCATCACCCCCAACCCTAATTCTCCCGCCTTCATCCCCCCCTGAGCTATTGTGGGTCCAGCCACCTGCCTGAGTTTTTCTCCCTTCTGGGCCTTTGTACGATGCTGATCCTTCTGCCTGGAATACTATTTTCTGGTGGACTCCGAGCTGCTCTTAGAATCATATCCACCCCCCCTTAACCTGGCCCAAATGCCCTACATGCGCTTGGCCTCTGTGGGCCTCCCTTATTTTCCTGTGCCCTCAGCACCAGCCACAGTGGCTTCGTTTCAGGCTCCCAAACAGGCAGTTCCAGCCCCAGGGCCTCGGCACCGGCTGCTCTCTCTCCCATCTCTTCACTCAAACCTTGCAACAGTTGGCTCTTTTTTTTTTTTTTTTTTGCCTCCAAATTTCACCTCCACAGAAAGACCTTCCCACACGACCTCGCCTGACTTGGAATCCTGGGCATTTCTTATCACATTCTATCTGTTTCATCACTTGCTGGTATGTTTTCTTCCTTGTCTTGTCTGTTCGCTGTTTTTGTCTCTGCTGTGAGCTGGTGAGCTCTATGAGAGCGGGGACCTTATTCTAATAATACTATGTACTCTTGTGTCTAAGGCAGTGCTTGGCACCCAGAAGACTATGCAGTAAAGGGCTTTTCCATGAATGAGTGAGTTGAGCGATTCAACTGTCAGGTCTCAGCTCAGAGAGCTCCTCGTCTTGGAAACCTCCCTGACTCCATACGCAGACCCCGTGACTGTGCAGCCTCGTTTGGAAGGCTGACTGGGGCCAATGGAATTCTTTCTTTGGGAAGACGTTGGCTGCGAGATTGGGGGCGGGGGGATGGGTGGTAGACAGGATGGGATGAAACGATGGGGGTTAGCAGAGAGCGGAGATTCTGCGTGAGCAGTGGTAAGAAGAGAACCAGAGCGTGGCAAGTCGGGAAGGGGCGGGGGGGGGGGGGCGGGAAGGAGAGGCAGGGACCGAGAGAGTAAGAGGGACACAATCAGAAAGAGATTGGCCTCAATTCCTGGCGTCTGGGCTGCTGTGCGTGTTTATCTTGCCAATAAACCCCCTTTTCCCTCAGGAAAGTTGAATGAGTCTCTGCTCCCTGCAACCCGAAATGTCTTGGCTCAGACAGTAACTCCTGCCGGCGCTCCCACAATGCCCGCGCCACCCCCAGGATTGCAAGCCGCACACCGTGTTGTCATTATCCCCGTCCCTGTCTGCCACCCCTCCAGGACCCTGTGTTCTTTGAACAGAAGTCCATGGGCTTATTCATCTCTTGTGTTCCCAGAGCCCAGCACGAGCCCTCGTTCCCAGCGGGCGCTCAGTAAGTATTTATGAACGAGGGATGCTCTCCTCACCTCCTCGTCCCTGGCTCCTGTTCCCCAAGTCACCAACTTCACGTCACTCCCCCTAGGTTTTCTTCTCCAGCCACCCCCCTTCCTAAGCCACGCCCACACCCTTCCTAAGCCCCGCCCACCCCTTCCTAAGCCCCACCCCTATTCCTAGGCTCCACCCACCCCTCTTTTTAAGCCCCACCCACCCCTCTTCCTAAGCCCCACCCACCCCCTCTTCCTAGGCTCCACCCACCCCCTCTTCCTAAGCTCCCCTCGCCCTCGCTTCAGGATCAGAGGGCTCTCCTTCCACTGGTCTGTCACCAGACTCCTCATTGCCGACACTTCCTGCGGTGGAGAAGCTGTTTCCCACCAAACCCTGTCCTCCTCCAGAGTCCACGCTTCCCAGGCCTCCCGGCGGCCAGAGCCCGGCCACGCGCAGGAGGGACCTTCGAACTCTAACAGTTGGCACGGCGCAGGCGCCAGCCAATCAGAACGGCCGTCTCACCAATCTGCATGGACGCCACTGTCGCCAACCAACCAGGCAGCCCCGGGCGCATGACGTCATTCTCGCCAACGGAAAGGATGCCTCGTCCCTGCTGTAGCCCTTGCCCCAAAAAGGAAATCGCTCGCTCCCCACGTCCACTCTTTCCTCCTTCTCAGGAACTAGAATTCAGACACGCCAAGGACGCAGCTTGGACCCCGCAAAGAAGGGGGGCAGAGCAACAGGGCGGGAGGGTCCTGGGTCCCTGAATGATCACCTGGGACAACAGAGCCTGCGATAGCCTGGAACACTCATGTCTGGATTTTTTTTTTTTTTAAGATTTTATTTTACTAAATTTTTTCAAACGTGTATTTATTTTTGAGACACACACACACACACACACACATACACACACAGAGTCTGAGCAGGCGAGGGGCAGAGAGAGAGGGAGACGCAGAATCCGAAGCAGGCTCCAGGCTCTGAGCTGTTAGCACAGAGCCAGATGCGGGGGCTTGAACCCACGGACCGTGACATCATGACCTGAGCCGAAATCGGACTCCTAACCGCCACCCAGGCGCCCCTTTAAGATTTTATTTTTAAGTGATCTCTACTTCCCACGTGGGGCTCGAACCTACAACCCAGAGATGGAGAGTCGCACTCTTTACCGCCTGAACCAGCCAGGTGCCCCGCATTTCCGGATCGACAGAACAACTTGTACCTCGTTTGGGGCACTGAATTGTTGGGGTCATTTTGTTACTGAAATCCAGCTTATACTCTGGATGCATTCCACCACACCTGAGGCGCCCGCAAGTAGAAGATGTAACTCGGGGCGCCCGAGTGGCTCAGTCGGTTGAGCGTCCAACTGCGGCCCAGGCCGATCGCCACACGATTGCCACGGTTCGTGAGTTCGAGCCCCCGCCTCGGGCTGGCTGCTGTCCGTGCAGAGCCTGCTTCAGCTCTTCTGTCCCCACCCCTCCTCTCTGCCCCTTCCCCGCTCGCGCGCTCTCTCCCAAAAATAAATAAATCCTTAAGATGTATCATTATTTCTATGTACCACAAGGAAAGAAAAACGCATTGCCAATTAAACCGCGAGAAGCCGTCAATCGTCAGGCATATATTGATTTCAGAGACATTACACCGTGAAACAAACAAACAATCGTCTGAAAATCGCGAACTGTTGTAATAACACACTCACTGTGTCTTGGGTGTTTCTTTTCCAAGTTACCTAGTGTAACCCCAGGAAGGAGACCCCACTGTGTCCATTTTACAGAAGAGAACACCGGGGCTCTGAGAGGGGCCGCGACCCGTCCCAGGCTGCTCGGCCGGCGAGCGGGTAGTCCGGCTCTAGAGGCTTCCCACAGCCCTCCTACGGCAACCCCCCGCTCACCTGTGTAGACTCTCCCCGCGGTGGGTGCGGTTCTGGGCACGACAGTCGTGGCCGAGCTCGGGCAGGAAGCCGTAGTCACGCAGCAGAGCCTGGGCGCCTCTGGCCACCACCGCCACGCCGGCCGCCACACGCCGGGCCAGGTCGTCCCGCCAGCCGGCCGAGCGCACTGCAAACAGCCCGGCGGGCAGTGGGGCGCCTCCTGGCAGCAGGGGGGGCTCGCCCGGGGCGCCCGAGCCGCCGCCTCCAGCCAGCTGGGGCCCCACCATGAACCACACGTAGCCAGGCCCGGTGAGGCCCGCCTCCTCCGCGGCCCGGAACACCGGCTCGGCCTCTTCGCGGGCGCAGAAGAGCAGGCGGATCTGGGCGCTGACGCTGCGGAGCTGGGCACCCAGCACGGCCTCGCCCGCTCCGGGGTCGAGCGTCAGGGCCCCGCGGTGCTCCCAGCCCACCATGCTGCCATCCGTCAGCACCTCGATGTAGGACAGGAAGGCCCGGTGGCCGGGGGCGCGCGTGGTCACCGCTGCGAAGGACGTCCAGTCGTACTCCTCCAGCACCTCGAAAATTACCTGGAGCTGCTGCTCTGTGGACGAGCCCAGCTGCAGGAAGGTGGAGCCCTTCTCCTGCGCGGGGAGGAGGGGGATGTCAGGCCCCGGGACGTGCGGAGGCCACAGCTCCCAGCAGTCCCCGAGGGGCCTTCGGTTCCCAGTGGTCAAGAGGGATCTCATCTCCCGGCATCTGACAAGGGCACCCCGGTGGCCTAGCTCTTCACCAGACCCCTCTGCCCGTCTTGCTGGAGCACAGAGCTAGGCCTGGGGTAGGTGTCGCCTCACGACTGAGTTCTAGGCCCATCCGTCAAAGCTCTCCCGCCTCCCCGTGCACCTGACTCTCCTCCCTGCCTGAGCACGGGGGCGGCGGCCCCCAGCAGAGAGCTCTGAGGTCCTAGGGGATTACAGAGCCGCAAGAGGGAGGAGCCTGAGTCCCTGAGACATCCCTTGGAGGAGAGCCCCCTGCGGTCAGGAACACCTGTTTGAGTTTTATACGCGTGAGAAACAGCCTTCTATGGGGCTGAGCCACCGAGACGTGGGGGTTTATCTGTTACAGCAGCTCACATCACCCTAGGACACGCCCGGCATCCAGGGAGGGAACTACAGTCCCCAGCCTCCACCGAGAGGGACTACATCTCCCAGCATGCAACGAGGGTGCCGAAGGTACCGTCACTCCCAGCGGGAAGCAGCTTTGCTGGGTGGATTTGCCCTTCTCTGATTTTTGCCTGCTACCTCCATGACTTTTTTCTTTGTTGGACAGTTCCTCAGTATTCTAAACGCAGTAGTGCCCTTGTCTCCACTTTTTTTCGCCGTCCTCCCTCCCTGGCGATCTCATCCAGACCCGCGCATTTAAATACTGTCTCCATAGGGCGCCTGGGTGGCTCAGGCGGTTGTTTGGCTCAGGTCATGATCTTACAGTTCGTGAGTTCAGGCCCCGCCTCAGGCTCAGAGCCTGGAGCCTGCTTTGGATTCTGGCGCGCGCGCGCGCGCGGGCGCGCGCTCTCAAAACTAAACACTGGAAAAAAAAACAAAAACAAAAACAAAAACAAACCAAAAACTGCCTCCCGTGCTGTCCAATATGGTAGCTGCTGCCCATTTAAATTAATTGAAGTTAAGTAACATTTAGCGCCTTGGCTGCACTAACCACACGTCAAGCTCTCAATAGCACACATGGCTAGTGGCCGACAGACTGGACCGGGCAGATATAGACCATCTTCATCACCGCAGAAAGTTCTACCACCCGGGACGGAACGTTGCTGGCTCCTATACAGTTACCACCTCTCTCGTGGACTTCAGACGGACCTAGCCCCCTTTCTTCTCAACCTCTCCTCTTGGATTTCCCAGAGGCATCTCAAAATTAGCATGTCAACACCAGAATTCTTGATCTTTCCCCCTGGCCTCAAACCCGTTCCCCCTCTTCCTATCCTTATTCACCCAGAGGCTCAGGTCCCAAAGCTAAATTCTCCTTTCCTTCTCTTTCTCTCCTGCCTGACCCAGGCCGTTTTCCAGTCTTCTCGGCTCTCCGTTCAAAACATAACCCCAGTCATCTGTTCTTCCACAGATGTTCTGGTCTGCCGCCTTATCACAACCCTCGTTGGCCACGTTCTGGCTTAGACAACTATAACAGCTTCCTGACCCCTCTCTGCTAACACTTTTTTTTTTTTTCCCCCAATCTTCCAGTCCATTCTCCATCCAGCAGCCAGACAGAGTCAATCTTGTCAAAATACCAGTTGGATCAAATCCCTTCTGGGTTGAACACCTTCCAATAATTCTACCTTCTAGTCAAAGCCAAAGTCCTCACTGTGGTCCACAGGCCCTGCGCCAACAGGCCCTCTCTGACCCCCCACCTCCCCGCCACCCCCCACCTCTTTGTTCTTCCTCAAACACATCAAGTTCCTTCCAGCTTGGAGGGCTTGGCCCGTAGCTGGCTTCTCTCTCTCTCTCTCTCTCTCTCTCTCTCTCTCTCTCTCTCGGGCACACTTTCCCCCAGCTCCTTCACGCTGGATCTACCGCTCCTCATTTGTCAGCTCCAGCTCGGTTATCACCTCCTCAGGGAGGCCTCCCCTGATTGCCATCTACTGAATGGAGCCCCATCCTCAGTCATTACCTTTCCTCCAGGACAGATTTTGGCATCTGCTATTTGCTTTCTGTCTCCCCATTAGAATGCAAACTACATAAGACAGCAGGGGGCGTATCTTTTTTTTTTTTTTTTTTCCTTTCATAACTGTCTTCCCCAGAAGCTAAAACCACCCTGGCACAGAATCAGCCCTCAGTGACAAGAAGCGGACTTTCTTCCCAGGCGTGTGCCTGTGGTTATATGGGTAGGAGACTTGGGCGGTTGTCCTGAGGGGATGAGGCCTCCCAGCGTGCAACAAGAATCCCGAGAGGGCCTCATCCTTGGCAAGTGGAGATGTGCTGAGGGGATCACGGTCCCGGCATTCAGTGGAGGCATGATGGCCCTGCGAGGACCACTCCTTCTTCCATCCAGAGATACTGAAGGGACTACATTTCCCGGAAGGCAACGAGAGGGCGCTAAGCAGGGTCCCAGTTCCCGGGTGGCCGTAAACAGAGAGGCCCACACTTATCAGGGGCAATGGAGGCAGGAGGAACCACATCCCTCGGTAGGCGACAAAGGTGGCAGCCACGTCGTAATAAGAAATCACCTCGAAGGGGATCTGCCTGCAGATCTCTGGGCAACTCCTGTCTCAGAGAAGAAAGTTGGACAGAGGCCCTTCCCACAATGCTCTGGTCAGGAGAGAGCTACGAATCCCAGGATGTAATTCTGACCTAGTCACAAGGCCACCGGCCCTCTCAGCAGGGACCTGCTGGGGACTTAGGCTCCGCCCACTCAGATGGCCCCATCCGCGGCAAATGCCACCTCTGTTCCGCTGGCTCCACCCCTGAACAGGCCCCGCCCCTTCTCAGGCTCCTCCTCTTAGCGGATCCCTTCTCCTTGTCAGTCCGCACACCAGACTTGGTCCAGTTCTGTCCTTTCCTACCAGAAGTCCGCTCCAGCTGGTCCCCCTGTGCCCTCGGGCTGCAGACCTCTTTGCGGGGCCGCAGCCGGCTCCAGCCGCCGCCCCCTCTCCCCTGCAGGGTCCTGGGTTTGATCTTTCATTTCGGCTGGGCCTGCCTCTCTGGTGGCCCTTCATCCTCGCAGGCCCACCCTCCGGATTCTCTCTTTCCACACTTTACAACTGGGGCATGCCCCTGCCCAACCCCCATTCCGCGACTGTCTCCTTGTCTAGGCCCCGCCCCTTTAGTCCACAGCGTAGGCCCTGCCACCTTCCCGGCCTGGCTCCTCACCGGCTAGCTCTGCCCCTTCCCAGACTACCTTCCCCGGCCCACCTCTCACTAACGACTCCTCCCCTTCTCCTGCCCCTCCTTTCACCGGATGGCTCCGTTCTTCTCCCTCGACCTCTGGAGCCCATGCCCTCCAGGCCAAGCTCCTGCCCGTCCCTGACCTCAGTACCCTCTTTCCTGGCCCTCTCCCTGCCTTCCTGGCCCCCGCCTCCTCACTAGACCTCACCCCTTCCTGAACCCCATTCCTTTCCAACCGACTCTCCCCTTGCCCATCCCAGATCCCACCCCGCCCTCAGAGCTTACATCCCGGGCGGGTCCCTGTTTGTAACCAGTCCCTGGCCCTCGCTGGCCCGCCCCGCCCCGTCTCTTCCCCGGGTGCCACTCCCCCCCCGACTCGCTTCTCCCGCAGACCCTCAACCCTCCCCATACTCTGACCGTCCACGCCACGCAGGGCCTCTCTCAGACCCTGCTCCTTGGTCAGTCCCCCCGCGGGGCCCGCGCCTTCTGTATAGACCACGCCCCTCCGTGTCAACCCCGCCCCTTACCTAGATCTGACTCCACCCGCCGGCCCCACTGCGGCCCAGATGCGGACCCTCAGGCTGGGCCCCGCCCCCTGCGGCCGGCCCCGCCCCCCCCCGCGGGTCGCGCGCACCTTGGGCGTGAGCACGAGCGCGGCGCCGCCGTGCACGGCCACGATGGGCAGCGAGGTCTGCGCCGACAGGAAGTCGAGGATGGGCGCGACGGCGGGCGCGCGCGAGTCGTCCTCGAACACGACGCCGTGCACGCGCAGCCCCGACAGCAGGTCGCAGAGCTGCAGCACGAGGCTGCGCGGGTCCGAGCCGTTGAGCACCAGCGCCACCGGTCGCACGTCCAGGCCCGGGCTGCGCACGGCCGCCGCCACGGCCGGGCCCAGGCGCGCCGCCTCGGTCGCGTACGCGGGCCCCGAGAACACGAGCGCCACGTTGAGCGGCCGCGCCCCGCCGGGGCCCCCGCCGGGCCCGCCGGCCCCGCCCGGTCCCGGCGCCTCCTCCGGGAACGGGCTGGCGCAGGCCAGCGCCAGCAGCAGCAGCATCTTAGCGGGGCCCCGAGGGCCGCGGGGGCCACCGGCGCCGCGCATCGCCTGCGGGCCCCTCCGGGCGGCCTCTGACACGGGAGAGGGGGCGCGGAGAGAGACACACAGGAGGGGGAGACACAGAGATGGGGAGACCGAGACGGGGGGGGGACAAGATGCAGAGAGACACGGAGAAGGGGAGATACAGGGAAGGGGAGACGCAGAGAGAGGGAGGAGAAGGAAAGGTCGGGGTAGTAGAGGCGGAGGGAGGCACGGGCACGGGGAGAGCCAGAGACGGAGAGAGCGAGGCACAGGGACGGCCACAGAGCCAGGGAAAGTAGAGGTGGGTAACGGGGACAGAGCAGGTGCAGAGGGAGGGACAAGAGACGAGGCAAGAATGGGGTGGACAATGATGCAGGACGGATGGGCAACAAACCCACAGCGATGGGGTCAGAATGGGAGCAGAGAGAGAGACCCAGGGAGATAGGGAGTGAGAGGAAAACAGCCAGAGAGATGGTTGGAGGGAGGCATGGACGGGAACAAGGAGGGAGAGGGAAAGGAGAAACAGAGACGGCGGGGGGGGGGGGTAGAGAGGCGCAGAGTGACAGAGACGGGGAGAGGAAGGTGGCAGAGATAAGCCAGAGCCACAGAAGTAGGGGGGGGAGTGACAGGGAGGCCGGGAGAGACGGCAGAGATAAGCAAGGAAGGCGGGAGAGATAGGAGAGGCGAGAAAGTTGGACCGAGGGCGGCAAACGGAAAGAAGCCGGGAGAGCCGGAGACAGACCCCACGGCCACCAAGAGACCCGGACACACGAGAGAGAAACAGGCAGCACAGGGATTGAGGGAGGAGGCAGGCAGAGCAGACAGAAAACATAGGAAGACAGAAATAGCGAGCCAAGGGAAAGGTCAAGACCCCCACCAGGGAGGTGCCCGGCACAGACATGAAAGGAAGGCCAGGAAGGCGGGTGGCAGGAGGGATCAAAAATGAAAGGAAGAAAAAGTGAGGGGAGAAAAAAAAAAAAAAAAAGAAAGGGAAAAGGGGTCAGGTGTGTGGGGGGAGAGAAAGAAGAGACAAAAAGAAATGAGTGGGGCATCCCAAGGGGAGAAAACGCCCCCGGGGCCTTACCCCCCACCTCGACCACAACCCCCAACCTGTTTTTGCCCCGTTACTCCTGTCCTATCTCCCTCCCCCCCCCCAACCCCGCACTGTTCTCAATGAGAGCTAGAGAGAGAGTCCCAGTCCAGGCTGGCTTGTGGGGTTGGGGGGCACAGCTGTGGAGAGCTGGGGGGGGGGTGGCGGGGGTCCCTGGCTCCCAGCCCAGAGCAATTTAGTAAATTAGAGGAAATACAGCATCTCTTCCTGTGTCCCCTGTTGAATGCTAGCTGCCTGGGGTGGTCGGGCTGGGAGCCCAGACTCCTGGCTCCTGGGTCTGAAGGAGGAGGGCACTGGGGGCCTGGGCTCCTGGTTCCCGGAGAGAGATTAGAGTCTGCACTAGGGGCTTCCTGAAGGGGTGAGGGGGTCCAGACAGGGAAGAGTTCTCTCTTGGCTGTCAATCAGGCTCCTATCCGGTTGCCATGGTAGCGCAGGCCTCCTCTACCCCACAGATAGCCAGGGTAGGGGAGAGGCCCACACCCCTTCCCCTGCCTGGAGGCCTTGCTCTGGCCCCCTCCACCTGCCTTCCCAGCGATCCTGGGCCACTGTCACCCCAGGGATGGGGGTGGGGACTCCAAGTATGCCTGGCCCCCCCAAATCCTGGCTCCCCCCGGCCCCTCCTCTCCTCTGCCCTTCCCCAAGCAGCTGGCTCAATCAGCGCTCAGAATAGCCCCCCCCACCCCAAAATAACCCACAGCTGTGGCCTGGCCCCCGCGGGGTTAACACTCGCTCTTTCCTCTTTTCCCCGTGGCTTCTCATCCCTCCGACTCTCCTCTGCCTCAGACCCTCCCCTGCTTGGCCTGGGTCCTAGGGGACCTCAGGGTCCTGCTCCCTGCGGAGGTCCAGGAGGACGGCTCCAGCCCCACCCTTCAGGAAGCTGGATGCCCAGTCCGCCCTCCCTCGGGGAGGGCAGGCGCCCACACCTCCAGGGTCTGAGACGTGGCACCCCCAGCAGCTGGGGGGCCTCTGGAGGCCCTGTCCAGGACCTGTGCCTGCAGGGATCACATTGCCCGGGCCCCCAAGGTCCACCTCCTGAGGCTCAGTCCCCAGGTCCATTCCCATGGGGCCAAAGAGCCAGACCCCTCCCCCCGCCTTGCCCTGTCAGAGACTCAGGAGACTGAGCCCCCAGCCCCCTCTTCCCTTAGACACAGAAGCTCTAACTTCTCCCGTAGAGACTCAAGACTCTTGGCTCTGGAGCCCAGGTGCTCAGTTCTGCCCTCTGCCAGGACCCAGGAGTCCTGGCCCCCTCCTGCCCCCCAGACTGGGTGCCCAGCCTCCTCTATGTCCAGAAACCAGGAGTCCAGGCCCCTGGCCCTCTCCTCCCTTAAGGACCCGCTTTTTGTCTCAAGCCCCGTCAGTCCCAACATCCTGGGAGCTCCCCCACCCAACCCCAGCCAGCTCCAGCCTCCTGTCACCCCACTCAGGTCCTCAGGCTGTCCCCCAGCTGAGGAAGAGGAGGGTGCCAGAGATTCCTGGGGTGTCCCTGTCTCCATCACTCCCCCCCCCAAATCCATCACAGGAGAGAGGAGAGGCCACTTCGATCAACAGCCCGCCCCCCCCACCTCGCGTCGTGCTGCAGACGGCATCCCGTTCCCCCCCCCCCCCACCTCCAACACCGTTCCTTCCCCACCCTAATCCTGGTGCCCAGAACAGGCTGGAAGGGTATTCCAGAACCTTGAGGAAGGGGTGGCAGCCTGGGGCTCGGGGGGCTCGGGGCCTGGATGCCCTCAAGGTCCTTGGCGGGGGTATTAATAGCAGACTCATAGCTCTGAGAAGGGAGGGGAAGAGCGAGAGGAGAGAGCGAGAGGGACGGCCGGCGAGGAGGGGGGGAGACCAATGCGGGCAGGGGGATACAGAGGGAAGAGGGATGGAGAGATGGGAGGCAGAGGGATTCAGGGCGTCAGGTATGCGGGGCTGGGGAGAGGGTGCAAAGTGTCCGAGAAATGGGGGATTAGGAGGTCTGAGGTGTAGGCACCCAGGAGAAAGGGGCTCAGAGAGGGGGCGGAGGAGAGATCCCAGGAGACAAGGGAGCTGGGGAGGGAGGGGCAAAGACCTCTGCTCACCGTTCAGTCCCCCTCCTTCCCTGAGGCCCCTGGCCAACTTTCCCGGTCCTAGCTCTGGGGGTCCGCGTTCCCACCCCCACCCCCCCCACCCCTGCATCCCCTACCCCGGCCTTACCTTTTCATGACCCTGTTCTGTGGGGGGTATTGCGGGGGGCAGGACCGGAACCCAGAGTCCAGCGACCCGAAGATTCCCCGGAGGGCTCAGGGAGCCGCTGGGGGCCCAGGCCCTGGGGCGGCGGCGGCGGCGGCAGCGGCGGCGGCGGTGGCGGTGGCGGTGGTGGGGACCTCCTGCCTGTCCCTGGCTCTGGCTGGCTCTCTCTCCTCGTCTTCGGGCCCGTCCTGCCCTGTCTGTCCCCCAAGGTTGCGGCCACCCCAACTAGGCGAGGGCGCCGCTACACATGTTGCGCTGGAAGTTGGGCCCCGGACATTGCGGAGGCTGTCGGGGTGTCCTCTCGCCGCCCCGACCCCGTGGGGATCCCCCCTCCGCCCACCTGGGGTGCCCCCCCCTGCCGCTTCAGCCCCGGCTCCTCCCCCCTTCCATGTGTCCGGTCCCGCCTCTCCCTGGCTCATTCGCACCCCCACCCTTTGTGCCCTCAGCGCCCCCCCCCCCCCCAGCGTCTGTGTCTGTCAGTCTGTCTGTCTGGGTCACCTCTGAAGCCGGTGGCTGGTGTGTATGTGTGTGTGTGTGTGGCAGGAGGCTGCCTGTCTAGGGAGCCGCTTGTCCCTTCCTCGCTTGGCCACCTCCAGACCCCCCCCAGCACCCCCACACTCAAACCCAGGCAGAAACACACACATACACACACGCACACACGCACGACCTCACTTCCCTGGGATTCCCCCCTCAACACCCCCGGAGCTTGAGGAGGGAGACACACACACACACACACACACGCGCGCGCGCGCGCGCGCGCGCGCGCGCGCACGCGGGGGTCCACTGGGGGCCGGGCTGCCACTGCCGTCCGGGGCTGTTCGGACAGACAGGAGGACACAGGCAGCTGGGGACGCCAGACGCCCGGCCGGACGCAGGCAGGAGGCTCAGAATCCAGGTACACACCATCCATCCGGGGTTGGGGGGGGCTGGGGGGAGGCAACTGGGGGGCCCGCGACACCCAGGCAGGAGGCTCAGAGTCGGTACAGACAGACAGACCCCTCCCTCCCTCCCTCCCTCCCTCGGCCGCCGCAGCCCTTACAGACACACCCCCCCTTCGCCAGCCCGGCCCCAGACACCCTGACACACAGATCCTCACCGGGCAGATGGCAGGCGCAGGAGAGACCCCTGGGGGCCGGGCGGACCCACCCAGGCCGACACCCCCCAGCTGGGCACCGGTGGCCGAGGGCGGCTGCGGGCGGAGGGTGGCGGCAGCAGCCGCCTCTTGGAGGAGCTGGAGCGGGAGGGACTCACACGCTCGCTCGCTCTGTTCTCACACACACACACTCACTCGGGATGCGATTAACATTCAGTCCCCGTCTGCCCCTGCCGGGAGACCCACAGCCCCCCCTCTTGGCCTCCCTGGGGACCCCTCCTCCTGCCAGGGCGGGGGGCGGGGAGGGGACCTCCCCCCCCCCATCGCCCCCAGCTCCAGGGCCTCTGCCTTCCTCCTGGGACGAGAGGATGAGGGGTCGCAAATAAAAAGGGAGGAAGTGTGTGTTGGGGGCAGGGGGAGGGTGGGCAGGGACCCAGAACCCAGCGTTGACACAGCCGCTTGGGACCCGGACTCCAGGGCCTGGGGGCTGCCGCCTTCTGCCCCCTCCCCACTCTGAGCCTTGAGAAAGCCCTTCCCAGGTCCCTGTAGGACCCATCTTTTGGCTTCTATTGCCCCAGAAGGCCAGGCTTGCAAACTGGGTCTCCCTCAGGAAGCTAGGAGGCCAGGCTCCCAGCCTCCTCCTCTCTCAGATCCAGAAATTCAAGTCCCCGGACCCCTCTTCCCTCAGACCCTAAAGTCCAGCCCCCCCTGCCCCCCCCCCCCCCCCCCCCCCCCCGTCTCTCCTCCCTCAGGTCCAGGCCTCTCTGGGGCCCTCCTCCAGGCCCAGTCCCTATTAGGCACTCAGACAACCTGACCCCCCCAGCTCAGACCATCCTCAGGGGCCCCCCGAGTCCAGGACTCATGGATGTCACCCTCAGGCACCCAATCCATCCAGGCCTCTGAGGAAACCAATACCCCTCCTTTTATTGAGGCACCCTTGCCTCTGTCACCCGGGGGGTACTCAAACATCCAGGACGAAAGCATTGTCTGCTTTCCTCCTAGACACGGCCTGGCCCCTGGGAGGGTCCGCCAGGCCAGCTGCCCAGCTCCTGTCCCTCACGCTAGAGAGGCTGGGGCCAGCGTGCCCTAAAGCGCTGGGGCGGGGGGGGGGGGGGGGGGGGGGAGAAGGGAGTGTAGTGCAGGACACCTGGGCCCCTGCGGGCAGACCCCGGAGGGTTTGTGTGCGTGTAGACGCCAGTGAGGGGGCAAGGCTGTGGGCTCCAAGCCGGGGTGAGGGCTCACATCCCTGAAAAAGAAGAGTCTGGGGCCTGAACGTGTGGGTCCCAGAGGGAGGAAGGGACTGTGCATCTCGGTTCCCGGCCAGGGTGCTTGAGATACAAGTCTGTGGAGGTGGGACCCTAAGTCTCAAGGAAGCAGGGACCGAAATCTTGGGTCTGAGGGAGGAAGGCGGCCGAGGTTCCAGAGCCCTGGGTCCTGGGGGATAGAGGTGCTGGGGTCCAGACTCCTGGGTTTGAGGGAGGGGCTGGGGCTTTGCTCTCTTGTCTTTTAGGTGGGTTGGAGCCGGAGGCCCCTGAAAAGGCCAGCGTCCGGGTCCTTGTCTAGGATGTTTAGAGCTCCCAGACGGCCCTGCCGAATCGCTGACAATGGCAGGGGCTGGGAGGCCCGGCTGCCACCCTTGGAGAGGCACAGACCGCCTGGAGGAGCCGGTGCCGGATTCGGGGGCTTCAGACCCCAGGGACCCCGCAAATTCCTAGCAGGCAGCCTTGGGGGGTGCCTTTAGCGCCCATTCCGCCAGCCGGCAGGTACGGGGTAGGGGGCGCCCGAGAGCCGGAACTCCGCCTTCGGGGGCGGAGCCTCCCTCCGGACTCCTCCCCCTCCCGCCCTCCTCCCTCTTCCCAGCTCCTGCTCGGCCTCCAGCTCCGGCCGCGGCTCCCCCTCCCAGAGCCCCCTCCCCGGAGCGGAGCCCACCGGAGGGCCTCTCTTCCGTCCCCCCCCTGGCCCAGCCACCCGGCCAGAACAACAGCGCCGGGGGGCAGACCCCCCGCCAGCCTGCCTCCCTCCTGCCCAGCCCTGCCAGACCCCCCAAAGCATGAATCTCTTCCGATTCCTGGGAGACCTCTCCCACCTCCTAGCCATCGTTTTGCTACTGCTCAAAATCTGGAAGTCTCGCTCTTGTGCCGGTGAGACGCCCACCGGGGCGGGAGAAGGGGGGAGAGTGCGGGGGACATCCCAGGACTTGGGGAAGGGCTTTGGAGGCGCTGGGGGGCCGGGTCTCTCTCTCTCTCCCCTGCCCTCACCCACCCCCCCCCCCCCCGCTGCCCACAACGGCTTGCTGGGGATCCCCCTTCCAGGTCCGGGGTCACCGGGGGGTCAGATCCCTTCCCCAGACTAGGGGTGCATATGGTGTGGTGGGGGTGGCTCCAGGCACCCCAGTCAGCCTCCCCTGGCCCTTCTCCGCTGGCCCCGGGGGGGGGGGGGGCGGTTCGGGGCTGGGAACGGGGAGCCGTGGCAGGCAGGGAGGTGGCTGGGAGTTGGTGACGTGGACCGTGGCGTCCAGGAAGGGAGCGGGGAGAGCGGCGGCCGGTTCCCGGGGGGCTGAGGTCAAGTGGGGGCGCTTCCGAGCCCCGACCTGGGGTCCGGACTGTGGGAGGACCCTGAGGGGGCTGGGAGTGGCCATGAGGCCTAGCCTGGGACAGAGCCTCGGGCTGGAGTAGCTCCGGGGCCGGGCTGCCCCCTGGCTGTGGGCCGTGGGAAAGGGCCCTGCTCCGTCGGGGAGGGCTGGGGAGGCCTCCAGGGACGGCTGCCCTCCAGAGCCGGCTCTAGGCTTGTCCCAGGCCCGCCGGGCCTCGGTTTATTCCCCCTCGCAGCCCGCCTCTAGCCCACCCCCCCACCCCCCCACTCTCTCTCTGGATCGCAGGGATTTCAGGGAAGAGCCAGGTCCTGTTTGCAGTGGTGTTCACGGCCCGCTACCTGGACCTCTTCACCAACTACATCTCCCTGTACAACACATGCATGAAGGTAAAGGCTCTCCCCCCCCCCCCCCCCCCCCCCACCTGCTGGCCCCTCCTGAGCAGGGAGTCTGGTCCGGGTCCTAGGGAGGAGGGAGTGTAGATCCCAGACTTCTCTGTCCAGGGGAGGAAGGTTCCAGACTCCTGCCTGGGTCTGAGGGAGAAGGGGGCCGGAAGTGAGGACTCGTGGGCCTGAGGGAGGAAGGGGCTGGGGTTCCAAACTCCTAGGTTGGGGTCTGTTGGAGACTCAGGCCCCTTGCTTGGAGCTGAAGCGCCCTCGTCCTCACCCTCCCCGCCCCCCTTGACAGGTGGTCTACATTGCCTGTTCCTTCACCACAGTCTGGATGATTTACAGCAAGTTCAAAGCCACGTACGACGGCAACCACGACACATTCAGGGTGGAGTTCCTCGTTGTTCCCACGGCCATCCTGGCGTTCCTGGTCAACCATGACTTTACGCCTCTGGAGGTAGGCTACCTGGCAGGGTCCCTGGAGTGTGGGGTGGCCGGACAGCTGTTGACAGTGGACCCTCTCGGAGGGTGGCTCAGACTTCCTTATTTTAGGACATACAGGTTCAGCACGCGGGTTCAGGAGTCAGATGATATTAAGGCAGAAATAACAGTAGCACTTGGTGCCGTTCGTGCGCGTGAACTCATTGCTTGGTACAGCGGACCCATTTTATGGATGAGGAAAATGACGCTTAGGGGGTCTAAGCGACTCGTCGGCTGAATGGACAGCTCAGGAATCGGGAACAGGGGCTCTGGAGCCAGGCTACTTGGGTTTGAATCCCAGATCTGCTACTTTCTATTAGCGGGACCACGGGCATGTGACTTGACTTCTCCGTGCCTCAGTTTCCCTATCTGTAAAGTCGAGGTCAGGTCGCTGTGGGGATTTTACGGATTACGTAGCATGGTCTCGTGGTGAAACGCGTAGACTCCGGAAGCAGAGAGTGGGGATGCAAAGCCGGCTTCTACCGCGTGGCAGCTGTGGGACTTTGGGCAAGTCTGTAATGTTTCTGTGCCTCAGTCTCCTTGTCTGGAAAACGGGATGGTCAATTCCTACTTCATAGGGTTCTTTTGAAAAAACTTTTTTAATGTTTATTTATTTTTGAGAGAGAGAGACAGAGACAGAGACAGAGACAGAGTGCAAGCAGGGAAGGGGCAGAGAGAGAGGGAGACCCAGAATCCGAAGCAGGCTCCGGGCTCCGAGCCGTCAGCACAGAGCCCGACGCGGGGCTCGAACCCACAGACCGTGAGATCGTGACCTGAGCCGAAGTCGGACGCTCAACCGACTGAGCCACCCAGGCGCCCTCAAGACATCTTTCTAAAAGCACTGTGCAGGCCAGACAAATATGACGGAGCATGACTTGGGCCCACAGGTCCCAGGAATGTCCGAGGGAGGCTGCACTGTGCCGTGGCGGGAACCCTGGGATTGGCTGTAGGCCGCGGTCTTTGCGAACGTCCCATCCTTACCACGTTTCTGGAGCACTTACCCATGTTATAGATGAGGAGACTGAGGCCGGGGGAAGGCACTGGGGCTTGCTCTAGGTGGAGGAGGCCGGACCAGAACCCAGGACCCCTGACTCCCACGTTTGCAGTAACCTCATTCAGAGGGGGGGAGGTCACTTGTGCAAGGTATTGGCGCCCACTGGGTGCCTGGCTCTGTGCTGGCTATTCTGAATCCCTCGTCGTCCTGTCTGACCCCTCGGCCACCCGGGGCGCAGACCTCCTCATCCCCATTTCTTGGAGCGCTAAGGTGAGTCTCAGAGGGGAGAGCTCGTAGGATTGGATCCCGGGCCCACCTGCTTTCAAAGTCCCTGCTGTTAGTTGGTGCGTGCTAATAAGAAACTTATTTTTGAATCCTCGAAGGAAACTATTCTTTAAGAATTCGGACGTCACGTTCTCGCGGTTCGTGGGCTCGAGCCCCGCGTCGGGCTCTGTGCTGACAGCTCGGAGCCTGGAGCCCGCTTCGGATTCCAGGTCTCCCTCTCTCTCTTTCTCTACCCCTCCCCCGCTCATGTTCCGTCTCTCTCTCTCTCTCTCAAAAGTAAACATTAAAAAAGAAAATCAGACATCACGAATAGATCAAATAAACACGAGGAAAACGTGACCTTCCGTCTCCTCTCACCTTATAATTCTCTTCCCCAAGGGTGACCCCAGGGATGACAGCTGGGTGTGTATCAGTTTAATGGGTGCGTTTTTTTGCGAGCCTCAGTCAACCTGAGTTGCTAAGAGCCGTGCTTGAGGACTCTGAGTGATTACTGGAGCCCTAGCACCAGTGTAGGAATCCATTTCCACCTACATTGGAGCTGTGCATCCTTGGGCCTCAGTCTTCTTATCTGTATAGTGGGGATAATAATAGGATTTACTTCACAGGATTGAGACATAAGCCAGTTAATACCCATAAGGCGGTAGGGCAGTGCCTGGGATGTGGGAGGTACTAGGTAAGCGTGAGTTGTTATGAATACATCCTGAGGTCCCCACTTTTCTATCCCCGACCAAAACGACGGAGGGGGAGCCACACCTGCCATCTGGACTGGTCCTCTCAGAGGAGGTTTCGGTGGGTGTAGGGACCAAAAGTTCCCCCAGGTGGGACTTTCAGATTGCCGAGGACTGAAAAGGGGCTGGCAGATGTCTGTTGCCTCTCTGTCCCCCTCCGACGCTGCCCAGTGATGCTGGTGACCGCTTCCTAAACGGGGGCCCGTGACGGACAAGCGAACGGGAAGCTTGTTCTCATTCACACATTCAGTCGTTCACCGAGTATGTGGCTGGCACTGTGGCCGCGGGGTGAGCTAGACGGAGGATCCTGGGCCTCACGGAGGCCGCTTTGTTCTGGTGAGAGCCGCCAGGGAGGAGCAGAGGGGGTGATGTGATGGTCCTGGGGGTAGGACCGGTCAGGGGCGGCCCCTCTCAGAGGTGATTGACGAGTGAGGCTGGAAGGAGGTAGGGGAGGCAGATTGCGACAATCCGCAGGGAAGAGCTGAGGGAACAGCAAGTGCAAAGGCCCTGGGGCAGGATGGAGCTTGGCGGACCAGAGCGAAGGCCTGGGTGGCCGCACCCTGGAGAGCGAGGGAGGAAGTAGGAGATGAAGCTGAATTGGGTCCTGAGGGCCAAAGTTAGGAATTTGGATCTTATTCTGGCTGTGATAAGCAGCGGTGACTGGAGGATTTTAAGCCAGGGAGTGCCAGGATGCGATTTATGTCTCTGAAGGTTGCATGTTGAATGTCGTCCCAACAAGGGCACGGAAGTCATCCCCGTTTTATTTTATGTATGTATTTGGTTTTTTCTTTGTTTAAAAGGAAGTTTTCTTATTTTTATTAAAAAAATTTTTAGATTGATTTGAGAGAGAGAGAGAGAGAGCGAGCGAGCGTGCACGGGGGAGGGGCAGAGAGAGAGGGAGACACAGAATGTGAAGCAGGCTCCAGGCTCCGAGCTGTCAGCCCAGAGCCCCACGTGGCGGGGCTCACTCGTGAACCAAGAGATCGTGACCTGAGCCGAAGTCAGATGCCTCACCGACTGCGCCCCCCAGGCGCCCCAATTCCCATTTTAGAAATAAGGAAGGAGAGGCTCGGGAGAATCTGGGTCTCCTGCCCAAGGTCTCCCAGAACGCAAGTCTCAGACACAAGATTCCGACCTGGTCTGCCTTTTGAAGGGGCAGGTGCTCGTGAGCCCTGCCTCCGGACCCTGGGTTCGAATCCCGGCCGCGCCGCTTACTGGCCCCGTGGTGTGGGGCAGATCTCTGGGCCTCGGTTCCTTCGCCTGGAGAATGCGGATGCCAGTGACAGCATCTCACGGGGTGGTCGTGAGGATTAGAAGGGAGAAGAGATGCGCCACGGGCAGGGCAGCGTCTGGCACACGGTGACTGCCCAGAGAGCGGTCCGTGTCGCCGCGCCCGCGCCGCCAGATTCCAGCCTCCGCCTTCTCTCCCGCCCCGTCCCCGCCCGCCTCATCTCCCCTCCCCCCCGCCGCAGATCCTCTGGACCTTCTCCATCTACCTGGAGTCGGTGGCCATCCTGCCGCAGCTGTTCATGGTGAGCAAGACGGGGGAGGCGGAGACCATCACCAGCCACTACCTGTTCGCCCTGGGGGTCTACCGCACCCTCTATCTCTTCAACTGGATCTGGCGCTACCACTTTGAGGGCTTCTTCGACCTCATCGCCATCGTGGCGGGCCTGGTCCAGACGGTCCTCTACTGCGATTTCTTCTACCTCTACATCACCAAAGGTAGCCGGCTGCAGGGGACCCCGCTCCTGCCCCCGCCCCGGGGCCCAGGCTCCGTCTCCGCGGCCCCGTCTCCCTCAAGGGTGGGAAGGTTCCCGTCTCCCGGGGTCTTGGGTCCCCGGCTCCCAGCCCTGCTGGGAATTCAGACCTCCAGCCACCCTCCCCCGCCGTGCGGCGGTCGCCTCGGCTCCTGCGTCCCGAGGAGAGACCAGCAAGGCATCAGGGGGCTGCCTTCTGGCAGAACAGCTTCCTCCCTTGACCTCACGAAGGGCGGGCATCCCTCTCCCCGGCCCCTGGGCGTTTTGGGGAGGAAGAGACAGGACAAAGAGGGCAGCACTGGTCGCCGACTTTTCCTCTCTCGGAACCTGTCCTGAGGGTCCAGATCCCAGAAGGAAAAAAAAAAAAAAATCAGAGTTCCTATCTCCCCAACCCCAGCAGCGCTCCGAGAAGGGAGGGTCCGCTCCCTGTTGCTTGATCTCCGTCCTCACCCTTAGGGACTCAGGCCCACAAAGATTCATTCATTCATTCAACCAACCCACCACCCACCCACCCGACCAACCAACAACTGTGTTGGGCCCTTCCTGGGGCCCCGGCCACGGCCAGGCTCTGGGGGTGCAGCGGAAGGAGAAAAGGTGGCCCTTCCCCTTCCCTGGGTTCCGACTGGGGGTGATGGTGCGCGAACAAGGAGAGAGAGATGGTTGCAAACAGGGAGAAATGCCGAGAGAGAAGGAAACCAGGGATATGTGTCAGTGAAGAACGGGGGGCTGCTTTACACGGGGAGGTGGTCAGAGGAGACGACGGTGACAGCAGGGACCTGAGAAATGAGGAGTCGGTCAGTGCGAAGGAAAGCGGGGAGGTGGTGGAGGGCGGAGGTGTGGAGGCAGCTGGCCCCCGGGTTAAGGCTGGGAGGGTGTGGGGGGGCACCTGGCCAGCCCTGCCAGACTCTTGGACCCCATCCTTCCGCGATCTGAGGCCTCGACCCGAGAGTCCTTCGAGGACCCTCGAGGACCCCCCGCCAGCCCAGCGTCCCATCCGCAGGGCCCCTTGGTAATGCTCCCCCCTCCCCCCCCCCCCCCCCCCCGCCCCTGCTCTGTCTCCTCGCAGTCCTGAAGGGGAAGAAGCTGAGTTTGCCGGCGTAGCCCTGGTCCTGGCCATCCCTCTCCTCGGCAGCCTGCGAGAGGCAGAGGAAGGCAGCGAGAAGACAAGAGCCTTCCCGTCCAGGGGTGACTTTTTAAAGAACCAACCTCTCCGCACTCCCCAGCCTCCCTCCTGCCAGGTTTCAGGGGGGCGGTGGAGGACCCGAGTCTTGGGGAACTCAGGACCTGGGCTGTTTGTAGTTTTTTGCCTTTTAGAGAAGAAAACAAACAAACAAAAAATCTTTCCACGATTTAGTTTTTGATTCAGATGACTCCTTTTCTCTTCTACTCTCTGGTCCCCTGATTTTTATAAACTGTTTCCGAGTGTCCTGTGGGGCAGGGCAGGGTCCGAGATCTTTTCCCTCCCGCAAGCCCCCCGGCTCCCTTCCAGATCCTACCCTGCCAGCCCCGCCAGTTGCCAAACACTAAATCTACAGACACCCACCCTTCTGACCTCCCCCCGCTGGCCATGAACACGGCGCCCCCCAGAAGTTCTGGAATGGGGAGAGGGGGGAGGGGAGGGACGGTCTCCCTGATTTTTCAATACAGTTCTTTTTCCCAGAGTTGGGTTTTTTGGTGTTGTCCTCACTTTTTTGACAATTGAGGGGGGCGAGGGGCTGGGCGTGGCAAGGGGGCTGGCCCGAGGGTCAGTGTGGCTCGGCCGCCATGTTTTTGTACAGAATTGACGGTTGATTCTTTGTTCTCTTGAAATAAACCGAGGAAAATGATGCCTCTTTCGCTACTCCTTGCCATCTCTCTGGTGTTTGTGGGGTCCCTCCCAGCCCCCGTCTCTGCTTCTGCTTTATGCCGTTGACAGTCTAGAGGTGACCGAGGCCTGGGAGGGGCAGAAAGGTGAGACACCGGGTTCCCGGAGACTCTGAGCCGTGTCCTCACTCCTCCATGGCTGTGCTGGGGAAGAGGTTTCGGGGGAAAAAAAAAAAAAAAAGTCTTGAAGATTCTCTTTACCTTGGCACAGAACCTCCTTGGCGCCTTTCCCGAATCTCAGGGTTACAGAGGGCCTTCGAGAGCGTGTGTTTTGGAGGTCACCAATAGGCAGCCCCTGTCCTACCCCTATTAGGCATTTTGTTGAGCCGCTCTATCTTTCTAGAAAGAAAAAGAAAGAAAGAAAGAAAGAAAGAAAGAAAGAAAGAAAGAAAGAAAGAAAGAAAAAAGAAAAAGAAGAAAGAAAAAGAAAGGAAGAAAAGAAAAGAGAAAGAAAGGGAGACAGAGAGAGGCTGGCTCTGTTGCCAGCCTTTCAAAATCCGATTTTCACATCGAAATCTGGATTTCTGGCTCCTCTTGAAAAAAAATCTGTCACTCTGACAATGCTGGGTCCTCGCTTCCGGGTGGCAACAGATGGCTGGAGCTGAATGGATGGGCATCCCTGGGACTTGGCTGAGGGGTCGCCACCATTTATTATCCAGCCCCACGCTGTCGGGCTTTTTTTTTTTTTTTTTGTCGGTTGGTTTGGTTTGCTCGTGTGGAGTTAAAAGAAAAGGAAAAGATTTTCCACGTCTCCCTGCAGATCGGTTCACCCCTGGCCCGTGTCCTTCACGCGCGTTCCCTGCCCGGACCCCAGGGGCCTTCAGGGGTTTTGCCTCCTGATTCAGTCAGACCCCCTCGAGGCCTGCCGAGACCTTCCTGAGGCGTGTTGGGTTCTGCAGGCTGGCTCTGGAAGCTTCAGGGGGCGGGGAGGTGGCGTTTCCCAAGCGTCAGCGCCGGGCAGCGCGCGTTCCACGGTTGGGTCCCTGGGACACTCGGGGCAGCCCTGAAGGGGGCGGGGCACTTCGTGGGGGAGGAAACCAAGGCTTCCGGGGCAGGTGGCGAAGGTGGGGTTTGTAGCGGGGCTCCCCGACGCCAGAGCCTGTGTGTTTGGCCACCAATGTGCGGTTTTTCAACCGTTGTTGCTTCTTGTAGACCGGCGGGACCGGTCCCTCTGTTGAGAGGAATTGTGCCCAGAAGCCTGATATGGAAACTGCTTGGGTTGACTCAGGGCTGGCGGGTGGCACATCTCCGCATGTGGTCTGAAAACCATCAATCTAAATCTGGTCCGAGTCTTTAGTTTTCCAGCCAAGACCGTTCGGCCCGGAGCAATTAAGTGCCACATCCCAGCTTGTCCAGCGGGCGACGGAGTGGGGACTGGCGCTCAGAAGCCCCGTTCGAACATCAGAACACTGCCCACTCCGCTGCCCTGCTGCCTTTTCCCCAGATGCCCACAGGGACCACGTCCTACTTATTTTTGTAGCTTCAGGACTGAGCATGGGGCCTGCCACAGAGAAACCTCAAAAAAAAAAAAAAAAAAAAAAAAAAAAGGGACCATAGAACCCACGTGTGATCCCCCCCACGACTGGTGTCCCTTTGTCCGGTTTGTAAATGAATGCTCTGCAGGCCACAGTGGCCCTTGTGTGGGTGTGTTTTGTTTCGCCTGCATAACATTAACATTTTTTTTTTTTTTTTTTTTTTTTGCTATTCGCTGGGAACTAACTCCACACAAAAAGAAACGGATTTCTGATTGTTCTAGAAAAACCAGAAGGTTCTGGAGCTTTGCTGTCTGACACGGTAGCCATGCGCTCTGTGCAACCATTAGGACTTGAGATCTGGTGGGTCCGGACCAAGACGTGCCCTCCGCCGATCTCGGCAACTTCGTACGGAAGAATGTAAGAGGCCTCGTGTTTATACCAGTGACGTGTTGAAATGAAATAAGTGATATTTTGCATATAGTGGGTTAAATAAGATATATGAAAATTAAGTTCACCGCTTTCAGCCGGCTTTTCTGAATTTTAAACTAGACAGTTTAAAATTCTGCCCCGGCTTGCATTACATTTTAATTGGACACCCCAGGCCCGCGGTGCCGAATGGTGGGTGCTGAGTGGAGGCTGCGGCTCCAAGGCACGGCCCCTGTCCCCATCAGTCCCTTACTGGGGGCTTCGCCCACAGGGGCCACCTGCTCGGCCTGCGACCAAATTCCAGTCGCCTCCTGTGTTCTAGAATAAAATCCCTTCCTCTTCCCCAAGACGGTCTTGCAAATGTTTGCAGACAAGGATCGCCCTCGGTCCCACTCACGGACTCACCGTCCCCCGTGCCTTGGTTTTGAGTTGGGACCCTTGTCACTGGGGTGAGTGGAAGGGTCGATCCCAGTGTTGGCCCTGGTTTTTCTTAGTGGTCTCTCCATGGGCAGAAGCGTTTCCCGTCTCTGAATGTGAGCTTGCTCGACCATGCATCGGGGCGCCTCGTGCCTCCTTCCTATGGCCATCGTGAGCACTGAAGGGCCCCGAAGGAGTGTCCCCTTCCTGTCACCACCTCTGTAATCTGCTGCCGTCAGGGTGGTTCCCAGAGGGAGAGTCTGGGAGGTAGTATGGAAACGTGGCCTGCCGCAGAGACCCCTGAGGCGACCTGGGAGGATCTCTCCCCGCCCCTGGCCACTCAAAAGACCAGAGAGGAACAGACATGAGGACGGAGGGCTGTTTTCAGAAACCCTTCTGGAGGGAGGGTTACCTCTTTACTGATGCGGATGGGGATGTTCAGTTGTCGGGCATCATAGCGAGGCGGGGGGCCTTCGGTGTGGCCACGTAGGGGGAGAGGGCAGAGCTGGCGTAATTCAGGCTGTTGGGGCCAGCGGGGGGTGTGTTAACAGGGCTGGCAGCAGAGGGCGGGGAGAGGGTGGTTAGCGCCACACCACCCTCATCCAGGGAGCGCTTGTAAGGGACTGGAGCGTCGTTCCGGAGGTCCCGGAGGGCCAGGTAGGCCTGGAAGGCCTGTGGGCAGAGAAGGGCACACCGGAGGCTGGCTCGGGTCAGGCAGGGAAGCGGGGGGACCGGGGCCGGGGACTGGCCTCGGGAGGGAGACACGGGGCACGGCTGCGCCCACCGCTCACTTGGACAAGGGCACCCAGCGCGACGCCCGACGCCGGGCTGCACCCGCTCGGGGTGGGGGGCGCCTTCTTTCCAGTTTGCCCAGTCACAGAAGGGGCTAGCAGAGGCCCTGGGAGGCGCCCTGCGCCACACCCAGGGGAGCTGAGGCGGGGGGTGGGGTGTTCCAGCTCCCCGGCCCCGCCCTGAGGAGGGCCCCCCCCAACTCACCCAGACGAGGACGGAGAAGAAAGTGAAGGTGATGGCGGCCTTGGCGCTGCTGCTTCCCAGGAGGAGCCCTTCGGGCGGTGAGTGCTGCCACTGGTTGGCCAGGAAGCAGAAACCCACGAACCAGATGCCTGTCCACAGGACTGGGGGGGGGGGCCACAAGAGAGAAGAGGGGTGGAGGGGCGGCGGGGGCTGGCCCAGGAAGGGCGGCCGGGTGCGGGAAGCGTGGGGCGCCGCCGGGCAGTCCGCTCCGGGAGCCACCGCGGGCCACACATGGCAGGTTGCGTGTCAATCACTTAAAACAGGATTTAAACATGCCGCCCCTCTGTTGCACCGGCCACACCTCGAGTGCTCAGTGGCCGCGTGTGGCCGGTGACTCCCATAGCCGGGAATGCAGGTGCGAACATTCCCAGCCTCACAGAAAGTTCTCTCGGATGGCCCTGGACTCAGTGACCTTTGGGGGTCCTCCCAGCCCTGAGATGCTGGAACCCAGCCTGGTGCGGAGGAGGAGGAGGAGGAGGAGGAGGAAGGGAGGAGGGAGAGGGAGGGGGAAGGAGGGGGAAGGAGACAGTTGAGATCAGACTGGGGGTGGAAAGCCCAGGGCCTGAGGTAAAGGAACTCACTATTGAGCGCCTACTGTGTGCCAGTCTCTATCTAGGGCACTCGGCAGTGGTTAGGATGTGAGACTTCGCTCCGAAGCCTGGAATTGCCACTTAGCAGCCGTGTGCCCAATTACATAATCTCCTCGAGCCTCAGTTTCCTCCTCTGCCCAATGGGGACATGACTTCCCACCTCAGGTGGTTCTGAGGGACAAATGAGACGAGGCACGTGGAGCCCTTGGCTCTGTGCCTGACACGTGGGAAGTGCCCAGAAAAGGTCAACGTTACTAGAGGCCTCCTTCCTCTCCTGCAGCCTCAGAAAAGCGCTGCCTTGTGGGGCTTTTCATCCCAGCTTCTGCTGAAGCCCGGAGAGGGGAAGAGAGCCGCTCGAGCCCACGGGGCGACCAGGCGCCCGAGTGGAGATTTCAGACTCCAGTTTGCCTGGCTCCGGGCTGGAACCCCACCTCCCGCCACCGGGTGGCTTTTCAAGAAATGTTCTGTGAAGAGGGGAGGTGAATGCGAGGAAAAAGCAGGGCAGAAGGGAGGCTGCTAGAATTAGCCTGGGGGTCAGAAGAGGTGACCCTCACACTGAGTCTAAAGGATGAGTAATAATTCCCTGGAGGGGGGAACCAGCGGGCGCAGAAGAGCTTCTGGAAGGGAGGGGCGAGGCTCCAGGTCACGTGTGGGGGACGGTGGCGAAGGGAGGCGTCCTGGGGGGCCGAGGGGGCGGCTCTGGGCGGGCGGGCGGGCGCAGGGGCTCACCAGCCAGGATGAAGTCCAGGAGCTGGAAGGCCGTCTTGAAGCGGCTGCTGCCGATGCGGCTCTCGTGGGTGTCCAGGGCGAGGAAGGCCAGGCAGGTGAGGAAGGCCAGGAGGCCGGCCCCCACGGCGAAGCCGCAGGCCGTGCTGTTGCTGTTCAGGACGCAGTGGAGCCTCGAAGACTCCGTGTTGTTCTGGTGGCCGTCGGTCAGCAGGGAGGAGAAGACAACGAGGGAGAACACCTACGGGGACGGGGTGGGGGTGGGTTCCCAGCCGCCTGAGCGGAGCTCAGAGTCCACCCGATCTGCGCCTCCTCCCAGGTCCCCGTCCGGACCCTGGGCCCCGCTCCTTCTCCCCCTGTCACGTCCGCGGGGCCCCCCCCCCCGAGCCTGTCCCTCCTGCTGCTCGTCTTGTCCACCCTGGCGTGGGCCTCGTCCTCTCCCCCTGGGCCCTCCCGCGCGGCCTCCTCCTTGGCCTCCCTGCCTCCAGTCTCGGCCCCCGAGCCCACCCTCCACCCCAAGGCCCCAGAGAGGTCCTTCCACGCCCTCCTGCGTGGTCTGTATCGTCCTCGCTCTTCCGGTCTCACCTCTCCCCACTCGGCCCTGCCTTGCCCACGCTCCCCTCCCGCCACCCCAGACAGGTCCCTGTAACCAGACCCAGGCGCCGATACAAAATGCCCAGTGTGGCGCCGGGGACACCACGTGAGGAACTCCGTCAGCATTTGCCATCACGATCGTTCTCTCTGCCTCCACCCCTCCCCTCTGCCTGCTTGCTCTTCCCCTTCCCTCCCCGCTCGCTTAGTTCCTATTAATTTTTTTAAATTAGAAAAGTTTTTTTTAATCTTTATTTATTTTTGACACAGAGAGCATGAGTGGGGGAGGGAGGGGCAGAGAGAGAGAGGGAGACACAGAATCCCAAGCAGGCTCCAGGCTCCGAGCCGTCAGCGCAGAGCCCGACGCGGGGCTCGAACTCCCGAACCGCGAGATCGTGACCTGAGCGGAAGCCGGTCGCTCAACCGACTGAGCCACCCAGGCTCCCCATGAAGTCAGATGTTTAACCGACTGAGCCACCCAGGCACCCCTCCTATTTTTATTTTTAAAAATAAATTTGTGAGGGGCGCCTGGGTGGCGCAGTCGGTTGAGCGTCCGACTTCAGCCAGGTCGCGATCTCGCGGTCCGGGAGTTCGAGCCCCGTGTCGGGCTCTGGGCTGATGGCTCGGAGCCTGGAGCCTGTTTCCGATTCTGTGTCTCCCTCTCTCTCTGCCCCTCCCCCGTTCATGCTCTGTCTCTCTCTGTCCCAAAAATAAATAAAAAAACGTTGGAAAAAAAAATTTAAAAAAAAAAATTAAATTTGTGAAATAGTCCAAACACACGAAAAAGTACAGAGCAAAACGTGACAAACCCTCAGTACCTAACAAACATTAGCATTTTTCTCCAACCCCCCCCGCCCCCCCCGCCACACCGTTTTTTTATTTGCTTCAGGAGTTTTTTAAAAGGAAAACAGAACCTCACAGATACAGCAGCCCCCTGCCTGTGCGTGCTGCGGACAGCAGGCTGTACATAGTACGACAGTGTTTATTTATTAAATGCCACTGAAGTTCCCCACCAGCGAGCCAGTGAGCGGGCGAGCGTGGGAGCCAGAGTCAGCCTTACAGTCACGCTAGGATGTGGGTACCACCAACACCCCCATTGCTTTCGATCATGGAACCCGGGCCCAGAGAGGCTGAGTTGCCGCCCAAAGCCAATCAGCTGGTAAGTGGCAGTGGCCATGGACGTTGCCTGGCTCCTGAACCTGCTCTAAGGCCCTGCGATACCGCCTCACGCTGAACCAGACGCCTCTGGGGCAAGGTTCCGATCAGTACAACTGGGTGGAAATTTGCCCGATGGCGATTGGCCCCAGACAGATATGGAAGGAATGGGTGTGTGTATGGGGCAGGGGGAGAGTTGTTCCGGGGAGGCTTTCTGGATGACGTGGCAGGTCTGCGGAGTGTTGCGGGGTGAGGAAGGCTGAGGAATGAGGACGTTGTCTGGAGGGCAATAGGGAGCCACAGCAGAGCTGCGAGCAGGGGAGGAGAGGGGCAGATCTGGGGCCTGTGTGCAGACAGACTGGGGAGGGTGAGACTGGAGGTCGGGAGGCTAGGGAGGAGGCTGCGGCCTGGGGTCTGGGAGAGAGTCAAGGTTTGAGCACCTAAGTCGTGGGGTTGGATTTAGGAAGAAATAAAGGCAGGTGTGGATTGCGTGTTAAAGAATGAGGAGTTTTTCAGGCAGACGGGGGAGGAAGGGCATTCCAGGGGGGCAGGCTGTGTGTGCAAAAGCCAGATGCTGCAGAATAGGGCTCTTTCAGGGGCTGGAGAGAAACCTCATCGGAGGGATCCAGTATGAGAAGAGCCTGGAAAAGTGGGCAGGAGCCAGACCCTCAGAGGCTTTGAACACCAGACAGAGGGGCCTGGACTTGGGAGCCATGGAGAGTGAAATTTCTTACTTGGATTTAACTTCATGCAGGGATGTGTTCTGAGCAGAGGGTGGCCAGGGTTAGACGTGGCCCTGGAGTCTGAGAAAATCTCCAGGGTCACGATGGATTGGAGGGGGTGAGACCGAGCGGCCGAAAGACCAGAGATTGGTGGGAAGAGGCCTGGGCAGAAATGCTGGGGCCTGAGCTGAGGTCAGAGCTCTGGGGAATCCAGTGACAGTCAGGATGTAAATTTGGACTTGGTGACTGACTGGACGTGGTGGTGTTGGGGACGGAGCAGGGGTGGGGGGAGGAGGCGAGGGGAAGGAATCCACTAGAATTTGGACTCCTCCCGGATAGAAGGGTGTGAGAGCCTTCTCTCTATGCCCAGCGCCAGCTTGGACCTCAGCCAATGCGTGCTGGAAGTCACTTGGGACACTTCTTTTCTCCTCCATTGGAGTCTCTATCCTCGGTTGAGCGTCCGACTTGGTCTCAGGTCATCATCTCACGGTTCGTGAGTTTGAGTCCCGCGTCGGGCTCTGTGCTGTCGGTGTGGAACCCGCTGCGGACCCTCTGTCCCCCCTTCTCTCTGCACCTCCCCCCGTGCTCTCCCTCTCTCTCTCTCAAAAATAAATAAGCATTAAAAAATATCACGATCACAATAACAGCCAGTGCTGCTTTCGCTCGGCCCTATAGCACTACCCAAGGCTGTCCACATCTGTTCTCTGTTTCGGGGCCAGGAGTCCACAGAAGGGGGGCATCTCGCCCTGCTGCTTGGGGACAGAGCCAGGTCCAGGACTGGAAGGACCATCGATCACTTGAGCCTCTGTCCATTTTACCTGCGCTCCCTCCCTCGCGCCAGCCCCACGTGGTAGACGTTACTGATTCATTTCCGTTTCACAGGTGATAAATCGAAGCCATTACGGTGGGGTGGAAAGAGCCAGACGCGTCTGACTTTGCCAGCTGTGTGGCCTTGGGCAAATCACGCACCCCTTGGAGCCTCAGTTTCCCAGTCTGTCTCAGTGCTGTGAAGAGGCGGTGGGGGCCTAGGCCTGAGGGTAGTTCTCATGACCAGAGAGGCGAAGTGTCCTCTCAAGGTCAGTCAGCGAAGGAGGGGGGCCTGGGATCCGACCCTCCTGACTTCCGGGCCCGTGGGCTGTCTGCCCAGTGACCCTGGGAACCTTGGGCTGTGGCGCACGCCCAGGGCACTGGAGACTCAGGGAGGGGGGCCCAGCTGGGCAGAAGGGACCCCGGCCCCCTGAAGCCAGAGTCCAACCTCCTTCCACAACCTCTTCGGCCCGTCCCCAGGGAAGGAGCAAAGATTCATCAGTTAAGGCACCAGCTGGCAGGCGGCAGTGAGGACAAGGGCACCAGCTGCCCACAGACTCCCTACTGGGGAGCCAGGCCAGGGGGGAAGGAGGAGAGGGCGGGCGGGCGGGAGGCGGCGGGCAAAGTCCGTGACCAAAACGTCTGGCGCGGTTGGCGGCCCTTCCCTCCCCCTGCCCCACACCAGTCCGCGCCAGCTGGGCCTCCTTCTCCCTTGCCACCCACTTTTCCTTCCGGAGCTGTGGAGGCGCGAGAACCCTTTTGACTCGCCCGCCAGCTGGGTGACATCCTTGGGCAACCCCCCCCCCCCCGCCCCACCCCTCACCGTGAGCCTCAGTTTTCCCTTGGGTCAAACAAGGGTAGTAACCCCAGTGTCCCAGTAGTAACTCCTCGCGGTGACAAGAGCTCACGCGAGTGAGGGACTCGGACGGGGAATTCGTAACTCCCCTGGGGAAGAATGGCAATGCCCACAAGTCCCTGTCGCCCTGGGTCCCCCAGAGCCATCTCCTCGCTCACAGCAATGGCCGGTCAAAAACGATGTCTATTTAACGAGCGATTATTGGGGCGCCTGGGTGTCAACGTTGGTTGAGCTGAGTTGGTGTCGGCTCAAGGCATGACGTCACGGGTTCGTGGGTTTGAGCCCCACATCCGGCTCTGTGTGGCGCCTGCTTGGGATTCTCTCTTTCTCCCTCTCTCTCTGCCCCTCCCCCGCTTGCTCTCTCTCTCTCTCTCTCAAAATACATAAATAAACTTAAAAAAAAAAAAAAAAAAGAGGAGTGATTATTTACTTTCCAGGCCCATGCTTATCACCTTGTCCTTTTCAGGACAATCTTTCCTAGGAGCAGGGTAGGAGGGGTCTTTTCTTACACTCAAGGGTACGGAGATTCAGGGAGGTCAAGTCACTTTCTCAAGGTCACACCGACCTAGGGGGACTGGGTCAGTTATCCGACAAAAACGGGGGCACTTTTGAAAATGAAAGCTGGAGCTGTTGCTGATTCAACCAGGACCGGCCCAGGCGAGGCCGGGAGTGCGTCACCCTCTGTGGACAGCGTGGATTCTAAGTCCTTCCCCGCCCACAGGTTCCAGAAGGGGCAGGGAGGAGATGCTCGGATTCGATCCAGGGCACCCCACCCACTCCCATGACCCCAATCAAGTCTCATCACCTCCTTGGGCCTCAGTTTCCAGCTCCGTCAAAGGAGAGCAGAGGAGGCCCAGAGAGGCCCAGTGATTGGCTCAAGGTCCCACAGCCAAGTCTGGGCTGAATGAAGATTTGAGTGCAGGTGCCTTGACTCTGGGAACGTGGTAAGGATCAAACAAACGCCTGTAAAGCCCTTGCTTGGTACACAGCCTGGCACACAGTGACCACCCCAGTGCCTGGTATCTTAGGTCTATGTGATGTGCTCTCTTCCCACCACCGTGCACCTCTTTCTTCCTAGGGGACCCAGACCCGCTCGTCTCCCGGTCCGTTGCCCGAGGAGTACAAAACGAATGGGTTCTGGCCTGTCACAGTCCCCCACTTTGAATCCCGGCCCTGCCTCTCACTGTGTGCCCTTGGCCAACACTGTCCAATGGAACTTTCCGCCATGACGGAAATGCTCTAAGATCTGCATCATCCACTCCGAGAGCCACGTGTGGCTGGTGGCCATCTGAAAAGTGGCCGCTGTGACTGAGGAACGGGATCTTTTCTTCTAATGAGTTTAAATTGCGAGGGCCACACGTGGCTTGTGGCTACGCCATTGGACAGCGCAGCCTTGGAACCGTGACTTAACTTCCTCTGATGCTGTTTTCTTAGCTCACCCATGGGGCTCATAGCACGACTTGGACTTGGACGAGTTGTTTCCTCCTGTGAGAGTTAGTAAGTGGTCCCGGTAGCACAGGGGCTATAGCGAGGTGCTCAGTAAAAGGTGACTTTGGTTATTAGCTGCCTTTTGCTTTGTTGTCCCCATCTGACCGCTTCCGTCCCCCCACCCTTTCCACCCTGTGTCTGCGGGGCGAGAACTATTTCCTGTCGCCCGTGGGGCAGTCGGGCCACAGGAGGGCCTCACCCCTGCAAAGATCCGGGCGATCGTCTTTGGCCTCTTCAGAAACTGCACGGCTTCGCTGTCAGCCAGGTCCTGGAGGCTTTCAGGGATGTGCATGGCGGGTGCTCTGCTCCTGGGGCCCCGGGAGGCGGGAGCAGGGATGCTGGGTGCTGCTTGCTGGGCGCCGCCGTCCAGAGGCTCCAGGCCCGCCCTGGGCTCGGCTCCTGCAGGACGAGACGGATGGTGGGAGGTTAGAGGCGCAGGCGTGGGGTGAAGGAGCTGCCAGGAGTCCCAGGAATAGGGGCACGGGGTAAAGGGTGCTGGGGTGGGGGTGGGGTGGGGTCCCAAGACTGGGTTCATGTGGGGTGATGGGTCTAGCAGGGTTCTGAGGATTTGGGGCATGGGGCAAAGGGGCTGGTAGGGGTCCCAGAAGTTAGGGGTGCAGGGTGAGAGGGTGGCTGAGGGGCCCGTGAATTGGGTGCAGGGTAGGGGAGCTCCTGAGAAATCTGGAGATGGGGGTACAGTGTGAAGGGGTTGCTGGGGGTCCCAGGGGTCAGGAATGCAATCCTAGGAGGCTGTAGGGTGAGGGCGGCTGCCTGGGGCCCCCGAGGTGGAGTTTCACGGCGAGGGGATCCCAGCGCAGGGAGGAGGCATGGGGAGAGGGCTGGGATACCCGGGTCACCTCCCTGACCCAGAAGCCAAAGGGCTCATTCTAAGGACTGTGTTCTCTAAGGAGACGCGAGTAGGACTTTCCAGGGACCAGGGGGTGCCAGGCTGTGGATCGGCGCCCCCGGGGGGAGGTCTGAACCACAGGAATCCCTGCCACGTTTTGGGGTGACAGCGCCCATAATGGAGGACCCAGGCATCTCAGGGTGGATTTCAGGCTGTCCTCGTGGCTTGGGGTTATTTTCGTAGGATGAGGGCCTCCCCTCCGAATTCAACTCCATTTTCCCGAAAGTGCTTTTTCCTCAAGCTGGGGGGAGGGGGGGGTCTGGACCTCAGAGGTGTGGGGAACATGGGCTGCGAACTGAGCTGTCGCGTCAGAATTAGGAGGCCACGCGCCCCAGGCACCAGGCTACCTTTTTAGAACTGGAGTCTTCCCTTTAAGGATCTGGAATGGGGGTGGTGGGGCTTGGGGGTGATGCTGCCTGACAAAGGGCCACCCCTACTCCGGAGGCCCGGTCTGCGTCACCTGGAGGCGGGCGCTTCCTTCCGCCCACCCTTCGCTCCCGGTCTGCGGCGCCACCTCCGCCTTCTTTTGGTTCCGCTTTTTCCCGCCTTTTCGCTCCTCCACAGCTAATTGGCTGCGGCCAAGTCCCGCCCCCCGCCCTTTCCCCGCCCACTCGGGAGCGGACACGAGCGGGGGCGTGGCCTCCGCGGACGTTGGGCCGCCCGCCGTTGGCTGGCGGCGCGCGGGAGCCCTGCCCCGACCCAGTCCTCCCGGGAGTCTCGCGCCCGCTCCGCCCCCTTCTCTTTGAAGCGCGCGGACACGGAGAGGCTTCCGCAGCGCGTGCGCCGCGCTCAAACAAGGCGAGAGAAGAAAGGCTGGCAGATGGCGCACGCGCGGTTGAGACAGGGCATCCGAGGGAAGATGGACAGCGCGCCGTGACCTAGGCTTTGCGCATGCGTCTTACTGCGGGCTGAAGCCGAACCTTGGGGACCCAGGACACCTTCGTACGCATGCGCAGGAGGCTCAATGACAGTCGAGCGTTGGCTAAGGTGAGGGAGACGGCGGACTGCATGGCCGGGGGAGGGCCGCCCTGCATCCCCTATGTAGCCTTTCCGAGCCTCTCCTATGCTCCTAAGATCCACCTGTTGCTTAGACCCCGCAGAAAATCCGTTATACAACTAAAGGGTGTCTGGGCCCCAAAAACGCCCAGGACTCAAAATCTCCGACTCCTGCCTGGGGCGCAGACCAAATGAGCAGTGTGGGAGGGCACAGGCAAGACGGGCTCCAAGACTGGCAGATGGGCTGTGTGCCCTGCCTGGGGTATGGACGGTCCCTGGAGGTGGAGAGGGCGCTTTTCCTGTAGATGACCTTTGACCCCTGCCCATTTCCCTTGTTTAGGCTCCAGGGAAAGGGTCTGGCTATGCTGCTGGTGACCCGGGGGGTCTGGGGATCCAGGGTCCGAGTATGCTCCCTGTTGCCCACGCTTCTCGGGCCCCCCCGGGCCCTGTCGTCGCTAGCGGCCAAGATGGGGGAGTACCGCAAGATGTGGAACCCCACGGAGCCCCGCGACTGGGCCCAGCAGTACCGCGAGCGGTTCATCCCGTTCTCCAAGGAGCAACTGCTCCGCCTCCTGATACAGGTACCGCCCGTCCCGGGTCCAAGAGCCCGGGGACTACGACTCCCGGCAGGCATCGCGGCGGCACAGCCCTACGTGCCGCAGAGGGCTCTCCTGGCGCCTCCTGGGAGTTGTAGTTCCCGTTCCCTTTGTGCTCCCAGGTGGGCGTGGCGTTGGAATGCGTCGGGGGGTGGGGGGTGGGGGGCTCTGTGAGCCGCGGATGTAGTTGATTCCAGACTCAAGCTTGTTCTGGGGTCTTGCTTGAACAAGCCTTCTCTGGGGCATGGTTTTTACCTCTGCAAGATGGGTATGATAATCATCCTCATCAGTACTCTTCCTGCTACCTAATAATAATCACCATACTTATGAAGCTTTAATCATAATTATTTTCACACTGTTTGAGCTCTTACTGTTTGGCACTGTGCCAAGCATTTTCCATGCATTGTCGGGTCATCAGAACAACGCAGTAAGAGAGACACTTCCGTCATCCGCATTGTACAAATGAGGTAACTGAAGCAGGGGAAGGAAAGTGTCTGACTCAAGGCTGTGTCGTTGTGGCCCAGGTTTGCACCGAAGTGGCCTGACCAGAGCAGGGCAGGGACTGTGGTCTATGGTGAGGCATTAGGCACCTGCTCCACTGAGAGTCCTGGTCCGGCTCCAGAGCTAAGCTCCTGCCCCACTGTCATCATCCTACTTGTTATGATTGAGGGTTATCATTCATTCATTTTAAAATTATTGATTGAACACCTGTCTGTACCAAGGCCTGTGCCAGACTGGACCCACAAGCACACACGTAAATCAGACATACGTAGACACACACGCATGTATATGGACACACGATGGCATTAGATTGTCACCATCGATCTCCGACGAAGCGGGTGTGATCCTCAGTTGCTGATAAGGGAACAGGCCTAGAAAGGTAAAGGCGTTCACCTAGGTCACGGAGGTAGGAAGCACAAAGAAAGAGTTAAATATGTGTGTTCTGGAGTCAGGCAGGCCTGGCTCGGAGTCTCGGCTTTTTTTTTTTTTTTTTTTTAACGTTTTATTTATTTTTGAGACAGGGAGAGACAGAGCATGAACAGGGGAGGGTCAGAGAGAGAGAGGGAGACGCAGAATCCGAAACAGGCTCCAGGCTCCGAGCTGTCAGCACAGAGCCCGACGCGGGGCTCGAACCCACGGACCGGGAGATCAGGACCTGAACCAGGAGATCATGACCTGAGCCAAAGTCTGACGCTTGAGCCACTGAGCCACCTAGGCGCCCCCAAAACAAAATTTTAGAAAGCCCACAGCTGCCAGAGAAAGAAATCCTCCCCGTGAGGAAGGGGAAGGAGGCCTACAGAGGAGTTTTGTTTCCTGGGGTTACAGGAATTCCACTCCAGCCCCGCGGACAAGGCAGCCTTGGAGTTGTTTGCGGCGCACGTGGACTTCTGCACCTTGTTCCACTACCACCACATCCTGGCCCGACTGCAGGTGAGGACGTGGCCCCGCCCACCTTGGCCTTGGGGTGCCTGTGCCCTAACCCATTCATCCGGTACACAACCTGGCTATGCTCTGAGCAGTGATGGTTGAGTGAAGACCCGAGTGAAAACAGGGAGAGAGCCCGATGGGTGTCTGGTGGCCCGGGCGGGGGTGGGGGTGGGGGTGGGCACATTCCAAGCGGGGGGGGGGGGGGGGGGGGGGAGGAGCAAGTGCAAAGGCCCTGGGGTACGGGTGTTGGAAGAACCCGAGGGGGCTACTGTGCCGTAGATGAAGGCAGAGAGGCATCGGGGGCAAACTGTGCCTGGCCTTGTGGGTAGTGGGGGGGACTTCGCCTTGACTTCTAAGTTAGCTGGGAGGGCTACTGAGCAGAGGAGGGACATGCGCTGATTCAGGTGTTAGCGGGCGCCTTCTGGAACAGCCTGTCAGACGCAGGGAGATCTATTCAGAGTCTATTATGTTTGTCCAGCTGAGGGATAATGGCCACCCCAGCAAGAGTAATAGCGGTGGACGCGGGGAAAAGTGGTCTGGACGCTGGTAATGGTTGGAAGGCACTGGCGTTGGGCTGTGCGGGCGGGCGATGGGGGGGGGGGGAAGGAGAAAGTCAGGGGGTGCCTCCAGTTCCTCTGAAAGAACGGAGCTGCCATTTACCGAGCCGCGGAAGACGGGGCGGGGGCGGGAGGCAGGTCTGTGGGGAAGACGGGAGCTCGGTCTCACACTCGGGAATCTTCGATGCTTCTAAGCCAGCCTCGTAGAGCGATGGACCCGGATGTGGGCTCTGGCGGTCGGGGGAGGGGGCTGGGCCGGGAAGCATCCCTGGGAGCACTTAGATGGTACTGGACAAGACCACCAAAGGGGTTAGCTTAGCCTGGGATCCGCCCAGCCTTGAGATCAGTATGGGGAACTAGACCCCGGGAGGGGGGCGGCCAAAGAGCCAGCGGGAGAGAGAAGCGGAACCCCTGGAGAGAGGGATGTCAGGAAGCCACATGCTCCGGGTCCCCTTCCTTCCCCGTCCCGGGATGCCGGCTGCGTGGGGGGTCCTGGAGACAGTGATCAGCTTCGGGGATCTTCTGTGAGGGACTCCCAGAGCTCAGAAAAGCCCTTGTGCTCACAGTCGTGGTTTATTGCAACGAAAGGAGGGCGAACAAAACAAAACGAGCAAAAGGAAAAAGGCGATGGGGCCGGGGTGGGGGCAGTGGAGGGGCAGACAGAGAGAGAGAGAGAGAGAGAGAGAGAGAGAGAATCCCAAGCGGGCTCCACACTGTCAATGCACAGCTTCGCAGAGATTCGGGGCTCGATCTCACAACCATGAGATCATGACCTGAGCTGAAATCAAGGGTCGGATGTTTAACTGACTGGGCCGCCCAGGCGTCCCCTAAAGATCTTATTTTCGAGGAATCTCTACCCCTAACGGGAGGCTCCAACTCACAAGCCGGAGATCAAGGGTCACATGCCCCACCCACTGAGGCAGCCAGGTGCCCCAACTGATGTCCAGGATTTTAGGGGGCAGGGGGTCGGGGGAGGGGGTCTGTCAGCGCCTGCGTAGCTGACCTGAGCTACTCAGTCACCAGCCCCCCCAGAGGTCAAACTGCTACTTCATGGCCCGAGGCCCCGCCATAAACCACATAGTTAGCATAGACTAGCTACTGGGCAGGGAGAGGGGAAGAGAAAGAATCCTAAGCAGGGCTTTCAGCGCAGAGCTCGACGTGAGGCTCCATCTCACACACCCCGAGATCATGAGCCAAAATCGAGAGTCCGACGAGTACCCGACTGAGCCACCCGTTCGAGTGCGTCCGAGGAAGACCCTCCGATCGGGTCTTGGCCTAGAAGTTATCCCAAGAGCCCAGTCGACAGCCGGTCCTTCGGAAGGTGCGGGGTTTGGACACCCCAGGCCTGCTCAGCCAGCCCCTCACTGCTCCCTGCCGCTGCCCTCGGACACGGCCCCTCTCTGCTTTGAGTAGCAGTGACATCGGCCCCTTATTGCTGAGCTCACTCTGGGTCGCGCTCGTCGGTCGGCTCCTTCCTGTGGAATCGAGGGGGAGCCGCCCGGAGCCCCGTTTGCAGAGGCAGAAACCGAGGCACTGAGAGGGCCTGGCTGAGCTGCGATTTGCCCCCATGTCCAGCTGCCTCTGAGCACAAGCCCGGGGACCCCAGGAGGCAGGGTTTTTCAAAAACGTTGTTGAAAAAGATCATTTTCTTTATTCATTCATTCATTCATTCATTCATTTTATGATTAAAAAAAATGTTTTTTATTTATTTTTTGAGAGAGTGCAAGCAGGGGAGGGGCAGAGAGGGGGGGGGGGACAGAGGATCCGAAGCGGGCTCTGCGCTGACAGCAGAGAGCCCGATGCGGGGCTTGAACTCACGAACTGTGAGATCATGCCCTGAGCCCAAGTCGGGCACTCACCGACTGAGCCACCCAGGTGCCCCCAAAAGCATTTTATTATGTGAACATTTAAACGTACAGGAACACATGGGGCGGTGGGCGGCTCAGTCAGCTAAGCGTCCGGCTTTTGATCTCCGCTCGGGTCATGATCTCACACTCTGTGGGCTCAAGCCCCTCATTGGGCTCCGTGCTGACAGGGTGGGGCCTGCTTGGGAGTCTCTCTCTCTCCCTCTCTCTCTCTCCCATCCCCGTTCATGCTTGTGCTCTTTCTGTCTCTCTCTCTCTCTCTCTCTCTGTGTCTCTCAAAAATAAATAAATAAACTTAAACGTTTTTAAGAATTTAAAAAAACATATGGAAACATAGAAAACGTATACAGCAGAGATGCATATTTCCACTGAGGTAGGAGATTCTAAGCTGCGATGCTAGGCGGAGAAGGGAAGAGCTATAGAGACAGGTGGGACACATGAGTGACCCTTTGCTGGTGACCTGAGTCCCTCGAGGAAGCGGCCTGGGGCAGGAAAAGAACAGCTAGCTTCATTGTTCACTACCTGTGTGGGTGACCTTGGCAGGTGACCTCCGTCTGCGGCTCCTTTCCCTCATTCATTCATCCGTGAGTGCACAGCAGATATTTCTTGAGCACCTACTGCGTCCTCCAAATGGTTCCAGGCCCCAGGACGTAGTGGTGAGCCTGACCGATGGGCGTCTCTGCCTCACGGGATCACGTTCTAGGGAAGGACCCAGATCTTCAAGACTGTGAAGACGCAGGGGCGCCTGGCTGGCCCGGTCGGTGGAGCATATTCGACTCTTGATCTTGGGGGCGTGAGTTCGAGCCCCATGTCGGGGTAGAGTTCACTTAAAAGAGTTAAAAAAAAAAAAAAAAACCAAGACGGTAAGGAAGTGAAATGCGTGAAGAGGCGCCAAGTACTGAGGAGGAAGTTGCCAGATCAAGCACAGGGCACCCGGTTTATTTGTTTCCAACTGCTGCCATCACAAATCACCGTAAAGCGGGTGGCCGAAAACCACAGAAATTTGTTCTCTCGGAGTTCGGGAGGCCAGAAGTCCAAAATCAAAGTGTGGGCGGGGTGGGTTTCTCGCGGAGGCTCTGAAGGGGGAACCACCCCGTGCCCGGTCCTGGAGGACAGTGACTGTCACTGTCAGCCTTCCTTGGCTCGTAGCCACGACAGTCCAATCTCTGTCTCCGTCTTCACGTCACCTTCTTCTCTGTGGCCCTGCGTGCCCTTCTCTGTCTCCTATAAAGGCCACCGTCACTGGATATAGGGCCCACCCGAATCCAGGACGGTCTCACCCTGGGATTCTTACTCCTTAGACCTGCAAAGACCCTATTTCCAAATGAAGTCAGATTCTGAGGTTCTGAGGGGATACCATTCAACCCTCTCCACCTCGTTAAATTTGAATTTCAGATAAGCTGGGAATAATTTTTTTTTTTTTTAGTATAATCATGTCCTATGTAACGCAGTCCTCAAATATTGCACGGGACATACTGAGGCCGAATAATTATTAGTTGTTGATCTGGAAATCAAATCTCACCTGGTCTACTGTATTGAATTTTTTTTTTTTTTTTTTTTTTTGCTAAATCTGGTAACCCTAAGTAAGAAGAAATTAGCAAACAGGAATGTTTTGCAATTTTAGGGAGAGTAGTCAGGGGAGGCCTCACTGAGGCGGCGACCTTTCAGCAGAGACCAGAAGGAGGCAAGAGGGAGAGCCTTGAGGAGATCTGTGGGAACAGTAAGTGCAAAGGCCCTGCGGCAGGGCTGTGCATGGTGTATAGGAGGGATAGCAAGGAGGCTGGTGGGGCTAGAGCCGAGTGAGCACAGGGGAGAGGGCTGGAGATGAGGGCCCAGAGCCTTGTGGGACACAGTGAGGACTTTGCTTGGACTCTCAGTGATGTGGAAGCCACCTGAGGGCTCTAAGCAGCGGGATGTGAGCTGCCTTTTATTACAACGGGCGCCCTCCGGCGGCTTCCCGGGGAACAGACTGGGTTGGGGCTGGAGGATGGGAGCAGGGCAAGGGCAAGGGGGGGCTCAGACGTGGCACGTGGAGGAGGAGGGGTGGTGGGAAGAAGTGGTTGGATTCTGGATCCGTTTTGAATGGGGGTCCATCAGGGATTTGCCGATGGGTTCAGGGTGGGCACCTGGAAGGATGGCCTTGGACGCTTCTAAGCTGGGTAATGTGGCGGGAGGAGCAGGTCTGGGGAGGGGTCTCAGGACCCCAGTTTGGGACGTAGTGCCTTTGAGAGGATGCCCGTCGGATGCCCGCGTGGAGGCGTCGAGACGCCCGTCGGACGTCTGTGGCCACGCGTCGAGTAGGCTCTTGGCATGTAAGTCCGGCGCTCAGGACCCACCTGAGCAGCAGACTCGGGCCCGTACCCTGCCCTCAGACAGCTGAACTTGGGTGGCAGGGACAGTTGTGAGTCAGACACCCTCCCCCGACGAACAGATACAGCCACACAGTGAACTCCCAGGGTGCAGTTCGTGCCAGCGCGTAACGAAGTTTGACCTTGGTTTCTGAACTGAAGTCTGTGTGCGTATCAGAAAACGCACCCCTTTCCGTCGCCTGGTGCTGTGCACGCGACATTGGCAGCTGCTAGCCCCATGTGGCTCTTTAAATGTGAGGGCGCTGAAATGAAATAAAATTTAGAAATTCCGTCCGAAATTTCAGTTGTGTTCGCCATGTTTCAAGTGTTCCGGAGCCACCGGTGACCAGTGGTGAGGTATTGGATGGTGCAGATCTAGATGTTTCTATCCTTGGAGGCAGTTCTTTTGGAATGTGCTGCTCTAGACCCTTTATTTCCATCTGAAAGGGCGACTGTTCCGATAAATGTATGGGTCGACAGCATCTACAACGGTGCTTATGTTAGACTGGCACATTTGTGCAGTGTACAATGTGCCCAACCACGCAAGGCGGCTCTGCTCAGCCTAAGGAATGGAGGGGGGCTTTTTGAGAGCCAGAAGGGAGCTGGAATACCATAGAAGAGTGGGACTTCAGTCGCGGAAAGGGAAGGAGGAGGGGAGTGGGGGGCAGGGAGAGTCTCTTAACAGCATGTGCAACATCCCTGTGCCTGGAGGAACTAAAACCATTGTGAGCCACCAAGGGGGACCGTGGTGTTAGGTCCCGGGAGGCCTTGCGGGAAGGACACGGTCCAGAGCACGGTCCTACTTCCTGAGGGCAGTGGGAGCCTCGGAATGAGTTTTGCAGGAGATTGACACGGTTACATGTGTAATTCCTGATATGCCACTTCCTGGCTGTGTGACCTCAGGCAGTTCCTTAACCTCTCTGTGCCTCATTTCCCACATCTCTAAACGAGGATAACCACAGGGGCCATCGTCACCTTCTGTGCATAACGCGTGCACAACCTGCTTCAAACAGTGCCCGACACACAGCAAGCGCTATATAACCGCGCGTTATCATTTATTACTGTTCTCGTGGTTCGATGGAATCTTGGCTGCCGTGTAGACAGGACAGGTGGTTGAGGGTGGGGCGAGGGGCTTTGGGGAGGCCACTGAGAAGGCTGCTGGACTCATCCAGGTAGGAAGAGGAGTTGGTGGTGTGGACGGGGTGGGGCCGGTGGGCAAAGGGGGCCTGTTTCGGAGGGAGAATCAGCAGGGTTCAAGGTGTGGGGGAGGGGAGGAGCCGGGGGTCACCAGCGGCCTCCAGGTTTCTGGCCGGAAGCCCTGCGTGGATGTCAAGTGCCCAGCGGAGAATGTAGCGCGCGGCGGATGCTTGCCGAATACCGATTTCTCTCTCTCTCCTCCAGCTCTGAGCTTCCCTCCCTGTCAAACCCCAGCTCTGTCCCGGAAGTGAAATTTCTCAAGGTCACTCTCTGAGTCTGAGAACAGGGGGGACTTCCGGCACAGACGGGGGCTTTGGGCTGCAGTCCCGCCCCCCTGGCGCCCGCCCCAGCCCTGGGAGTTGGTTCCAAAGGGGGTTTGCTAGGCTCGGCTGCCAGGTTGTTTCCTGCTCCGTCGTGTCCAAGGTCGTGGGCCTTCCCACCTCCGGACCTCTGCCCAGGCCGTTCCTGCCGCTGGTAGACCCTCTTCCCTTCCGCCAATTCAACCCTGCACTTGGCCCGGACAAGTGGTTCCTTAAGGCTACCTCTCCTGGGGGACACGGAGAGTTGGGCTCGTTTTATGGACCAGTGAGTCCCCTGTGCCGCATAGGCTGGCGTGAGTCACGTGTCTTCCTGAAACCGGCAAATAGGCTAGGCACCCAGCAGTTGGCTCACTCACTCATTCATTTGTTCATCCATCCATCCGTCCATCCGTCCATCCGTTCAGTCCACCAGTTTTTGCAAGGTGGGTAGGGAGGGATGGGTGCATAAGATGAGGTGGGCAGGGGGGAGGCCAGCTTGCGAGGGGCCTTGGAGGCGGTGGAACGACTCTGGTATTTATTCCAAGGGCAGGGAGGAAGCCACCGCGGGGAGAGGGTGTGGGATCTGTTTATAGTCTAAATAATAAATGAGCTCTTGGTGCGACAGTTTCGTGGAGCACGGTGTAGGAGAGAGGCGCGAGAGAAGGGGCGCCTGGGTGGCTCGGTCGGTTGAGCCTCCGACTTCGGCTCCGGTCATGGTCTCACGGTTTGTGGGTTCGAGCCCCGCGTCGGGCTCTGTGCTGACGGCTCAGAGCCTGGAGCCACTGCTTCGGCTTCCGTGTCTCCCTCTCTCTCTGTTCCTCCCCCACTCTCGCTGTGTCTCTCAAAATAAATAAAAACGTTAAAAAATTTAAAAGAGTGGCAAGAGAAGAAGCCCGATGCAGTTGTTTGGGGGCAGAGGGCAGGCAGCGGGGACGAGAAGGGGTTACTGGAGATGGGGGTGGGGGGAGGGGAACGATGGATTCGAGGACGCCTTGGAGGTCTAGCCAGTGAACTTGCAAAAGGTCTGGACCAGGGGGCGACCACAAGAAAGGAATCAAGGATGCCTCCGAGGTGTCTGATCAGAGCATCCGAATGAATCAGGCAGTGCCCTTTCCTGAAGGGAGAAGCCTGGGGGGAGGGAGAGGAAGGAGCGAAGCATTCTCCTTGGGCCGTGTTAGATGTAAGGTGGCGTTTCCAACGGGAGATGTCAGAGATTCTGACGCTCAGGGTAGAGGCCAAGGCTGACTGGAGGTGGGCGGGGGGGGGGGGGGAATAGGTTTGGGAGAGGAAACCGGGAAACATATTCTCTCTGTGCATCCCTGCGTCCACCTTCCCGTCTGTTACTGGGGGAGGAGGGACAGGACAGACGCTCAGGCCCCGGAACTGGATATTAGGTCCAGAACCTGGAGGACGGGTCCGGGCTGGAGACGCGAGTCGCGCACAGATACCTAGAGACGCACAGAGTGGTGTTTGAAGGCACGGGAATAACGAGGCTATTTAGGGTGCGCTCAGAGAGAGGAAAGGGAAGAGGGCCCGGCACAAATCCTGGGGTCCCCCCGTCATCTGAGGGATGGGGCCGGGAGCAATCCCTCATGCCGCGCCCTAGCCCGTCTCTCTTCTCTCTGACTCTCTCCTCAGGCCTTGTATGACCCCATCAACCCCGACAGGGAGACCCTCGACCAGCCTTCGCTTACGGATCCACAGCGTCTGTCCAACGAACAGGAGGTGCTCCAGGCTCTGGAGCCCCTGCTGGCCCAGGCCAATTTCTCCCCACTGTCTGAGGACGCTCTGGCCTACGCTCTGGTGGTCCACCACCCTCAGGATGAGGTCCAGGTGCCCGTCTTCCAGAGGAGGACCAAAACACCGGAAGGCCTGGGGGCAGGGATGAGCCTTTGGGAGGCAGAGGCTGTTGGGAGTTGTCCTGAACGCAGGGCGTGAGCCCAGGCAGCGTTCTCGGTGAATTAGACTAGGGCACCTCTTTCCCAGTCGGTCCACTGCCATCGGTTGGAAAAAGGAAATGTAAGAAACGAACCTTTCTTAGGACTAGAGGCTTTCTCGCCATCTGCCAGAAAACTGTGATAATAAGTAATACGAAATGCTCATCCTTAAAGTAAAAAAAATAATAATAATAATAATAAAAGTACTATCATCTTCCAAACTCCCCCATTTTAACGATGTTTTTAAGACATACTTTTTACTGAAGTCACATTCTATTGTCCCTGAAATTGGAATATAACTTCTAAGTGGCGGTGTGGCCTAGTGTTAATTGGCAATATATTTTCTCTTTCAATTGCTTCATAAGGTGATGGAGGATCCAATCGACAATCATATTACAATATATAAATGCATCAAAGTAAAATGTGTACCTTAAGCTTACACAATGTCACATTGTCATATCTTACAATTGGTGGCATCTTAGATTCTCAGAAATATGGCAGTAAAAATGACTGTGAGGTAAATGGTGCCATCTCAGATAGTATGCCCTTGCGCAGTACACAACACGAGCAACCATACAGGGCCGCCCTGCCTAAACACCGGGTGATGATAAGCCTGGGAGGAGGGTGGACATCACTGGGAGAAGGGGCATCTAATTCCAGTAACCTGTGCTCTCACCGCAGACCATGCTCATCCGCCTCTGCCTCCTTTGTCCCCCTTGTCAGGTGACAGTAAATTTGGATCAGTATATCTACATGCAGTTCTGGGCCCTGGGCCAGCGAGTCGGGCAGATCCCCCGTAAGTCCAGCGTGGGCTCCAAACGTGGCTTCATCAGGTCGCCCCCCGCAGAGAGGTGAGGCGGCCCTTGTTCCCCAGCTGCAGCGAGAGGGAGCAAGGTTAGAGTCGAGAGGGGACTGCAGGTCAGTGTCTGCATTTGGGTGTCTGGGCCCTGGGTGGGAAGTCGAGCAAGGGGGCGGGGAGATCACCCAAATGCCGCCTTTCCTTCCCAGGGGGAACATAAGAACTAGCATTCCCAGGGGAAGAGAAAGGGGAGCGACACTTGTCCCCATTTCTAAATGAGGAACGCGGAGCCTCAAGCAAAGGAAGGCCGCATTCTGAAGAAATGGCGCCACCAGGACTCCGATGAGCCTCACATTTTGAACGGAGGCCCTTCAAATACAGAGTAGGGTCAGGAGAACCAGATCTTCCCTTGGGCCTGTAAAGTACCCGATCCTTCTGGAAATCAGTTGATCAGATATGGTCACGAATCCAAAAAGGCAAAGCGAAACAAAACAAAACAAAAAAAACACCGCCGAAGACAAAAAGCCCTCACGCCCCGAAAGCGGCAATTCCGTTTCCAGGAATCTATTCCAAGGAGATATTTATACTTTGCAGGCTGCGTAGTTTAATTGTCTGTCTCTCGCGCTGGATTATAAGCTCCACCAAGGCGGCGATTGTCTCTCCAGAGCTTCGTAGCACCCCCTGGCACCTAGCAGGCACTCTAAGTTACAAGTAGAATTTGAATTTGAAAAAAATAAAAATAAAACAACAAAAAAACCCCAGAACTAAAGAAAAGACAGTCTATTCAGCTCTCATTTACCAAGCCCAGGAAACCAGAAGCCATGGTTGTGTCCAATAACCGGGGATTGCATTGTTCAGCTGACGCCCTGTGGTTGGACCCTTGGCGTAGGTCTGACTTTCCCCCCACCACCTTGGGGTAGCAGCCTTGAAAATGACCGCGTTACTGCAGAGCTAGAGAGGGCGCCCCGGGGGGGGCTGGAGGGGGCTCCCCGGGGCGGTCCTGACCACCTCGCCCCTTCTGTCTTGGTCCGTCAGGAGGTACTTCAAGCGGGTGGTGCTCGCGGCCCGAACGAAGCGGGGGCACCTGGTGCTGAAGAGCTTCAAGGACACGCCGCTGGAGGGTCTGGAGCAGCTGCTGCCCGAGCTGAAGGTGCGCACGCCCACCCTGCAGCGTGCGCTGCTCAACGTCACGCTTTTCGTCTCGGGCGTGGTGTTCTTTGTCAACGTGGGCATGGTGGTGCTCTCGGACCTCAAGATGGCCACCTCCCTGCTGCTGTTGCTCTTTGCCGCCTTCATGGGCCTGCGGGCCTCCAAGGTAAGGGGACTGCCCGCCACGCTTCTTGGGTCCCTGCCTCTGCGCGTTCATTCGGCCCCAAGGTCAGGCCACCTTCTATTTTGGTTTATTTCCGGCGTTAATCTGCTTCATGCCTTCCCTCCTTCCCTCAGTCATTCTTCCTTTCCCTCCCGCCTCCTTTCCTTCCTTCCTTCCTTCCTCATCCTGGCCGGGGCGTCGTTATCACCAGGCGAGCTGTTTTATCGGGGCAGCCTCCCTGAGCTCCAGCCCGAATGGACTCAACGGGAAACTGGGCCTGGGGCCCGGGAAACTATATTTTTAACACACTCCCTTCCTGATTCTGCTACATGTGAATGCAGGGCCGCCTGGTACAGTTGCACAGGTTGTTCACCATCCAAGGATTCAGAGCTGAGGGCCTGGCGGTGGGGGGTGGGGTGGAGCTGAAACCTAACTTGTGCCCTGTGTGCTGTCTTGAGGCTGAGTCGGCCGGGGGAGAGGGGCTGCCCTTTACCAATTCTCCCCAGGGTTGGCACCGGTCCCAGGAGTGTGGACTGGTGTGTGGAGTCCATTGTGCTTGATCATTCACTCGCTGGTTCATTGGTTTTCAAGCTGTTTACAGCCATCCCAGCAGGCTCTTAGGACAATGATAATAAATCCCGCAGATAATAGCCAGGCTGTGCTGGCTGAGAGGGTGAAGGGCTGGGGGTGGGGGTAGCTGCTGAGGACCAGGGGTCAGGCAGGATCTAAAGGAAGCTTTTTTTTTTTTTTTTTTTATGTTTATTTATTTTTGAGAGAGAGAGAGAGAGAGAGAGTGTGCAGGGCAGAGAGAGAGGGGGACAGAGGATCCAAAGCGGGCTCCTCGCTGACAGCAGTGAGCGCAGGGTGGGGCTCGAACTCACGAACCATGAGATCATGACGTGGGCTGACGTCAGTCAGCCTCCCGTTTGAAAGGGGAGGAGTGAACCCGGTGGAGAAAGGGGCTGGAAAGGCACAGCGTGGCGGGGGGGGGGGGATCTCGCAGTGCTGGAGTCCGGGGTCCAGGGTGGAGAAGTGAGGCCCTAGAGAGTGGCAAGGGCCTTGAACACCAGAATAGGGACCCTGGGGTTTAGCCACTGGGCAGCAGCTGCTATGGAAGAATTGCAGGCCCCGAGGGAGCCTGCAGCCTCCATGGAGGGGGTGGGGCTATGAGACCAAGAGCAGGGAGGCTGGGAAGGGTGTCAAGTGGTCTGGGGGGGCACCCAGAGTCCCAGCCCCAGGGGGACCATCCGTGCCGCCTCAGAGGCCCCTATTTATTTATTTTATTTGTTCAAGTTTATTTATCTATTTTGAGAGAGAGAGAGAGAACGAGCATAGCAGTAGGGGAGAGGGGGGACAGAGAAGGAGAGACAGAATCCCAGGCAGGCTCCGTGCCATCAGCACAGAGCCTGACGCGAGGCTCGAACTCACGAAAACGTGAGCCGAAATCAAGAGTCGGACGCTTAACGGACTAAGCCACCCGGGCGCCCCTCTGAGGGGCCCAGTTCCAAACCCGGTTCACTAGTTAATGTGACGCATCCCTTAAATGTTTTCCCACACTCTGGGCGGAGCCTCCAATCCTTGACCCTGAGCCCTCCCAGCCTCCTTCCAGCCGCCCCTCCCCGTGCACACTTGTTCCCTCCTGTGTGTCGGTGGCTCCCAGATATCTGTCTCTGGTGCAGGCGTCTCTCCCAGTCTCCAGCCCCCACCCCACCCGCCCCCTGGACACGCCCGAGCCCTTCCCACACGCCCCACATCCCAATGAGCTCAGGATCCTTCCTCCCCAACCCCCCTTCATCCCGAGCCCCTGTCTAAGGGGCCGGTCTCAGGTGATTTGGCCGCGACAGGCACGTCCCTCTTTCTTTCCCCCCCTCAAAGAGCTCATCCACTTCTGGCGTTTCCGCCGACAGCTTTCTTCCATCTCCCGGATCGGATGCTCCGCGTCCAGCCTGGGGCCGCCAGCTCCGGGCCCCCTTTGCCCTCCCCTCCAGCGGCGGCTCCCCACACACCTGCTCCTCGTCCTGGTTCTCTGTCTGCAGAGGGCCCTGTGCCCCCTGTCACTGGCTAGACCCTGAGGCTGCCCTCGCCCTATCCCCTAGTCTGTCCTTCCTGCCCCGATATTGTGCCCCGTCTCGTTCCCTCTGTCCTGGCCCCAGCCCAGGCCTTCCCAGCCTCCCCATCGGTCCCCTCCAGCCCATCCCCGAGGTCCCCGGAGCTGGCCCTGGTTCAGCGTGGGCCCCCTCAGCCCAGCACAGAGCAGGGCCGGGCTTGTTGAGAAGGAAGCAGCCCAGAGATCTCTCCCTGGAGGGAGACATGCGGAGTCGCAGTGGACACTGCAGGAGCCTGATGACACCCATCTGGGGGACGCGGCGTCCTTGAGGACTGAGCCTTGAGGATTGAGGCAGTGAGTGTTTTCTAAGAGCAGCCCAGGGGTGACTTGGCTTGTTCTGAGGCCCCAGAGGCCCAAGAGAGAGGGCAGCTCGGGATACTGTTCAGGGGTTAAATTGGCTCATCGGCACGGGCTGCATTCAGAGAGGAGGAGCAGGAGGCCAGCGGGAGAAACCTTCAGGGGCCGGGCCACACAGGGCCTTGGCCAAGGAGCTCGGGCTCTCTGAGGGCGCTGGGGAGCCACGGCAGGGCTGTGAGCAAGGGGGGAGCGGGGTCAGTTCTGGGGCTGTGCAGAGACATACCGGAAGGGGCAGAGGCCGGCGGGAGGAGGCCATGCACCAGGCGGCTGGGAGAGGAGGGGACAGCGCAGGGAGGGGGAACCGGCAGGCCAGGAGGTGGGCTGAGGGGAGGCGTTTTGGTTGTTGAAGGGAACACCCAGGTGGCAGCCGGTGTGTCCTCAGCGAGAGGCCCGGCCTCATCTGCGTGCCACGGAATGTGGCGTGACCTGCTCACTTAACGTGAGAGAATTCAGCTCCATGAGCTTGGCCGAAACAGACACAAAACCCAACGTGTATTTCATCCCAGACCGTCCCTAACACGCGCCCTTCCTACACCTCGCCTTCAACCGAAGCGATGGCGATTCGTTCCAACGCAGGGACGCACCCCGTGCCGGGCTGGGCTCGTAGGAAGAGGGGGCACGGTCGCGCACAACCGTGTCATCGGTCCCTGGCAGTGTGATCTGAGCGATTTCCACGGCTGGGCTGCCTTCAGAGGCATTTCACCTTAGCTCTCCGCGCAAGATGGGCAGACAGCCCGTGCATTTAAAAGATGGCAGCCTGGGGCGCCTGGGTGGCTCCGTCAGTTAAACGTCCAACTTCAGCTTACGTCGCGATCTCATGGTTCGCGGGTTCGAGCCCTGCGTCGGGTTCTGTGCTGACGGCTCGGAGCCTGGAGCCTGCTTCACATTCTGTGTCTCCCTCTCTCTCTACCCGTCCCCCCACTCACACTCTGTCTCTCTCAAAATAAATAAACATAATAATTTAAAATTTTCTTAAAATAAAAATATAAAAAAATAAAAGACAGCAGCCAGCCTGGAGCGTGGACGAATATTCCATAGTAGCTGATGTTGAAACGCCCTGGCCGTTGTGGGCCTGGCTTCGTGCCAAGAGCCTGCCTCTTAAACCTCTTGTTGACTCTCTGACCCTTTCCTGCCATCTAGCCGGGCTCACTGATAGTGTTCCCCGAGGATTTAGGTTTGGGCCAAGGGCTCACCGTTGGCCCCAGCCTGCCAGGCTATGGGACCCAGCAGTGTTGAACTCATTTTGTGGCTGAATGGAGGAATCTGAGTGGAGGATTCTAGCGTGAGCCCCAGAGGGCACTGGTGGGCTCTCAGTTCCTTCCTTGGGGGACCCCAAGCATGGGGATCGGGGTCCGGGAGAGGAGGGGGCAAAGTGTGGAGAAGGAGGCCCCAGACTTCTTTCCCTCAAGGAGGTTTGGAGTATTTGTTTTCTGTTAGCACTTCTCTTGACAATTTCATATGTAAACCCTTCTTCTTACTATGGAAGAAGTTCAAACAACTGTGGGATTAAAAGCACTTGATGAGCTCCTGGGCATCCCCGAGTCTCTAATTATCAAACAGTCAATCCGGGTCCACCTACACGCCCCCTGCCCTCCCACCACTGGGTTATTCGGAAGCAAATCCTAGACATGCCCTCTGGAAATACTTTAGTGTGTGTCTAAAAAGATAAGGACTTAAAAAAAAAAAAAAATCACTGTAGCAGAAAGTTCCAAGGCTGCAGCTCAAATGGTCTGGAAACCCTTGAGCAAATCCATTACTATGTGGCTCAGCTAAGCAGACCAGTGAAGCGGTTGCTAAAAGCTGTCGGTGGCCTCGGGGTCAGTGGAGCGGGAGCGAGTGTGTGTGTGTGTGTGTGTGTGAAAAATACAAATACCCGGGCACCAGCCCCGGGGACCTGAACCCGAAGAGGTCCGGGGAGGGCCCGGGAGCCCGCGGAAAGGACTATGCCAGCGTTGAGTGGCCGGGGGTGGGGTGGGTGTCGGCGTGGGGGGCGTGGGGCCCCGGGCGGCCCTGCCCCCTCCCACCCCGTCGCGCCGCTGAGCCCGCGGGGCGCTGTCCCGCCCGCAGATGTTCGGACAGCGGCGCAGCGCGCAGGCGCTGGAGTTGGCGCACATGCTCTACTACCGCAGCACCTCGAACAACTCGGAGCTGCTCAGCGCCCTGGCCCTGCGCGCGCAGGAGGAGCACGCCAAGGAGGCCCTGCTGGCGCACAGCTTCCTGGCCCGGCTGCCCCGGACCGCCCGCGGCGCGCCGGAAGGTAGGACTTGTCCCCGGGGCCCCGCCCCCGCCCCATCCCGTCGCGGCCCAGAACTGACGTGGCCCCACCTGAAACGAACTCCATTCATACCCTACACGGTCAAGACTCCGCCCCCCCATTCCCAACCGGCCCCACCCCATTGAGGACACCACCCCCCACCCTCACCGCGCAGGCCCAGTACTCCCGGTTCCTACGGGCGAGTCTTGACCTATAACATCCCAGGTGACCTCGGCGCCCAGCATGCCGATGGGAACCCCTGAACCCAGCTTCCGATCTTGATAGATCTGGTCCCTCCCTGGGGTGACCGACTTCCCTATCCTGACCTCCTCCTGGATTAGGGTCATCAGTCTCCTGTTGTGGCATGCCCTCCTTTGCTCCCACCTTGCCCAGCGCTCCTTCCAAAAGAGGCTCTTGCCCCCTCCCCCTGGGAGCCCCAGGTTGACAGGAACCTCCACCCTTCCCTGAACAAGAGGCCCTGACTTGTCCCTAGACGAGAGCCCCAGAGTCGGACCCTTCCTAGCCTCAAGCGGACCTCTAGGCTGCTCCCAAACCCGGACCCCTTGTATTCCTTGTCCTGCGCCCTCCCTGCTGTCCCTTCCGGGTCCTTCCAGGCCCCAGTCACCTCCTCACAACACCTGCTTCTCCCCCTGCAGAGACCTCCCTGTGGCTCCAGTCCGAGGTAGAGAACTGGCTTCTGGCCCAGTCGGGCTGTGACGTGGCCTTCAACGGAACTCGGGCCCTGGCCCACCTGCAAGCCCTGACCCCCAGCATCGGGATGTACCCGCCCCCGGGTTTCCCCAAACTAGACGCGTTGCCTGCAGTCGTTTCCGAGTCCCCCCGGTCCGCACCCAGTAGTGACAAGCCCTGAGCGAAACCACTGCCCAGCCTCGCCCAGCCACCTGGTTAGGAACTAAGCCCCGCCTCCTCCACGCTGAGCTGTCAATCACAGCCACTTCTGCTTTGCCCCTCCCCAACTTCCACTTACCCACAAGCAATCGCTTTCGTTACTCCGTATTCTCAGACAAAGCCGGCAATTGAGGCAGCCTAGGGTTGCTAGGCAAGCCCCCGCCCCAGCGCAGCCAATCTAAGCTTTTTGGCTTCTGCGGCGGTTCCATCGCTTAGTCCCACCCCCGCCGTAAACATCCAAACGGGGTTCGGCCGAGGAGGAGTGTCAGCCAATCAGAGCTGCTCAGTGCTACGAACCACTGGGCACAGTTGTCAGACTGTATCTTCCCGAGGCCAGAGATCATTGTCTTTTTAGCCCGCTCCGGGCTAACTGCCCAACTTGCTCGCCGAGGCGGGGCCCCAGCCCACGGCCAACTGGAGCCGCTCAGCCCTGCTCTCTGGCAAACTGCCAACGACAGCTGCCGGGCACCAGCAGCCCTGGGCTGTCAGTTGGCGCTGCGTAGAAGAAACCAGTCAACATTTCCAAAAGGAAACCTGATCTTTCCATGAATTGACGCTGTCGATAAAGGCAGGCTATCTGGTCAGCTGCTGATCAGCTTGTCCAGGCTGAAGGGGTCGCGAGCCTTGTGTCGGGCAGAAAACCGCGGGTCAGGAGGAAGCAGCGACTACCCTCCCTCCAAGACGCATTTCCAACTCAGGCCCCAACAACCTCAGGTGCCTTTCCTGCCCGGGCCCCTCACCCTTTCGGCAGAAACTACCTCGGTCTGGATCTTTCTTCCACCAGTGGCCTGTGCAATATTTATTGGTCTATCAATTTCGCCCTCGTCCTCTCTCCCAAAGGAATAAATCGTGTGCAATGAATCTGGATGAGTGGGGGTAGCTGCAGGGGTTGGAGAGAAGGAAAGCATCAGAATCCTTGAAGGAAGAGACTGGGTCTTGGGGAAAACTGCATTTGGGTGGGTCCTAGGCAGAAAAAGCTGTCACCCTAGGGAGAGACTGGGTTCGCAGTTGGTGAAGGAGACTGCCTGTGGTAACGGAAGAGGATCTGAGAGAAAACCTGGCTCCCCAAAAGACTGGGTCTTATGAGCAAGGGAGATAGGACAGCCATGTGCCGTTGTGCAAGTTGTTCACTGCCAAAGGCACACAAGCCAGGGCACCGGTGGAGGTAAAATCCAGCCATCCCTCCACCCCCCACATGCCTCCTAATGGGCTGAGTAAGCCTGGAGAAGGTGGGGGGGGGGTGGCAGCTCATTTTTACTAAGGTGTCATATGGGTTAGAGGCAGAATTGGATGTGGGAGGGGAAAGAAGAGGGGTTGTCCTAATGAGAGAAGGAGACTGAGTTCCAAGAAGGAAATAGAAAAGTGTCTTCGGTGGGGGGGTGGGGGCCGAGACCAACAATCTAGAACAACACACATCCTGCCTGGTTGAGAGAAAGACACCCTTGTACAAGGAAAGAGGACAGGAAACCCACAGTCTTGGTTCTTCCCCACAAGTGCCTAGAAGTCTAGACTCAGGAGGAATCCTGGGACGGGAGGGCCCAGGGTCCCCGGTCTGTGTAAGGGGAAAGGCGGCTGGGACACCGGGCCCCTGTGTCTTGCTTTAGAAGGGAGGCCCGGAGCTGTGCATTCCGAAGGCTGCTGCTGGAGCGGCTGTCCCCGGTTTAGGAGACCTCAGAAGTGAGCGACCTGGGTTCCTGGAGGAGGCAGGCAGGCAGGCAGGCAGGCAGGCAGGCAGGAAGGAGACAGTGGGCAGTTAAACGGTGTATTGGTTTTATTTTCTGGAGGACGCGGCGGGGCCGGGGCTTCGGGGTGAGACCGAGAGTCCGGGAACGGGCAGGGGGCTGCAGGGCGACGCGGGGCCCTCACTCCCGCTTCCGCAGGTGGATGTAGATGACGCCGCTGGCCAGGGCGAGGGGGAAGGCCACCCAAGCCAGGGCGAAGCAGTAACCGAAGCTGCCCCCCGCCGGGCGCTCCGCCAGGATCTCCTCCGCGTGAATGGCGTAGATCAGCGCCCCCGTAAACACGGCCACGCCTGCGGGGAGACGGGAACCGGGTGGCACGCAGTACCCGCAAGAAGACTGCATTTCCCAACAACCCATGGGGCAAAGAAGCCTCGGGAAGGCCCGTGCGCAGCACCGCTGCCTTCTGGGAGCTGTGGTTCGCTGCCTCCGCGCCGTGCAACGACGCTACTGCAGATTGGCTTTGGGCAATTCAGTTCGTCTAGCTGGGTGCCCCTTACTCATCCATAAAATGGGACGATAGTATCCATCCATCCATCCATCCATCCATCCCTTCAAGGAATGTTTTTTTATGCCTTGCTACGAACTAAGCACGCAAATAGTGATTTAAGACGGCAGGGCCTTTGTAGGAACCTAAGAAGGTACGATTCCCGAAGCCGAGGACTATGATCACTTAGCTCTTTGCAGCCGAAGTCAAGAAAATTGAAAAGCACGTAAACTCCCTTCTGAAGTGTCTGATACACGGTGGGTTATAAAACCACTACCATTATGATTCAGACTTCTCTCCTGGAGTATTACTTAGCCACTGCCTCTGCCCTCCCATCCCTGGGATCTACATTATTTACCCACACCACCCTCCCCAGCTCTGGCTCCTTGAAGCTCTAAGTGTCAGTTTCCACATGACTCAGAGACACAGACTGCAAACCACGGAATCAGTGAAAACTACTGATTCCCTGGCAGAGAGGTAGCCCACAGAGGCACTTCAGGTGGCCCCTCCCTCCCCTTCCCTTCCTCGCCTCCCCTCCCCTCCCCTCCCCTTCCCCAGGGGGCAATGCTCACTGGTGCAAAGCTGGCAGAGGCCAGTGGCATAGAATAGCCCCCCTCGCCGCATGGTGTAGAGCTGGAACATGAACAGGATGAAGGACAGACAGCAGAGGATGAGGGACAGCACCATGAGGACCTGGACCGCCTTCAGCCAGCCTGCAATAAGGAGAGAGAGGTGGAAGTCACAGTAGGTTCCGGGGTTCCGGCTCCGTCCGCTCGCTCACCGCCCCATTGCGGGCCATACAAGTTTGGTGGCCACTTCTATTGACCTTGATTCCCGGAACTTTGCTGAGTCCCCTTATCAGTGCTCAAAGCTGCTTTGAAGAGTCTTTAGGCTTTTCTACATGAACACGTCCCCTGGGAATAGGGACCTCTTTTTTTTTTTTTTTAACGTTTGCCTCTCCCATCTTTACACCTTTTATTTCTTTTTTCTTGCCCTGTTGCGTTGGCTACCTCCAGGACAACACCGGAGAGCACCAGTGAGAACAGAAGTTCTGGCTTCGCTCTCTGGGGAAAAGCGTTTAATCTCTCACTTCCAAAAACTTAAAGGGGTACAGTGCCACTCCCTTCTAGCTCAAATACATCAGCAGCAGCACACCCTCCCCCCCCCCCCCCGCCACCTTGTTCAGGACTTGGAAGGATTCAGCCCCCCTCTTTTGTTGGAACTCAGACGAATTGGTCCCAGCCATCCATTCCAAACACCAGTCTCCTCTCCTTAGAACTTCGAGAACATAATTCTACCTTCCCAGAATCTTGGGAGCTCTCTCCCCATTCCTTAAACCTATAGCATGTGGCCTCCACTCTTTCTGAATCAAAAGGGAGGGGGGCCTTTAGCCGATCCTCCTTAGAACATGAGCATATCACCCCCTACCACCCAGAAAAGTGGGTCATAATCAGCCCCACTCACTGAGCATTGGGGCCCAGACCTGCCCTCTCAAACTCTGAAGGGTTCCTAATTCTTGATTCTGGGAAGAGACCGGGGTTACCCCTCCCCTGGCAGACGGGTCCCCGGTGCCCCTCACCATTCTCGCTGACGTTGCTGCAGGCCCACGTTTTGTTGTCATTGTTCCATGTGCAGTCATACCAGAGGTTCAGGGACTCCTTCCCCGGGAGGGTCCACCAGGACTGGGATGGACCAAGAGACAAGGGCAGGGTTAGGAAAGGCAAGTGTGCAGGGTCAGGGAGATTGTGGGGAGGGTTAGGGAAAGGGTGAGGGGCTGGAGGGCGCTGAACTGGGGGCAAAGCATGGATTTAGTGAGAAGGGGTGGGGGGGGGGGGACAGTCAGGGCAGAAAAGGGCAGGGGAGACGCATCCGAGGCAGGGCTCAGAAGGAGAGATGCTAGGGAAAAGGGGCGGGGCCAGAGTGGCTTCAGAAGAGGGGCGTGGCGGGAGCCTTCGGGAGAAGATAGCCCGCTGCTGGAGTAGGCTTACCTTGTCCAAAGTGGCCACGAAAAGCAGGATGAGAATGAGGATGTGAAGGGCAGAGACCACCAGCAGGAGGAGGGACATGGCTACGTGGAAGCCGGCGATGGGGAGTTGTCAGGAGATGGCTGTTTCAGGAGGTTGGGACAGGGGTGGCTGAGCCCCCTCGGATCCTGGTGGAGAAGGGGGCTGAGTCCAGACTCCAGGGCGTGATGGAGGAGAGGGGCCGGGAACCCGGACCCTTTGAGTCTGCGCGGGGAGGAGGCTGGGGGCCTGAACTCCTGGATCCCCCAGGGTTTGAAGCAGGCCAGGGGTGGACTCGGGTCCAGGAGTGAGTTGGACCAGCAGTGTCTCCTCAGAGTCCTGACCCTGGGCACATATGGGCCAGGATATGAAAATTCAAGTTCATGCCATCCCAGGTTCATCAGAAGCTGGGGGCTTCCCCCAGAGACAGGCATCCTTGACTCACACCCCTCCTCTCCTGGGGTGTGGGGGGGGTGGGGGACCGGTGAGTCACCCGGTGACTCATCCCTCCCCCCCACCCCTGCCTCCAAGCACCAGGGAAACCCCAGCCCCTGGCTATGCCCACGAGGTCCCCACCCCACCCTGCTGCCAGACTGGCGGTGCCAGACTGGTGCCTGCTGAACATCTTCTGGGGAAAATGGGAAAGATCCAGGTTGGGGGTAGCAGGCTGGGGTTGGGGCGGGGGGAGGCTTGAAAAGAAGGAGCCAGCCTCCCAGGACCCTTCAGTGTCTAGAACGGGGTGGGGGGGCGGGGTGCCTGGAGGTCCCCCAGACTTGGGGTGTACTCGGGCAAAGCCCTGGGCTCAGCGTCCTCAGGAGAGAGTGGACGGCCGTGGGGAAAAGCTAAAGAAAGTTTACCAGTGGAGGGCTCTGCTGAGAACCCCCAAACCTTGCAGGGCCCCACCCCTTCCCGAATCTCCACCCCAAGTGCTAAGAGATCACTTCTTAAATTACAAGGATTTCCATGGGATCTGAGAGTGGGGGCGTCTCTCCCAGCCTGGGGTTATTCCCAAACTGCTGCACTCCCAAATAAAGAAAGAAATCCCAGTCCGCATAACGGACTGGAAACTTACCGCGAGCGGCAGAAAAAGTCAGAGCTGGAGTCCCGTCCTTTGCTCAGGGCCTCCGCGCCCCGCCCTTCTCCCTCCTTCCCCCCTCTCGAGGCCCCCGCCTCTCGCCTCTCCCGCCGCCTTCCTCCCTCCCTCGCTCTCTCCTCTGGCTCTCTCCCCCCTTCTCCCCCTCAATCCGGAACTCTCTCTTTCTCTCTCCCTCCTTTCCTCCCCTTTCCTCTCTCCTTCTGCCTCCTGTCTCTCCAGTCCTCACTGCCTACACCTCCTTCTTTCGCTCTCTTCTCACGCTCCTGGTTTCTCTCTCCGCTCCTCTCAATATATACTGACCCTGTTATACCCACCCGCGCCGCGCCCAGCCCAGCTGAGGTCTGCAGCCGGAGGGAGGGCCTAAGCACTTGGGTTCCTTATTCTCTGGGCCCCCACCCACTGCTCCCAGACAGGCTTCTTCTGGGGCTCCCTCCCAGGATTGAGCTGAGAATTTGGAGCCAAGGGAGCCGAGCAGGGCCAGGGTGGGGCAAGAATCAAAGAGTGGGAGGGCCCGGTTCTCAGGCCTCTGCTCTGGGTCTTGCCCCGGCCCCGGATGTCTGCTTTCCTTGATGGGGCTTAGGACTGGATACTCTGAGGAATGGGGGTCTGGCGGAGGAGACCAGACCAGGCGGAGGTCTGGTTGAGAGCTGGGAGAGTTGGCCCGATAGTGGGAGTCAGGGGATGGAAAATGGGAACACGTCAAACTCTGGAAGGGGGCAGGCGGTGGGATTTAATCCGGGTGCCACCATTTCCTGCCTGGGGGTCCTTGACCAATGATTTAAACTCTCTGAGCCTCGTTTTCCTCATCTGTGATATGGGTACAATGAAACTGATAATACTGACAAGATACTGATCGTCATAATTTGGATACTTATTCTAAATGAATAAGGTAGGGGCGCCTGGGTGGCTCAGGTCACGATCTCACGGTTCATGGGTTCGAGCCCCTCGTCAGGCTCTGCACTGACAGCCAGGAGCCTGGAGCCTGCTTTGGATTCTGTATCTCGCGCTTTGCTCTCAACAATGAATAAGGAAACATTTAAAAAGACAAATGAATAAGGTAATACCAGTACACTAACACACCTACACGTTCAGGTTCATTCCTTTCTTCATCAAACATTTATTGAACATCTGTTAGGAACCAGGAGGTAAGAATAAAGAAAACAGAGGCAATGCCTGCTGTTATGGAGCTTACCTTCCCTGTAGGAGCAGACTTTAAAGAGAAAACCCATCAATGAAGACTGATCTATTGCAGCCAGTGCTAAGTGCTTTTCAGGAAATAGAGTGGAGGTGATAATGACCACGTGGGAGGAGCCTACTTTAAACAAGGTGATCAGGCAAGACCTCTGTGAGGAGGTGATCTCTGAGCTGAGACCTGAGGACAGGACAGTCATTTCAGTGCTGGAGGAAGGGAAAAGTGCAAGACTCCGGAGAACAAGCTCAGGTTGTCCGGGGAGCGGACAGAAGGGCCAGTGTGGCTGGAAGAGAGGGAGCTGGAGGGAGTGGTAGGAAGAGAAATCAAGGAGGGCCCTTGAAGAACTAGGGGAGGAGTTTGTATTTTATTCCAAGTGCAGTGACAAGCCATTGGAGGGTTTTAAACAGAAGAGCAGCACCAGGGACTTAATGTTAACTATTTATTATTGTTGTTGTTGTTGTTGTTGTTGTTGTTGTTGTTATTATTATTAAGTTATACCTGCGTCTCTTGGAAGGTTTGGGTGCTAGTGAAAAAATTAGAATAAGGGACCAGATGTCTGGGGTCCTGATAAAGAATTGAGTTGGAGAACTGAAATTCTAGGTTCCTACAAGGGAAGGAAACTGGCCGATATAGGGTGGCTGGGTATCTTGATGGGGCAGGAGAGTGGATGGTCATCTTGGCTCCCTGAAGGGGTGAGGGCTGGGCAATTCAGTGACTAGGTGGGTACTCAGGAGACCCAGAAACTGGGGCACCAGTATGGCAGTCTATAGAGGCCAGTGGGCAGCATTCCAAACTGCTACACTCAACAGCTGTGAGTTAGGACAAGTTACTAATAACCTTTCTATGCCTGTTTATCTGTAAAATAGGGCTAATAATAGTAAATACATCATAGGGTATTTCTTAGACTGTCGGGCACATTGTTATACCAACCACTGGAACCCTGAATGGAGGTAGTACTGGGGGACTCTAGTTCAAGGTCTCTAGGATTGGGGGGAAGGAGAAAATTCTTGGGTCCATTGGGCCCCAAAGGCTAAACAGTTGGGAACACAAAATGAGGGTTCCTGGGGGGTGGGGAATAAGTAGTCCCAAACTTAAGTCTTTGAGAAGGACACAGACTGGGGGCCAGGGTCACTGAGAAAAAAAATGAGGCTGGAGGGTCACGTGATCTTCATGGAGCGCAGGCACAGGGAACCAGACTGGCCCCGGAAAGAGTCTGGAAACCAGGGGCTAGGGAGATGGAACTGTGAGAGAGCAAGGTGGAAAACAGGAGGCTAGGGCTCGAAATCAAGTTCCCGGAGTGCAATGAGAGCCAGACTTGGGGACCTTGGGAACGTGGAGGAGGTCCCTCGTGCTAGGACCCTGTGGAAGAGGGAGAACCAGGGAGCCCCAGGGCGGTAACGGGATCTCCCCGTCCTGGGCCTCCAAGGCTTCGAGCTGAGCTGAGCGCCCGCGGGCTGCTTCCTCCCACAGGAAACCGCAGGCTTCGGGCACACCCAGCCGGCAGGGAGCGGCGCCCACTACCCGCCCGCTCCGGGGAGGCCCACGTGGGCAGCAGCCTGCAGCGCCGGCCGCCCGCCTGCCGAGCGAAGGGGGCGTGGCCAGGAGGGGCGTGGCCGGAAAAGCGGGGGCGGCCCGAAGAGCCCGAGGCCCCGCCCACTCCCGCCTCTCAGGGCGCGGACCCACAAGAAGTTTTTGGCGGCTTCGCTGGAGGCCGTTGGCCGCGCATGCGTAGTGAGTCACTGCAAGGACCTGCGTTGGTGGTGAACGTTCCTCCCTCTCACAACTCCCGGCATCGGCACCGTCTTCCTGCTAATGACTCTTCAAACAACGTGGTCTTGACTTAAGACACGCATCTCTCGGGCCTCGTCCCGAAAGACCTGGGCCTAGCTCCCAAGCCTTCCAGACCTTTCCCTCCCAGTCCTGGCTCCATAGGGTCTTTCAGCTTCTGCCTCTCCCTTCCGAAAGCACAGCCCGCCGCTCACAGTCCCTCGCTTTCGGTAGGCGCCTTTCCACCGGGTCCCTTAACGAGTACTTCTAGCCACGCCCCTCGCAAGTCCGTGAAACTACGGCCTCGGCAGGTACCGGTGCCCCTCCCAGCGGCAGCCCCCCCCATAGCCCCACCCCTCGCCACTCCCCGCAGCCCCTCCCTCCACAGGTAGCCGTGCCCCTCCCACAGGTTCCAGCCCTCGCTGGCCCTGCCAGCCCCGCCCCTTACAGGTCTCCCTGCCTTCTCAAGCCCTGTAGCCCCGCCCCTCAAGGCACGCCCAGTTTCTCTTCTCAACGGCCCTCTGCCCCGCCCCTCGCAGGGCTCACAGCTCCGCCCCTCGCAGGGCTCCCCGCCTCTCAGCCCTTCTGTTCACAGCCTGCTAGGTCTCCTGAGGTCTCCTGAGGTCTCCCGGCCGCCTCGGCCCCTCCTCTCCAACCTCCCCTCCCAAGACCCCTCTTCCTCCGCGCTCCCTCCTCCCCAGCTCCCTACCCAGGCCCCTCCTCCTCAGCCTCCCCGCCCATGGCCCCTCCTCCCCAGCTCCCTTCCCAGGCCCCTCCTCTCCAGCCTCCCCTCGCACGGCCACTCCTAGAGGCCTCCGTCCCACCCCCGCCGCGGTCCTCAGGCCTCATTGGCCCTTTATCTCCCCAGTAACCAGGCCACAACAGTGAGCTTGGAGAACCAAGGACAGGTCGGGCACTCCAGCAGGTAGGGACAGGGCTCGCTCCCCACAGCCTGCCGGGGTTTCCTTCTCCTCCGTGTCTCCTTCCCCCAAACAGCCACGCCTCAGAGATACCGAGAGCCCAGGGGACCTGCCCCCGTGCCAGAGTCAGAGTGGAAACACAAGACAGAGAATATGAGAGGTGGGAGGTCGGGAGGGATGTGGGGAGAGGCCTGAGAGGTGCTCCCCTGCAACTCATTGGAGGCATTGAGACTCAAAGAGAGGCCAGAGTTGGTTCCGGGGTCACCTTCCAGTTGCCTCGCGGTCCGTCCCCACCCTCCTTCCGGCGCCCTCCTGCTCTCTGTCTGAAGGGGTTCCTGTGTCACCCCTACAGGAGCGCCGCCCCCCCCCCCCCCCACCTTTGGCCAAGATGCCTTTGGGACTCTCTGCAGGGAGCACCCGCTCCGAGGATGGAACCGAGGCCTTCCTGGAAGGAATGGGTAATTCAGACGCTCTTGGCTTTTTTTCCCACTCATTCCTCATTGTCCCAAGTTCTAGGTACTGTGCTCTGGGACACGGGGTGGGGGGTGGGAAGAAGCGGGGAGGCCTTCCAGGAGAGTCCTCCAGCGGGAAACACACATGCGTGGGAATGGAGGTGGAGCAGGGCAGACGGATAGGCCAAGCCCTGGAGGGCTTCCTGCAGGAGGAGAAGTTTGTGTGGGGCTTGGAACTCCTCCCAGGAGTTACCGATGGGAGAAGGAAGGGATGAGCCTTTCAGCAGAGGGAACATGTGCCTAGAACAGGGTTTCTAAGCCTCCACACAGTTGACGCTTGGAGTCAGATCATTCTTTAGTCATGGCGGCTGTCCTGGGCATTGTAGGACATCCCTGACCTCTATCCGTTACATGCCAGGAGCAGCCTGTCCCACCCCGTCCCCACATCCTGACAATCAAAAGTGTCTCCAGACATTGCCAACTGTCCTTGCGCGCAGAATCACTGGTTGAGAACCACTGGGCCTTGGGAGGTGGGGAGCTAGCTGGGGGCCCAGACTGGAGAGGTGGTTAGGCTCAGGTCATATGGGGCCTTGAACCCCGGGCCCAGGACCTGCGGCTTTGTTCTCAGGCCCTGGAACTCCGAAAGACCTTCCGGGATTGTGAAGGGAGGCCCGGAGGCTGGGGAGGAGGCTGGGGTGATGGTCCCCGCAGGACAAGATGAGGCCTGAGCTTGGAGGATGGGCTGCGAGTGAGGAGGCCAGAGGACAGGACTGAGGACTGCTGGGCTACGGGGGCTGAAGGGGCGAGGGGGGACAAGACTGCGGCCCCCAGATCTTGGCCGCAAGTTCCAGATCCTCTGTGGCCGGCGCCTGAGGACCCTGAGGCCTTCCGGGAGCGCCCTCTAGTGGGGAGGCGGAAGTGTGCCCAAACCGGGAGTAGACGTGGGTTTGGGGGAAAAATCCCCCGGAGGTCAGCTTGGGGTCCCGGAGTACCAAGGGGGTGAGGTAGGCGTGAGGGATACAGGAACTGAGGTGCAGGGCTAGAGGGGTGTTGGGGACTGGGTGGGCCTTTCGGCTGCAGTTTGTGGGAGCCGGAGTTCCCAGGTCCTGGAGAGGAAGGGGCTGGGGCCGGGATCTCTACTGAGCCCAGTTGGCTGGTCCTGCCCTCAGCGGATTGGGAGCTGAGCCGACTTCGACGGCAGTGCAAAGTGATGGAGGGAGAGAGGCGGGCTTACAGCAAGGAAGTCCACCAGCGCATCAACAAGCAACTGTGAGCCCCGTGCCTGGACCCGGAGCTTGGGGAGCGAGGGGGCTCTTAAAGGGGTTGGGGGCCCGCCTCCTGGGTCCCAGAGGGGAAGGGGCAGGCCGGGTGTCTGGCCGTTAGTGATTCTGAGACTCTGCCCCTCGCTGACTTGCTCTCCACCTCCCCGCCTGGGCAGTGAGGAGATCCAGCGCCTGGAGGGGGTGCGGGATAAACTTCAGGTGCAGATCCGCGTGGCCCAGAGCCAGGTCAAGCGGCTGCGGGACAGCGAGAGGCTGGAGAACACTGGTCATCTGCTGAAGTGTCGGGTCCGGGTGCAGGCCGAGGTCAAGGAGCTACAGGAGCAGACCAGAGCCCTGGACAAGCAGGTGGGTTCGGACACCAGCCTCTGTGGATCGGAACTGCTCTGAGCCTTGGCTTCCTGGTCTGAAAATGGGCCTATTTGAAATCATGCGCGTGGGAGAGTTATATTCAGACTCCAATAGGAATGCAGGTGTTTTGTGCTTAGCACAGCCCCACACCCCCCAAAACGGAGCTGGTGCGGTTAAAGGGGACAGAAAGTCTCACCTCCTGACGTCAGCAAAACCTGCAGTAGAGTCCTGGCCCTGCCGCGTCAGAGCTGTGTGACCACGGGCAGCTCTCCGACCTCTCTGGGCCCTAGTTTTTGCATCTGCAAAAAGGGGACGTTGGTAACCCAGCCGTGTCGACCTGGGTCTCTAATCCCACCTGCCCCAAGACCTTGACCTGGGACACAGCGTGACTTTTCTAGGGCAGGGTTCTTCCAGGTTTCTATGACCGTCACTCCTGAGGCAGTTCACACGCCTGTGGATGTAAACACACACGTATTTGGGAAACAAAAGTTTTCACCAGGGAATAGTTTTTTTTTTTTTTTTTTCCCCAGGTGGGATTCATTCTGCTATTTTCTGTTCTATTCTTCATTAAAAAGAAAAAGTTGCTTCCCTAGACCAAATGATTTCTTGCACACGATTGGATCACAAACAGGACTTTGAAGGTTGCTTATCTTGGTGGTCTGTATTACTTTCCTATTTGTGCTGTAACGGATTACTACAGACTTGGTGGGTTAAAATAATACAAATTAGTTACCTTACAGTGCTGGAGGACAGAAGGCCAAAATGGGTCTCCCTGGGCTAAATTCAGGGTATCAGCGGGCAGCCTTTCTTCTGAGGAGACAGAGTGTGAGTAGGGGAGGGGCAGCGAGAGAGGGAGACACAGAATCCGAAGCGGGCTCCAGGCTCTGAGCTGTCACAACAGAGCCCGACGCAGGGCTTGAACTCACGAATCGTGAGATCTTGACCTGAGCCGAGACTGGACGCTTAACCGACTGCGCCACCCAGGCGCCCCATGGACTGACTTTTAAAACTTCCAATCTACTACCGACGGCTACTTGTATAAGGCTTTTGCCTTGACACTTGCACTCAGAATAGCCTCAAAACACAGTTTCTGATGCTTGCTTAAATTCTCTCATTTTCTGAGCCTGTCACGTCAGAGACTGATGACAGACAGCCCTTGGACTTGCACTAGTTTATAGCACTCACCGGTCTGTGTAGAAATAAAAAAAAAAGTAGGGACACCTGGATGGCTCAGTTTGTGAAGCATCTGACTTCAGCTCAGGTCACGTCTTGCAGTTCGTGAGTTCGAGCCCCACGTCGGGCTCTGTGCTGACGGCTCAGCCTGCTTCAGATTCCGTGTCTCTCTCTTTCTGTGCCCCCCCGCCTCAAAAGTAAATAAACATTAAAAAAAAAAAGCTGATAAAATTCAGCATCCATCCATGCTAGAAACTCTTAGAAGGTGACAAGGAATAAAAGGAAATTTCCTGAGTTGGCAAAGGACAACTATAAAACATCTATAGAAAATATCATATTTGATAGCAAAACATGAAAAAAAATTATCTTTGAGATCAGTAACAATATAAGGATGTCACCTAGCACCACTTCCATTTAAGATTGTACTGGAGGGGCGCCTGGGTGGCGCAGTCGGTTAAGCGTCCGACTTCAGCCAGGTCACGATCTCGCGGTCTGGGAGTTCGAGCCCCGCGTCAGGCTCTGGGCTGATGGCTCAGAGCCTGGAGCCTGTTTCCGATTCTGTGTCTCCCTCTCTCTCTCTGCCCCTCCCCCGTTCATGCTCTGTCTCTCTCTGTTCCAAAAATAAATTAAAACGTTGAAAAAAAAATTAAAAAAAAAAAAAAGATTGTACTGGAGGTTCTTTCTGGTGCAGTGGGGCCAAGAAAAAAAAAAACAACATTGGAGAGGAAAAAATGAAATTGTCATTGTTTGCAGATGATGTATTTGTGTACAGAGAAGATCCAGAAGACTGTAACACTAACTGTTTTTGTAATTAACAAGGTATGTTAACAATGTGGCTGGATACAGAATTAATGTTCCAAGTTAATGATATTTCCCTGTATTAGCAGCAACTATGATAAAATAAGAGAAGAAAACACGCACTTATAATAAGCCACAGAAGGACCTGAGAAGAAATCTAACAAAAGTGTGCCAGACCTCTATGGAGTAAATTGTAAAATTTTATTGAGGGATATTAAAGAACAGCTTAATAAATATAGAGATCTATCCATGGATTGGAAGAGTTAGTGCCCTAAAATGCCGGGTCTCCAAAATAATTTATAGTTTCAATGTAATCCCAACCAAAGCACGGAAAGTCTTTTTTCAATGGACGAAATTGACAAGCAGATTCTAAGGTTTCTATGGCAGTCAATGGACGAGATGACATAGACTGACTTAAAAGAAGAACAACAATGCGAGAGGATGTGCTTTCTCACTTCTCAAGATCTAGTATAAAATTCTTGTAATTGATGGAGGACTAATCAAATGGATCAATGGGACAGAGGAGAGAGCCCTGTAAGAGACCAATGCACATGTGGGCATCTGATGCACAACTTCGGGGCACGGGAAAAGAGGGCTTTGATAACGGTGCTGTGAAAACTGGATGTTCATACTGTAAGATGAAAGAGAGACCCTTATCTCTCCTCCAACCCCCATAACTAATTCCAGGCGGATCAGATCTAACTGTGTGAAGGTAGGGAAGGATTTCTTAAATTAGTTATAGAACTCTACTTCTAAAGAAAAAGACTGTTGCTTCCGGTGACTTTAAAGCTAATAACTTTTGTTGAAAGACACATAGAGTGTGCAAAGAAGGTCGTGGAATGGAAAGTTATTTGCAACGCATATAGCTGACAAAGGACTATTATCAAGAACATATAAAGAACAACTACAAATCATTGAAGAGTCAGCCCAATTAAAAAAAAAAATAGCCAAAGGATTTGGGCTGACATATCACAAAACGAGAGATTCAGATGTCCCAATAAATGTAGGAATGACTCACCACTCATTAGTAATCAGAGAAAGGCAAATGGAAATCGCAATGAGGTTCCATTAATCACTCACCAAATTTTCCAAACTCAGTGTCCGAAAATACCAAGTGTTGGGGAGTAAAGGAGCAAGTGGGAACTCCTAATGAACTGTGGGTGGGGACATAAATTGTCACACGTATTCTGAAAAGTCTTTCCCCCCATTATCTATTACCTTTAAAGATAGACCTACCCTGGGTTTCAGGGTCACACCCACTCGGCATGATCACCAGAAGCAGTCTCGCAGGAGGAGAGGGAACAGGAAACACCTGCATCTTCTCACGACGGCATCAAACACATCTTCCTTGAGCATCCAGGGGCTGCTTCTCAGCACCTCCAGCTGGGTGATCCCACGCAAGCGGGTGGGTGATGCCCCCCTTGGCAGAGGAAGGGATCACACCCAAGAGGAGTCATCTCTGTAACAGCTCATGAAGACAAAGCCTAAGTCTAACCACCACCCCCCCCCACTCAGTGATAAGAAAAACTCCACAGAGAAGCCAGATGTCTGCTCAGTCCTGGTCATGTAGGCTCTTGGGATCTATGAGCCCACTCGAAGTCCTTTTAGTCCAATGTAGTTCACCAATCAGGTCGTTTTCATAATAAACACCGTTGCCTGGGAACAGAGCTGGCATTCCATAGTTACCTTAACCCGGTATATTCCCATGAAAACAGTGTCAGAAGAAGGTAAGCCAAACTCACCTTCTAAGGGAAAACAGGTTTAGACCTATTGTTAACTCTTCTTCCCACCCAGCAAGTGCACTTCTGAGCATGTGCCCTGGAACCAGGATTCATGTAAAGAGATGTTGAAAGAAGCATGATCACGTATTGGCCAGCTCCAAACTGGAAATAACCCAAAGGTCCATCAGTATGTGAGTGAATAAATAAATTGTGGAATAGTCACGTAATGAAATAGTATACAGCAACGAAAAATGAGTGAATCACAATTACAGCCACAAGGGTGAGTCTAACACACATTTGCAGGAAGCAAGACAAAAAAACATACAGAGAGTGGGGCGCCTGGGTGGTTCCGTTGGCTAAGCGACCGACTCTTGGTTTCAGCTCAGGTCATGATCTCCCGGTTCATGGGATTGAGCCCCGCACTGTCAGTTCAGAGCCTGCTTGGGATTCTCTCTCTCCCTCTCTCGCTTCCCCTCCCCCACTCGCACTCTCTCTTTCAAAATAAATACACTTAAAACAGAGGAAAAAAAAAACCCACACAGGGAGCACGATTTCATTCACATAAAATTCAAAATCAGGCCAAATGCAACTTTTGTTTAGGGGTACGTACATGGGTGATAAAACCATAAAGTAAAAACATGAATTTCACTTAAGGAAGTATGGTAAACAGAAGAGTGATCCCTGTAAGATGTCCACCTCCTAATCCTGGGAACCTGTGAGTATCTTACTTTACATGGCAGAAGAGACTGCGGATGTGATTGAGGATTTTGAGTTGGGGAGATTACCCTAGATTAAACCGGAATTCTCCCCCGGAGCTTCCAGAAGGAATTCAGCCTGGCTGACACCTTGATTTTCTGAAACCAGTGAAATTGATTTCGGATTTCTGACCTTCAGAACTGTAAGAAAAAAGGTCGTGGTGTTTTAAGCCAGTCCGTGTGTGGTACTTTGTTCCAGCAGTAATAGGAACTGACAGAGGGAGGGCAGTGGCACGTCTGTGGAGAGGAAGGGGGGAGTGATGAGGGGGGGAGGATCTGCATTGCTGTCGGCATTCTGGTTCTCGACCTGGCAGGTGGTTCAAGGATGTTCAGTTAAAAATACGTATAATGAGTTGTACGTACATCATCTATGCCCCTTTCTGTGCACAGTGACTTTAAAAAAAGAAGTTTATTTTTGAGACAGAGACAGAGACAGAGAGAGGCAGAGAGAGAGATAGGGAGAGAGAGAGAATCCCAAGCAGGCTCCACACTGTCCGCTCAGAGCCCGATGTAGGGCTTGAATTCATGAGCTGTGAAATCATGACCTGAGCCAAAACCAAGAGTTGGGTGCTTAACCAACTAACCCACCCAAGCGGCCCCATCGTGACATTTTTTTAAAGAAAACAAACAAAAAAAGATGTTAGCCATCGTAGACCTAAATGTAAAATCTAAAATTATAGAACTTTTAGGGGTCCCTGGGTGGCTTAGTCAGTTAAGCATCCGACTTCGGCTCAGGTCATGATCTCACGGTCCGTGAGTTCGAGCCCCTCGTCGGGCTCTGGGCTGACAGCTCAGAGCCTGGAGCCTGCTTCGGATTCTGTGTCTCCCTCTCTCTCTGTCCCTCCCCTGCTCACACTCTGTGGGTGTGTGTGTCTCTCTCTCTCAAAAATAAACATTAAAAAATTTTTTTTGAAACTATAAAACTTTTAGAAGGAAACAGGAGAAGAGCTTTGTGAGCTTGGCTTAGGCAAAGATTTCTTTCTTTCTTTCTTTCTTTCTTTCTTTCTCCTTTTTTTTTTTTTTTTAAGCTTAGGCAAAGATTTCTTAGCTACATCACCAAAAGCATGATCCATAAAAGGACATATTGACAAACCGGACTCCATAAAATTTGAAAACTTCCCTTCAAAAGTTATTGTTAAGACAAGCTAAGCCCTACAAGGGGAGAGAATATTTGTCACGTGTGCAGCTGATAAAGAACTTGTATCTAGACTTTATCAAGAACTCTCAGTAAGAAAACAGCGGATCCAATCAGGAAAAACTGGCGAAAGACTCGAAAAGACACTTCACCAGAAAATATATAAGATGATAAGAAGCACGTGGAAGAGGCTCAGTGGTGTTAGTCATTAAAGGAATGCAAATTAAAGTCACGAGAACTTCTACACACCATTTTAGAATGGCTAGAATTAAAAAGACTATACCAAATGTTGATGAGAATGTGGAGGAACTGGAACTCTCACAGCCTGCTGGGTGGAATGTAAATGGCACCACCACTTTGGAAACCGCTTTGGCAGTTACTAAAAAACTAAATGTACCCTAACCATACGAATCAGACATTCTACCTCCTAGGCATTTACCCAAGAGAAAACGAGGCATATGTTCGTTGGTACAAAGACTTGTACGCGAGTCTTCGTAACAGCTTTATCTGTAAAATTCAAGATGGAAACCATTCAAATGTCCACCAGAAGATGAATGGATAAGGAAATTGTGGTACATCCATACAATGGAAAGCTACTCACCAATAAAAAGGAATGGGCTATTGATATACCCAACAAGGTGGATGAATTTCAGAATAACTGCTCTGAGTGAAAGAAGCCAGACCCCTCCCCCTCACAAAGAGTATACACTATGCGAGTCCATTGATTGACTGACTGATTGATTTTTAAGTAATTTCTACACCCAACGTGGGGCTCGAACTTACAACGATCAAGAGTCTACCGACTGGGCCAGCCAGGCACCCCTATGATTTCCTTTACAAAACTCCTTAGTGACAGAAAACACATGGGTGACTGCCAGGGGGAGGGGACCGTAGGAAGCAAGTGCACGGAAGAATGACAAAGGGACACAAGGAAACTTTTGGGGGAGATATGTTCACTAATCTTGATTATGCCAGTCTTACCAAATTGTATACTTTAAATGGTGTAGTTTTATTGTATGTTATTTATACTTCGATAAAGCTGTCAGAAAAGTTTCCTACCTCACACCGTATAAAAACATAAGTTCTGGGGCACTTGGGCGGCTCAGTCGGTTGAGCATCTGACTCTTGATTTCCGCTCAGGTCATGATCCCAGGGTTGTGGGATCAAGCCTTGCATCAGACTCCGTGCTGAGCATGGAACCTGCTTGAGACTTTCTCTCTCTCTCTCTCTCTCTCTCTCTCTCTCTCTCTCTCTGCCCATCTCCCCCACTCATGCTCTCTCTCTAAAATAAAACAAACATAAATTCTAGTGTTATTAGAGACCCAAATGTGAAAAGCAAAATTTGAGGAGCATGTTTTCTAATCTTGGGAGGAATTTCTGAAGCGAGTGGGTCCTAAACTTTCCTTGTGCCCAGAACCCTTAATTTCTGAGTAATATTTTTAGAACCTCTAACCTCCAACAGTCAGCGGTGTACCATGAAACCAGCAGGTAGGGAGGCAAAACACCCTGATTTATAGCATTGGCTGATTTTCCTAACAAATACAGGTATCCCCTGCTGTTTGAAAATTGCGCGTTATACCGCTTTGCTTTTTCAGAAGACCTGTGTTAGTACCTGTTTTCACTAAGTGAAAGACGACTGAGGAGGACTTGAACTTTTACCAGAGGAAAAAAAAGGCAAAAAAGAAAAAATAGCATTCAGCATTTGTGCCCCCCAAGCTCCTTCCTGGGGACCACACGCAGCATGCCAGAGGTGTGAACTCGGTCTGTCGGCGTCTATGTTTTATCTTGGTTTATTTTGTGCATCTGTTAGCAAGGTGTGTCCTAAGATATCAGAAAAGCCTAAAAGGTTATTTTTGGGGTCTCGGAATGCTATACGCTTTTTCCCGTACAAATTACTGGTAATTCCTTCTTCACTTTCTGCTGTGTTGGCTTATGAAGGGTCTCATAGGAACGGTCTACTTTCAGATGATGGGGAAACCTGTACTCTTGACTTGGCTGCGGTGAACACATCCTAAGATGACCCCCAGTGAGTCACACGCTTGTGCAACGCCCTCCCCTTCAGTTGGGGGCAGAACCTGTGACTTGCTTCTGGCCAAGAAAATACAGCCTGAGGGGATGTCACTCCCTTCATTAGGTTATGCCATCTAAGACTGTCCCCTTGGGGCGCCTGGGTGGCTCAGTCCGTTGAGTGTCTGACTTCAGCTCAGGTCATGAATTCACAGGTCATGGTGTTCGATCCCCGCATCGGGCTCTGTGCTGACAGCTCAGAGCCTGCTTTGGATCATCTCTCTCTCTCTCTCTCTCTCTCTCTCTCTCTCTGCCCCTCCCCTTCTCTCTCTCTCTCTCTTTCACACACACACACACACACACACACACACACACACACAAATAAAAACATTCAATAATAATGAAAAAAAGACTGTCCCTTACTAGGGGCATCTGGGTGGCTCAGTAGGCTAAGCATCTGACTTTGGCTCAGGTCATGATCTCAGGGCTCCTGAGTTCGAGCCACGAGTCGGGCTCTGTGCTGACAGCTCGGAGCCTGGAGCCTGCTTCGGATTCTGTGTCTCCCTCTCTCTCTGCCCCCCTCCCACTCACGGTCTCTCTCTCTCAAAAATAAACATTCAAAACATTTTTAAACAAACCAGTGTTTTCATCCTAACAACCTAGAGACCATTTGAGAATCCACAAGTAGAAAACAAAGTTGTATTTCATTCTTTTTTTTAAATGTTTATTCACTTTTTGAGAGACAGAGCATGAGTGGGGGGAGGGCCACAGAGAGAGGGAGACACAGAATCCGAAGCAGGCTCCAGGCTTTGAGCTGACAGCAGAGAGAGCCTGACTCAGGGCTCGAACCTGCAAACTGTGAGATCCTGACCTGAGCCAAAGTCGGACGCTTAACCGACTGAGCCACCCAGGTGTCCCCTGTGTTTCATTCTTAAAAACCACAATTACTTACCTGTGGGATGTTTGTGCCTTTGGGTCTTGGAGTCAGATTGGACTCATCACCCTTGCTTTGTGCTGACTTCTGTGCAGTACTTGGCTTTTCTTTTCTTTCTTTCTTTCTTTCTTTCTTTCTTTTTCTTTCTTTCTTTCTTTCTTTTTCTTTCCTTCCTTCCTTCCTTCCTTTTTTCTTTCTTTCATTGAAAATTTGACTGGGATAATTATAGATGCACGGCATTCAGAAGAAATAATAAGAAATAGAGGTTCGTCGTACACTTTGGCTAGTTTTCCCCACTGGTAACATTTCTGGATATTTGATTTATTTAAAAATGTTTATTCATTTATTTTTGTGCATGAGAGGGGCAGGGACAGAGAGAGAGAGGGAGAGAGAGAATCCCAAGCAGGCTCTGAGCTTTTGGTAGCCCCCCGACGTGGGGCTTGATCTCCTGAACCATGAGACCACCACCTGAATCGAAATGAAGAGTTGGCCGCTTAACCAGCTGAGCCACCCAGGAACTGCCCCCCCCCCTTCAGTTTCACAAAGACGTGACTCATCAAAAGGAACATAGCACCGTCTTATGTTGAACCTGTGAACTACCTTGAGCTTGTAGTTCATGCGGTGTCTGACCAGTGTCAGCGTGCCTCCCTCAAAACTGAAAATATCAGGGCGCCTGGGTGGCTCAGTTGGTTGGGCGTCTGACTTTCGCTCAGGTCATGATCTCACAGTTCGTGGGTTCGAGCCCCACGTCGGGCTCTGTGCTGACAGCTCGGAGCCTGGAGCCTGCTTCAGAGTCTGTGCCTCCCTCTCTCTCTGTCCCTTCCCTGCTTGCACTCTGTCTCTTAAAAATGAATAAAAACGTAAAAAAAAATTTTTTTTTAACTAAAAAAAACCCCTAAAAATATCCCCACGGTTGCTTGCCCCTTTGAACGTGTTGCAGTGCTCGGGGGTGCCTGGGTGCATGAGTTCGTTTTCTAGGGGACGCGATAATAAAGAACCACAAACTTTGGGTGGTTTAAATGACAGGAATTTATTGTCCCGTGTTTTGTAGGTTGGGGGCCCAAGATGAAAGTGTTGGAGGGTGGCGTTTTCCCTCTGTGCACCTTCTAGGTCCAAATTTCCCCTTTGCATAACGACACCAGTCATACTGGATCGGGGCCCACCCTCATGACCTCATGTTGACTTGATTATCTCTGTAAAGAGCCTGTCTCCAAATCAGGTCACGTTCTGAGGTCCCGGGGATTAGCACTTAAACATAGGAATTTGGGGGGGCGGGACCCAATCTAACCCATAAGGGTACACGAATTCGGAAACGCAGCCTTAAAGCAATTCCATTTATTCGTCTGATCTGCATGTTTTAGTGAGAACCTACTGTGTTAGGCACACGCCCAAAAAGACAGCATTCTGCCCTCATGGAGCTTCCCGTTTTATTGGGGAGACGGCATGCCCCAAATGAGTAAAGATGAATAGGGACATGAAGACAGGTTGGCAAAGGTTTCACACCCAGGGGACTCTCACGGCATCAGGGCTCATTCTCATCAGTCTCTCGTCTCCACTTTGTCTAGTGGCCTCATCCTCCCAGGACCCTCCGTGTGCTGGGGACTTGGACAGCGGAAGTTCTAGAGCCCCATCCATCTACCGCATGCATGTGCCCCCCAAATACCAGGAAGGGATTCAGGCTGGTTCAGCTTGGCTCACGTGCCCATCCCTAGGACGGTCACATGGACCGTAGGAACCTGGGTCATGTGGCTGGTAGGGCGGCTCGTTGTGTTTGGAAGCTAGAACCACACGGAAAGTGGGGCCCGCCAGCAGAAGAAGGATAGAACAGATGGCTGGGGCCACAAGGGTGGCAGATGGCAGCCACACTCGGCCGCTCACCTCCCTTGGTGCCTCCGTCACTCCCACATTCAGCCATCGAACAGTTACTACCACCCCGTCTCCTCCAGATCCAGGAGTGGGAGACCCGGATCTTTAACCACAGTAAGGATATCAAGGCCCCGGGACTCGTCCTGGATCAGAAGGTCAAGATCCGGCGAAGGATCAAGATCCTAGAAGACCAGTTGGACAGGGTGAGGGCCAGCCTCTTGGCTCTCTCCAGACCTGAGCTCTGGGGGTTGGGAGGGGAAACTGAGCATGGGGTCAAGTTCCAGAAATGGTGGACCAGATGCCTGGAGGGGGGCAGGCCTGAAATGCTGGGCTCCCTGAGAAGGATCAGGGGGCATCCTGAGGGATGGAGTGTCCCCAAGGAAAGGAGACTGATGCCTGGGTCCTTAGGGGAGCTGGGCAATGCTCTCAGGGTCCCCAAATAGGGAATGGGCCCCCTCACGTGACAGGCGCCCAACCTTGGCCGAGTGTGGAAGAGGGAGGCAGGCAGGGCCTCAGACAGACTTTTGTACCCACCCCCCCAGGTCACCTGTCGCTTTGACATCCAGCTGGTGCGGAATGCGGCCCTGCGGGAAGAGTTGGACCTCCTGCGCATTGAGAGGAACCGCTATCTGAACATGGACCATAAGCTGCAGAAGGTCAGTGGCCTCGAAGGGCCAAGGAGCCCTTGGCCCAGCTGGGGTAGGGAGAGGATTCGACTCCAGCACTCCGGCCTCAAGTACGGAATCCACTGGAGACCTAGGTTGACATCAGTCCAGAGGGGATGGGGACCTCGAAACTGTTCCAGGACGCCTCTCACAAAGAAAGCAGCCTCGTTTCGAATTGCAGAAGCCAGGGATGTCATTTTGAATATTCTCAGCCGGGGCAGTCAATGAGCGAGCAAGACCATTTCCGTTCTATGGGTATTTCTGTAATCTTCGATGGCCCTCGAGGGACCTTCTCTTTCTCCTCCACCTTCCCTTCCCTGAAAAAAATAGTGCAAAGAACTCTAGCCTTCCCCAAGATTGACAATTTGCCATATTCACACACACACATGTTCTAATTATTATTATTTTTTTTAAATTTGTTTTTCAACGTTTATTTATTTTTGGGACAGAGAGAGACAGAGCATGAACGGGGGAGGGGCAGAGAGAGAGGAACACACAGAATCGGAAACAGGCTCCAGGCTCTGAGCCATCAGCCCAGAGCCCGACGTGGGCTCGAACTCACGGACCGCGAGATCGTGACCTGGCTGAAGTCGGACGCTTAACCGACTGCGCCACCCAGGCGCCCCTATTATTATTATTTTTTTACTGAAAATGATCACAGTTGCTGGACTTGGGAGAGCGCAGGGCAGACATTATGCCCCTAAGAACTTCCTTGTGAATTTCCCGAGAATGAGACCATTTTCTTACCAAAACACAGGGCGCTTTTCCAAGTCAGGGACTTCAAAGTTATTACAATCCTAAACAGTCCCTATTGAAAGTTCTCTGATGGTCCCAGTGATGCTCTTTGTAGCCGATTTGATTTTCCGGCTCTAGGCTCCAAGCCAGGGCCCCACGTCGCATTTGGTTGTCCTGGCTCTGTTCGTCTGGAACCATCCCTGGGCCCTTCTTTGTCTTCATGACTTTGACATTTTGGAGCCAAGTCTCCTCCGTGTGGGTTTGTCCGATCTTTCTTCACGATGAGATGCACCTTGCGCATTGTTGGCGGAACACCAGAGAAGCGATGCTGTGTCCTTGGTATGCATTGGGTAGGAGGCATGTCGGTCCCTTAACTAGCGATGTCGCCGTTGATCCCTTGGTTAACCAGATTTCTCCCACGGACGTCTCCCTTTGTGACGAGTAAGTAGAGATTCTTGGAGACGTGGTCAATATCTTGGTCCCCGACACATTTTTCACTCGGTTGTTTTGGCATCCATGAATGATTCTTACCGGAATGATTATTACTGTCACAACGGCTGCCGAATGGTGACCCCTTTCTCGACCTCCGTCATCTCTCCCGCATTTATTAGTTAGCATTTTACTCAAGGAAGGGCCTCGCATTCTCCGCTGTATATTTTGTGTGTTATCAGGAAGCTTTCGAGTATGCTTACATCATCGTTCATTAGGATGTTCAAATTGTCCCGGGTTTGGCTAGTGGGAGACCTTAAGCTGGCCTCTGTGTCCTTTCGATGGGTCCCATCGTTTTTGTTTTTGTTGTTTGTTTTAACATTTCCTTACTTCTGGCACAGGAAGATAGTCCAGGTAATTTGCACTCGCTCAGCCCCCACCCCGGAGTTAGCCGCGACGCTACTCCCGGGAGTCCTGGTTCCTTCTGGAAAGGAGGAGGTGTTGAGAAATGATGAGACAGCCACTGCCAGAGGGGCCTCGGTGACCCCGGGGCAATATTGCTTTGAGGCCCTTTTTCTGGAGAGAACTAGGGAACACACACATATACTTTGTTGTTGCTTTTTAATTTAAAAATTTTTTTTCTAAGAGAGAGAGGGAGAGAGCGCACTGAAGAGGGGGAGGGGCAGAGAGAGGGGGACGGAGGACCCGAAGCAGGCTCTGCAAGGAAAGCACAGAGCCCAGCGCGGGGCTTGAACTCACAAACCGTGAGATTATGACCTGAGCGGAAGGCAGACACTTAACCGACTGAGCCACCCAGGTGCCCCTTTTAAGTTTTTAGAAAATGTGTATTTATTTATTAAAAAATTTTTTTTTAATGTTTATTTTTGAGAGAGAGGGAGCACAGAGCCCGACGTGGGGCTCAAACCCATGAACTGTGAGATCATGACCTGAGCCCAAGTCGGATGCTTAACTGACTGAGCCACCCAGGCACCCCGATGTTTATTTTTGAGAGAGAGAGTACAAGGGGGGGAGGGGCAGAGAGAGAAGGAGACAACAGAATCTGAAGCAGGCTCCAGGCTCTGAGCTGTCAGCACAGAGCCCGACTCCTTCGTTCTGCCCTCTGAGGGTCCAGGGATCTGTCTCTCTATCCAGAATTATCGTATTCAGGAGGCACTTGAATTCATTCCTGGTTTTGGCGGGGGTTCTGTGTGCTTATGTTCTTTGTTTAAAATGCTGGGTTCGGGGGGCGCCTGGGTGGCGCAGTAGGTTAAGCGTCCGACTTCAGCCAGGTCACGATCTCTCGGTCCGTGAGTTCGATCCCCGCGTCGGGCTCTGGGCTGATGGCTCGGAGCCTGGAGCCTGTTTCCGATTCTGTGTCTCCCTCTCTCTCTGCCCCTCCCCCATTCATGCTCTGTCTCTCTCTGTCCCAAAAATAAATAAACGTTGAAAAAAAAAATTTAAAAAAAAATGCTGGGTTCGGGACGCCTGGGGACTCAATAGACTGAGCATCTGACTCTTGATTTTGGCTCAGGTCATGATGTCCCGGTGTGTGGGACTGAAGCCCACATCGGGCTCTGTGCTGAGCCTGCTTAAGATTCTCTCTCTCTCTCTGCTCCTTCCGCGTTCGGGCTCCAAGCTGTCCGCACGGAGCCTGACGCGGGTCTGGAACCCACGAACCGTGAGTTCATGAGCTGAGCCCAAGTCCGACGCTTAACAGACTCGGCCCCCCAGGCGCTCCCCCCAAACCTGTTTAAAGTACAGTTCGGTTCATTTGCTTCTGTTTTGTATTCTGTTTTACTTCTCCCCTTCCTCCTGTCACTGTTGATTCGATATTCTTGATGAACATAGAAACCATTAGCAGAGGTTCCCAAACCAAAAGTCTTCCAAAAGGTACCCCAGAGAAACATCATTTCTAATTGCATTCAAATAATACGCATTCCTCCCTTCTCTCTCCTGAAAGGACCCTTTGTACCCATAATAACTGCCAAGACATTTCTGTGCAACTAGAAAGTGGATGGGTGTGGTCACAGTTAGGAAATTCACGCACATTTCTGAACCCAACTTGGGTGCGTGTTCTTAGCAATGTTCTGGGGTGAGGGTTTCACGGCGAGAAGCGCTCTGAGCCAGCAGGCCAGCCCAGCGGCCACCAACGAGGAAGGTCCACGCACGTGGGAGGCCCGCGAGTCCCGCTTATTGCGGGGTGGGGTGGGGGTGGGGGCGCCGGGCCTAAAAGAAGGCCCTACAGTGAGGAGGCCGTAAGAAAGACATCGGTTCTGTCTCGTCCTCTGGCAGGAAATCAGCGCCCTGCGACGCACGGTCAGCGCCCTAATGGTCTCTTCTGCGGCCGCCTACACCGTCAGGTAGGACCCCGCTTTGGCTCCCGCGTGGGGGCCGCGCTCAGGCAGCACGCGCTTTGCCGTAGGCTGTGGCAGGCGGGTCGGAACTCCAGAAATAGACTGTCGCAACCTTTTTTTTTTTTTTTAAATAAGGTGCCCCCTTTCTCTCCTTCCGGTGATCTCCCAGTCCCTCGGGGCGAGGTCCCACTCGGGGGTATGGAGGAACCTCTTTGGCCCCAGTCTGTGAACGGCATTGTAGCACACGGGCTGTGGGGAGAGTGAACCCAGACGCTGCTTGCCCTGGCGCGGGTGGCCCCGGGGACAGCCACCTGGGAAGCGTCGCGGCATGAGAGTAATTAGATCATTAGATTGTTACGCTGAAAGGTAGGAGATCCTCTCAGGCCCCCTTCAGATGGAGTCACGTTGTGTGGAGTCTAGAAGTCCCCGCCGTTGTGTACATTTTGGCCTCTGTCTGGGGGCTCCCGTGCTGGCTCCTGCCCCAGCCTTGCTTCTTTATGAGCTTGGACCCCTTCTCTTGCTCCGAATGGTTTCCTACCTCCTTTTATTTTATTTTATTTTATTTTATTTTATTTTATTTTATTTTATTTTTTACACTCGATTCTGTTTTGTTTTATTTATATAGGGGCGGCCGGGTAGCTCCGTCAGTTCAGAGTCCGATTTCGGCTCAGGTCATGATCTGCCCATTTGTGGGTTCGAGCCCCGCCTCAGGCTCTGTGCCGACAGCTCAGAGCCCGGAGCCTGCTTCGGATTCCGTGTCTCCCTCTCCCTCTCTGCCTCTCCCCTGCTCATGCTCTCTCTCCCTCAAAAATAAACGTTAAAAAAATTTTTTTAAATGTTATTTATATATTTGGAGAGAGAGAGTGAGAGACAGAGCGTGAGCAGGGGAGGAGCAGAGAGAGAGCAAAGCAGGTTCCAGGCTTTGAGTTGTCAGCACAGAGCCCAAGGTGGGGCTCGATCTTGTAAACCGTGAGATCATGACCTGAACTGAAACCAGGAGTCGGACGCTTGACCGACTGAGTCACCCAGGCGCCCAGTTTCCTGCCTTCTCTTCAGGTAGGAATATTGTTTGTCCCTCATGACGCCTGCTTACTCATGGCACATGATTCCTCAGGACGTCAATTATAGCCCAGATCGACCTTAATGGTTGCTGAGATTTCTTCCTTGCTTGGGGCCTCCGATGACACGATGACACTCCTCCGGCAGATGGCCGAGGGCAGGCTAGCTGGGTACCGGGACAGGGTGGTCTCATCGTATTGACGCTTCCCGTCAGACCTGCCAGCGGGTCCATCGCTTCCTTGCTGGATGACCCGGGGCCGGTCACCTCCGCTCTCTGAGCCTGCTTCCTCCGCGGTGACAGGACCCGTCATCATGGCGGCTACCTCACGGGGATGCTGTTGTAGAAAGGTCGGGAAGTCGGGATCCCTCTTCCCCGCCCCTCAGTTGGCATGGAACCCAAGGCACGGAAAGCGCCACGAGTCCCAATCCCCGAGAAGGGCTGCCACCAGCACCTGGAGATGGAGGTGTCACTGGGGGCTGGTGGCAGGGTGGGGTGAGGCCTCCCACCGAGGAGGGCTGACTTGAGAAGGCCTTGAAGGAATTTGAAAAGAACACGAAGCTGGTGAGGGCGCCTGCGTGGCTCGGTCGGTTTAGCATCAGACTCTTGACTTCGGCTCAGGTCGCGATCTCACGGGTCACGAGTTCGAGCCCCGCATCCGGCTCTGTCGGCAGGGAGCCTGCTTAGGATTCTCTCTCTCTGCCCCTCCCTCACTTGTGCGCAGGAGCTCGCTTCCTCAAAATAGATAAATAAACTAAAAAAAAAAAAAAAAAAACGAAAAAGAAAAAAGAAATAGAAGCTGGTGCTGGGGCTGGGGCTGGAGGCAACCAAAGTTGGCACAGGTGGGGAGGTGGGAAGAGAATGGCCGGAGGGCAGGGACCTGCGGAGATGGGCCTGCTGTTCTCCTAACATAATGACCGGGTGATCTTTGACCCTATGACGCGTGGGGCCCTAGGAATTTCCACTGCACTATGTGTAAAAGCTGAAAAGCTCAGTGACCGAGGCTTCCAGAGCGTCCCCGATATCCTGACACGCGGCTGATGTCATCTGCGTGTCCAACATGAGACCCCGAATGGTCCGGGCCGCTATTTCCAATCACACAACCCCCCCCCCCCCCAACTCGGCCGACTGCCTTAACGCCTGGGGTCTAACCCTCCCGGGGCGGGAGCAGAATCTCTAACTGTGGCCTCCTGTCCCACGGCTCACACAATAATGCACAGCCCCCTCCCCCCCCAGGACCCCGTGTGTGCTTCCGCAGCACGGCCCCCTCGTGGGCGAGGCCATCAGTCCCTTATGTGGCCCCGTCCCCGCTCTGGTTCCACACCCCGTCACCTGGCTCCCTTGCAGGATCCTAGAAAGTGTTCTGCCTTTTTGTGACCTGGGGGGGGGGGGGGGACTGCCACCTGATCCTGCCCCATCCCTGGGACCCCAGGCTGCGCCGTCCTCCCTGACCCCTGGGCTCACCTCCCCCATCCCCCCCAGGGAGGAGGTGAAGACCAAGCTGGGCCTGCTGCGGGAGAGGGCGGATAAGGAGGTGGCCCAGAACGAGACGGAGCTGCAGACCCTGCATCGGCACATAGCGCACCTGGACCAGTTCCACCGCTTCCTCAAGCTCAAGAACGACGAGCGGCAGCTGGACCCCGCCGTCGTGGAGAAGCGCGAGAAGCGGGGTGAGACCCGGGCCGCCGGCCGGGGTGGGTAGGGGTGGGGGGAGGAAGGGGACGGGGCTCAGGGGCTCCCGGCCCCTCCGCCGACCTCACTGCCCCAACTGCCGCAGCCCGGGAGGTGGCCGAAGGCCTCCGGAAGACGTCCCAGGAGAAGCTGGTGCTGCACTGCGAAGATGCCATGAACAAACTGTCCCAGCTGACTGGGGAGAGCGACCCGGACGTGCTGGTGGAGAGGTACCTGGAGAGTGAGTATGGGGCCGCGGCGGCGGGCCGGGGGGAGGGGGGGCGTCCAGGCGCGGGATGGGCTCGGTCACCCGCATCCGGGGGCCTTCGCTTGGGCCCCGGGGGCTTCTGCCCCTGCGATGCAGACGCGAGGCGTCAGGGACGCGCTACCTGCCCGGCTCCGTGCGCCCCCGTCTCTCTCCCTCCCCGGTCTCTTCCTTCTGCGCTCGTCCCCCTGGGGCCTGGAACGCTCAGTCCCCTCGGGGTGTCTTTATTTCCGTTTGGTGTTTGTTTCTGGGCGTGTCTGTGTCCCCGCCCCCCCCCCCCCCCCCCCCCTTCGAGGGCCTGCCGGCCACTCTCCAAATCTGCCCTCGACCTCTGGGAGTCTCCCTCCGGTGCTTGTTGCTGTAGTCCCCCGGGGCCTGGTCTCTCTCTCTCTCTCTCTCCCTCTCCCCCGACCTCTGCTGCTTTCTCTGCCTCACTTCTCTCTTGCTCTGCGTTTCTCGGTTATCTCTGGGTCTCTCTCTGGACTTGGCCGCCGTCTCTCTTACTCCGACTTGCTCTGCCTGCCTCTGTGCCCCTCCGTCTCTGCCTCCCTTGGTCTCTGCGTGTTTGTCTCTGCGTGGTCGTCCTCCCCGTCCCTTTCCCGGTCCCGCGCGGGTCCCTCCGCCTCCGGCCCCCTGGATCCGCCTCTCCCGCCTCTCGCCAGGGGAGGGGCGCAACTTCGCGGAGTTCACCTTCATCAACGAGCAGAACTCGGAACTGGAGCGCCTGCAGGAGGAGATCAAGGAGGTGAGGGAGGCCCCCCTTCCCCACTCCCTTCTCCCCTCCCCTCCGCCTCCTCCGCGCGCGCGACGCCGCCCCCCGCCCTCGCCCCAGCTACCTCCGGCCGCGCGCTCGCGCCCCGCAGTTGCAGGAGACCTTGGCGAGCACCCGCCGGAGCGAGGATAACCTTCGCGAGCAACGAGAGCAGCAGCGAAGGGCCCTGCAGCAGCGAACCGACGAGGTGCGCGCGGAGGCCGACCAGGTGGAGGCCCGCTTCCAGGACCTTCGGGGGCAGCTGGAGAAGCTCAAGGCCGGTGAGCGCCGGCCCCAGCTCCTTCACCTGGGAGGAGGCGATGCGTGGCCGGCCCCGGGCCGGCCGCCTGGAGATGGGCCCGTCTGCCCACCCGGTACCCCCCATCCACTCATCCATCCTGCCATCCTTCCGGGGTGCGTGGCCCAAGAGTCAGGCTGCCCCGGGTTTGAAGCCAGCGCCTCATTTGGGTGCGGTTTCCTGGGCCTGAGCCCCTCTGGCAACTGGAATGGGCGGCCGCGCGTGGATTCGTGGGTTGTCACGAGAATTGGATGGGGTGACCGTCGGGAAGGGACAGAAGGTGGCCCTGGTGCCTCTGAGCAAGCAGGGGGGCCACCTGTGGTCACAGTAGGGGATCGGTTACCGGCAGATCCTCCTTTGCTCTGTGGTGACCATGACCGCTGCCCTGTGCTAGGTGAGGAGGCAGGGGTGGGGTGGAGGGGGGGCAGGGGTGGAGAGGAGACCAGCCTGGGTGCTGGGTGTTCCGCAGCCTTCGGAGGGGCTAGGGTGAAGGACGGACCCTCAGACGGGGTGGGAGCCTCGACCCCGCTTGGAATGCGGGGACCGGCTGAGGACCAAAAGGCGGGGTCCCTTGTTAAAAAAAAATGGTGCAGGGGCCTACAGCCGGCTGACACCTGCTCTGTGAAGGGGGTGGGAGTGGGGGTGGGTGGTGACCCATGGCTTCCTGGGAGCAGAAATGCTGGAGGCTGAGTCTGAGGGGTGAGTGTTTAATTGCAGAGCTGGGAGGGGTAGGTGCTCCCAGCACGTGGGGCCGAGGCCTGGAGGTGCTCCCAGGAATGTCGGCTCATTGTGTGGAGAGGGGGGTGTGAGGGTGTGGGGGGAGGTGCAGGGTGGTGGATCCTGAAGAGATGCCAGGCTGGGGTACTGGGGAGCCATGGTAGGGCTGTGAGCAGGAGAGGCCATGGGTGGGGAGGTTAGGAGAGGAGGAGGGAGAGAGGAGGGAAGGGAGGCCAGAAGTGGCAGATGGATGGGTCATGGCGGGGGGGGGGGGGTGAAGCACACGGCGTCTGGCCTGGTGGGTGTAAGACCCCTCTATGAGACAGGGAATATGGGAGAAAGAGTGGGTTTGGAGATGCCCCTGAAATTCAGAGTGAGCAGCGTGGGGGGGGGGGACATTCAGGGAGGGACCCCCGGGACCACGGGGACAAGTGGTAGAGACGCAGTGAGGTGAGGTGTGCCATGCGAGATTTGTGTCAAGGTCACGGGTGCCGCCTGATGTCACTAACAATAACCAGTCACAGCCGGACAATAACAAGATACAAGCGGGCCACGTGGGGGCCAACCGTGACAGACGAGCACGGGTCGCGACCGTGGCCAGCGGGCCCGCCAGGGGCAGTGGTTAACGCAGTCGGGGCAGCAGCGTGGGGGGGGGGGTGGCCCAATATTTAAAAAACACAGGAAACAGCCTCAGTGGTGGATCTCCCGGGGGAGCACCCCCCCCAGGGGAGCACCCATGTGAGTACCTCTCTGGGGGAGCTCCTGAGGTGGGGGGGGGTCACTGGGCGGGATGGGAGTTGGGTGTTCCTGAGCTGCGTGAAGAAGTCTTTCAGCAGGTGGTGACTTGGTCCGCTTTCCCCTTGACCACCCCCCCCTCACTTTTTGAACCCCTGTGGTTCCTCGGGAGCCGGGTGGCCAGGCCCACAGTGTCGCTCTCGTGCCCTCTGAGCTCGGGCAAGTGGCTTTCCATCCCGGAGCCTGGCTTGGCATCTCCGTCGCTCCGGAGCAGCAGCAGAGACCGGAGGGCAGGGAGAGGCAGGGCGTCGCATCCGTGACGGCCTGTTCCCTCCGACCTCAGACATCCAGCAGCTCTTCACCAGGGCCCAGTGTGACAACACCATCATCAAGGACCTCCTGGGGGTCAAGACCCACATGAGAGACCGGGACATCAGCCTCTTCCTGGGCCTCATCGAGAAGCGGCTGGTTGATCTCTTGACGGTGCAGGCCTACGTAGACGTCCGGGTGGAGGTGTGGGGGGTACTGTGTGGGCGGGGGGTTGGGGGGGGCAGGGAACAAGAAGCTTGGAGGCCAGGGCCTTGGGGGTGAGCCAACCACTGGCTTATCCACCCTCCAGACCCCCACCCCCTCCAGCTTGGCTAACGCTGCCCTCCTGGTTCTGGGCCAGAGCCCCGAGGATCTTCCAAAGAAGCTGGCCCCGCCGCAGCTCCCTGACAATCCGTGAGGCCTCCGGGCGGGAAGGAGGGGCAGGGGGAGGAGGTTCCGTGGGGGCAGAGGCGACAGTGGGATGGAGGCTTCTGGGGGGGCTCCAGGATCCCGGAGGGTGGGTGCGGCTCTGGGGCGGAGTAGAAGGTGGGAGTGACCGCCTCGGGAAGGAGTAGGGGGCTGCTGAGGACGGAGCTGGCCCCGGGGAGACCGGAAAGGGCCAAGGGCGCTCGGGCTGGCCGGAGCAAGGCCTCTGGGTAGCGCAACGGGGAGCCCTCGGCCTCCTGTGGGGCTGAGTGTCCTCCCTGCCTCCCGCCCCCCACCCCCCACTTTAGGGACGACCTCCCAGGCTTCGAGGCCAAAGACGACTATCCGATGAGCAAGGAAGAGCTGCGCAGCCAAGTGACGCAGTTGGTGAGGATGGGAGGCAGGTCCTCCCTCCCCGGGCAGGTCCTCGGCCCCCTGGTGGGGCCCTCATTCGCCCCCTCCCCTCCCCCCCCCCAGCTCGAGGCGCAGGAGCAGCAAGAGAAGGAATTAGCCGAGGCCTTGAGGAAGGTCAACAGCAACCTGAGCGTCTCCAGCCTCCCCAGCATCGAGAGGGTCAGCTCGGGCTCGCCCCTGACGACCGTCAAGAGCCCCAGCGGGGTCCCCGGGTCCATCCTGAGCCAGAGGACTAGTGGCGTCCTGGCATCCAGTGGAGACCGCACCACGAGCACCAACGTCGGCCGCGTCGCCTTGGGAGAACCCGGCTCCAGCACGGGCCGCGTGACCTTCGGTTCCGCCAGCGCCGGGGGGGCGCCCGTGTCCAGCCGGGGCTCGACTGGGGGCCGCGTGACCTTCAGACCCCCCAGCTCTAGTAGCTACCTGGGCTCCACCGGATACTTGAGGTCCAGCGGAGGCCAGGACAGCCCCGCGGGTGCGGAGAGCAGGGGCACCGGGTCAGAGTCAAGCGCAGGCCCCGGGACCAGCACCAGCAAAGACTAGCGGCCCGCCCCCCCCCCCCTTGCCCTTGGCTCCCTGCAGGCCCCTCTCTGCCTTGAGATTTCCCCGCGACCCTCCTGGTTCCAGGCCCTCTGTGAGTCTTTGCTCCGCATCTGTCTGCCCGTGCCCTTCCCGTTGTCCCTGTGTCCATCCGCTGGCGGTCGTCTCCTCAGCGATGTCTCCTGGTCCCTTTCTCTCTTTCCAAACCCCGCCCCCCCCATTTCCCTTCCTGTCTCCCCATTTCCTGTCGTCTTGGCTTCCCATTCAGTGTGTGTTTCTGTCTCCTGTTCACATCTCTGCCCCCATCACTGCTGGTCCCCCGCCTCCCCGGTCCTGTGTCTGCTTCCCCACTTCTAATTCCCTCTCCTGTCTCTACCTGCCGGGCTCTCCTTGTGCCTCATGACCCCGTCTCTGCAGCCCCTCGTTCCTCGCCCTCCCCCCGGAGCCCCAGGACTGCCCCCCGCCCCCCCAGGACTGGGCAGCAGGGGAAGACTTGGAGGAAAGATGTCAGGGTCAGCATGAGCTGCGGCCCTAGAAAATAAAGGTCAGAGCCTGTTACCCCAGCCCAGTTACAGGTGTATATGTGGGCGACCAGGCTGGACACATGGCGGTTCCCTTTACCTCTGGCCCAGGGGGAAATGTATGACCTTTGTCCCTACTCCCTGCAATTCATTTATTCTTATTTATTTATTTATTTATTTAATCTATCTATTTATTTTTGAGACCTCCACATTTCAGGCTCTACTGAGAACTGGGGTGTATCAGTCAGGATGGGTTGGGTTATGCCGCAGTAACGAACACCCCCCCCCCCCCCCCCCAGGATCTCAGTGGCCTTATACTGCAAAGGCTTATTACTTGCTGGTGTTCCTGGTCTTTTGTGGGTCCCCTAAGGGCTCTCCTCTGAGTCACCTTTGTGACCCAGGCCGGTGGCACAGCATCTGCCTGGAGCGTTGCTAATTCTTTGGCCCTGGGAAACAGAGAAAGTGGTAAGGCTGACAAAGTTCTTTTTTTTTTTTTTTAATGTTTATTCATTTTTGAGACAGAGAGAGACAGAGCATGAATGGGGGAAGGTCAGAGAGAGAGGGAGACACAGAATCTGAAACAGGCTCCAGGCTCTGAGCTGTCAGCACAGAGCCCGACGCGGGGCTCGAACTCATGGACCGTGAGATCGTGACCTGAGCCGAAGTCGGATGCCCAAACGACTGAGCCACCCAGGCGCCCCCTAGGCTGACAAAGTTCTTACAGCTTCCGTGTGGATATGAGCCGTGTCACTGGACTTGCATTTATTGACCCAAGTAGGTCATGTCATGATGTGTGACTTCAAGAATTTTTTTTTTCTTAATGTTTGTTAAGTTTTGAGAGACAGGGTTAGAGACAGAGCGAGCACGAGTGGGTGAGGGTTAGAGAGAGAGGGAGACACAGAATCAGAAGCAGGCTCCAGGCCCTGAGCTGTCAGCACAGAGCCCGATGTGGGGCTCAAACCCACGAGCTGTGAGATCATGACCTGAGCCGAAGTCGGACGCTTAACCGACGGAGCCACCCAGGCGCCCCCGATGATGTGGAACTTCAAAGAAGGGTGGGAAATGCAATCTGTCCATGTGTCTGGAAGGAGAGAGAGACAGAAGAATATTTGTGGACAGCCCTAATGCCTGCTGCATGGCCCCAGAGATCGAGCAGACTGTCTCCCTTCCTACTGGGGTTGGGGAGGTGGTTTGGGAAGGAGAGGGTTAGAACACCACGGGTCACTCTTTCTGGCCGTTGAGTCCTGCTGAATGCCCTGTCTAAATTTAATCTAAATCCAGACTGAAGATTAAAATTGGCATAGTTTCTCATTTGTTCAGATAATCCAGTCTTCCCCTCCCAACATCCTGTCCCCGTCGGTAAATATTTAACAACTCGGGGCACTGGGGGCTCAGTTGGTTGAGTGCCCAACTCTCGGATTTCGGCTCAGGTCATGATCTCATGGTTCGTGGGTCCGAGCCCCACGATGGGCTCTGCATTGACGGTGAGGATCCTGCTTGGGATTCTCTCTCTCCTTCTCTCTGCCCCTCTCCCCCCTCAAAATAAATAAACTTAGAACAAAGTGGAAGTTGCCTTCAAATTTTGACAGCAAAAAAGTAAATAAGTAAATAAATAAATCCTAATACAGGAGACCCCATGTTTCCTCCTTTGCTTGATCAGGTTACCTGGAGCCACAAATTGTGTGTTCTCTCCCCGTGAAATTCTATCAACTGAACTATAGATGCGTATTTTCACTGCAAGACTGTATTTGTTTATTTACACTGCAAGATTTATGTATGTATTTGTGTATGTATTTATTTACTTATTTTTTGAGAGAGAACGCGAGAATCCCAAGCAGGCTCCATACCGTCAGCATGGAGCCCAACGCGGGGTGTGAACTCACAAACCGAGAGATCGTGACCTGAGCTGAAATTGAGAGTCAGACGCTCAACCCACTGAGCCACCCAGGTGTCCCCTGCATTAACATATCCCCATCTTAAAAAAATATTTTTTTTAAGGGTCAAGCCAGTGATGCCGAGCCCTGTCCATTTAAGACGGACCTGGTTGACCTTCTGGAGGTCAGAGGTCATCATAACCCCACTAGCGATCACAGCTAGCTTCTCCACCTTTGATTGTCCAATTATTTCACTGGACAAGCGATTAGTTCCAGGTACAGAATTTTAGGTACATGAATTACAAGGATCCCAATAGCTGCATGCACATTTGAATAGCAAGGGAGTATGTTTACTAGGCAACTCTAGGAAGAATATTACTTCCTTTCTGAATCAACAAACTTTTTTTTTTTAATTTACATCCAAATTAGCATAGAGTGCAACAATGATTTTGGGAGGAGATTCCTTAGCGCCCCTTCCCCATTTAGCCCCTCCCCCCTCCCACAACCCCTCCAGGAACCCTCAGTTTGTTCTCCCTACTTATGAGTCTCTTCTGTTTGGTCCCCCTCCCTGTTTTCATATTATTTTTGCTTCCCTTCCCTTATGTTCATCTGTTTTGTCTCAGAGTCCTCATATGAGTGAAGTCATGTGATGTTTGTCTTTCTCTGACTAATTTCACTCAGCATAATACCCTCCAGTTCCATCCACGTAGTTGCAAATGGCAAGATTTCATTCTTTTTGATTGCCGAGTAATACTCCATTGCATATATAGACCACATCTTCTTTACGTATTCATCCATCGACGGACATTTGGGCTCTTTCCATACTTTGGCTGTTGTCGATAGTGCTGCTATAAACATTGGGGTGAATGTGTCCCTTCGAAACAGCACCCCTGTATCCCTTGGATAAATGCCTAATAGTGCGATGACTGGGTCGTAAGGTGGTTCTATTTTTAGTTTTTTGAGGAACCTCCATACCGTTTTCCAGAGTGGCTGCACCAGCTTGCATTCCCATGAATCAACAAACTTTGATAAAAATTTAAATTGCAATGTTTTTATTTGTTTTGAGAGGGAGAGAAAGAGTTTGCGCGAGCGGGGGAGGGGCAGAGAGACGGGAGAGCCTCGTCCTGGGAGTAAGGAACATGAGAAACGCCTCTTTAAGCATTCGCCCCTTAAGTTACCCAAGAGACTACATCCTGGAGATGATTTTAAGATTGTAATAGATCCAGGAAAGTCTCCCCGCTTCCAAGGCACAGATGAATACATAGTAGGAGAGAAACACAGTAAATGTAAGGATTGCTGCCACTGCCTTGCCTCATCCTTCATCTGGGACCAAAATTCATTGCTTTCCAGTTTTGGTTCTCTAATAAAATCCTCCGAGATGATGAATATGCTCTCTGTGTGCCTTTCCAGCTCTGAATTTTCAATATGTAGTAGCTTTGTTAGTATTTACACACGGGTGTTCTCACCAACACGAGGCCCTGTTTGAGCCTGTTTATTTTTTGATTTTTTAATATTTATTTCTGAGAGAGAGAGACAGCATGAGCAGGGGAGCGGCGGAGAGAGAGGGAGACAGAGAAGCCAAAGCAGGCTCCAGGCTCCGAGCTGTCAGCCCAGAGCCCGACGTGGGGCTCGAACCCACGAACCGCGAGATCATGACCTGAGCTGCAGTCGGACGCTCAACTGACTGAGCCACCCAGGCGCCCCCTGATGACTCGCATTTTTAAGCACGAGCTCTGGAATGTCATTAATCTATATTAAAAAGCATCAAAACCCCAGCAGGCCGGCGCAGCACAATCTTCTTGGCAAAAACAGAGAAAGGACTGAACTAAACTGTACTTCATAGCACTGATATTTGGAGCACTTGGTGATTTCTCTCCTCCAGGAGTGAGGCAGACACTAGCCATGCTGCATATAACCTGTGTGGCCTTGGACAAGTGTCTTAGCCTCTCTGAGCCCAGTGTATCCTGAAATCGGGGCTGGCAGGGGACTCCCTGGGGACGTGGCGAGAGACGACCGCTGGGGAGCGGTCCGGGCGCGAACACTTTCTCCATCGCAACCTTTGTCAGCTGGAAAGAAAAAGAAAACACCTGAGGATAATCGAGGCCATGGATAACTCTATCCTGATTACCAGCGGAGATTTATTAGAGAGTAAATCAGTTCAAGGGGACCGGACCGGCATTTCAAAACAGGAATAGAGAATAAAAAAAAATCATGCCGTACAGGGTGGCATTTCCCGAAACTACGGTGATGTGAGATGATTTCTTGCTGTGCATCACGGTCAGAAAGGCCTGGAAGCCAATAGACGGTTCCCAGCTTCGCACTGCTTTCCGGACCACCGCCGGGAACGTTCCGAGAGCCTCGCCCAGAGCGAACCCCCGTCTCTCGGCGGCGCTGCGTTGGCGGGACTCCGCCGCCAGGTGGCGCCCGTGTCCCGCCACGAGCGGGCTCGGCTCGGTCCGACCTTCCAGGCCCGGGTTTCATTCTAGTCCAGCGCCCAGAGGATCCGTTCGCTGGGACTGGAGGCCCCGCCAGGAAGACAGCTCCCGGAGCAGAGCGCGGTGGGAGGGCTTGGGAGGCCGGCAAGGGATGCGGCCATCCTGAGCCCCACCCCTCCCTTCTTATTCCGCAGTGTTCAGCCGATGCCTCTCTCTGTGCCCCAGACGGGGTCGCTGCTCCCCGAGCTCGCATCCCAGTGGGGAGGACAGACAAGAAGCCACAGTGGCGACCCCGCCACTGCAGGGACGCCTCCCCGCCTAGGGCTTAGAGGCAAGTGTGGTGCCGGACAGCTGGCTGTGTGACCTTGGGCAGCTGGCTTAGCCTCTCTGTGCCTCAGTTTTCTCTGCTGTAAAGTGGGAAGATAGCACCCACCGCACAGGGTTGGCGTGGGCATGAAACGAGTTCGTGTCCGCAAAGCACTTAGAAGCCCTAGGATTTTTGTGAAACCAATGGTTACAAAGTCTCATGTTGCACCTGTAGGAACCGAGGACGTAGGCGATGGGGCGGCAGGAGGAATCCCCAAAGCCACACGCTTCCTCGCCTCTCCTTGGAGTTGAGTTCAGGGATTGACTCCCAGCCAGGATCCTTTCTCTCCGCACGGTGCTCCCTGGGGGGTAACAGTGGCTCCAGCCCCCTCAGCCTGGTCTGGGGCCGACAGGGAGAGACTGAATGCACCCACTGGTGATCCGAGGACAAATCGGTGGGCGACAGACGCAGGCGGTGGGGCTTCGGGGGGAGGGGGAAAGGGCCAAGCGCGCTTTCATCCACAGGCGGCCCCGCCCCCAGGCCCTCCCCAAACACCCGGAGCTGAACTTCGCAGAGCTTTGGGGCACCCCGCAGCTGTGGGCACCCAAGAAGGTCTTTGATGTTCCTTTCCCGCTTTCTTGCCGTCACGGGTAATTTACGGATCGTAAAAGCCACTCATTGTCAGTGAACATGCAGTGACTTTTCACAAAGTTACAGAGTCCTACAATCATCACCACAGCCCAGTCTTGGATCATTGCCTCCGTCTACCCCCCCCCCCCCCCCCCCCCGAGGTTTCCCTCTTGCCAGCCTGCGGCCAGCTTCCTGCCCCACCTCCCGCTGGGGAGGTCTTGTCTCTCCAGATTCGCTTCTTCTGGAAATTTCACACGAATGGAATCATCCAATTCATCTCCTGTCTGAAATGCTTTTCGGTTGGACATGTGCGTCCGGTGCAACGCAGCAATATTGACTGCTAAAACCAGAAAATAGATGTGGGAATTTATGCAGGGGCAGTAAACACACACACACAAAATTCAAAATAAATTTGTGATGGGCCTGGATGCTATGTGGGGATCTCTTTATTGACTTCTGTTTATGTATGTATGTACGTATTTATTTACAAATTGGTTAAAGACATTTATTTCAAAGAATTTTTTTTTAATGTTTTATTTTTGAGAGACAGAGTGAGCGCCGGTGGGGGAAGGGCAGAGAGAGCGGGAGACAGGATCCAAAGCGGGCTCCGTGCTGACAGCAGAGAGCCTGCTGCGGGGCTTGAACCCGTGAACCATGAGATCGTGACCTGAGCTGTAGTCAGACACGAAAGCGACTGAACCACCAAGGCGCCCCGACTGACTTTTAACTATCTATCCATCTCTGTAGAATTTGGGTCGCCCTATTTTCCAAGTTTTAAAAAAAATTGAGAAGAAAAATAAAAACATCAGGATAGAGAGCCACGCCTCTATATATGTCTTATCCACAAGAAAGCATGAGATAAAAGCTTGTTTTGTTCTTTCCTTTAGACCAGTGGCCCGCAAATTACAGCCTGTTGCCCACATCAGGCCCGTGAGCCAAGAATGCTTTTACGTTTTGGGGGGCACCTGGCTGGCGGTAGAGCATGTGACTCTTGATTGTGGGATTGTGAGTTCAAGCCCCGTGCTGGGTGGAGAGATTACTTCAATAAAAACAAACCTTAAATTGGAAACAAAAAATGATCAAAAGACTGCTTTGTGATACGGGAAAAGTATGTGAAATTCGAAGTTTTAGTGTCCAGAAATGACACAGCCGCATCCATTTGTTGTGTACGGTCTACGGCTGCTTTATGCGACAATGGAAGAGCTGGGCAGTGGAGACAGGGACAACCTGGCCCACAGAGCCTAAGATGTTTCCTCTTTGGCTCTCCATGGAAAAAATTTGCTGACCCGATAGATAGACCCAGAGTCTTCCACAGTCCTTGGCCTCAAGGAGATGCTCAGGAAAATATCTGTGATGAACAGCACAGTCTCAAAGGCCAGAATAACTTTAAGGTTTGAAGGTTTTCTTTCAGTCAGTTAATAAGCTTGATAATTTCATAAGTTACTGTGGTAGACAGAAAATGGCCCCCAAAGATGTGTATGTGCTAATATCCAGAGCCTGTGCGTATGTTATCCTATATAGCAAAAGGGAATTAAGGTCACTAATGGAATTAAGAGTTGCTAATAAGTTGATCTGAGATGGGAGATGATTCTGGGCTATCTGGATGGGCCCAATGTAGTCATAGGTGTCCCTATAAATGAAAGAGGAAGGACTCTTAGAATCATGAGTCAGAGGGATGTGATGTGAGAATTCAACCCCTGTTGCTGGTTTAGATGGAGAAGGGGCCACCAACGAAGGAATGTGGGTGGCCTCTAAAAGCTGGAGAAGGCAAGAACATAAACTTTCCCCTAGAGCTTCCAGAAAATATAGCCCTGCGGACACGTTGATTTTCGCCCAGCGAGACCCATTCTGGACTTCTGACTGCCAGCAATGTAACATGAGAGATTTGGGTTGTCTAAAGTCCCTATATTTGTGATAATTTGTTGTAACAACAACAGGAAACTAAGACATGTGTGAAAGCCTGAACTTGACCATGAAAACACCCACTGCTTTGAAACTCAAAGGAAGCTGTTTAACATCAGCAAGTTTCCTTAACTTCTGTGCTTCAGTTTCCTCAGTTATAAGAAGGAGATAAGCATTTATTTGTGGAGTGGTGGTGAGTGATAAATGGAGTGATATATGTAAAGTCTTCCACATAGTAAGGGGCTTTCCCTTAATATATGAATGAACAAAAATAAAGTGTTAGTAGAAAAGATGGTTAAAACATACAGGAAGCAAAAAACTCACCTGTAATAAAGAAAATGCCCAAACTCCTATGCATCTAATAACATTGTCTACAAACACATTAAGCAAGAATTGACAAAGCTGTAAGACTTCCATCAGGGGACCTGGGAGGCTCAGCTGGTTAAGTGTCCGGCTTTGGCTCAGGTCATGATCTCGAGGTCCATGAATTTGAGCCCTGCGTCGGGCTCTGTGCTGACAGCTAGGAGCCCGGAGTCTGCTTCGGATTCTGTGTCTCCCTTTCTCTGTGCCCCTCCCACACTCATGCTCACTGTCTCACTCTCTCTCCCCAAAATTAAATGAACATTTTTAAAAACTTTAAAAGACTTTGAGAATACACTTCTCTAATGGGGTATTATATTACAAGCTTACTCAGTAACAGATCAAGAATCAAAAATTTTGTTAGTAAGAGAATGTGAAACACTCAAGAATCTTGACCATTCAGACAGGTACTGAACCCTGATCCCACCCAACACCAAAGAAATTCCGTGTTTAAAAAAATCTCCCTTAAAATGCTTCTTAATCAAATCAGGGGCTTGCTTCATCTGCTTAGTCTAGCCACACAGTCTGTTGCAGCCACAGACACCCAAAAACATGTTCAGGGGAGTGAGGACTCTTGTGTTTTGAAGGTTGTGTTATTGGGACCATGACCTTCATTTCAACGATCCTAAAGTTGCTTGTGCTAATTCAGGGAATTTCACCCAGTCTCCAGAGAGCAGCTAGGAAAGAGAGCAACGGGAACTTAGTTAAGGCAAAATGACACTCTCGTCTTTCGTACAGCTTTCTAGGAATCCAAGCCAGTGAATTCTGTCAGGGTTGCAAGATCTACCCACTATCTGTTATGAGAAAATGTAGAAAATGCATTTACAAACCTTCAACAGGGCTAACTCTGCAAAAACAAGTCTATGGACCCTTATACTTACTAAAGAGGATGAGAAGAATGCACGTGGCCAGGCAGTTGACGGAAGTCAGCCCCATGGGACTGAAATGAACATCAGAACACGTGTCCCATAGCAGCATCATAAAGACCACATACTCGGACCATAATGCAGTCAAATCATGACCAGTAACAACCAACTGACAAAAAAAAAATGTTATCCCAGAGCACACCAAACCCCAACTTGAATTAAAGGAGGCTCAGGGGCGCCTGGGTGGCTCAGTTGGTTAAGTGTCCGGCTTTGGCTCAGGTCATGGTCTTGAGGTCCATGAGTTCGAGCCCCGCGTCGGGCTCTGTGCTGACAGCTCGGAGCCTGGAGCCTGCTTGGGATTCTCTGTCTCCCCCCACCCCCCCGGCTCTCTCTCTCTCAGAAATAAGTATTTTTAAAAAATCAAAAGATAAATGAGGCTCAAACAGGGCCTCGTGTTGGTGAGAACACCCGTGTGTAAATACTAACAAAGCTACTACGTATTGAAGATTCAGAGCTGAAAAGGCACACAGAGAGTATATTCATCATCTTGGAGGATTTTATTAGAGAACCAAAACTGGAAAGCAATGAATTTTGGTCCCAGATGAAGGATGAGGCAAGGCAGTGGCAGCAATCCTTACATTTACTGTGTTTCTCTCCTACTATGTATTCATCTGTGCCTTGGAAGCGGGGAGACTTTCCTGGATCTATTACAATCTTAGAATCATCTCCAGGATGTAGTCTCTTGGGTAACTTCAGGGGCGAATGCTTAAAGAGGCGTTTCTCATGTTCCTTACTCCCACGACGAATCTCCAAAGTGTGAATTCGTGCAAGGATTACATTGAGACAACCTTGAAGGTTTTTCCAGATTCCTTGGATTCATAGGGCGTGTCTCCAGTGCAAGGGGAAACGTCTAGCAAAGATGAAAAAAGATGACGAACTTTCCAGAGACCTTACCTACATAGGGTGTGAATATGTCAAGGTGTTGGGTTCTCACATTTCTGTCGTTGAGGGAAGACTCGAGCTCCCTCCCAAAACGTCCTCATGTGCTCGTTATTTCGAGAAAACTAATGAAACTTCTCCCACATTCCTTTCATTCACAGGACCCCTCTCAACTGTGAGTTTCGTTTTGTATTTTTTTCCCCAAGTTTATTTATTCAGGCAATCTCCACAGCCCACGTGGAGCTTGAAAGCGTGACTTTGAGATCGCGCTCTTCCGAATGGGCTAGCCAGGTGCCCGTCAACTGTGAGTTTTTAGGTGGTTTTTCAATCTGTGAGAACTGATGAAGGCTTTCCCACATTCTTCACATTTATAGGGTTTTTCTACGATATGAACCCTTCTATGTTCCGTAAGCTTGGAGAACTCATTGAAGGTCTCCCCACATCGCCCACATTTATAGGGCTTCTTGATAATGTGCTTTTGTAAGTGTTTGTTCAGGTGCAAGGAATATTTAAAGGCTTTCCCACATGTCTGGCATTCGTAGGGTTTCTCTCCGGTGTGAATTTCCATGTGTCTCACAAGGGACGACTGATACAGGTAAGATTTCCTACATTCTTGACATTTGTATTTCCCCCCTCCGGGCTTAGTCTCCTTGCGTGAGTCAGAATTTGCAGGGTGGGCAAAGGATTTCTCATCTTGCTTATTCTCATGATTTGCCTCTGCCGTACACGATTGCCTCTGTGCCTCGTGGGTCGAGCTGTCTTGGAAGGTGATTCCACACGGATCGGACGCGTAGGTTTTCTCTGTAACGTGAGTCCTGCATACGTTGAGGCAAGCGTCTTCACCAAAGGCTTTTCCAAATGGATCCCATTCATGAATGTCTGTCCCCATGCCAATGTTATTATGGCTGTGAAGCACACTGTTGTAATCGTGAGGCCACACGTTTGACTCTGGCCCCGTCTGACTCCTCACAAACGGGATCAAGACAATGCTTTGCCATAAGAGTCTATCATATCCATAGTTTTTATAGATCTTTTGATTACTGGTTAGGACAGGATTTTGTTTCAGGATATCTGAGCCCCAGTTTGGGATACGGTTTCTTGCGGCATCTCTCCGGGAAGGCACAAGCTTGGAGCCTGGTTTAGGATCGTCCTTCGTTTCGCGATATTCACAGATGCTGACCGGAGACTCGCCCTTCTTGTGAACGCCCGCAGCTTGCTGCCACTTTCGGTCCCTTTGCTTGGGCGGTTCCCCCGTCTCGTGGCATTTCCAGTCTTGTCCCCGCGGGGAGGGCCGGGAACTGCGGCTCAGGGCACACACCCTGTTCGCTCCTCGAGGGGTCTTCTCGGCGAGAATGTCCTGCCGGAGGGTTGAGTTTTGGGTCTTACGTTGATTCAGCGAGTCTGAAATAAAGTGCACAAAAGTCGAGTTCTTTGTTGAGAGCTAAGGTGGGTTGGGGATGGGTTGGGGAGGATAAGACAGGGAAGTGCCCAGGTGGGTTTCTTGTCAAACGGTCACTCTGCACGAGAGCAAGAGAGTGGAAAGACATCAGGGATTTGGGCCGTGCCGGGAGCTCGACGGCAGTGAGGACGGGTGCTGTGTGGACGGGACCTGCTACGAAACGCTTGTTCAGGGATCGAGGAAAGGAGTCGTCAGGAAGGTGTAGCCTCATGGAAGAGAACCAGACAAAGAGTCTGCCATAGACTGTTTTTGTGTCGCCCAGAAATCCATTACGTTGAAGCCCTCATCCCCCATGTGATGATGGGATTTGCAGGTGGGGCCTCTGGGAGATAATCAGGTCTAGATGAGAATGTGACGGTGGGGCCCCCACGATGGGACTGGTGTCCTTACAAAAGCAGAACGGAGCTCGCTGTCTCTCTAGCACGTGAGGACACAGCAGGAAGGCGGCCGTCTGCAAACCAGGAAGAGAGGCCTGGCTGGGAACCAAATCTACTGGCACCTTGACCTTGGACTTCCCAGTGAAGAGACAAATGTGTGAAAAAGCCACCTGGAACATGGTATGGTGTCAGCCCGGACGGACTAAGTCAGAGTCCGGGTGTGACTTTAAAGGGGCACAGGTCTTTGGGACAAAAAGAAAGAATAAAAGCCTGGACGATTCTGATGCGTCTTAGAGTCTTTGCTTGCCTCCCAGATGAAATGGATTCTTTCTTTTTATCATTCTTAATTTTTAAACTTTTGTTTGAGAGAGAGAGAGAACGGGGGAAGGGCAGAGGGGGGGGGGGGAGAGAGAGAGAGAGAGAGAGAGAGAGAGAGAATATCCCAAGCCCCATAGAGCCCGTTGCGGGGCTCAAACCCATGAACCATGAGATCGTGACCTGAGCCGAAGAAACAAAATATAGTCTGGCCACACAGTGGAATAGGATTCAGCCATAAAAAGGGGTGATGCGCGGATAGCTGATGGCAAGAGGGCTGAACCTCGAAAGCACTGTGTCAAGTGAAGGAAGGCGGACACGGCCGACCACGTTTTGTCTCATTCCGCGTATATGAAATATCTAGCGTAGGTCGATCTATAGAGACAGAAAGCAGCTTAGTGGTCGCCCAGGGCTGGAGGCGAGAGTAAGGGAGTGACCGCTTCGTGGCCCAGAAGGTCTCCTTCTGGGGTGATGGCAGCTCGGAGCCCAGAGCCTGCTTCGGATTCCGTGTCTCCTCTCTCTCTCTGCCCCTCCCCCGCTCGCACTGGGTCTCTCTCACCAATAAGCAAAAGAAAAATAAATTCCACCTTGTAAAATCCTTCCTTGTGAGGATTCCTATCCGCCTGGCGAGCAGGTGCAGGGGTAAACTTACCCCCCACCCCCACCCCTGCACCATTCCCAGACCTTGCTCGTCCAAATGGGAGACCAGACTAGGGGGTGCCTTGTGTCACGGTGGGGGGCGGGAGACAGCGGTGCCAGAAACAGAAACTCCCTGAAGCAGGGGTTCTGAAGCCAAGCAAGTATGACTCTGCCGCACCTAAGCGGTCCCTCCGCTTCCCTCACGCATGCGCTAACACCCTCTGCGCTCCGTGTTCACCCACCTGAAGATCCCCCGAGGGCTGTTAATCGTGAAGCGAATACAAATGAACCGCAACGGACAGAGTTCCCCTCTCATGGGGTCAAACCCTGCGTCCACCCCCGGGGGGCCAGGGGCCGCAGCGCCGCTGCTTAACGGTCCTGGCCCCGTTTGGCAGCACCCCTCGGGGAACTCAGGAAGGGCCAGACTCGCGTTGGGCCCGGCCACGGGTAAGCGAGGGAGGGTAGCATCCTCACCCACGGAGGCCAGGTTCCTGCAGTTCTCCAGCATCACGTCTCTGTAGAGACTTCTCTGCGCGGGGTCCAGCAGGGCCCATTCCTCCTTGGTGAAATTCACGGCCACGTCTGTGAAGGTCACGGCGTCCTAAAACGACACGCCCGTTTGGGGCGCTGTTACCGGCGGAGTCGCGACCCTTCCCAAGGACAGGCCGAAGTCCTGCCCCCCCTGCCCCCCAGTACCTATGAATGTGACCCCGATTTGGAAATGAGGCATTTGCGGATTCGCAAGGGGTACCAGGAGGTCACGCTGGAGTAGGTGGGCCCTATTCCAATCGACCGAGGTCTCACAAGAAGAGGAAATCTGGACACAGACACACGGAGGGGAAGAATGTCACACGATATTCTTCAGAAGTGGAGACTGGGGTGGGTTGTCTGCAACGAAGGTGGGCCAAGGAAAGGCGTTTGCCAGTCGTATATTAAGCTAGCCCACCTCCCGGGGCGCCTGGGTGGCTCAGTCAGCTAAGCATCCGACTTCATTTGGGCTCAGTTCATGATCTCAGGGTTCGTGAGTTCGAGCCCCACATCAGGCTCTGTGCTGAGAGTTCGGCTTTGGCTTCTGGGTGTCCCTCTCTCTCTGCCCCTCTCCCACTCGGGCTGTGTCTCTCTGTCTCTCTCAAAAATAAACAAACACCTGGGGCGCCTGGGTGGCGCAGTCGGTTAAGCGTCCGACTTCAGCCAGGTCACGATCTCGCGGTCCGGGAGTTCGAGCCCCGCGTCAGGCTCTGGGCTGATGGCTCAGAGCCTGGAGCCTGTTTCCGATTCTGTGTCTCCCTCTCTCTCTGCCCCTCCCCCATTCATGCTCTGTCTCTCTCTGTCTCAAAAATAAATAAAACGTTAAAAAAAATTAAAAAAAAATAAACAAACACTTAAAAAAAAAATGAGTGAGATCTCTTATCCATGGATGTAAAGTGATATCCTGTGGTCTGTATATATATACAGACACACACACAATTTAAGGGAAAGAGAGAGAGAGAGTGTGAGGGGGGGAGGGAGGGGCAGAGGGAGAGAGAGAGAGAATCCCAGGCAGGCGCCACACTCAGCCCGGAGCCCGATGTGGGGCTCGATCCCATGACCCTGGGATCACGACTTGAGCTGAAGCCGAGAGTTGGACACAGCCGACTCAGCCACCCAGGTGCCTCCAAACCCTGTTTTTTGTTTTAAAAATTTTTTTAACGTTTATTTATTTTTGAGACAGAGAGAGACAAAGCATGAATGGGGGAGGGTCAAAGAGAGGGAGACACAGAATCCGAAACAGGCTCCAGGCTCTGAGCTGTCAGCACAGAGCCCGACGCGGGGCTCGAACCCACGAACTGTGAGATCATGGCCTGAGCCGAAGTTGGACGCTTACCGACTGAGCCACTCAGGCGCCCTCTTATAGATATTTTATATGCACTGCAGGATCAGTCAAAGGGACCGTGTTCATAAGGAAGCAAGGTTTTTAGCCCGAGAAGAAAGATTTCAAATCTAAAATTTTAAGAAGTCAGGGGGCGCGCTGGGTGGCTCAGTCGGTTGGGCGTCTGACTTCGGCTCAGGTCATGATCTCGCGGTTCACGAATTCAAGTCCCGCGTCGGGCTCTGTGCTGACAGCTCGGAGCCCCGGAGCCTGCTTCGGATTCTGTGTCTCCCTCTCTCTCTCTCTCAAAAATAAATAAAAACATTAAAAAGTCAGGGCGCCTGGTTTGCTCAAAGTCAGAAGAGCGTGTGACTCTTGATCTGGAGGTTGTGAGTTCGAGCCCCACGTTTGGCGAAAAGATTACTTAAAATAAATAAACTTAAAAACATTTTTTTTAGAGTTCAAAAGTGGCCGACTTTAGGATAAAGTATCAGCAGGAACCACACACACACACACACACACACGCACGCATGCACTTCCCTGGCAAATCTCTGGAGAGAAAGCGCCCAGAAGAAATAAGCAGGAAGCCCTGAGAAATGGGCTGATTTAGGAAGAGAAAATCCACAGGGTGAGTCTGAGGGACCCTGTGCTGTCAGAAGGCGGAGAAGCCACCTTAGACTCTGTTAAGAAATACAGAGGCTGAAAAGAAAGAAAGGAAGAAAGGAAGAAAGGAAGGAAGGAAGAAAGAAAGGAAGAAAGAAAGGAAAGAAAGAAAGAAAGAAAAAAAGAAAGAAAGAAAGAAAGAAAGAAAGAAAGAAAGAAAGAAAGAAAAAAGAAATACAGACGTTGACTGTTAAGGGTCTGCCAATGGCCCAGTTTGGGAGATTCTGAACCGTAACTGTGCAACTGATTGAAACGGACTCGTTACTAACATGCGAACTCATCATGATACCCAAAAAGGGGACAACAAAGGGGCCATAAAACAGCACTTCTCGGGGCACTTGTGTGGCTCAGTCAGGGAAGGCATTAGACTCTCGATTGCGGCTCAGCTCATGATCTCTTGGTTCGTGAGTTTGAGCCCCGCGTCGGGCTCTGGGCTGACAGAGCCTGCTTGGGGTTCTGTCTCCTCTCTCGCTCCCTCGGCTCCCCTCCCCCGCTTGTGATCTCTCTTAAAAAAAAAATTAAATAAATAAGAATAAAATAAAACAAAACCCCTCAGGGGGCACCTGGGGGGGCACAGCCAGTTAAGCATCCAACTCTGGATTTTGGCTTCAACTGCACCAGGGAGCGGTCACGTGGCTGGGACCTTCCCAGCCACCAACTGCTCCTGGGTGGTCAACAAAAGGGAGGGGAGTGAGTGCCCGTCACACCATGAGCCTGTACGAGGAACGGATGGCACCTATGCCTGGTGTTTGCGCCCTGCCTAAAAGGAATCCCGCTCCCGGGGTGCCTGGCTGGCTCAGTTGGGAGAGGGTGCGATTTTTCTTCTTTTTCTTTCTTTTTTTTTCTTAGTAGATATTTTTTAATGTTTGTTTATTTGGGCTGGGGGGGGGGGCAGAGAGAAAGGGAGAGAATCCCAAGCAGGTTCCACGCTGTCGGCGCCGATCCCGACGTGATAGCACTGTGTACTGTAATTTTTATATGTAATTTTTATATGTTGTGTGGGGCACCTGGCTGGCTCAGTCAGTAGAGCATGCGACTCCGGATCTTGAGGTCACGGGTTGGAGCCCCATGTTGGGCATGGAGCCTACTGACAACAAAACAAAACCAAAAAACCTGTTGTGTGGATGCAAACTGCTACACTCATATTGTGAAAAACATTTCTTTAACACAGAAAACCTGATGGCCCTGGGGCACCCGGGGGGCTCAGTCGGTGAAGCGTCCAACTTTGGCTCAGGTCACAGTCTCCTGGTTCCTGGGGTCGAGCCCCGCTTCCGGCTCTGTGCTGTCACGTGGGCGGAGCCGGCTTCGGATCCTCTGTGCCCCTCCCTTCCCCACCCAACTCTCCAAAGTAAATATTAAACATTTTTAATTTAAAAAAAAAAAAGGGGCGCCTGGGTGGCTCAGTCGGTTAAGCGTCCAACTTCGGCTCAGGTCATGATCTCAAGGTCCGTGGGTTCGAGCCCCCCGCTGGGCTCTGTGCTGACAGCTCAGAGCCCGGAGCCTGCTTCAGATTCTGTGTCTCCCCCTCTCTCTGCCCCTCCCCCGTTCATGCTCTGTCTCTCTCTGTCTCAAAAATAAATAAACATTAAAAAAAAAAGAAAAAAGAAAAAGAAAATCTGACAGTCCCAAATCTACTACCTATAATTCCACTCCAAGATTTATATTGTGGAACTGGCTTTCGAAACTGAATCGGGTTCCCCAGGCCTGGGGAGGAGCCTGGGCGTGGGATTTCTTTTTTTTTTTTTAATGGTTTTTTTTTTTTTCAACGTTTTTATTTATTTCTGGGACAGAGAGAGACAGAGCATGAACGGGGGAGGGGCAGAGAGAGAGGGAGACACAGAATCGGAAACAGGCTCCAGGCTCCGAGCCATCAGCCCAGAGCCCGACGCGGGGCTCGAACTCCCGGACCGCGAGATCGTGACCTGGCTGAAGTCGGACGCTTAACCGACTGCGCCACCCAGGCGCCCCAAGGGCGTGGGATTTCTAACAAGGTCCCGTTTGTTGCCCATTTTGTGGACTGCAGCCTGCACTTTACCAGCCGAGTGGCAGGGGACACTCTTCCGCGTGAGAAGCAGGAAGGACACCTGGACAAAAGTGATCCCGGCAGTCCTGTCCGAGCAGCAGCCAAGGTGGGGACCGTTCCGCATCCCTAAGCAACAGAGGGGCGGACTCAGTGACACCCTGCAGAAACCTGGGAACTGCACTGTTTTCGGGGGAGACGTGTTGAGGCGCAAGGGGTGAGATGTCGGGATATCTCAAAGTCTCTCTCAGGTGGTTCAGCAAAAAACAAACAAACAAAAAGTGTGCACGAGGATCTGTGAACACGCACGCGCATACAGACAGCCAACAGGGCAACCTGCGTACCTGACTTTATGCGACCATGTGTTCATATACAGACAGCAAATAAAGCAAAATATTAGCAAATCTGCAAATCTTTACGTTTCCATGGGTATTTGTTTTATTATTACTATACATTCACCGCAGGTCTGAAAATGCTTCAGATATACACTTAACGGGGGAAAAAAGGAAGACCCAAAGAATGATCGACAGAACATTCAAGATGGCGGGGCGCCTGGGTGGCCCAGTCGGTTGAGCGTTCAACTCTTGGTTTTGGCTCAGGTCACCGTCTCAGGGTTCGTGGGTTTGAGCCCCGAGTCAGGCTCTCAGCTGAGAGTGCGGAGTCTGCTTGGGATTCTCTCTCTCTCTTTCTGCCCCACCCCCACTCGAGGGCATGCTCTCTCTCAAAATAAATAAACTTAAAAAGAATTTCAAGATGGTGATTAACCCCAGAAGGAAGCAGGGCAATGGGGTCAGGCAGGGATGGGCCGAGGGCCTCTAACCAACAGCAGTGTCTGATTCCTTAACCTGAGGACCTACCTATTTATTACATTATTTTTAAAATTCTGGGGAGCCTGGGTGGCTCGGTTAAGTGTCCGACTTCGGCTCAGGTCATGATCTCGCAGTCTGTGAGTTCGAGCCCCGCGTCGGACTCTGTGCTGACAGCTTAGAGCCTGGAGCCTGCTTCGGATTCTGTGTCTCCCTCTCTCTCTGCCTCTCCCCAACTCATGCTCTCTCTCTCAAAAATAAATAAAACTTGAAAAAAAAATTTTTTTAAATCTATTTGTGGGGTATCTGGCTGGCTCAGTCGGTAGAGCATGCAACTCTTTTTTTTAAAGAAATTTTTTTTCAACGTTTATTTATTTTTGGGACAGAGAGAGACAGAGCATGAACGGGGGAGGGGCAGAGAGAGAGGGAGACACAGAATTGGAAACAGGCTCCAGGCTTCGAGCCATCAGCCCAGAGCCCGACGCGGGGCTCGAACTCACGGACCGCGAGATCGTGACCTGGCTGAAGTCGGACGCTTAACCGACTGCGCCACCCAGGCGCCCCAAGCGTGCAACTCTTAATCTGAGTCCCGAGCTCAAGTCCCCTGTTGGGCATGGAGGCTACAACTAAAATAAAATAATTAAAAGAAAGTAAAATAAAATAAAACTAATAAAAAATAGAATAATTCTACTTGTTAAGTTTTATGTACTCTTGTCTTTATGAAATTTTTCATAAACTTAATTCATATATTAAAGCTTAATTTTATTTATTCTGCCATGTAATCTTACAGCCAATTCATCCTGGCTTTTATTTTATTTTTATTTACTTTTGAAAAGATTTTAAGTAATCTCTGTCCCCAACGTGGGGCTCGAACCCACAATCCTGAGATCAAGAGTCCCACACGCTGCTGACTGAACCAGGCAGGTACCCCTCATTCTTGGTTTTAAAAAGCTTACTAGTACAGGGGCTCACGGCTGGCTGTTTGCAAAGCGCGTGCCTCTTGATCCCAGGGTTGCGAGTTCGAGCCCCGTGTTGGGTGCAGAGGTTGCTTAAAAATAAAATCTTTAAATAGCGAGAGAGGGGGAAGAAAAGCTTAGTACAAAAGAACTTTCTAATTTTTTTAGATGTTTATTTATTTTTGAGAGCGAGAGAGAGAGAGAGACAGACACAGAATCCGAAGCAGGCTCCAGGCTCTGAGCTGTCAGCACGGGCCTGATACGGGGCTCAAACTCACGAACCGAATTCCCACGTCTTCTTAAATATACGGATTCCGTTTAAGAAAGAGGCAACCATACTACGTTGGTCTCAAAAATGTCACCGGTTTAGGTGGGTTCCCCTTGTATTCACTACTCTGGGGTTTACGCGAACCCAGGTTTTCACAAAACAGAACTGTGACCCTCAAATAATATAAAGTCATTAGGTGCTTGGGGCAAACAGGAGATTTTTAGGCAACCCTGCCATTGTGAATGAACCGCCTCCCAGCCATTCGTCCCGTCCCCGGAGTTGCAATCAGACAAGAATGAAACCAGCAGCAAAGACAAAGGACTTTTGTCCCTCCCCCCCCCCTTACTCAACTGTTTTCTAACTCACTGATAAACGTTATCCCCTAAAACTCGTAGCCCATTTGACATCCTATCATATCGGTAAGAAGAGAACATTCCACTCTTGCCTGGGGGATCTTGAGTCACTGGGACAGAGAAGCGGCCTCGCCTCCGCCTCCGATCTGCAACCTGGGGCAGGACTCCTGATAAGGGGTTTGGGACACAACATTCCACATCTATCTTGACCTTGTAGTTTCCAAGGGAACGTCCAGACCAGATAACTCCTTTACACTGGGCTCAGTTTGAGCCTATCTAAGCCCGGGGCCATTTACATACACCTACCCTGAATTACTACCACCTCCCCCCCCCCCCGGCCCCCCCACCTTGGGATCCTATAATAACGCCAACCCTTCCTTCCGCAGGTTCCTCTCAGGTGCGATCGATCTCTCTCCTTGCAACAAACCATTACAACGGGGGCTCCAGGTGAGTCCCTGGCGATCTCAGACACATTATAATGTTTGGGACAGTGGGAGAAAACAAACGAACAAAGAGAATGTGTAATTTGGGGTCGTCTCGGGGAAGCAGGTGGGAAGGAAACCCCCGCGTCTGGCAGCTAGAACGCATCCCCCCCCCTCCCTGTGCGCGCCGAGCTTCCCGTGAACTAGACCTTCCTGGAGGAGACTAAGGACAGGCAATTTGTTCAGACCATGGGGTTCCATGCTGACAACTTCACTTGAACTCCTTTCAACGGGTTCTTTTAGAAACGCTCTCTACGGAGGTCTCAGTCCCCCCTCACCCCCCCAAGAAAGAAAGTGCTCACTGGACCAAACCCAGACCCTGAAATCCTTTCTCTAGGAGAGGAGAACCCGATGGCCACCCTCTCCATGTGAACGTGCCCGGAATTTTCCTAATCGCTGGGGGACTCCAACACTTAATGGGTCTGAACAGCCCCCCTCCCCCGCTCCTGCCCTCCCCCCCCCCCACGCCGCCCTCCCCCCCCACGCCGCCCTCCCCCCCCACGCTGCACGCAGGTATCTCCCTGCCCACTCCAGGGACCACAGCGTGGAGGGACCGCCCCTTCCCCCGGCGGCTTTTAGGGCTCAGCACGTGGGCCACTCTCGGCTTCCCCTCTCCTCCAGGGCGGAGGCAATCAGGCTTCCGCAGACAGCTGCCCCAGACTCCCCGGAATCCGACCCGGTCCCGCCCGCGGTGTGGATCGTGCGACAAGCCGGCACACTCACCATGCCTGCTGCACCGGCTTCTGGACGCGTCTGTGGGTGGCGCAGCCCAAGAGCTCATTCCCTGCACCGGACAGAGGGTTGCAGGGCTGCAGACGAGAGGGGTGGGATTGCAAAAAGAACAATTAAATAAGCAAATAAAATAAAAAACCACGCCCTCACCACTCCCCCCACCCCCCCAACAGGGATCGACGACAGAGATTCATCCTGCGCGGGCCTTTTGTATCTGCTTCCGGACCCCGGCTCCTCAAAATGGACGGTTTAAAGGGTGGGAGCAGGGGAAGGAGGAGCCAGCAGGAAGGGGATCCCGGGACTTGCCCCCCCAGCCCCACCCTGGGACCCCAGCCCCCACCCCCCGCACCCAGGGTCTCCCCAGCCACTTCTGCTCCTTAGAGGCGTCCAGAAAGAGAGGCGCTTCCCAAGGAAAGGAAGACTTTTTTCTGCCCTGGAAGAGGACACGGTCGGGAGGAGGGGTCCTCAGTTTCCCTCTCAGGCCTCCCCCTTCTTTTCCTTCCGCTGCCTTCCTCACCCCGCGAGCGTTGACCAGCCGGTGACCTGCGAGGTCTGCGCCAACAGATGTAACAAAATACTGTGCTGACCGTTACTGGGATTGAACCGGCGACCCTCCCGCGAGGAACAAGAACGTCCTCCGATCCCCAGTTCCAGGGAAAGAGAACAGCTGCCTGAATCCAGCCGGCGAGGACGCGGCCCCCGCTCCCCGCGACCCTGTTAAAAACAACAACAACAACAACAAATCACCTACATCTGTTTAAACTGGAGGGTCACCTGACCTGCAGGTGCCGGCGAAGAGCGTCCGCGGAATAACTTCAACCCGGACTGGGGATTTCTTTTGGAAGGTCCCCAGCCAGGCCTGATTAACATTCCGCCCCCCCAACCCCGCCCCGTTCCCGCCCCCTCCCCGCCCCACCTCCACCCCTGCTCCACCCCTCCTCCCCTCCTCCCCTCCCCCAAAGACGGAGGCCCGCCCAGCCAGTTCCCCGGCTCTCTAGGAAAGGGCAGGGGAACCGCCGAAAGTCAAGTCAATTAACCTTTTATGAAATGTCTCCTCTCTAGGAATGCAATTCTACCCTAAAGCTTACGTTGCCTATTATTACTCCGTACCTAAACTCGTCTTTTAAAAAGTAATCGCCCACCCAAGGTGAGTCTCGAACTCACAACCCTGAGATCAAGAGTCCAATGCTCCACTGACTGAGACAGCTGGGTGCCCCTAAACTTGTGTTGGAAAAAGACTTCATGGGGCGCCCGGTTGGCTCAGTCCGTGGAGCACGCGACTCTTGATCTTGGGGTTGTGAGTTCAAGTCCCACATTGGGTGTAGAGATTACTTAAAAAAAAAAAAAAAAACAAAAACAACAACACTTCTGGGCGCCCGGGTGGCTCAGGTGGTTAAGCTAAGCGGTCGACTTTGACTCAGGTCATGATCTCCCCATTCCTGAGTTCGAGCCCCGCCTCGGGCTCTGCGCTGACAGCTCTGAGCCTGGAGCCTGCTTCCGATTCTGTCTCCCTCTCTCTGCCCCTCCCCTGCTTGCACTCCGTGTCTCTCTCTCTCTCTCTCTCTCTCTCTCTCTCTCTCTCTCTCAACATTAAATAAGCCTTAAATTTTTTTTAAAATATATTTTAAAAAGACTATTATTATTATTAAAGCAGTATTAGGTTTACAACAAAACTGAGGTATAGAGATTTCCCATATGCCCCCTGTCTCCAAACATGCACAGTTTCCTCCCGTATCAACATTAAGCACCAGAATGCTACTTTTTTTCACTTAAATTTTAAGTAATTTATTTTTAATTATTAATTATTTTAATTAATTTATTGTTCACGCTGGGCGTGAAGCCCAATGCGGGGTTCCAACTCACCACCATGAGATCAAGACCTGAGCTGTGATCAACAGTCAGCTGCTTAACTCACTGAGCCACCCATGTGCCCCGTACTTTTTTTTTTTTTAAACTAGAGACGAACCTACATTGAATACAGGGTAATCACCAAAGTGATTACACAGTTTACCTTTGGGTTCACTCTTGGTGTTGTATATTCTTTTTTTTTTTTTAAAGCTATTATTTATATTTTATTTAAGTCATCTCTACCCCCAACGTGGGGCTCGAACTCACAACCCCGAGATCAAGAGTCGCCTGCTTCTCGGACCGAAGCAGTCAGGTGCCCCTGATGTTGTATATTCTGTGGATTTGGACGAATGTATAACGACCCGTGTCCACTTTTATACAGTGTTTTCACTGCCCCCCAAATCCTCTGTGCTCTATGCATCTCCCTCCACCCCCACCTCCACTGCGACAAAGTTTTTGTTGTGATAAAATATACAGCAACAGACATGTCCCCTTTAACCATCGTTAAGGGTACAGTGCAGTGGCATTCAGCACATTCACACTGTTGTGCAAACATCACCACCGTCGTCTCCAGAACTTTTTCATCTTTCCAAGCTAAAATGCTGTATCCTGTCCACTGAGAGAAAACCGACCTCTGTTCACCACCGCCCGGGGAAACAGTCTTCTCCGTTGCTCTGAAGACTGCTCCAGGGGCGCCTGGGGGGCTCTGTCCCTTAAGCGTCTGACTTCAGCTCAGGTCATGATCTCGAAGTTTGTGGGTTCCAGGCCCGCGTCGGGCTCTGTGCGGGCAGCTCAGAGCCTGGAGCCTGTTTCCCAGATTCTGTGACTCTCTCACTCTCTGCCCCTCCCCCGCTCGCTCGCGCACGTGTGTGCGCTCTCTCTTTCTTTCTCTCTCTCTCAAAAATAAATAAACATTAAAAGAACTCCTCCAAAGCTTGTTAGCTGCTGGGGATCATATAAACAAAAGGGAGACACGTATCCTTGTTTGCAACCAGTTCTCCAAATACTTGAGTGTCACAAGGTGTAATTTGTTTCCGGCGTAAAAATTACGTCTCCACGTCTCCACGGAGACAGGAGAGAGACCCTCAAGTCACCTCAATACCTTATGTATCTATCCTATCTGATTAAAAATATTGCTTGCGTGCCTCTGCTTAACCGGGTTTTCAGCTCTTCCTTTTCTTTTTTTTTAATTCTTAAAATAATTTTTTTAAATGTTTATTTCTTTTTGAGAGAGGGAGAGGGACAGAGCATGAGCAGGGAAGGGGCAGAGAAAGAGGGAGACACAGAATCCGAAGCAGGCGACACGGGGCTCGAACTCACGAACCCGAGAGATGGTGACCTGAGCCGAAGTCGGACGCTCAACCGACTGAGTCACCTGAGTGCCCCAGTTGTTTTTGATTCTTCCTTGAGGTCACTTGAGATGGTCACAGAAGGCTGACATCAGTCACTTGCCACAATTTGAGTGCTTGCTCCCTGCTTCCTTTTCCCTCCAGCCCTTAATAACGTCTATCTGCTTTCCCTCTCTACGACTGACAGTTCTAAGTGCTTCATAGAGGGACACCTGGGTGGCTCAGTTGGTTAAGCATCTGATTCTTGATTCTGGCTCGGGTCATGATCTCACAGTTCACGAGTTTGAGCCCTGCATCGGGCTCTGTGCTGATAGCTCATGAACCTGCTTGGGATCCTCTCTCTCTCAAAATAAACAAAAATAAACTCTAAGTACCTCATAGAATTGGAAGCATATAATACGTGTCCTTTTGTATCTGGCTTTTTTATTTGACATAATGTTTTCAGGGTCCACCCGTGTCATAGCCTGTGTCGATGCCTCATGCACCTTTTTTTATGGGTGAATAATATTCTATTGTATGGATACATCACATTGGGTTATCCCTGCATCCACCTACAGACCGGTGGGTTGTCTTCAACTTTTGGCTATTGTGAATTATGCTGCTATAAACATGGGTGGAAAGGGGCACTGACAGCAGCCTGATGTGGGGCGTGAACCCATGAACCAGAAGATCATGACCTGAGGCCGAAGTCAGACAGTTAATCGACTGGGCCACCCAGGCACACTCATTTTTATTTTTAAAAGATATTTTTACTGGGTATAGAATTCTAGATTGGCATTTTCTCCTTGGCACTTTGAAGACCTCATTCCATAACTTTCTCTGTGGTCCGATCTTTCTAATGGAAATTCAGCTGTCATTATAATTTTTATTCTTTTAAAGGTAATATGCACTCCCCACCCCCTCCCCAATACTGCTAAGATTTTTTTTAAGGTTTTATCTTTAAGTAATCTCTACCCCCAATGTGGGGCTTGAACTCACAACCCCAAGATCAAGAGTCGAGCCCTCTACTGACTGAGCCAGACAGGTGCCCTCTTTTTCCATTCTTTTTTGTATTTCCTTCTCTTATACTCCATTCGGGTTTGCTTCCCCTACCAACCTCCTGTTCTTTGTTATTTACTTCAGCTGTGCATAATCTGAGATTATTCGTAAAAACTCATAAAGAATTCATTATAAAAGTGCTTTTCATCTCATGCTTCACCCCAGAGCTTCTCTGCTTCTGCAGGAAGTGATCTTGGGGGAGCCCACGTGGCCACTCACACTGGTATGTGTTCCAACCTGAAAGTGGGAAGGCATCACACTCTCTTGGCAGCCCCTGACTGAGGGCTGATGGGAACCAGCGAGAAAAAGGCCAGCCCCCTGCCCTCTGTCCCAACAAAATGTCCCTACATTCCTTGTAGTTCCTCAAAAGATACCCAGAGGCACCTGGGTGGCTCAGCCGGTTAAGTGACCTTTGCTCGGGTCATGATCTCACAGTTTGTGAATTTGAGCCCCGCATGGCTCTGTGCTCTCATCTCAGAACCCGCTTTGGAGCCTCTGTCTCCCCCCCTCTCTGCCCCTCCCCTGCTGTGCTGACATCTCAGAGCCTGGAGTCTACTTTGGATTCTGTGTCTCCGTCTCTCTCTGTCTCCGCCCACCCCCCCACCCCCTGCTCGCGCTCTGTCTCTCTCTCTCTCTCAAAACTGAATAAACATTAAACAATTTTTTAAAAATAAACAAAACATTAAAAAAACCTCACAAAACTTCAGGGGACCCAGTCACAGGGTTACACACATGAATAATATTTACACACACACACACACACACACACACACACACACACAGAATTCTTGTTACACCATTGCTTAAAGTGGGAACCAGAGTGATATTATTTACTGGGGCGCCTGGGTGGCTCAGTCAGTTAAGCATCAGCTCAGGTCATGATCTCACAGTTCCTGAGTTTGAGCCCCACATCGGGCTCTGTGCTGACAGCTTAGAGCCCAGAACCTGCTTTGGATTCTGTGTCTCCCTCCCTCTCTGCCCCTTGCCCGCTCATGCTCTGTCTCTTTCTCTCAAAAATAAAATAAAACATGAAAAAATAAGTAAAAGTTTGTATTATTTATTTATTTTTTAAAATTTAATTTGATTTTTATTTTATTTAGGTTTTTAATTAAAAAAAATGTACATTGTTATCTCTTCGGGTCTCGATTTCATTATGGGTCCTCTGTAATACAACTCTGTTGTTTTCTCATTGATCTGTCTCGTGTTAATTAATTAATTAATTAATTAGTTCGTGTAAGTTTGATTCTTAGTCCAGCTGGGAAACCTTGAGGGATAGAGGAAGACTTTTGCTTTCTTTGCAAAATCATTATGATGAGGAGAACAAAGAGAAGAGAAATGCAGATAAAACTAAATTTCCTTACCTCTTGCAGCCCACAGATAAATACCTGGGGACTGGAAGAGCCCCAGGGGAACCTTCCTTCAGGAACTCACAGCTGCCTTAATGTTAATGCTTTGCTAGAGACTAAAAGCAACCTTAGTTTGACATTAGTCAGGCCTCCAGGATTCTATAAGTCTTCTTTAACATATGGAAATCCCTTTAGAGACTTCCGTAAACTCTACCTACTCCTCCAACTTAAAAAATATATAATCAGTCGCACCTCACAATTCCGGTGCGCCTCTTTCTTTCTGCCCACGGGTCTTGTCCCCATGCTATAATCAAAGCACTTCCTTTGCACGACAAAAACGTCTCAATAACGCCTTTCTTTCTTTCTTTCTTTCTTTCTTTCTTTCTTTAAGATTTGATTAAAAACAAAAAAATTTTTAATATTTATTAATTGTTGAGAGACAGAGTGAGAGCAGGGGAGGGGCAGAGAGAGGGAGGGAGACCCAGAATCCGAAGCAGGCTCCAGTTGCTGAGCAAGAGGTCAGCACAGAGCCCAATGCGGGGCTCGAACCCACGAACCGTGAGATCATGACCTGAACCAAAGTCAGATGCTTAACCGACTGAGCCACCCAGACGCCCCAGAAAGTCTTTCTTTCTTTTAAAAAAACCTTTATTTTGTAATGTTTATTTATTTTTGAGAGAGAGACCGCACATGCGTGATTGGGGGAGGGGCAGAGAGAGAGGGAGACAGAGGATCGGGAGCAGGCTCTGTGCTGACAGCAGAGAGCTCCATTTGGGACTTGAACTCATGAACTGAACTGTGAGATCATGACCTGAGCCGAAGTCCATCACTCAACCGACTGAGCCACCCCCCAGGTGCCCCAAGAAATCCTTCTTGACTGTTGTGCTCAACAACCCAACACCAATTATACTGTTGTTGCATCCACACGACTCCTGAAACAGAATCCTACGGGCATGAGTGACAGTCACAACAAAGTTTATTGCAATGAGAGGCAAGGCCAACGGATCGGGACAGACACTCTTGACCAGAGTGCGGCCTCGAACAGGCAGGTACAGAGTTTTTATAGCCAACCACATTGTCTTATCATCATCACCTGGGGACAGAACAAAGAAATAGTTCCCAGATGGGGGTGGAAACAGTTCAGACCTTCTGCAACTAAGCCACAACCAGTTGACCTCCTTGACCCTGCCTCTGGCCCACTTTTTCAAAGTTTTCCAGTCAAACACCAATCCAGTTGATTTCCCTTGAACTTTTGTTCCCTTGATTGATAGGACAAGGCTGTTATCTCTTAACCTACAGTGTCAAATTTCCTAAGGCTATAGGTTAGCCCTACACTACAATTTAACCCTTACACTGTATCCACCTTAAACCTGCATATATTACATGTCAATATCTCCATAAAGCTGGGGAGGGGGTGATGGTGGGGGAATACACCACCCCAAAATGTCACTTTGGCATAAGGATTATTTTGAGCGTCAACAGATGCAAGACGAGCTCTCAGTTGTTCCCTTAAGTCCCTGAAAGCAGGGCGCCTGGGTGGCTCAGTCGGTTGAGCGTCCGACTTCAGCTCGGGTCATGATCTCACACTCTGTGAGTTTGAGCCCAGCGTCTGCCTCTGTGCTGACAGCCCAGAGCCTGGAGCCCGCTTCAGGTTCTGTGTCTCCCCCTCCTCTGCTCATGCTCTGTCTCAAAAATAAATTAAAAATTTTTTTAAAAAACCACTGAAAGCAGACCATAAGTGTCTCTTTGAGGAAGGTACCTGTGCTCCCTCCCCAGCTCGGGATCAGGGAGAGAAAAGCAACTTTTATCCTCGAAGGTGGGGAGTCAACGCAAAGATGAATTTGCATAAACCGACCTTCCTAAAATAGCTCCTATCTTCCATTAGTTTCTCCCTATGTTTCCTAGTCCCTTCCCTCACTAAGGATTGTCCCTTAAGGCCCAAAACCTCTTTCCTACTGCTTCTTTGAGTTTCTCCTCTTTACTGTGAACTCCCGAACATAAAGCTATTAATAAATCTGTCTTTTGTTGGTTTAATTTGCAGGCCCCCAGGAGAGTAAATAAGAGGGTAGAGGAAAAATTTTTCCTCCTTTACGTGGGAAAAAACGGTGCAGGAAATCACAAACACCGAAGATCACGTGACTCTGTTTACATAATGAGGATAGAGGGCCCTTTAAGAAAGGGAAAATGACTTTGTAGCATCCTCTGGCCCTATTCCTTGATTTGAAAGTGATCCACTTTGAAAATAAAATACAAAATAAAAGAAGCAAGAATTTCCCCCGAAGGTATTTTCTCCTCCACCAAGGCATTTCAAAGCATGGTCTTCTATATGATATTAACTGATCTTGCTTTATGCCTGAGGGCTGAGTTCTATTTTTAAAGGGGGCGGGGCACCTGTCTGCCTCAGTCATTGGAGCCAGGGACTCTTGAAATCCAGGGGTTGGAAGTTCTTCCAGCCCCACGTTGGGTGCAGGGATTACTTACAGCTGAACGCAGGATAATGTCTCCAATAAGCCATACTCACACACTCCAGGGGCGCCTGGGAGGCTCAGTCAATTAAACATCCAACTCTTGATTTCGGCTCAGGTCACCATCTCCCGGTTCGGTTCATGACTTCGAACCCCAAGAAGGGCTCTGCCTGAATAGCGCGGAGGCTGCTTGGGATGGTCTCTCTCTGTGTGTGTCTCTCTCTGTCTCTGCCCATCCCCTGCTCTCTCTCTCAAAAATAAATAAACTTATAAAAAAAAAAAAAAGGAAATCACATACTCCAAACCAATGGCAGATTAATCACACTATTATTCTAGGCAAGGGGAGATGAAAAGAATCAAGTCCACAGTTAATCAGTACCCTGGAGAGCGGATGTCCAGCGGCCAGCCCCAAAGTGAAAGTCCCTGGAAGCTGGAGCACTTGTTGGTAGGGAACGAGATGGGTCCCTGTGCGGATGGCAAGAGGATGGCCTTTGGGGGTTCTCTGCTTAGCTTTCCACACTGTTGGCAAGAGTCGCCTTGGCCGTGGAAGAGCCTGGTCCTTCACTCTTACAGCAAAATGATTTTTCTCTCTTAAAAAAATTTTTTTTAAATGTTTATTTATTTTCGAGAGAGAGGGAGACAGAGTGTGAGCAAGGGAGGGGCAGAAAGAGAGGGAGACACAGAATCCGAAGCCAACTCCAGGCTCTGAGCTGACAGCACGGAGCCCGACGCAGGGCTCAAACTCACGGACCGCGAGATCGTGACCGGAGCCAAAGTGGGACGCTCAACCGACTGACCACCCAGGCGCCCCAAAATGATTTTACTCTTAAGAACAATTTCATTTTGGGGGCACCTGGCTGGCTCAGTCTGTACAGCATGTGACTCCTGATCTCAGGGTCTTGAGTTCAAGCCCTACTCTGGGTGTGGAGATTACTTTTTTAAAAAAGGACAATTTCGTTTTGTCAAAAACATTAGATTTCCTGTGCTAAGAGTGACAAAAGTCTTTTTGTTATGTTAATGAGTTAATGGGGTGGGTCCTCCACCCGAGGGTGGGGATGGTTGCCAGAGCAACCAATCTTGTGATTGGAGGGTTGGAGCTTACACACACACACACACACACACACACACACACACACACGCATGCATCCCGCCCGGCACCCCTGCCTCCCTGGAGGAGAGAAGGGCTGGAGGTGGAATCAATCACCAATGGCCAGTGATTTACTCAATCATGACTATGTAAGGAAACTTCCCTAAAAACCCAAAAGGACAGGGTTCGCAGAGATTCTGGGTTGGGGAGAGAGTTGTGTCTGGAGAGTGCACGGAGATAATAAACTGGCGATCTAGCAAGTAAAATGTTTCTCTGGGTTCTGTGAGACACTCTAGCAAATTAATCAAACCCAAGGAGGGGGTCTTAGTGATGTGAGGGAACAAAGGCATAAAAAAAAAAGTAGATACAATTAAATTTCCTTGGAACCTGCAGCCCATTGACAAATACTTGTGTCTGTCAGAGTATGAGATTCTTCCAGGAAGTTCCTACTTATCTCAGTGTTAATGCTTTGCTAAAGGGCAAAGCAAGTGGCTGATAGAGATCACAGTCGTGCAGGACGGGAGTCTTGATCAGTTTGCAACTGTCTTAATGATTTACAAGGAAACACAGAGCAATCTTATCAATAGCCAAACTTCCGGAAACCTGTAGATTCAATTTCCTGTGACCCGGGCGTCACCTTCCCCTCCAAAGGATAGAAAATCTTATATAATCAGTCAGCCGTCACAATCCCAGGCAGCTCTATCTGCTCGCGTGTCCTGTCAGCATGCTTTAGTAAAACCACCTTTTTGCACAAAGGCGTCTCAAGAATTCTTTCTTGGCTATTGGCTCCAGACCCCATCACTTCAAACCACATCATTAGGAACCTCTGATCTGTTGCCAGTTGGTCAGAAGCACAATGCGTGGGCTTTCGACTGGTGTCTTAAGGGGTGGGGACAGTCTTGTGGGATGGAGCTCCTCACCTCATGGGAATCTGACACATCGCTGGGTAGACAGTATCCAAACTGAGGCGAATGAGGGTTCTTGGCTGGCTCAGTGGTAGAGCACATGACTCTTGATCTCGGGATTGTGAGTTCGAGGCCCACGTTGGGTGTAGAGATTACTTAAAAATAAAATAAAAAACTGAGTCGAATTCTAGGACATCCAGCTGGTATCCCGAGAATTGCTTGTTGGTGTGCCGTGCCCCTCCCCCACCACACACTTTGGGATTGGTACTGGAACCAAGTTTAGAGGAGAATCCATTTCCTTGCCTCTCCCAGCATCTAGAGGCTGCCTGAATTCCTTGGTCATGGCCCCTTCCTCCATCTTGAAAGTGCATCTTTTCAGCAATCACTTCTACTCTCTGGTCTGTGACTGATGCTCCCAATTCCCTCTTTCTATAAGGGTCTTTATAAAGGCCCTCGGGATCTTGGGGAGCATAGGTGGCTCAGTCCAGTAAGTGTCTGACTCTTGATTTTGGCTCAGGTTTAGTCTCACATTTCGTGAGTTCAAGCCCCGCACCGGGCTCTGTGCTGACAGTTTAGAGCCTGCTTGGGATTCTCTCTCTGCCCCTCTCCTGCTCGCTCTGACTCTCTCAAAATGAATAATAAACTTAAAAAGAGGGGGCCCCTGGGTGGCTCCGTCCATTAAGCATCCGAGTCCGGCTCATGTCATGATTTCGTGGTTCATGAGTTGGAGCCCCATGTTGGGCTCTGTGCGGACAGCTCGGAGCCTAGAGCCTGCTTCGGATTCTGTGTCTCCCTCTTTCTCTGCCCCTCCCCTGCTCGTGCTCTGTCTCTCAAAATAATAAACAAACATTAAAAAAAATAAAATGGATAATGAAGATGTGGTATATATATACGATGGAGTATTACTCGGCAGTCAAAAGGAATGAAATCTTGCCATTTGCAACAACGTGGATGGAACTAGAGGGTATCATGCTATGCAAAATTAGAGAAAGACAAATATCATATGACTTCACTCATATGGGGACTTTAAGACACTAAACAGATGAACATAAGGGAAAGGAAACAAAAATAATATAAAAACAGGGAGGGGGACCAAACAGAAGAGACTCATAAATATGGGGAACAAACTGAGGGTTTCTGGAGGGGTTGTGGGAGGGGGGATGGGCTAAATGGGGGCGGGGCATCAAGGAACCTACTTCTGAAATCACTGTTGCATCATAGGCTGACGCACTTGGATGTAAATTAAACAATAAATAAATTATTTTTAGAAAATTTAAAAACTCAAAAAGATACAGTAAAAAAAGGAATAAGAAAAGGCATGGCCTGTGGGTGACCGCTTCGTAGGGGAGAGAGAAAATTGGGAAGGCGCTGGAAAGCAAGGGCAAGTTTATCTCCACGTGGATGAATCTGATGGTACGTGAGGGATCGGGAGGTGTGTATCTTCCAAACGCAGAATGCAGGTACTGACTCCACAGAAGGAAAACGCAACAGAGACAGGAGAGCGTGGGGGCATCGCTAACAGGCAAAGGAAAGTGTGGGTTGGAAAAATCCTCACGGGTAATTCTCTCTACACAAACTCCGGGGGAAGGCAGCAGTCTGAACCTTGTTTTCTGAGGAGACTTCTCTCCAGGGCTAATTTTAGGAATTGTTCATTTGCATACCGATGGCCAGGAATGACTCGTCTATTACCCTCATTTGGGTTGTCCTCTTTCCACCTCAGTGAAGCTCTAGAAATTAAGTATCTATGTGGCTTCAAGACGTCTGTCTTCTAGATCCGGCAGTCAGTGGCTTATGAATTATTCATGGCTTAAAGGTCTTCTTTCCAATTTTAACCCAAAACAAGCTATAACATTTTTTTTCCCCCACAACGTGTGGAAAGTTTCTCAAAGAAATCATGTTATCTTGCAGAATATGAAACACTTTATCAGAGTGTGAGCTGTACCAGAAAGACCTTTGGCTTTGGTATCTCATACGTCTAGACCTGAGCCTTCCAGTAGGTTAGGTTCCGTGGCCACTTAAATTTAAATTCACTATGGGCACCTGGCTGGTTCAGTCAGTGGAGCACGAGAGGGACCCTTCTTCCTGGGGTTGTGAGTAGAAGCCCCACTTTGGGGGTGGAGATTACTTAAAAATAAAATCTTTGAGGGGCGCCTGGCTGGCTCAGTTGGTTAATCATCCGACTCTTGATTTCGGCTCAGGTTATGCATGATCTCACCGTTTGTGAGATCGAGACCCAGGTCGGGCTCGTGCCGACAGCGTGGAACCTGCTTGGGGTTCTCTGTCTCTCCCCTTTTCTCTTTGCCCCTCCCCTGCTCTCTCACTCTCTCTCAAAATAAATAAGTGCTTTAAAAAAATAAAATCTTTATTTTTTAAATATTTTTTTAGTGTTTATTTATTATTTATTATTTTGAGGAGGGGCAGAGAGAGAGGGAGACACAGAATCTGAAGCAGGCTCCAGGCTCCGAGCTGTCAGCACAGAGCCCGGCGCGGGGCTCAAACCCACAAACCATGGGATCTTGCCCTGAGCCGAAGTCAGATGCTTAATTGAGTCACTCTTGTTTTTTAAATTATGTGTTGGTGACAGAGTTTTTTCAATTTTCTGACTTTCTCAACTTGTTATTAAGAACAGAGGACATCTACTTCCTAGTTAGATTTTTTTTTAATATTTATTTTTGAGACAGAGAGAGACAGAGCATGAACGGGGGAAGGTCAGAGAGAGAGGGAGACACAGAATCTGAAGCAGGCTCCAGGCTGTGAGCTGTCAGCACAGAGCCCAAGATGGGGCTCGAACTCACAAACCGTGAGATCATGGCCCGACCTGAAGCCAGACGCTTAACCGACTGAGCCACCCAGGCGCCCCTTCTTAGTTAGATTTTGTATGTATACATGATGTTTCTGAAATAGGGTCTGACACTAGATCCTCCAAAAAGAAAAAATTACCTGCTATTTCCCTCATGAACCCCAGTCCCAACACCATGGACAAATACAGCGATTTGATCATAGCAAAATTATTAAGATCCAATCTGTCTTGTCACTGAACTATCCCGCCTACAAGTCATTTGAATGGATTCTGATCATTCCAACTGCCTCCAAAGTTCTTATTCTAAGTATAAATTTCAGGGGCGCCTGGGTGGCTCAGTCGGTTAAGCGTCCGACTTCAGCTCAGGTCACGATCTCATGGTCTGTGAGTTCGAGCCCCGCGTCGGGCTCTGGGCTGATGACTCGGAGCCTGGAGCCTGCTTCGGATTCTGTGTCTCCCTCTTTCTCTGCCCCTCCCCCGTTCATGCTCTGTCTCTCTCTGTCTCAAAAATAAACGTTAAAAAAAAAAATCTAAGTATAAATTTCAGAAATTCATTGATCAACAATCTGCGATACTACTGATGAGCGGCCAGAGAACACTGTTTTATAATGGAAACTTGAAGTCAAAAATATACTCAAGAACAAAGGAATTTTTTTTTTTTTGATGGTAAAAATCCAAGTTATTTGGATAAGAGGTAAATCGTATTTTTTGGGCAAGAACCATGCAATAACACTGAATGATCAAGAAACCCCCCCAAATTGGTCTCTGGTCACCAGACATCTTTCCCAACTAATAGAATTTAGGAAAAACCTTTGTTAAATGGACACCCATTCACCTAATCTGTGTCGTGGGGACAGGTGTCTGTGACACAATAAATGATGTTTTCCCCCACTTCAAAACTCCACGAAATATATTATCTGAAGTAGGAGCAACTTCTTTCTCAACATTATATCTTACCCGTCTCGTGGATTTTAATGATATTTTTGCATGGAACAGGCTTTGAAATGCCCATAATCTCCGGCATTCAGATCATGGCCGTTGCCTTGAATCAGAGGACAACACTCTTTTCTTTTTTTAAGATTTAAAAACAACTTGTTTTTAACTTTTTAAATTTATTTTTGAGAGACAGAGACAGAGCGCGAGCAGGGGAGGGGCAGAGAGAGAGGGAGACACAGAATCCGAAGCAGGCTCCGGGCTCTGAGCTGTCAGCGCAGAGCCCCACGCGGGGCTCGAGCCCCACGAACCATGAGATCATGACCTGAGCCAGAACCAAGAGTTGGAGGCTCAACTGACTGAGACACCCAAGTGCCCCTTACTTTTTTTTTTTTTAATTTTATTTTTTTAATTTATATCCAAGTTAGTTAGCATATAGTGCAACAGTGATTTCAGGAGTAGATTCCTTAGTGCCCCTTCCCCATTTAGCCCATCCCCCCTCCTACAACCCCTCCAGGAACCCTCAGTTTGTTCTCCATATTTATGAGTCTCTTCTGTTTGGTCCCCCTCCCTGTTTTTATATTATTTTTGTTTCCCTTCCCTTATGTTCATCTGTTTCGTCCCTTAAAGTCCTCATATGAGTGAAGTCACATGATTTGTGTCTTTCTCTGACTAACTAATTTCACTTAGCATAATACCCTCCAGTTCCATCCACGTAGTTGCAAATGGCAAGATTCCCTTCTTTTTGATTGCCGAGTAATACTCCGTTGTATATATATAGTTACCACATCTTCTTTATCCGTTCATCCATCGATGGCCATTTGGGCTCTTTCGATACTTTGGCTATTGTTGATAGCCAAGTGCCCCTTACTTTTTAATTTTTTAAATGTTCATTCATTTTTGAGAGAGAGAGAGAGAGAAAGCGTGAGCGGGGAATGGGCAGAGAGAGATAGAGACCGAGGATTTGAAGCAGCTCCACACTGACAGCAGTGAGCCCGACGAGACAGCAGTTTGAGCCGATGTGGGGCTCGAACTCATAAACTGTGAGATCATGACCTGAGCCAAAGTCAAAAGCTCAACTGACCGGGCCACCCAGGTGCCCCCCCAAAGGAATTTTTATATACACGTTAAAGTAGACTTACAGGACCTTGCAGGGCCTGGCTAAGATTGCCTTTTGCCCTTAGCAAAGTGTCATCATTGAGACAGCTGAGCTCGTGGGGGGGGGGGGGGTCACTCTGATTATCTCAAGGACTTGTCAATGGCCGTAAGCTGTAAAAGAGACTTAATTTTTCATTTGCCTTTGTTTCCCACATCAATCTCTACACCCAACCTGGGGCTTTGCACTTGGAACTCCAAGATCAAAAGGGGCCTGCTCCGCTGACGGGGCCAGCCAGACGCCCCCTGGAGGCCACCAGATGTGAAATGCTAGATTGAAATGGAAATCTAAATTGCTCCAAGTGAAATGGAAAGCTGATTCCCAGAGAAAAGCAGTTCTTAGACCATCAATACTTGAGCAAGTCACAGAGGGTGGGAGCCTTCCTAGGAATCGGCCAAGGCCCCTTCATATGGAGTTCTCAGCCCTAGCTACAGGTGTTCAGAGGAAGCGGAAAGACGCCGTGATTCGTGGATGTGGGAGGTCAGGATGCCAAATGGACGTCCTGTCCCCCTCCCTGCCTCCTGCAGCCGAGTCCCGGGAAATCGTTGTCTGACCCTCTCTCAGCTGGGAAGGATGAGTTGGTCACTTAGCAGGGACTCTGGCAGTCATGTGAAGAAATGTATCATTCATAAATGAAGTCACCGATGATGATTTTTTTTTCCCTAATTTTTCCAAAATCTGAACCTTACTATTGAGAACACTACATGACTCTCTCTGATATGTCTCCTAGGTGAATTGGACATTTGAAAAACACCCACAATCTTGGACATTATCACCCCGGTTTTTGTTCCCATCTACTTTCTCCAAACTCTGAGTCCCACTATAAGAAACACCGAAGGCTATTTCTCAAACGCCTTGTGGGATACTTTGGAGATCTTCTCTACCAAACGCTTGCTCAACAAGGAGGGTGCATGTTACAATCTGATCAGGATGCTCCCTAGGCCAGCGATTCTGAAAGCTGACTTCACATGATCATCACCTTAAAAAAATTCCTCAGATCCCAGGAAATTTACTCCCCAGGTTTCTTCTATAAGGTAAACATAGGGGCGCCTAGCTGGCTCAGTTGAAAGAACATGTGACCCTGATCTTGGGGTTGTAGGCTCAAGCCCCACATTGGGTGTAGAGATTACTTAAAAAAAAAAAAGTTAAACAGAATTACAATATGATTCAGGATTTCTCCTAGGTGTATACCCAGAGGAACTGAAAACAAGTATCCATACAAAAACTTATACTTGAATGTTCACGCGAGGGCTATCCACAAAAGCCAAAAGGTAGAAACAACCCAAATGTCCACCGACGGGTAAACACAATGTGGTTATGAATACAATGGAATATTATTCAGCCATTAAAAAAGGAATGAAATACTGATACGTGGTTCCACGTGGACGAACCTTGAAAACACTATGCTAAGGGGAAAGAAATCTGTCACGAAAGGCAGTATATAAATGGCTTTATTTATATGAAATGTCCAGAATGGGCAAATGGTAGAAACAGAAAGCAGATTAATGGTTAATCTGGAGGATTAGTGGGGCTGGAGGAAGGTGGGATAGGGAGCGACCGATTAATGAGTATATTCAGGTGTTTCATTGTGGGGACAAATTCGGGGACCACTGAATTAGAGCGTTCTGTTACTATGTTCTTTACTCTGCTGGGAGATACCCAAGGAAATGACAAATTCGAATTTGAGATAATCATAAAAATCATCAGGACTCAATGAGCGAGCCATATTACATCATTTTCAAAGGTTCTGGACTTCCTATTTAAAGTTTGTTTTTAAATTTACAGGGGCACCTGGGTGGCTCAGTCGGTTAAGCGTCCGACGTTCGCTCATGATCTCAGGGTTGTTGAGTTCGAGCCCCACGTCGGGCTCTGTGCTGACAGCCCGGAGCCTGGAGCCTGTTTCAGATTGTGTCTCCCTCTCTCTCTGCCCCTCCCCCGCTTGCTCTCTCTTGCTCTCTCTCTCTCTCTCTCAAAATAAATAAGCAATAAATAAATAAAATTTATATTTAGGGGCACCTGGCCAGCTCAGTCACTGAAGCATGCCACGCTTGATCTCAGGGTTGGGAGTTCGAGCCCCATGTTGGGTGTAGAGATTACTTAAAAGTAAAATCTTTTTAAAAAGTCAATAAAATAAAATTTACCTTTAATAAAAGTCATCCTTCTGAAAGTACAACTCTGTGACTTTTGACAATGCAGAGTTTTGTAGCCCTCAAGATACAGAAGGTGAAGGCGGACCTCAGGGCTGTCAAAACCTTTTCTTGTGCTGCCCCCTTGTGGTCAAACATCCTTCATTCTTGAGCCTTAACTCCTGGCACCCCCTGGTCTGTTCTCTATCCCTATAGCTTTGCCTTTGCTAGAAGGCTACAGAAATGCAGTCACAAAACGTGAAGGCTTTTGACACAGGCTTTTTTTTTTTCCTCCTCGGTATGTGGCATGTGAAATTTATCATATGGATGACTGAGAACCTCGTTCCTGTTTATTTCTGAGTAACGTACTACAATTTGTTTATCCATTCAACCATTGAGGGACATTTGTTTGGGGTAGTTTCTAATTTATGTGATTTATGACTAGAGATGCTTTTTTCAACTTTATTTTTTTTAATGATTTTTATTTATTTTTGAGAAAGAGAGAGACAGAGCATGAGCAGGGGTAGGGACAGAGAGAGAGGGAGGCACAGAATCCGAAGCAGGCTCCAGGCTCTGAGCTGTCAGCTCAGAGCCCGACGCGGGACTCGAACTCACGAACACCAAGATCATGCGTGACCTGATCCGAAGTCGGATGATTAACCGACTGAACCTCCCAGGCTCCCCAAATAATCCGACTTCAGCTCAGGTCACGATCTCACAGTTTGTGAGTTCGAGCCCCGCATCAGGCTCTGTGCCGACAGCTCAGAGCCTGGAGATTCCGTGTCTCCCTCTCTCCCTCTGCCACTCCCCCGCTCGTGCTCTCCGGTGTCTCCCTCTCTCCCAAAAATAAATAAACATTAAAAAAAAATTTTTTTTATTATGCGAGGATTATGCGGGGTTGGAAGGGAAGAGCGATTTGTCTCCCCAAACATCAGATTCTCAAGAAAAAAATGGGTTGTATCGCAGGCTCCTTCAGAGGATTTGCATACGGCTCCCTCCGGATCTTCTGACAGAATAAATACAACAGCGGCATCCTGATTATTATCCTGGAGGCTAACTAATGGAAGATTCGAGCAGAATGCATTAATGCCCAGTATAAGGCCGCCTCTTGCTCTCAGGAGGCGAGGCTATAATACTTACCAAGGGCAATCACCAGGGAAGTCAGGACGTCATTGTCACATATGCAGACTAGAAAAACAATACATACCTTCTAGCATCTACGTATCATGTATAAATAGCTCTCCCCCTGAGTCTGTGAGTGAGAGAAAGGTGGATGGAAAATCTTGCAGTCTTTCTCGGAGGGAACGAATTTGTGACATTTTAAACATGGTCATGACTGATCTCTAGTGCGTACCAGCCAGAGACAGCCACCTCCCTAAAACGTGCAAGGGACCTTTGGAGTCTGTTTTCAAGGGATGCTGAGGGATGGAAATGTTTGTTCTGTTCCTGATTTTTAATTTAATTTAATTAAAAAAATTTTTTTTAATGTTTGAGAGAGAGAGAGAGAGAGAGAGAGAGTGCAAGCAGAGGAGGGGCAGGGAGAGAGGGAGTCACAGAATCCGAAGCAGGCTCCGGGCTCCCAGCTGTCAGCACACAGCCGGACGCGGGGCTCAAACCCAGGAGCCATGAGATCATGGCCTAAGCCAAAGTCGGACACTCAACTGACTGAGCCACCCAGGCACCCCTAACTTTTATTTTTTTAACATTTTTTTAGTATCCTAATATTTTTTTAAAGCTTATTTATTTTGAGAGTGAGCAGGGGAGGGGCAGAAATAAAGGGAGACAGAGAATCCCAAGCAGTCTCTTCGCCCTCAGCACAGAGCCTGATGCGGGGTTCCATCCCACGACCTTGAGATCATGACCTGAGCCAAAATCAAGAGTCGGGTGCTCAACCCACTGAGACACCCAGGTGCTCCTCACCATCCCCCGCCTCAATTTTTTTACATGGATGAACTTATCAACTAATCTGAGGGCCCATATTTGCTAAATATTCCTGGGCAAACATTCATATGACCATTGCTCCTTTATTTATTTATTTAAAAAATTTTTTTAAAATTTATTTTTGAGAGAGAGAGAGAGAGAACGAGTGGGGAGGGGCAGAGAGAGGGAGGCACAGAATCTGAAGCTGTCAGCACAGAGCCCGATGCGGGGCTTGAACCCACGAATCGTGGTATCATGACCTGAGCGGAAGTCGGACGCCCAACCGACTGAGCCACCCAGGTGCCTCCATTGCTCTTTTAAATTGCTGGAAGCTTTCAGGGTGTCTGGGTGGCTCAGTCGGTTGAGCATACGACTTCCGCTCAGGTCGCAATCTCGCCGTTCGTGGGTTCGAGCCCCGTATCGGGCTCTGTGCTGATGGCTCAGAGCCTGGATCCTGCTTCGAATTCTGTGTCTCCCTCTCTCTCTGCTCCTCCCCCGCTCATGCTCTGTCTGTCTCTCTCCTTAAAAAAAAAAAAAAAAAAGCATTAAATTGCTGGAAGCTTTCAAGTTTTTTTTGGATTTTTTGGGGAGGAGCAGATTGAAAATTGGACCTGATATTTCCTTGGGTTTATCCTGTATCATCAGCCGTGGGATAGCGCCATGGCCTAAAACCATATCTTATTTGAGAATTTCTCTCCAGTTAGGAGATGAGGAGTATTCAAACCTGACACTGATTGAATACTTCTTCTCCCTCCATGCATCTCTCCTGAATACATTTATTCATCAGTAATTACTAAGCGAGGCATGACGTTTGAGTAGAAGAGAAAACCGCAGAGGACACAGCAGATAAAATGTCTGCTCCCACAGAGCTCCCATTTTGTTAGGGGACAAAAGGAAGAAATCAGTAAGACTAAGACATGTGCAGTGGTGCTATTAGTTAAATGCTTTATTTAAAAATCGAGCGGGGGGGGGGGGGGGGCGGGGCACCCGGGTGGCTTGGTGGTTTAAGCGCCAGACTCTTGGGGCGCCTGGGTGGCGCAGTCGGTTAAGCGTCCGACTTCAGCCAGGTCACGATCTTGCGGTCCGGGAGTTCGAGCCCCGCGTCAGGCTCTGGGCTGATGGCTCAGAGCCTGGAGCCTGTTTCTGATTCTGTGTCTCCCTCTCTCTCTGCCCCTCCCCCGTTCATGCTCTGTCTCTCTCTCTGTCCCAAAAATAAATAAACGTTGAAAAAAAAAATTAAAAAAAAAAATTTAAGCGCCAGACTCTTGATTTCGGCTCCCGGCATGATCTCATGGTTCATGAGATCGAGCCCCACGTCGGGTTCTGTGCTGAGCCTGGAGCCTGCTTGGGATTCTCTCTCTCCCTCTCTCTCTCTCTGCCCCTCCTCTGTTCTCTCTTGTGCATGGGCAATCTATCTCTTAAAATAAATAAATAGACTTAAAAAAATAGAGCAGGAAGAAGAGGTGTGGGTCTCTGAGGTATTGGATGGGTGTGGTGGGCCTTGCTAGGATGGGATATATGAGAGAGCTGCTAAGGGAATGAGGGGATGGGGCTCCATAGATATCCATGGAAGAACATTCCAGAAAAAGAGAACAGCACGTTCAAAGGCCCTGAATGACGAGTGTTTTGAGCACAAGTCAGAATGCCAGGCGACTGAGGCAGAGTGAGTGTAAGGTACAGCTGTGGAGAGCGGGGTAGAGGCAGCCAAGGCCAGAAATGGGTCTGTAAGGTCACAGGGAAACACATGAACCTGGGGTCGACCTCAGTGCTTTGCAGATGTAAATCTAATAACAACCTTGGAATGGTTTTGGTTTTACATATGAAAATACTGAGGCTGAGAATGATTCCATTATTCATAGGCGTCCTCGGCCAATACATGGTAAGTTCTAGAAATGCTGCTACCCAATATGGCCACCACCCCCGGTGTGTGGCTGCTGGGCATTTGAGATGAAGTGAGTCCAAATTGAGATGTGCCCTAGGTGTACATCCTGGGTTTCAATATATCATTATTAATTTTATTATATTGACTACGCTTTGAACTGATAGTATTTTGGACATATTGGTTAAATAAAATATATTATTGAAGGGGCATCCACCTAGCTTAGTCGGGAGAGCATGTGACTCTTGAGTTTGAGCCCCATGTTGGGCAAAGAGATTACTCAAAAAAAAAAAAAAAAGAAAAAATATATAATTAAAATTAAACTTACCCTTTTCTTTTTTTACTTTTTGTAATGAAGCTACTAGAAAATTTACTGTTACATATGTGTCTTGTATTTATCATATTTCTATTGGACAGGGATGTTCTAGAAAACAAACCCAGTTATGCCTGGCATGAAATATTGTGATTTTATGGTACTGTGCTTGACTTCAGGGAGCTGAGAAGATGATTTTTCTAATATTTGACTCTATAGCCCTAGTATGATTGAAGCTTTCAGCCACACAAGGACATCCTACAGCAGGCTTGTCTTTAAAAGACTGCCAGTGAAAATAATACCATTTTTACAGCAAATTGGACCATCTTCTGATTTTCGTGCTGCTATCCCAATATGTCATTTTTCAAACAAGCGTTCTGTACAGCTCTATATCTCAGAGTGTTTGTAGAATTATATTTTATAACTTATTTTTAAGAAAATATTTTCACTTAAGTATACTTTATAATATACATATACATTTACTTTTCTATAAACTATTCAGTGATTTAGAACTCAATTGTAGGTTAAATTTGAGTTTCACTGGTAATTTAACATTGAGCATCCTAGCACCCAGGAGATGAATTACATCGACATATTTTCAAAATGGTGTCATTGGGTATGGATAAATGACACAGTTTTGTGGCTTCCTGAAACTCACCGTCAGCGTTAAGCGACTTACAGGTGTTAAAAACCACCACAGTTCTTTTTTTTTTTTTTTTTTTTTTTTGTGACAGAGAGAAAGAGAGAGTGGGGGATAGGGGCAGAGGGAGAGAGAGAGAATATTAAGCAAAGCATGATGAGGGGCTTCATCCCATGACCCTGGGATCACAACCTGAGCTGAAATCGAGCTGAATACTCAACCGACTGAGCCACCCAGGGGTCCCTAAAACCACAGTTCTTTTAATCTCTCTCTCCCTCTCAAACAAAATCAGTCACTTTGTAACTGCCTCATCCCTGCTGGTTCCAGACCTGGTCAGATAACCCATTTCTTCTATCATTGGCAACTCTATCAGAATGAGCGATAGAAGGGTCAGGAAGTAAGGAGGGATGAAGGGATGACAACACACATAGAAGGTAAAGGCAACAAGAGAAGTCAATTTGGAAGAAACCATATGAACATTGAGAACAGAAAAACAGGATGTTATTGAGTTAAGAAAATAGGTGGGAGGGGCTCCTGCTTGGCTTGGTCAGAAATGCTTAGACAATTTTTAAAAACAAATTTGTTTTGTTTGTTTATTAAATTTACTTATTTCTGAGAGACAGAGAAAGAGCACGACTGGGGGTGGGGGGCAGAGAGAGAGAGGGAGACACAGAATATGAAGCAGGCTCCAGGCTCTGAGCTGTCAGGGCAGAGCCTGGCACGGGGCTCGAACTCACAAGCTGTGAGGTCATGACCTGAACTGAAGTTGAATGCTTAACAGACTGAGCCACTCAGGCGCCCCAATAATGGCTTAAAAATATTTTTATTGGGGCACCTGGGTAGCTCAGTCGATTAAACATCTGACTCCAGCCTTTGGCTTAGGTCATGATCTCACATTTCGTGAAATCAAGCCATGAGTTGGGCTCTGCACTGAGAGTGAGGAGTCTGTTGGGGATTCTCTCTCTCCTTCTCTCTCTCCCCCTCCCCTGCTTGCTCTCTCTATCTCTTTCTCTCTCAAAATAAATAAATAAATAAATAAATAAATAAATAAACTGAAAAGACTGTTTGAAAAATAAAGTAAAAAATATTTTAATTTTATTTTCTGTTTTAAGTAGGCTCCACACTCGACGTGGGGCTCGAAGTCATGACCCGAGATCGAGAGTCACATGCTTCTCTGATTGAGCCAACGAGGTGCCCTTGATAATGCTTTTGAGTTGCATTTCCTTTTTTTTTTTAATATATGAAATTTATTGTCAAATTGGTTTCCATACAACACCCAGTGCTCATCCCAAAAGATGCCCTCTTCAATGCCCATCACCTACCCTACCCTCCCTCCCACCCCCCATCAACCCTCAGTTTGTTCTCAGTTTTTAAGAGTCTCTTATGCTTTGTTGAGCTGCATTTCCAATACCTATTTCATCTTGGCTATTTGTATAAGAAGGAAATTACTACCAATATTTGCTGCCAAACCCCACCATCTGACATGGGCAAATCAAACCGTGAATAATTATTGTCCACAGCTCTTCAAGCCATTACTAGGAAACAATGATAACATTCAGTGACACTAGATCGTTGATTGCCTCAGGAAAACAAAGACTCTGCCTTTTGGCTGTTTGCTCCAATCTATTTTCTCCTTTTTCCTTAGTACACGGACCCTGAGATTTTGGTGGTGGTTAATTGCTTTTAGCAACATGCCAGGCTTCCTTGCAGTGGGATGATAGTGTGATTAGATTATGGCAAATGACAAATACCATGTACATAAATACCACTGTGTTCCTTAAAAAGAAGACTTAGTTGGCCGGCATGTGATTTTATGTGTTGGCTTTTCTTTCCCAGTAATTGGAATGTAAACACGTTAGTTAGAATGCCAACAATAATATGACTTGACTGTTAGTTATGACTGGGTATGGAAATTATAAAGGTACCCCACTGAATCTGCTGGCTCTTGGACAATGTAGTACTCCATGGTGTCTTTGGTAACAGCCAGCCCATTTCCTCTTGGTAATCAGGATCAGTTGCCCTAACCTATAAAGCAAACCACTCCCCGCTACTGTGTTCTATCATTTTGGTGGTGTTAGGAGCACAAAATGGTGCTGGGGGGCAGTAAGCACGCGATTTAGAGGAACATAACTGTGTTCCCTGGTAGAAGAGTTCCTTCCTTGACAGGGAGGATCTCCGAACCTGCTAAGTCGAAGGTAGTGAGGTTGAGAAGCAAAAATTCCAGAAATGGGGTAATAGGTGTATCATTGAAAGGGGCCGCTCCCCAGTTTATGGCATGTTCATGAATCCGTGTGCACTGACTATGAGTGAAAGAGCACAAAATCACAGATACTTGTGAGGACATATACCACATCTTCTATTTCGTAGTTTTTTTGTTTTTTGTTTTTTTTTAAATTTTTTTTTCAACGTTTATTTATTTTTGGGACAGAGAGAGACAGAGCATGAACGGGGGAGGGGCAGAGAGAGAGGGAGACACAGAATCGGAAACAGGCTCCAGGCTCCGAGCCATCAGCCCAGAGCCTGACGCGGGGCTCGAACTCCCGGACCGCGAGATCGTGACCTGGCTGAAGTCGGACGCTCAACCGACTGCGCCACCCAGGCGCCCCCGTAGTTTTTTAAAGTTTATTTATTTTGAGAGACAGAGACAGCAGGAGTGGGGAAGGGGCAGAGACAGAGGGAGACAGAGAATCCCAAGCAGGCTCCGTGCTGTCAGCACAGAGCCCAATGTGGGGCTCTGACTCAGGAAACCGTGAGGTCATGACCTGAGCTGAAATTGAGAGTCGGATGCTTAACCGACTGAGCCACCCAGAGGCCCTTACATATACCACATCTTTTAAGGAAGCACTCAAAACTCACAGGGTGCCAGAAATCAACCTTAAGTAGGCTATTCCAATTTTTCACCCGCCAGCTCCTAATCAGTGATGGGCATAGAACAAGACCAGACATTTCCATCAGGGTAAGCACTTCCTTCATGAAAAATGATTTTCCTTGCCAGAAGCAATGTTGTACAGAATAAAAGGGGCTGAATGAGACTTTTAAAATTCACGGATATGGTGAGTTTTGGAAGACAAGCCAAATAAAAAATATGGATCCAACTCCTGTGTCCATGAGGAGACTGTAATCAATTCACCATTCCTTCATGAGAGCGGTCCATATCAAAGATAGATCATTAAATTTTGGATAGTGGTCCAAATGGATAGTGGTCCTAGTAAATATCCCATTGTGCCCTCTGGGAACCTTTTAGGGGGTGAAACAAAGGTAGCTGTAGTCTTACAAACACACGACCCGGGACCAATTAAGTTGTCTTGGATCAGATTAATTTGTCTCCAATGTATCTGCTGATAAGAAGATAGAAACACACTCTTGAAGAAGATATCATTATTCATAGCTTCTAAGGCCTACCATACACAATGCCCACCATTTAAGCAAACACTTAATTGTTAGATTCGAAGCTCTGTTATTTAGCCAGAAACATCTTGATTTTTTATTACGGAATGATAGCCATAACTAAACAAAAAAACCTGCCCAAGGAATGGTCTTAATAGTCATGAATTTAGCTAAAAAGATCAAATTCATTTGTATGCAAGACCTTGAGGTTCAGAAGTCTCTGCCACAGTGACGGACACGTCTGTATTCTGGGTTGTATAAATATTTTCACAGACTTGGGCTGTCTTTCAATAAGAAAGATTTTTTAAAATGTTTACTTATTTATTTTAGAGAGCAAGAGAGAGTGAGGAAGAGAGAGAGCAAGTGGGGAATGAAGGCCAGAGGGAGAGAGAGAGAGAGAGAGAGAGAATCTCAAGCAGATTCCACGCTCAGCACAGAGCCCAGTGCAGGGCTCAATCCCACGACTGTGAGATCTTCATCTGAGCGGAAATCGGGAGTCAGATATAACTGACTGAGCCACCTAGGTTCCCCAAGAAGATTTTGAACTTGTTTTCCAGGACCTGACTCCATCATGGATATCCAGTCACGGCGTAAGCTACTAAATCATATAGTTAAGACCTAATAATCCAATAAGCCATACAAGTGATATTATTTATCCAATAATTATTCGGGGGTAATGATGGCCTATAAAGGATGGGCACTTCGTCAGAGGTGGGAGAGGTCGTAAAATAGAGTGGTTGGCAGTACAGACCGAGAGACAGAAGTTAGGTTTAACTTCTGGACCCACGGCTCCTCGGATATATGACCACGGTAACATTAATTCATTTTTCTGTGCTTCAGTTTACCCTTCTGTGAAATGAGCGTTAATGATTGTAACCACCCCATAGACTCGTCATGAGGATTAGAGGAGTTAATACACACAACGCAAAATGTGGGGAAATCCTTGGCGCATAAGCGCTATGTAAATGCTGAATTGGTTATTAATATTATTCTCTATTAAAACAACAACGCAGGGGCGCCTGGGTGGCGCAGTCGGTTAAGCGTCCGACTTCAGCCAAGTCACGATCTCGCGGTCCGTGAGTTCGAGCCCCGCGTCAGGCTCTGGGCTGATGGCTCGCGGTCCGTGAGTTCGAGCCCCGCCGTCGGGCTCTGGGCTGATGGCTCAGAGCCTGGAGCCTGTTTCTGATTCTGTGTCTCCCTCTCTCTCTGCCCCTCCCCCGTTCATGCTCTGTCTCTCTCTGTCCTAAAAATAAATAAACGTTGAAAAAAAAAAAAAAAACAACGCCAACAGGTCATTTCTTAGGTAAAAACGGAAACCTCAGGACAACGAAGTCAGCTTGCTATTTATTCTTACAGGCTGAAAGTTGAACAAAATCATGCCTACCATTTGGGGTAGGCTGACAAATAGCCCCTCAGAAGATATCCACGTCAAATCCCTGGAATCTGTGAATGTCCGTTACCTTAAGTAGCAAAAGATGTGATCAGGAAAAGGACCCTAAGTAGAGGAGAGGATCCTGACTCATCCAAGTGGGCCCCAAATGCAATCACACGGATCCTTAGAGAAGCAATGCAGAGCAGAGTTTTGAGAGAGACACATACACAGAGGATATGAAGGCGGGGAAGGCAAGTCTTCTCCCCTGGAACTTTCAGAGGGGAGCCCGCGTCGGGCTCTGGGGCTGACGGCTCAGAGCCTGGAGCCTGTTTCCGATTCTGTGTCTCCCTCTCTCTCTGCCCCTCCCCCGTTCATGCTCTGTCTCTCTCTGTCCCCAAAATAAATAAACGTTGAAAAAAAAATTAAAAAAAAATAAATAAACGTTAAGAAAAAATAAATAAATAAAATGGCTGATCGATTTATTAAGATTAAATACATACACAGCTGGCATTCTGTTATGGGTTTCCCTAACACGTGCATGGAAGAATACAAGTTTTATAAGGCAGTATATACCCGCCGACTCAACTGTTTCTCAAAATACAATAAAACAGCTTGTAAAAGTTGATGGTAGCCTATCAATACCTCAGCGGGTTAAAGAGCAAAATTTGTCTCTTGTCTCCATACATCCCAGGTGTGCTGAAAGATATGATCTTTGGGCTTGATTCATTTTTCTGTTGGCCTTTTAATTTCTTGACCAGTAATGAATGAGGTGAACACCCTGAAAATATTTTCTGTTCTTTCCTTAGGAAGAAAGACCGTGTATACAGTGGAAGATTTTTAGGTCAGATTACTGTAATTACCTTTAATGTTGAAGCATGGGGCTCTGTTCCAAGACCCATCCTACCTTGGAATGATTTTCATCGCAGTGAAGGCCCTGACTTTTCATCGGGGCTCAGCTCAGTGCTTAAACTGATCATCTTTTGAGGGCAAGCTGTGTTAAGGGAAGCAAAATAGAGGTGCCTGGGTGGCTCGGTCGGTTGAGCATCTGACTCTTGATTTCGGCTCAGGTCATGTTCTCATGGTTCATGGGATCGAGCCCTACATCGGGCTCTGCACTGGGCACGGAGTCTGCTTAAGATTCTCTCTCTCCCTCTGCCCCTCTCCCACCCTACTTGTGAGTGAGTGCGTGTGCTCTCTCTCAAAAAAAAAAAAAAAAGTGAAAGGAAAAGAAAAAGAAAACAGACACATCTTTCAGATGAATCTCTAAGAGCTTCATATATTCAGTCTTCAGATTGATTAGTCATGGTGAACAGTAAAATGGGAGGAAGAGGTATGGTGGGCGGGTCAACCTACTTGGAAATATGAACATTTAAATATCAAAATAATTTACCACGATGAGTATGATGGAAACTGCAGGGCTCAATGTCAAAGCCATCTGATGTTCCAACGGAAACTACCTACACCATAAACCCACACCATAACCCTACGCCATATATCCGCACTATAAATCCACACCATAGCTCCAGGCCATAGTCCTAAAGGTCGAGAACTTGTTAGGCAGTCCAGAACAACCAGGGCCAATAAGATGTTATACCCACAAATATACGACCTGTGTGGTCCCACTAATCTCACCCCAAGGCTATGGATTCATTAGGTCATGAGTCTTGAGTTGCTCGGGGAAATGCATCCACAGAGAGAAGAAATCCAAAAGGAAAGCTTATGTCAGTACTGTGGACCCCAATCTAAGGACACTTAAAAATAATTTTAGTTGGGGACACCAGGTGGCTCAGTCGGTTAAGCGTCCAACTTCAGCTCAGGTCATGATCTTGAGGTTCATGGATTTGAGCCCTACGTGGGTCTCTGTGCTGACAGCCTGGAGCCTGCTTCAGATTCTATGTCTCCCTCTCTCTCTGCCCCTCCCTTGCTCGTGCTCTGTCTCTGTCTCTGTCTCTCAAAAATGAATAAACGTTTAAAAAATAATTCTATTTTTTTTCAACGTTTATTTATTTTTGGGACAGAGAGAGACAGAGCTTGAACGGGGGAGGGGCAGAGAGAGAGGGAGACACAGAATCGGAAACAGGCTCCAGGCTCTGAGCCATCAGCCCAGAGCCCGACGCGGGGCTCGAACTCACAGACCGCGAGATCGTGACCTGGCTGAAGTCGGACGCTTAACCGACTGCGCCACCCAGGCGCCTCATAAAAAATAATTCTAGTTGTCTTCTCTGTAGTTTATTCTGCTATCATTTACCACCTATAGTTCATTTAATACTAGACCAGGATTTATCTGAAAAAGCATACCTTGTTCAGGGCCTGGTGTAGAGTCATTTTCAGTGAGGTTTCCTTAAATCAATGACTACATGGCAGAATGGATGCCTGAATCCACAGGGAAAAATAGATGGTTTAAATTCAGTATAATCTGGGGTGCCTGGGTGGCTCAGTCGGTTAAGCATCCGACTTTGGCTCAGGTCGTGATCTCACAGTTTGTGAGTTCGAGCCCCACGTCGGGCTCTGTGCCGACAGCTCAGAGCCTAGAGCCTGCTTCGGATTCTGTGTCTCCCTCTCTCTCTGCCCCTCCCCTTCTCACGCGCTGTCTCTTTGTCTCAGAAATAAATAAACATTAAAAACAATTTAAAAAAAGAAAAGTAAATATATTATAACTTTGGTGATACTAGTTATGTCGATGAAGCTAGATGTTATGGTAATATGGGACATGGAATTAGAACTTCCAAATGTTGACCCATTTCTTTTCACATATGAAAAAAAAAATCACATCTGTGAATGTCATCACTGATCTCAAAAAAGAGAAGTCTTTAGCTATTGGGTAGTTAAAGCCCAGGCGACAGATACAAGTTTTCAAAACTTCAAAATTTCACTTGAATGCTCAAATTTTATTATTGGCAAAATGAGCTGTTTCTCATTTTCCTTGAAACGGCAGGCTTTCTTTGTTGAGTTTTCATGAAAATGTTTGCCAAATATTCAAGTCTGAACAACCACGGGTTGCCCATTAGTTGTTTTTTCAAGTAAAAAAGGAGCTAGTTTAAAAAAATTTTTTTTTAACGTTTAATCAGTTTTGAGAGACAGAGTGTGAGTGGGGAAGGGGCAGAGAGCGAGGGGGACACAGAATCCGAAGTAGGCTCCAGGCTCTGAGCTGTCAGCACAGAGCCTGACGCGGGGCTCGAACCGACGAACTGTGAGATCATGACCTGAGCCCATTGGACACCCAACTGACTGAGCCACCCAGGCACCCCCGAAGGAATGTCTTTTATTTTTATTAAATTTTTAAATGTTTACTTATTTTTGAGAGAGAGAGAGAGAAGGAGACAATTCAGAATCCAAAGCAGGCTCCAGGCTCTGAGCTGACAGCACAGAGCCCGATGCGGGGCTCAAACTCATGAACCAGAGATCATGACCCTGGATGCCTACCAACCAAGCCACCCAGGTGCCCCCCAGCTGCACACGCTAAAAGCCTTGGTGCCCCCTCCTTGTTTGCCTGTTAGAGTTTCAAACCACAAAAGCCCCTTCCTGTGACTGAGAATCCTCATCCGGGCCACCCACTAATGAACACAAAACCTCCACGCCAGTCTTCTTTCTTTGCTCTCTCATGTTATTTGTATTTTATTTATTTTTTTAAGTTTATTTATTTATTGTGTGTGTGAGAGAGAGCACGAGCAGGAGAGGGGCAGAGCGAGAGAGGGAGAGAGAGAGAGAGAGAATCCCAGTTGGGCTCAAACTCATGAACCAGAAGATCATGACTCCAGCCGAAACCAAGAGTTGGACGTTTAACCCACCGAGCCACCCAGGTGCCCCTCTCTTGTTATTTTTAGACCTGCTTGGAAATCACCCTACTCTCCCCAGAAACCTTGACATCTGAATAATAAATAAACCTTCGATACTCTCTTTGGGTACATGTATACACAGGTACACACACGGGGGGGCTCATCAGTCTCGGTATCTGGACAAAATTTCAGGTGGAGATCCATCGTGTTTCTGTGCACTTTCCACAGCCCCGTGTCTTTATTTCTTTGAACTCACTTTACACCTTGCGGAAATGCAGCAGCGTCAGCTCTATGAGGCTTCAGTAATTTTTCAGCTATTCCTTTGTGTGCTTTGCCACCGTATGCAATACATCAACTTCCCCTATGAAATGCTTCCGTGGCTTTTCCACACCCCGTTTGAGAAGTTATAAGGAAGAATTTTTGGCTTTAAAGAAGTCGTCATGTCTACATTAATATCGTCAATTACTTGGGGCGCCTGGGTGGCTCCGTCGCTTGAGCGTCAGACTTCAGCTCAGGTCATGATCTCACAGTTCATGGGTTCCAGCCCCGCGTGGGGCTCTGCGCTGACAGCTCGGAGCCTGGAGCCTGCTTCGGATTCTGTGTTTCCCTTTCTCTCTGCCCTTCCCCCCTCGCACTCTGTCTCTCTCAAAAATAAATAAACATTTTAAAAAGTTTTTTTTTTTAAAAATATAGTCAGTTACTGATTCTTTAAACTCTAAATTATTGCTCTCAAAATGATGCCAGGACACAACTGGCACCATAATTAAAGTGTCCTATGGCATAGGACCCCGTGAAAAAATGTATTAACAAGTCAAGAGTAAGTAATCCCCATTATCTTTCCATTTTTTAAAAAAATTGAGGTACAGTTGACAACACCATACTTCCACTTTTAAAAATAAATGTTTATTCATTTTTGAGAGAGAGCATGAGTGGGGCAAGGGCAGAGAGAGAGGGAGACAGAGAGTCCTAAATGGGCTCTGCTCTGACAGCCAAGACCCTGATTCAGGGCTCAAACTCACAAACTGTGAGATCATGGCCTGAGCCGAAGCTGGACGTTCAACTGACTGAGCCACCCAGGTGCCCCGCTTCCATTAAAAAGAAATTTTTTTAATGTTTATTTATTTTTGAGAGGGACAGAGACAGAGCACAAGCAGGGGAGAGACAGAGAGAGAGGGAGACACAGAATCTGAAGCAGCTCCAGGCTTTGAGCTGTCAGCACAGAGCCCGATTCGGGACTCGAACTCACGAACCATGAGATCATGACCTGAGCCAAAGTCGGACACTTAACCAACTGAGCCACCCAGGCGCCCCTCTTCCATTTGTTTTTTTAATTCACAGATTTACTGTTTACCTATGGTAGATTTCCTCCCTTCTGTGAATCAGACAACGCTGATATGTCAGATTCACCTGTTGTATCGATGCAGTGAGTGCCAAAAGTTCACAGTGCAAAGGATTTGGACTAGTTTGGGAGCTTGAGAAATAATTTCCTGGATGATGAACTATTTTTGAAAGTTGGGTGTTTCTTTCTTACAATAGTAGCAACGAATAGGGCAGTTAGTCACAGTTTGCAGTTAATGTTTTTTATTTTCTTTTTTCACACTTCTCCATTTTGTCCTCACATCCCTCCCCTGGGGAGGATTCGCTGACATGCACCCGTTCAGAGAACGAGGAAGTACCTCCACCAGAGTGGAACCCAAGGCATGAATCCCAAGTCTGTACGTAACCCACTGACCTCCAAATCACTGGTTTGGCTTCTAGTTGCTGAGTGGACTACAGCTGGACTACAGCTCCTTCATGATTACAAAATCCTGCCAACTCAGAATATCCAACGACATGAATGGGAGTAGGGTCCGCGAGACACTGGGGAATCACAAATGCAAGAGATTAAGGGAGAGAGAAAAGTCACAGAGCACAGCAAAGAGAGCCAAGGGGCGCCTGGGTGGCGCAGTCGGTTAAGCATCCGACTTCGGCCAGGTCACGATCTCGCGGTCCGTGAGTTCGAGCCCCGCGTCGGGCTCTGGGCTGATGGCTCGGAGCCTGGAGCCTGTTTCCGATTCTGTGTCTCCCTCTCTCTCTGCCCCTCCCCCGTTCATGCTCTGTCTCGCTCTGTCCCAAAAATAAATAAAAAACGTTGAAAAAATGAAAAAAAAATTAAAAAAAAAAAGAGAGCCAAAAAAGTATAAGTATCCCCACAGTTCCATCCTTCAGGGAAGAGCCTTTCGGGTAGTGTGTTGTCAACAGAACTGAAATAAAGTGAGAAAGCCATTTCCTCTGTTCACACCGAAACGGGAAGTATGGTTGTTGGTGGAGAAAGACCCTGAGAAGAGAAACTACAGAGTCAAAAGATAGAATTTCTGTGATCCCAGTGCTGAGTTCAAGAACATATAGCTTCACGTTCAACCCCTTTCCCCCAGTCATTCCTGCCAGATCAGTGATAGATAAAGTCTTGAAGATGCCATACCAATTAGAGACCCCAAAGAAAGGAAGATTCCTTCCCTCAATGAACAGACATATGTGCACTCCAAATTTGCAACACAATTTTGGGTTGTTGGATCCTTGACCAAGGGCAGTTTCCCTGGCAATGGTTTTTCAACCTCTACTTGAATACATCTGCTAATGGAAACTTCCTTACCTATGGAGCCTGTAGATGAAGTCTATGGACTGAACTATGTCAACAACTACTTTCCAGGGGCACCTGGGGGCTCAGTTGGTTGAGCTTCCAACGCTTGATCTCAGCTCAGTTCACGATCTCAGGGTCGTGCTGAATGTGGAGACTGCTTAGGATTCTCTCTCTCTCTCTCTCTCTCTCTCTCTCACCCGAATAAAAAAATAAAAAATAGGGGCGCCTGGGTGGCTCAGTTGGTTAAGCGTCCAACTTGGGCACAGGTCATGATCTTGTGGTTTGTGAGTTTGAACCCCGAGTCAGGCTTTGTGCTGACAGCTTAGAGCCTGGAGCCAGTTTGGGATTCTGTGTCTCCCTCTCTCTGCCTCTCCTCTGCTCATGCTGCGTCTCTCTCTCCTTCAAAAATAAATAAATATTAAAATTAAAAAAAAAATTTAATCTTTTAAATAAAGATTAAATAATAGAGATTAAATAGAGATCTATTTAAATAAGAGATCTCTATTTTTGAGAGACAGAGAGAGAGAGAGACAGAGTGCAAGTGGGGGAAGGAACAGAGAGAGGGAGACACAGAATCCGAAGCAGGCTCCAGGCTCAGTGCTGTCATCACAGAGCCCGATGCGGGGCTCAAACTCACGAAACTGTGAAATCACAACCCGAGCCGAAGTCGGAAACTCAACTGACTGAGCCACCCAGGCTCCCCTTAAAAACTTTTTTTTTAATAAAAAAAATAAACAACAACAAAACGAAGGAAAGAAAGAACTACTTTCCATCAGCTGCATTGGTGGAAGTGGATTAAACTGGATTGGCTCTTTTTTTTTTCAATACAGAGCTTGAACTCATGACCGTGAGATCAAGACCTGAGCTGAGATCAAGAGTTGGACACTTGACTGAGCTACCCAGGCGCCACTGGATTAGCATTTTTAACGGCCACCACTCAGGAGCCCCTTATGGTGACCAATTACCCTCCTGTCCCATTCAGTGCCCATGTACATTCTGTATACAAGTTGTGTGACTTGTGTACTTCTGCCCATAGCCACACACACACAATCACGGATTGGTGGGGGGGGGGGGGGCGCTTAGCTGGCACGTACTCCATATCTGGCCTCTGGATCAGAACTTCCCCTTCGGTTCTGACGCCAAGAGGGATTAACTTACCTCATCTTGAGCCAGACCAGGCTGGCCCCCTGGAATGGATCAGGGTGGAAAGAGAGATATGCAGGCACCCAGGGTCCTAAGACCATGAGATACCATAAGAGAAACGGACACACACACACACACACACACACCTTGCTCGGAACAGCACTTAGGCAAACTTAATGACTAACCATAAATCACACATGGGCAATGTATATATTGCCCTGGCGGGAGTGGTTAGTTGGAAGTCTCACCTGAGGGGAGGACGCTCTGCCCAGGACCTTCACTCGGGACTCCAACCAGGCTGTTCATCCAGCCAGAAGGTTGGATGTTGTGAGTTCCCGATTTGATGTACTAACCCTTCTTCTCTCTTTCCTTTGTGTTTCCTATAATTTATACTTCCTTATATCCCCTTTCCCTTAGATTATTAAAGTTTTCCTCTATGAAACTGAAAGTGTGGCTATCGTGAATTACTATTATTCAGAACAATGTGCTAGCCCTCAGGACCCCATCTGGGGACACACAAATGCAGTCTTCCCCAGAATATGTATTCTGAGATTTGGAGACAAGAGTCATGACTGTGTCTTCTCTTCTCTGGGTTCAAGCACCCCAGACCAGTCCCTGTATCTCCTGCACCTGTGTTGCGGCTGGACTGTTAAAACTACACTAAAATATTGCACAAGGAGACCCAGCGCTGTGTTGTGGCCTCAGGACCAGCTGTGTGTGTTTGTTCAGCAATGTTTGCAGAGCGTCCCTTCTCTGCCATGGTGGCGTCAGCATGAACATCATTCTGATGATGTCAGAAATAGACAAGACAACAAGAAATGTGGGGAAATACCCAGAGACGGGAGGCAGAAATACTATAAGGAGAGAGAGTTTCACAAGAAAACGCAAACGTGGACAGCCTGGCGGGCTTGCGATATGGTGCACATCACAGTTGGAAAAGAAATTCACAAAGGGAGGAAGGAAGAGTTTTCTTCACCAGCGCAAGAAAACATTGTGCTTTTAAACCCCTAGCTAATTTGATCTTTGAAGGACAGCATGACAATAAAGCCTGGATAGGTGGATTCAGCAGTGTATTAGGGGGAAAAAAACCAACAACCCGGAAGAGATCGTTAGTGACCGGAAGGTAGATATGAAGAAATTATCCAGAGGGCAGCCTGGGAAGTCAGAGAAATGGCGATCAAGGTTTGAATACGTCACAAATACAGAGAACAGACAGGTGGGTGCCAGAGGGGAGGGGGATGGCGGACAAGCAAAATAGGGCAAGGGGATTAAGAGGTACAGGCTTCCAGTTATAAAAGAAGTAAATCACAGGGATGAAAAGTACAGCCTAAGGAAGGAACACAATATTGTAATAATGTTATATGGCGATAGCTGGGGACTACGCTCATCGCAGTGAGCACTGAGTAATGTATAGAATTGTCGAATCACTACGTTGTACACCTGAAACAAATTGTATGTCCGCTCTGCTTCAATAATAAAATTTAAAAAATAAATAAAAGAACATACGGGGCGCCTGACTGGCTCAGTGGGTGGAGCACAACCCTTGACTCTTGATCTCAGGGTCGTGAGTTCAAGCTCCACGGTTGGGCATGAAGCCTACTTAAAATTAAAAAAAAAGAACATACAGATTATAGGGCAAAGGATGCACATCTGTGTATTGAAAATCCTGTAATGAGATCATAGGGAGGGTAGGAGAGGCGATACACACCTAACCACAGGGCAACACTGAGGTTCAAACAGAAAAACCAACTGGAAGGAAATGCCTTCTTGTCTCTGAGAAAGAAGGATGAGGGTGCCAAGATTTGACTCTGGCCGGAAACATTAGCCATTAAACATTCCCCTTAAATGCTATCTGATGCTGTGTGTTAAATAATGCTGACAACACAAAGAACTGTCAACCTAGAACTGAATATTCAATCAAAACAACATCTCAAGAGGGGCGCCTGGGTGGCTCAGTCGGTTGGGTGTCTGACTTCAGCTCAGGTCACGATCTCACGGTTCGTGGATTTGAGCCTCACGTCAGGCTCTGGGTTGGCAGCTGGGAGCCTGGAGCCTGCTTCGGATTCTGTGTCTCCCTCTCTCTCTGTTTCTTCAGCTCCCCTGCTCATGCTCTGTCTGTCTTTCTCAAAAATAAATAAACATTAAAAAAATTAAAAACAAAACAAGACATCTCCAGAATGAAGATGGGAAAAGACTTGCCAGACCAGAAGGATAGGAAAAATACCGCGAAAGGAAAATGAATATCCATAACGGGTGACTACCTGAGAAGACATTTGACTTGTCTGGAACTTGGACAGCAAAGGCACTGAATTTAGGAGGAGGACAGTTGGAATGAGGTTTCATTTTGGTGAGAAGAAATAAAAAATGTTTTTAGAGAATTTGTTCAGTTTAAAATGCGTGTCAGAGCGACCACCTGGCTGGTCAGTAGAGTAAATGACTCTTGATCTTGGGGTCGTGAGTTTGAGCCCTGTGTCAGGCTCTGCGCTGACAGTGTGGCGCCTGCTTAGGCTTCTCTCTCTGCCTCTCCCTTTCTCTCTCTCAAAATAAATAAATAAACATTTAAAATAAGGCAAAATAGGGGCGCCTGGGTGGCGCAGTCGGTTAAGCGTCCGACTTCAGCCAGGTCACGATCTCGCGGTCCGGGAGTTCGAGCCCCGCGTCGGGCTCTGGGCTGATGGCTCGGAGCCTGGAGCCTGTTTCCGATTCTGTGTCTCCCTCTCTCTCTGACCCTCCCCCGTTCATGCTCTGTCTCTGTCCCAAAAATAAATAAAAAATGTTGAAAAAAAAAAAAAAGAAGTGGGAGGAGGAAGGAGGAGATTTCTTTAAAAAAAAAGAAAAAAAATAAGGCAAAATAGAAATCACAGAATATATGGAAGAAACAAATAAAAAAATATATCAGTAGTGACACACACATCATACTGTACAATTAAGGTACAATGACAGGTTTGGAAAAATAAGGGTTTTATTTTGTTTACCCCTAAAACAACCCAAGGCTACAAATACACGTATTATTTCGAAATAAAAGGAAAATTTCAAAGTATGAAAATTATGGGATCTTTAAAATTTTTTTTTCTTAATGTTTATTTATTTTTCAGAAAGAGAGAGAGAGACAGAGCAGGAGCTGGGGAGGGGCAGAGAGAGAGAGAGAGGGAGACACAGAATCCAAAGCAGGCTCCAGGCTCTGAGCTTGTTAGCACAGAGCCCAGCATGGGGCTTGAACTCATGAACCCAGAGATCGTGACCTGAGCTGAAGTAGGATGCTTAACAGACTGAGCCACCCAGGCGCCCCCTAGGATGTTTTGCACTAAAGCCAAAATGACTGTTGAATCTATTCAAAGCTCTCTGCCCCACCAGCCACACTTAGCGGCAAGACTCACCGGGTCAAGTGTGCCCTTGACCCTGAACTCTGTTTTTCTAGGTCAGGGTACCCGCCAACCTCAGAAAGTAGGCACCATACTCTTCTCTAGCCTGACCACAACCCACCTCCTGGACGGGGTTTCTTAAAAACCTGCCACCTCTAGCTCTAGCTCCCCTGCCGAGAAATTGGCCCCTCTGAGGACAGAGCCTCAGCCCTCTCAAAGCCTGAAAACACCCTGGCGGGAACTCAGCACATCTCTGGATGTCTGGCCCCTCTCCTCCCCAGAAGAGTGAGTAAACTCTGCCCGCTGATTGCTCTCCTTTCTGCAATCCTTTGCCGCCAGTGTCCCTGGCCAACTGAACAACGGTGCTCTATATCCTACTCTATATTCTGGCTCGGTTGGTGGAGCGCGTGACTGTTTGTTTCTTTTTTTAAAAATTTTTTAATATTTATTTTTGAGAGACAGACAGAGACAGAGACAGAGCGCAAGCAGGGGAGGGGCGGAGAGGGAGAGAGATGCAGACTTTGAAGCAGGTTCCAGGTTCTGAGCTGTCAGCACAGAGTCCAACGCGGGGCTTGAACTCACAGACTTCGAGATCATGACCTGGGCCGAAGTCTGACGCTCAAATGACTGAGCCACCCAGGGGAGCGCATGGCTCTTGTTCTCAGGGTTGTGAGTTCGAGCCCCATGTTGGGCACAGAGATTACTTAAAATTAAAAAAAAAAATGAGCATTAGGACAACGGCATCCAGATCCTGGCCAACATCTAAAGTTGGGTTGTTGCTTGGGGCGTCTGGGTGGCTCAGTCTGTTGGGCGTCCGACTTCAGCTCAGGTCATGATCTCACAGTTCCTGAGTTCCAGCCTCATGTCGGGCTCTGTGCTGACAGCTCAGAGCCTGGATCCCATTCGGATTCTGTGTGTCCCTCCTCTGCTCATGCTCTGTCTCTGCCTCTCAAAAATGAATAAGCCTTTAAAAATTTTTTTTTAAATAATAAAGTTGGGTTGCTTTTTCTTGCCATTATTTTATTTAATTTAATTTAATTAAAAAACATTTTTAAACATTTATTTATTTTTGAGACAGAGAGAGAGAGAGCATGAACAGGGAGGGTCAGAGAAAGAGGGAGACACAGAATCCGAAACAGGCTCCAGGCTCTGAGCTGTCCGCACAGAGCCCGACGCGGGGCTCGAACCCACAGACTGTGAGATCATGACCTGAGCCGAAGCTGGACGCTTAACCGACTGAGCCACCCAGGCGCCCCTATTTAATTTTATTTTAAAATTTATTTACTTATCTTGATAGAGACAGGGACAGTGTGAGTAGGCAGAGAGAGGGAGAGAGAGAGAATCCCAAGTAGACTCTGCACAGTCAGTGGAGAGCCCGATGCAGGGCTCAAACCCAGGAACTGTGAGATCGTGACCTGAGCCAAAACCAAGAGTTGGGTGCTTAGCTTACTGAGCCACCCAGGCTCCCTTTATTGCCTTTTTTAAAAAAAATTAGTTTTCATGCCTATTAAATTAGTTTTCAGAGCCCAACATGGGGCTCGAACTCACAAACTGTGAGATCATGACCGGAGCTGAAGTCGGACCTTTAACTGACTGAGCCACCCAGGCGCCCCAACAAAGCTACCTTCTAATAATTACAGTATTACATGCACTATTCAAAATTATTAATATCAACAACATTATGGTAAAAGTATTATTATAATTACATTTCAAATTGAGTATCAGTGGGACACCTGGCTGGCTCAGTGGGGAGAGCACCCAACTCTTGATCTCAGGGTTGTGAGTTTGAGCCCCATGTTGGGGGTAGAGATTACGTACAAGTAAAATCGTTAAAAAAAAGTAAAATTGAGCATCAGTGATCACACATTCTTGGGAAAGTATTATGTCATAAATAACAAGAGGCAGGACTTCTTCTTTTAATAAGAGGAGGTCCCTAATTCTCCTCTGACTCAGCCTCAGCCTCTTCCCTTTGGGGTATAGTCTTTCCCCAGATGAACACAACCTGGGGCAGCCCGGGGATGTCTGAGCCACCAGCTCTGCCTTCTCCTTTCTGTGCCCTAGGGAAGCCGAGACTTAGGTAAGTACTGCAGGAAAAGATCAAGTAGGGTGGCTTCAGGGGAGGGAGGGACAGATGGGAGGATGCCCTTAGCTGCAGATTGCCTAGTTCCAAGCTCCTTTTGAAATCAGCAGGGGAAGTGGGCTTTCAGAACCCCCTGCAGCCGGTTGTGGGTAGATTTGAGCCAGACAGAGCCAGCATCTGACTCAGAAGAAAGCAAAATCAAAGTCACTTCTGTGCCTGGGTGGCTCAGTCCGTTGAGGACAGACTCTTGGTTTCAGCTCAGGTCATGGTCTCACAGTTCTTGGGATTGAGCCCTGTGTTGGGCTGTATGCTGGTGGTGGGGAGCCTGCTTGGGATTCTCTGTCTCCTTCTCTCTCTGCCCCTCCTCCACTCGTTCTCTTTCTCTCTTAAAATAAATAAATTAACTTAGAAAAGACCTTCACTTCTGCAGAGTCTGTAATATCTTCCTACAAATCTTTCTTCGGTATAGGGCTGTAATGAATCTCTTTGAGTTTTAATCGGTATTATGGTTTTTGGTATTTGCCCGTGTTTATCATGTGGTTCTAATTTCTGGGTTTTTTTTCTTTTTTAAGTTTATTTGTTCTGGGAGAGAGAGACAGAGAAGAGAAGGAGAGAGAGAGAGAGAGAGAGAGAGAGCGAGCGAGAGAGAGAGCCCTGCATTGGGCTCGTTGCTGTCATCAGCGCGCCCACTTCAGATCCTCTGTCCCCCTCTCTCTCTCTGCCCCTAGGCTGCTTGCACTCTCTCTCTCTCTCAGAAAGATACAAACACTTAAAAAATTGAAAAATTAAAAAATAATTTTTAAAATTCACAGTCTTTTCTGGGTCTCTCTTCCAAGTGCTTGGCATTACTGGGAACAATTCACCTGATGTATCTCTTTTGAGCGGACAATAAGCAATGTTGGCGATTGTGTGGCGACATAAAAGCTAACATTTATCTGCAGGTTCTTCCAACTTATGTGAAGACAATTTTCTTTTCTTTTCTCAGGGTTAATAGAGACGTAGCAGAGAGGTAAACACACCGGCTGATAAAATGGAAAAATATACATCTAAGAAAAGGATACGCATATGTAAGAGATGCCCTCTGACATGGTGAGAGTATATGTACTGCCCTTCGAGGACTTTTGATGGCTTTGTATCCTCTGTCCCCTCATTACTGATGCATGAAATACTGAGTACTATGGTCTTTTTGCTTTATTTATTTACTTTTATTAAAAAATTTTTAGGTGTATTTATTTATTTTGACGGGGAGAGAGGGGAGAGAGAGAGGAAGAGAGAGAGAATCCCAAGTAGTCCCTGTGCTGTCAGCCCAGAGCCCAATGCGGGGCTCAATCTCATGAACCATGAGATCATGACCTGAGCCAAAACCAAGAGTCAGACGCTTAACCGACTGAGTCCCCCCAGGTGTCCTTGCTTTTTTTTTTTTTCTTTTTAAAGAAAAGGCTCTGCTTACATTTCTTTTTCATTCACTCGTGTCAACATACCTGAGGGGGAACACCTTCCTGGATGGCCAGATGTACTACCTAGACTTTCTCTCCCCATCGTTGGGTAATATGACCTTGACTCTGACCACAACTTCATACCTGAGCACAAGTGAGTCTATGGACGTTCCTCCAACTCTTTCCCTGATGCCATGGCTGTGCTTTTGACCATCCCAAGGCACAAGGCAAACTCACTAGGCTGTATCCATGAACGCTTCAGCTACTCCTCAACAGCACACCTTCCAGAGGCTCTTGTTTTCTTTGTGACCAATGAAAGCACATTTTTGCCTCATCTTGGAACTGGACAGAAATGAATTGGACCAAAGATGCAGCCAATATGGCAGGTGTACAAGCCCCCCATGCTAGGGAATATTGAGCGTAACTGACGTGAGTTATTTTCTTTGGGAATCTAACATTTTTTAGGTTGGGTACTGGGTAACATTCCCCTGCTAGAATTAATCATCACAAGGGTTTGCCAGGATGGTGTTATATCCTTGCTTTACAAGTCAGGAAACTGATACTTCCCTCAGAGAGTTAAGCAACAATGTTGATTTGGCTGTAAGTGCCAAGAACCAGCCTTTGGATTCTCTTCTCTTTGGTCGCCATAGTCACGACAGACTCACACTAAATAAACAGATGTTGCTTTGGGGGAAGTTTAATTCATCTAGTGTGGTGCAATTGTACAAAAGTTCCCCCTTTTTGGGACCGATGAAGGGCAGCAGAAGAGTAAGGAACTTCTCACACTCCCTACTTTACTAGCACGCAATATTGTTGTACAAGTTATATTCGAGTCTGTATTAAGTCTTACCAAGTATTACGTATACATGTGATGAACATGAAGCACTGAGAATCAAATGAGCCATGTCTCTTGAGATGAGCTCACTGTCTGCTGAGTGGTGACGGGGTAACAGTCAACACAATGAAATAAATGAATCCCAAGGTGGACATCAGAAAATGCATCACTCTGAGGATGAGGCATCTGGTTTGTGTTACTTCCACTGCATCACAGCGAGGAGACCATCCCCCCCCATCCAGTTCCCTGCACAGACACAAATCACAACACCCTTTGTGTTTTCCAGGTTGTGTGTGTGCATCAGTGATGCAGACAAAGTGGAAAAGAGCGCCTACCACTCAGAGAACTTCTACCTGTCACCGTGGAGGATGTCCGCCCGGTCAAAGCAAAAACAAAAACAGAGCTCTACCCCTTCTCAGGACCGATGCAAAATTGACTTTCTCATGTAAGAGATACTATATTCAGTGTGGATAAAATGGAAGATTCTGGATCTTGTCCCTCTGTCTCATAGAGATCAGTGAAAAGCAAAGACGTTGACATTATTTGCATAAAAATCAGCGTATTTGCTCTTTCTTTTTCGTCGTTATGACTTTTTATTTTGAGATGGTTTAAGACCCACAGGAAGTAGCCAAAGTAGTACAGAATGAGCAAAAATGTTCACTTTACCCAGCTTCCCTTAATGATGATATCTTTTATAACCGTAGTCATTGTCAGGGCGCCTGGGTGGCTCAGTCGGTTGAGGGCCAACTCTTGATTTCAGTTCAGGTCATGATCCCAGGGTCGTGGCATCCAGCCCTGAATTGGGCTCAGAGCTGAGCATGAAGCCTGCTTGAGATTCTCTCTCTCTCTCTCTCTCTCTCTCTCACTTTCTCTCTCTCTCTCTCTCTCTCTCTCTCTCTCCCTCTGCCCCTCCCCCACTCTTCTCTCTCTAACTACAATAACAACAACAACAAAAATATCACTGCCACAATTTGGAAATTGGCATTGACCCAGTACTAGTAACTCAGATATAGATTTTATTTCAAGGTAATATTTGACAGGCTGGAATATATTGCCGATGAACACAAGAATTTCTCAGTGTTGCTTCGTCTATCCACCCTTTCTCAATAGGATATTTCTATACAGGGTACCATGGCTTGTAGGACTCAATAAACCACTTTATTTGGTTGAACCAATGCCAGTTACTCCAATGCCAATCTCTAGTCAAGTGAACCATCGTAGATGATTAAGGTCAGGGCTATCAATAGAATTCTTGCCAGCATGGGCATAGCTCATATCCGTGGTGTCTAATATGAAAACCGTTGTCCACTTACGATGTTTGGCCACTTGAAATATGGCTAGCTCAAGTGAGAAACTGATTTTCAATTTTAATTAATTAAAATTTAAGTTTAAATAGGCATGTGTGTCTAGTGGCTATCATATTAGACAGTACAGGTCTTGGCCCAAAGGATGCTCCCTTGCTCTTAACCCCAATCTTGCTATCAGCCAGCCAAGGGACCCTGGACCCCAGCTCTCAAGTGTGAAGAAGAAGAAAGGACCTAGCATAGGACTTTTCTGTTCCATATCTTGACAAGGATCCCCAGTGGAAGAAGGAAATAAGCCTGATAGCCATCGTTTAGCATCTCAGGTGTATCTCATCATGTGGAGGCAGGAGGTAGAAAAGGAGCATTAGTACTGAATGGGTTCTTTTTCTCTTACATTTTTAAATGTTTACTTATTTTGAGAGAAAACAAGAGAGCATGAACAAGGATGGGGCAGAGAGAGAGAGAGAATCCCAGGCTGGCTCTGCACTGCCAGCGCAGAGCCCAACTTGGGGCTTGAACCCAAAAACCATGAGATCATGACCTGAGCCAAAGTCAAGAGTCTGTTGCTAACCAACTCAGCCACCCAGGTGCCCCTGTTCTGGGTGGGTTCTTACAGAACATAATCTCACTGACATCCTGGAATTTCACTCACATTAGGGTCCCATTCTCTCGGGCACCAATGATGGGTGAAGGCAGAATATAAGCTAGGAATCTTCTCTTCTCCCTAAACTTCTCAACAAGGTCATTTAGGTCAACAATCTAGTATGAAACAAAATGTTACAGCAAGTACTTGGTGTTGAGAATCGACTGAGTTCTGCTTCCCGGGATGGAGAGAGCAATGTGGAATGGGAAATAGAGACACAGTGAAATCTGGTATGAAGCGGGGTGAGGTGGACTCATGGGGGCTTGAGAGAAGGTTTCCATAAAGACAAAGCATGGGGTCCATGGCTTTTAACATAAAATCATGCTGCCAGGATTGTCCTTCCACCAGGACTCCATGCTGTATTCATAACACAACTTCCGTTCTGTTTGCAGCGGATATGATGACGTATCTCACCCCTGCCCTTCGGCTGCGCAGATACAGGATGACCAGTTTTCTACTTTCTCAGAAAGTGGAGGATATTGTGAAGTGTTGATATCAAAGCCACCACCGCACATCACTGCTCTTGGAACGGAGTCCTGTGAGGAAGAGATTTCCTGGTAAGGGGAATGATTATACGGAAAAAGCTGTAATCGTACCGGATTCTGTTCCTCGATACCAGAGGTGCGCACAAGAATCAGGGGAATTTGGTCATTTATATGGGAATCAGGGGGAGAACGAATGAGGTTATACAGTCTTACCAGCAAACCCACAAACTTATGAATGAGATCAACCACCTCTTCTTCCAGGGAGGCAGGATGAGAAGCTATACACGAAAAGGCAGTCATGGATGCAAAGATCACCGTGTCATTGGTTAAGCTGGGAACCCAAACAAATTACTAACTCAGTGCCTTGGGAATCTGGCTCATGACGAGGCTGAAGGACGGAGGGGGGGGTCCCTGAAGGGGTGTGCTGGAAAATATTCAACACCAGCTTCCTCAGGGGAGGGAGAGAGCTTTTATTTGTAGTGCCGTCCAATTTCTGTGGGGTGATTACTTGTATCATGGTGGATTTCAAACTAGTAACATAACCTCAAGAGTACAGAGTATAGAGGTGCCTGGGTGGCTCAGTAGAAAGAGCTTGCAACTCTTGATCTCAGGACCCTGAGTCGGAGCCCCATGTTGAGTGTAGAGATGACAAAAGAATAAATAACAAACTTAGAGAAAAGAGTGCAGAATACAGTAAGATGTAGAAAAATGCGAGCGTTTATTTATTTGTAATATGGTCTATTTAAATGAAAGTCTTAGGTAACTTAATTCTTTTTTTTTAATGTTTATTTATTTTTAATTTTTTTTTCAACGTTTATTTATTTTTGGGACAGAGAGAGACAGAGCATGAACGGGGGAGGGGCAGAGAGAGAGGGAGACACAGAATTGGAAACAGGCTCCAGGCTCTGAGCCATCAGCCCAGAGCCCGACGCGGGGCTCGAACTCACGGAGCGTGAGATCGTGACCTGGCTGAAGTCGGACGCTTAACCGACTGCGCCACCCAGGCGCCCCTGTGTTTATTTATTTTTGAGACAGAGACAGACAGAGCATGAACAGGGGAGGGTCAGAGAGAGAAGGAGGCACAGAATCTGAAACAGGCTCCAGGCTCCGAGCTGTCAGCACAGAGCCCGACACGGGGTTCGAACTCACGGACTGTGAGATTATGACCTGAGCCAAAGTCGGCCGCTTAACCAACTGAGCCACCCAGGCGCCCCGGTAACTTAATTCTTAATAATAGCTGTGTTTAACAACCTGCCCACAAAATTCCTGAAAAATTTAAGAGTCGGATCCCACCTACTGGGATGAATTGGCTCCCACTCACCAGGGGTTCCTCCCACCACTGAAGTCCCAACCTCCGCCACCCATTGGAATCCAGCGTGCAGGAACATCACACAGAAGGCAGTGTATGTAACCTCCGTGCTTTGCATGGGGCCAACACAATCCGTGACTGCTTCTGTAGCCTCAGACATAGCGCCAGGACTGAGCAGGGCAGGTCAAGTTTCTCGCACGTGGCTTGCCCAAGAATGCTTTTGAGAAAAGAGCCACAGATTCTTTCTTTTAAGTCCACTTCTGCAAATATGTGTTCTTTTTTATCCATAGCCTGTGTATCAATTTCTCTGTTAATCCCTTTCATGTTGAAGTGAGTAGACGTAGCAAGGAATAGATAAGGAGTTTGGGGATCAAGGATTACGTGTATAGATCAAGAAATGAAGGGAATCTAAGAACACATCAGTGAAACTAGACATTTCATGATACCATGGAAGCAGTTATGCCATAACTACTTTACCCACAGAAAACAACGCTTTTGTTTCCTCTTTCATCACATCTCCTCTCCCCCCCCCCCTTTTTTTTTAACTTAAGCAGGCTTCATGACGAGCACAGAGCCCAACACAGAGCTCGAATTCACAGCCATGAGATCATGACCTGAGATCAAGAGTCAGACGCTCAACTGACTGAGCCACTCAGGCGTCCTTCATCATACATACCTCTTTTTAGGAACTAGGCTTCTTGCCTTGTGATACCCCAGGTCTTGATTCATTCCAAATTTCCAACTCCCCAAGACAGAGACTGGATTGTGTTGGTTGTCCTCATGTGTTAGGGACAGATTCTCACAACCAGGTGCCTCATGAACCACTAGCTCACCCCATAGATCATGATTTTCAGCTTTGTCTAAATAGTGGAATCACAGAAGCTTTAAAAGTAATGGTGCTTTGGTCTCACCACCAACCTCCTGACTTAATTGGTACGGGCTGTGGCCTGTGTTTTGTGATAGGTATTTGTGTGAGTTGGGGCGGCGGGGGGGGGGGGGCGCGCGAGTGGTTTAGCTTCCCAGGTGCAGTCAAGTTTGGGCACCACTGCTATGGGGGCATGTGTTTCACCCATAAGTCAATTGCTAATTCAGTGTTTTTATTCCAAAAGTTATATGACACAAATGAGCGCCAATTAATTAATTAATTAATGCTAAATGACCCAAAATGTTTATTTGACTAAATTCTATTTCATGTATAAGCCTTACAGTCTCCCCTCTGTTTATCAGACTTTGGCAGTTAAAAAAATGAGCCAACAGGGGCGCCTGGGTGGCGCTGTCGGTTGGGCGTCCGACTTCAGCCAGGTCACGATCTCGCAGTCCGTGAGTTCGAGCCCCGCGTCAGGCTCTGGGCTGATGGCTCGGAGCCTGTGTCTCCCTCTCTCTCTGCCCCTCCCCTGTTCATGCTCTGTCTCTCTCTGTCCCAAAAATAAATAAAAAAACGTTGAAAAAAAAATGAACCAACCTTATCCAGAACAGTGAAAATACCAAGTGTGCTGAAATCTACAGTTTTACTGTAGGACACACACACACACACGTGCACACACACACACATAAACGTGTGTGTGTGTGTGTGTGTGTATATATATATATATATATATATATATATTTAAGGCCTCTCTCCCTTTGGCCACATCAACTCTCAGATCATTAACTACAGACAAATTTTCAAAATCACTTCTTTGCTTTTCCAAGATCTTTGTAGCCATCATCATCCACCTCTGGCCATTTTTTCCTGAGTGACATCAATCATGTCATATATAAAGTCTCCCTGAATCATGATCTCATCCTCTCCTGTTACTGAGTCCCCACAGGAGAATTTTTGAGCAACAAGTCTCTGTGCGTCTTTAAGATCAATTTCGGAAGTTGCAAAGCCACGTAGTCCTGTCACATATTTCTTCTTCACTCTGGGAATTTTGGCGATCAGAATCTTTTGTGGTAGTCTTCTTTTTTGCTTTATTGGACCTCTTCTACCTCTCTTCTGCTTTTTCTTCTCTTCCTCTTCCCCTGTTGTGCCTTTTGACCCTCACCAATGTCTGCTTGTTTCTGTGAATTTTCTCCAGGAAGTTTTGCAGGCTCACTCATTTCGAAAATTCTTCTCTAGTGTTCGCTTCGGCAGCACGTATACTAAAATTGGAAAATCCTTCTCTAACCACTGTTGACATTTAGTGACACCAGGCACGTGTGTTCACAGTACTTTGTTGGTAGTAAAAAGACTCCACAGTAAGAGACTCAGAGTGGGTAGCGTGCATCTAACTTGCCCTGGAGTATTGTCTCTCAGACCTCCTTTGCCATCATGCCCATTGGATTTGGAAATATAAGCAGTCGCATCTCACAAACACATGTGGTCACAAAATTCTTGTCCCCCTCCAGTCCTGCCCCTACTGCCAGCTGAAGTGACACAGTCAGAGCAACTTAAATATTTGTTTAAGTTTATTTATTTTGAGAGAGAGAGAGAGAGAGAGAGAGAGAGAGAATCCCAAACAGGCTCTGCACTGTCAGCGCAGAGAATGATGTGGGTCTCGAACCCACAAAACATGAGATCATGACCTGAGCCGAAATCAAGAGTTGGGACACTTAATCGACTGAGCCATCCAGGCACCCCCCCCAGCCAGAGCAACTTAAACAATAGAAGTTAGGTATGGCCACTTTGGACGCTGGTATAATAGGAGAAGAGGTAGAGTGGTCAAAACACATTTGGTTTGAGAGATCCTCTCAGTTCTACTATGCTTACATTTTGTTAGCAAACCTCTCTTTGTCCAAGTTATCTCTTTTTTGAGAGTCTAATACAACTGTCCAGTAGAACTTTCCATGATGATGGAAATGTTCTATTCTGCAGTAGCCAATATGTTATTCATTTTCCACATGTAGGTATTAAGTATTTGAAATGTGGATAGTACAGCTGAGGAGCTGAATTTAAATTGTTTTTAAATTTTATTAATTTTCAAGAGATGGACAGAGACAGAACATGAGTGGGGGAGGGACAGAGAGAAAGGGAGATACGGAATCCTAAGCAGGTTCCAAGCTCTAGCTGTCAGCACAGAGCCCGACGAGGGGCTCAAACCAATGGACTGTGAGATCATGACCTGAATGAAGTTGGACTTTTAGCCAACTGAACCACCCAGGCACCCTTGAGGAGCTGAATTTTAAATTTTTTTTCAACGTTTTTTATTTATTTTTGGGACAGAGAGAGACAGAGCATGAACGGGGGAGGGGCAGAGAGAGAGGGAGACACAGAATCGGAAACAGGCTCCAGGCTCCGAGCCATCAGCCCAGAGCCCGACGCGGGGCTCGAACTCACGGACCGCGAGATGGTGACCTGGCTGAAGTCGGACGCTTAACCGACTGCACCACCCAGGCGCCCCGAGGAGCTGAATTTTAAATTAAATTAAATTAAATTAAATTAAATTAAATTAAAAGTTTAAATGGCCTCTTTTGGCTAGTGGCCACTGTTTGGGCCAAACAGCTCTAGCTTTTAATCACATCTCTTTCATTACTATTACTATTACTATTATTATTATTATTATTTATTATTATTATGTGTGTGTGAACTGATTTATTTCTTTTTTTTTAAGTTTTGGTTGTAAGTAATCTCTACACCCAACATGGGGCTCAAACTCATGACCCCAAGATCAAGAGCTGCATGCTCTACTGATAGCCAGGTGCCTGCTGTGAACTAATTTCTAATATTTTCCTCATTTTTGACACTCAAGTTCTCCATTCAGAAGCGAATCTGAAGACCAGAAATCTTCACAGAGTCAAGAATCAGGTAATTGGCTAACATAGAGATGAGGCCAGGACTGTGTCAGTGGGTTGATGGAAATGTCCCGTGGCTTTACGTAGAGAAGACAGTGTTGAAGTCCTTTATGGCAGTGACGACCAAAAACAAATTTTCTTATCTCTAACACCATCCTCCATACAACTTAAATGGGGATACGAAGTACTCAAAATCTTGGACGTTATATCAGGAATGAATTCCATATTCCAAATACTCTATTAGGGTTATTACGCATATTCTCTTTTTATTATCCATGGAAACTCTATGAGTGGATTATATAGATTCTACTTCAAAGACAAATAAAGCAAACTTAGAGGTGAGAAATCTTCCAGCTGGTAGGTGAGGTGTGGCAGCATTGGATTGTATTTGGTTAGGAGACATTTCCATTGTATTAGTCTACTAGGACTGCCATAACAAAATACGGTAGACTAGGAGCTTTAAACAATAGAAGTTAATTTTCTCATGGTTCTGAAAGCTAGAAGTCTCAGATCAAAGGCTCGTAGATTTGGTCTTTCCTGAAGACTCTCTTCCTGGCTTGTAGATGGCCACCTTCTCCCTGGGTCTTCACATGGCCTTTTCTTTGTGCATCGAGAGAGAAAGAGAGAGATCTGGTCCCCCTTCCTTTTCTTGTAAGGACACCAGGACACCTTTCCTATTGGATAAAGAGTTCTTTCTTATGACTCATTAATTTTTTTTTAATGTTTATTTATTTTTAAGAGAGAGAGAGAGTGTGTGTGAGAGAGACCATGAACAGGGGATGAGCACAGAGAGGGACACACAGAATCTGAAGCTGGCTCCAGGCTCTGAGCTGTCAGCATAGATCCTGATGCGGGGCTCAAACTCATGGACTATGAGATCATGACCTGAGCCGAAGTTGGACACTTAACTGACTGAGCCACCCAGGCACCCCTCTTATGACTCATTTAACCAGTAATACCTTCTTATAGGTTCCATCTTCAAATTCAGCCCATATATCTATGCTCATTGTGTTGGGTTGGAAAAAATTACCCAATATGACTATTTTAGATTCTGTCATTATTTGCTCCACCTCTAAGTGCTGATGGTTGAAAACTGTCCTACATGGTGTGAAGTAGTTTGAAAGCCATGCGAGATTCAAGGAGAGCAGGGCACTGGTGTTGGCTGTATCTTGATGCCCAGCCCAACTCCTGTCTTCCCAGTCATGTGGTCACTGAGTAAGCTAATCACATGAATAGCTAACATCGTGTGCTATTTTCGCTGGGTATCACACAGCCAGGTACCAAGATTCAGAGCAGTTCTACATGAGGAAAAAAACTCAGAGAGGTTAAGTAACTGTTTAATTGAGACTTTTCATTTTTCCTATACAAGATCTCTACTCTCTGCAAAATGAGATTCCATCATATATAATTCCTCATAAACCAATTTTTGTCAGAGGACAGTGTCTAAAAGATTTCTATCGCCCAGGTTAGAGATATTTGTTCTATGCAAATCATCCTCGCCCAGAGCCTAAGCAGTGGGAAATGAATTCAGCAGTGCGTGCATGGAGGGTCTCCAAGCATTGTTGCGCAGCCGGATCCTGGAAGCGTTCAGGGAACGGGCGATGGTCTGGGGATGCCACGAGATGGATGATGGAGAGGACGAGAGTGAACAGATGTGTTTTTGCCTCTTCAGCTTTCATGCTTGTTCGCTTTATGGACTTGGCTTCCCTCACCAGCAACAAGCATTTTCTGCTCCTTGGGACCATGTAGAAATTTAGCTGCTGTGGTTCCTGACTTAGGCAAATACACCCCCTGCCCCCCATGCTGCCCAGCGTGACTTCCTTCTTAAATTTGGGGGTGTAATTTCAGCAGTAACAAAGAACCTTCTTGTGGCTTTCTCTGTGTGGATTCAAAACAAAGCCGCTTGTGCTAGTCCCATACCCTTCTCTCTGATATCTGGATTCCCAACAGTACATGTGCAATTCAACATCCAGGACCCCTTCAGGCCATGCCTTTTTCAACAACCCACATATGACACATGCAATATATTTTTTTCAGAAGATACTTGCTGGGAAGAGAAGACAGTAGTGCCCCACCTGGTTGCTAAACTCTGTTCTGGGACTGAACCGGTTTGTAAAAGTAATCAGTTTCTGGGACCTGAAGGAAATGTGGATATTGAATTGATTGATAAGAGTGCAAACAGATACCGGTAAGAATCGAAGATGCTGATTGTGTAAACACAATTCTGCTATAAAGGAAGTATATAATGTGTGATACTTAACATGTATACACGTACATGATATGTCTCTTAAGACATCTGAAATTTTGTCAATATTCTCTGTATTCCATATTCCGAGTTGGTATTTTAATTTTGACAGATGTAGAATACAGAGAAATCAGGGTCCAGAAAGCCTAATTAATTCCCCAGAATTTTCTTTAAAAAAATTTTTTTTTACATTTATTTATTTTTGAGAGACAGAGGGACAGAGCACAAGTGGGGGAGGGGCAGAGAGAGAAGGAGACAGAACCCGAGGCAGGCTCCAGGCTCTGAGCTGTCAGCACAGAGCCTGACACGGGGCCCGAACTCACAAACCGTGAGATCATGACCTGAGCCAAAGTTGGACGCTCAACCAACTGAGCCACCCAGGGGCCCCCTCCCCCCCACAGAATTTTCTAATGTGGTGAAAGTCACAGATGAATCTTGAAACTTGCCACCCCAAACATCACATCCCTCTGCATAATTGTTCTTTATTTTTTAAATGTTTATTTATTTCTGATAGTGGTGGGGAGGGCAGAGAGAGAGAGAGAGAGAGAGAGAGAGAGGGAGAGAGAGAATCCAGGCAGGCTCCATGCTGTCAGCACAGAGCCCAATTCAGGGCTCGAACTCACAAATTGTGAGATCATGACTGGAGCTGAAATTGAGTCAGACGCTCAACTGACTGAGTCACCCAGGTGCCCCTGCACATTTGTTCTTTAAATCAAAGTCCTGGTGTTGTCCCTGTATGACTATCATTCTGACTCTTTTCAGTGTCCACTTCCCCGTGGCCGGCTTCTATCTGTGGCCAGCAACAGGCCTTGGCTTCCTGGTAACAGCAGCAGTGACCGTGGTGATTACGTTCGATTCTTGGAGTCAGCACCTGGACCTGAAGTTACAGCATCACGAGAAATGGATGGTGGCCGGCCCTTTATTTGACATCTCTGTGGAGCCTGAGGGGGTCATCACTGAAATCCACCTCCCCCACGTCATCTCCCTCCCAGGTACAGAGGGGAGAGAGGAGTTCTGTGGGGACAGTGGAGACCATTGTCTAATGGCCTTTCTGGTTGCCCTGCAGCAAATGAGGTCGATATCTCTTGGTTCCAAGTTGCCCATTTTAAGGATGAAGGGATGGTCCTGGAGCCGCCAGCCCGAGTGGAGCCTTTCTATGCCATCCTGGAAAACCCTAGCTTCTCTCTGATGGGGATCCTGCTGAGACTCGCCAGAGGGACCTGTCTTTCGGTCCCCATCACATCCACGGCACTAATCTATTATCACTTCTACCACGAAGCTGTGAAATTTCACTTGTATCTTATCCCCAGTGACTACTTGCTAACGAAGGTAAGGCCTGCAGATTTGGGAGAAGATGTGAGAATTACATTTTCAGCCTATCACCTTGGACCTTCTGTCTCCCTATTGAACAGAAAAGTCAAGGCACAGGGGCACCTGGGTGGCTCAGTAGGTTGAATGCGGGACTCTTGATTTTGGTTCAGGTCACGATCTCAGTTTTGTGAGTTCGAGCCCCATGTTGGGCTCTGTGCTGACATCTTGAAGCCTGCTAGGGATTCTCCCTCTCTCTCTGCCCCTCCTTGGTGCGCTCTCTCTCTCTCTCTCTCTCACACACACACACACAATAAACAAACAAACAAACAAACAAATAGAAAGGAAAAGTCAAGGCACAGCTTTCATTGATAGAAGCATGAATCACCCTTCACAAGGTCAATCTGTAGGTGCTGACTCTAGAACCATACGCAATGATCCCAATAGGAGTTTGGTTCTGCTAAAAGTGGAGCTACCTTTTCCGGCTTTTAAGGAGAAGCAAAAAAGGGAGAGGAGACTTATGGGGACTGGCAGAAGAGGTAATGCAGAGATTTCATTGTAGAAATGGACATTAGTAACATCTAAATGAAACACACACGCGCCCCTCTGCAGTCATCCTCCTCCTGTGCATTTGTGAAAGGCTCAGAGTCCCCCCACCCCAACCGTTCCAGGGTTAGTGCGGAAGCAGAAGTGCTGGTGGCCATTGTGGCCCCATAGCTACTGCATCCCTGGATAGAATACCACTTCTGTTCCTCCAACCTCGGTGGAGAGGTTAGTGGGGGAAGACTCATCTGATTTGCTGGCCAATTGGTTAATTTTCCTACAGCTCAGTAAGAGGCAAGTATGGGCCTGGCGGTTGTTAGGTTGTGAGTAACCGTGGGTATTTAAAATACAAGAGAAAATATTTTAAAGTTTATTTGTTTATTTTGAGAGAGCAGGGAAGGGGCAGAGAGAGAGAGAGAATCCCAAGGAGGCTTTATGCTGTCAGCACAGAGCCTGATTCGGGGCTCGAATTCACGGCTGTGAGATCATGACCTGAGCCTTCTCAAAACGACATTCCTTCCTTATGTACAGAGACATATTCATATATATACGAATATGCATATATATAGGTATATACATATATATTTGAATGTATCAGTCTGTACATGAACCTTTACGTCCATTGAATGATGTCACACGTGCTACTTGATACAGTATATGGAGAACTTTGTAGGCGACTGCTTTTGCTTGTTCACTTTTAGCTTCGCCCTCTGATTTGCTTCTGCTGCTTCTTCCTCAGTCAATAGATGAGGAGGAAGCTAAATTTCAAGGTGTGCGTCTGCAGACCTCGCCCCCAGTGGACCCACTGAATTTTGGTTCCCGTTATATTGTGTCTTGTTCGCCTCCCCTGGAAATAATACCCAAGGTCAGTAGAATTGGATCTAACTCAAACTGAACACACGGTTCCAAATATTTTGTACTTTTGAAGAAAAAAAAAAAGAGAGAAGATTATTCTCTGAACTACGTCCTGATAAGAGCTGGTCTACTCTTCCTTCCATGGAACAATAATATTTCCTGAAATTGTAAACTTACCAAGAATGTTGACCTTTCTCCCTCTGTTTTCCTCTCAACCAGCCATGAGATTGTATGGGAAATGGATTATATTTCAGTGGCCAGTTTCCTGTAGGCAAACAGAACTTTCCACCCCCCCCCCCACCACCGCCCCCCACCGATGCTTTAAGTCATGTGTTTCCTCTAGGAGTTGAAATTATCCTACAGGAACCGTGGAGAAATCCAGGTCTTCTCTAAAGTCTATGCTGGGAGGATGGAGGAACCAATCATGTTTGAAATTACTGAAAAAACACACGAGACTTTGATCTGGTACACTTTGGTGAAGCCAGGTAGGTAAAAAAAATATATAAGGCTAAAATTGGGGGGGGGGGGGGAAATCACGCACCTGTCTCCTTGGTTGCAGTGAAGTCTATCACAGGAGAAGGTCTGTTTATGGTCTCATCCCAGAGAAGAAAATTAATTTACTGACAGTTTATAGTGTCCAAAGTTCTGCACTATCAACAACCCCGGCGTTATAAAGTTTAAGGAATGTACTCGCTTATTCACGTTTCATCACTTCATGATGGTATTTCATGCCAAAACACGTTTGCCTAGAAGATAGTTGTTTTCTTCCTAATTTTTCTTTAAATTCTGGTTAGTTAACATATAGTGCAATAGTGGTTTCGGGAGTAGAATTCAGTGATTCGTCACTTACATACAACACCCAGTGTTCATCATAACAAGTGCCCTCCTTAGTACCCATCTTCCACCCGGCCCCTCCCCCACCCGCCTCCCTCCATCAACCCTCAGTTTGTTCTCTATCATTAAGAGTCGCTTATGGTTTGCTTTCCTCTTTCTTTCTTTCTTTTTTTCTCCTTCCCATATGTCCATCTGTTTTGTTTCCTAAATTCCACATATGAGCGAAATTCTATGGTATTCATCTTTCTCTGATGGACTTATTTCACTTAGCATAGTATACCCTAGCTCCATCCACATAGCTACAAATGACAAGATTTCATTTTTTTTGATGGCTGAGTAATATATATATATATACACATATATACACACACACACACACACACACACTATATATATATATATATATATATGCGCCACATCTTCTTTATCCATTCATCAGTTGATAGACACTTGGGCTCTTCCATAGTTTGGCTGTTGTAAATAATGCTGCTATAAACATTGGGGTGCATGAACCCCTTCAAATCTGGATCTTGTTGGATCCTCTGGCTAAATAATTTCTGGTGCAACTTCTGGGTCATAGGGTAGTTCTGTTTCCTAGAGGATAATTTATGTAGAACAGTATGATAACTTAAGCGTTGGCTTCACATTTTCTCACATACTGGCTTATAAATAGAAATAGAAGGAATGTTGGGAAAATATATTCCTTCCTCTGATGCATTTCCCTAATGGATAGGGAGTGACCTTCTACCTCATGGGGTTCCATTTGTATATTAATGTTCGAATGGGATCCTTCACTTAGGAAATGGAATTAAATTACTTTAGTGTGTTACAGGGGCGCCTGGGTGGCTCAGTCGGTTGAGCACCCAGCTTTGGCTCAGGTCATGATCTCATGGTTTGTGGGTTTGAGCCCTGCATCGGGCTCTGTGCTGACAGCTCAGAGCTTGGAGCCTGCTTCGAATTCTGTGTCTCCCTCTCTCTCTGCTCCTTCCCTGCTCATGCTGTCTCTGTCTCTCTCTCTCTCCTTCAAAAATAAATAAAAACATTTAAAAATTAAAAAAAAAATTATTTTAGTGTGTTACATCAAAGCCTAGAGAAACCAAGGGGCACCCGTCTGGCTCGATCAGTACAGCATGTGACTCTTGATCTCGGGGTCATGAGTTCCAGCCCCAAGATAGGCGTAGAGATTACTAAAACAATAAACTTAAAAAAGAAAAGAAAAACTAAATAAAGGTATACAGCTGATTTCATATCATTCTCCAACTTTTCCTTCCTTCCTAGAGGAGCTCCAGTTTGGTGCTACATCGGCCCCTCCTCCCCTCCCAGGTCAGTGCAGTGTTTCCACCAAAAGTCTGATTTCAGGAGATCTTTGAGTGATGTCGCTTAATGTGGGTTCATTACTTCTCTTCATTTACAAAGACTAAGTGGTTCCAGAGACAAACACAGAGTCTGATGCACTTCAGCAAACACATGAGGCTGTAATACGCAGACTCTGAGCGTGCAACCACGCTTTTTTGGGAAACCATTTTGCATCTGCTGAACTTTAAGTAAGAGTAGTTCAAGGCGGCTGGGGATCAAACTTTAGAGAGACGGAGCCCACGTGAGTCCAGAGGGGCAGGCAAGAAACAGAACTTGTAAGCATAAGGATGATCGTTGAACTCTTTTGGAGCTTAGTCCGAAGGCAAAGGGGGACTTTTGAAGGGTGAGTAACAAGGCGCTCACTCTTCGGAACTGTGTGGATGACTGTGAGTGAGGAATGAACAGGAAGTTTTAATTGGCTTATGAGCCTGTTGTAAGATCAGGTCAAGATCAGGTGTTAGCTGGGAATTGGTTCAGGTTAATGGAGATGGTAGGTAGCGGGGAAAGAAATTATTTAAAATAAAATGCCAAAGGGCACCTGGCTAGCTCAGTCGGAGGAGCGTGGGACTCGATCGCACTAAACTTTTAAAAAGAAAATAAAACAAGGAGCCAAGATTCAGAGGACTCCATTCTGCCTTCCACGTTGTTGGCCATGATTGTCAGTCTCCACACGGTAGAAGTGACGGGCCCCCTTTGTCAAAACAGATCATCCAGGAGGAGAAGGAGAGCATTTTCTGGTGTCTCTCGGGGAGGAGAAGGCTCCTCGGGTATCGCATTGGCTTGACATGGCAACAGACCCATCCTGGCCAGCGGGTGTTGTCAGGAGGTCCAGAGAGGCAGACTAGCTGGAGAAAATCAGGCCCCACACCTGGAGTTGCAACTGGGTTCAAACTCAGCTACAGATCTTGGTGAAGAATCAGGTAAAGGTGATTTCATAAAGGAAACTGAAAGGACTTAATGTAGGTGGTGAGTGTGTAGCATTAATACAGGGTCTCTCCCCTTCCTATCACACAAGCTCTTGAGCAAGAGATATCTGTCACCTGTCGTCTGAAGGATGAAACTGACACTCATTCACTCTGTCTAGAAGACCCTTCAGAAGCTTCTGCCGGCCCACATCTCGAGTCAAATCTTTATCCTGGCCACCATGTGTCATGAATCATGACACCTCGTTACCCCTCTTTCCCTTTTGGCCTGGTGGCATCTTGCATTTCATACCCAAATCCTTTTCCTTCCGGGGCACCTGGCTGGCTCAGTTGGTTGAGCATCCGACTTCGGCTCGGGTCACGATCTCACGGTTCATGAGTTCCAGCCCCACATCGGGCTCACTGCTGTCAGCCCAGAGCCAGCTTCGCATCCTCTGGCCCTACCCTGCTTGCTCTCTCTCTCTCTTCCAAAAATAAATAAACATTAAAGAAGTCCTACAAATCCTTCAAATCCTCCTTTGATACTAATTCTTCCATGAAGACTTTGCTTCAGAGTCTAGTCATCCCCTCCTTTGTGACCTGAAGGCTGTGGTGACATTTGTCCCTCATGGGACTATGGTGATAAAAATGATCTTGATGACAAACGCAGCTTATCGAAGGCCGGTAGCATGCTAAATAATCAGGGTACCTGTATTTGTGCTTCATATCGTCCACTTCTGTTTAGTCCTGTCAATAAACCGTGGCTGGCTTCCCCAGACAATCACAGAGGAGCGTCAGAGCGGGAACATGGTAGTGGCCGTGAAGTAACAATGTTGTATGCAGTGTAGCCCGAGACAGACACGCTCTCTGCACGCATGGGGTTTCTATTCCAGCAGGTGAAAACAACGAAGCCCGTTCCACACTGCTTATCAAAGTATACTCGTGGGGCGTGTTGCCAAGGAAAACTGGAGGGATTTAGAAGAGGATAACATGAGGAGCTTGGATCTAGCGTTGAGGGAGTTGAAAACGTCTCAGAGTGCATCTTGGAGAAAAGGAAAAAGTTAAGTTTATGTCCAGTTAAGAAGATCGAATAGCAAGGGCGCCTCGGTGGCTCATTCGGTTGAGTGTCCGACTCTTGATCCCGGCTCAGGTCATGATGTCCCAGTTCGAGTCCTGCATCGGGCTCTGCGCTGATGGCGTGGAGGCTGCTTGGGATTCTCTCTCTGCCCCTCTCCTGCTCGCGCGCGTGTGCTCTTTCTCTCTCTCTCAAAAAGTAAATACACTTAAGAAAAAGAAGGTTGAATAGCAGTTGCTAAACAAACGGGAAGGTTGAAACAATCGAGGCACCAAGAATAGGTTAAGCGGAGAATCTGTCTGTGGCAGCAACATCATTCATTCAAACTGTGGAGTCACTGACCATACCCTTGCAATGACTTTTCAGTACAAAGACCGAGACTTCACAGAAATCACATCATTAAATTAAGCTGTTTGGCCATAGCCACAGATGACTGGGCACGAATTACCTGTGCCACCGTGTTAAGAGCAAAAGTTCTAGAGGCATGAGTTGTACATAAAAAGCAATCACACTTTTTATTTTTTTTAATTTTTTTTTCAACGTTTATTTATTTTTTTTTGGGACAGAGAGAGACAGAGCATGAACGGGGGAGGGGCAGAGAGAGAGGGAGACACAGAATCGGAAACAGGCTCCAGGCTCCGAGCCATCAGCCCAGAGCCTGACGCGGGGCTCGAACTCATGGACCGTGAGATCGTGACCTGGCTGAAGTCGGACGCTTAACCGACTGCGCCACCCAGGCGCCCCTACAATCACACTTTTTAAAAAATGCTGTTTTATTTTGAAAGAGAAAGAGAGAGGGAGAGAGTGCAAGCGGGGGGAGTGGCAGAGAGAGGGGGACAGAAGATCTGAAGCAGGCTCCAGGCTCTGTGCTGACAGCAGAGAGCCCAATGTGGGGCTCGAACTCACGAACCGCCAGATCATGACCTGAGCCGAAGTTGGATGCTTGACCAACTGAGCCACTCAGGTGTCCCAGCGCTCACACTTGTTTTTTAATATTTATTTATTTTTAAAGGAGAGAGAGAGCATTAGTAGGGGAGGGGCAGAGAGAGAGGGAGACACAGAATCCGAAGCAGGCTCCAGGCTCTGAACGGTCAGCACAGAGCCCGACACAGGGCTCAAACTCATGGACCAGGAGATCATGACCTGAGCCAAAGCTGAAACCTCAACTGACTGAGCCACCCAGGCGCCCCCCCACCCCCCACTTTTAGTGAAGAAACTGAGGAACAAGAAAGCAATGTTATTTGGCCAAGGTCACACAGGTACTATACATGGGCACCAACAGGAAACCTGAGTCAGCATGATGCAAAATACCCTCTTCTGTCCAGTGCCCCTGTCCCTCCTGTGTGGTCCTTAACCAGGTAAATCTCTTTCTACACAGTTCAGCAGCAGAAGACCCTTGAGGGTGGGGAGCCAGCCTTACCCATCTGCCTCTCTGATGTCATGCACAGCTGCTGGCAATGTAGGAACTCGGAGACTGTTAGAAGGATGAGTAGTTGCATGGATGGCAACGTAGAGCCCTCTCTCTAGGGTTCCGATGACAACCGGAAAGTAGCGAAGGCGAGGTGCTCAAAGCTTGGAGGGGGGGGGGGCTGGGATTGAAGAAGAGGTATCGCTGAGTTCTCCCTAGGTTCATTGACCCCCGAGAATGGACTGCGCGTCCCGAGCGTGCGTCTGTGAGACCCGGGCAGCCCGCAAAAGAGAATGAGCAACGTCTCCATGCAGAATTATGTCTTGAAGCTGGGCATGGGTCCTGACCCCTATAAGCAAGCTTCCCTTTTCTGAGTCTGCAACGCTTCCTTCTGTCCAGCTGTGGCCTTTATGAAGGAGCACCATCGTCATCTTCAAGCCAGGATGGGGAACCTGAATGGAGTCCTGGATGATCTTCAGGACCATGGGGTCTTCACCGAGGAAGAGAAGGAGATGGTGCAGCAGATGCCAACACAGCAGAGAAGGAACGAGACCCTACTGAGGATGGTGGAGAATAAAGGGCACCAGGCCCAGAAGGTGCTCTTCAAAAGCATTAGTAGAAGAGACCCTTATCTGATGTCCTACCTCAACCAGCAGAGTTTACAACAGTGATTCAGACAGATACTCAGGGAGAGAGAATCCAGTGTTCTCTGCTGAAAATGGATAAATGGATGTGTGATCATTGAGTTCAGGGTCCAAGGCACGAGGTCCAGGTAACACCAACACATCACACAGGCTTTCCTGAGGACTGATGTGTAATTTCATGGAGACCTATTAGTGTATCCTAATATCTTAACGTCAAGAATATCTGAAGAGAGGACTACTGCCTCGAAGTGCTTTTTAAAAACAAATTCTGGGGCGCCTGGGTGGCTCAGTCGGTTGAGCATCTGACTTTGGCTCAGGTCATGATCTCACGGTTCATGAGTTCGAGCCCCGCATCGGGCTCTGTGCTGATGGCTCGGAGCCTGGAGCCTGCTTCGGATTCTGTGCTTCCCTCTCTCTACCCCTTCCCTGCTCATGCTCTGTCTCTCTCTGTCTCTCAAAAAGGTGAATAAACATTGAAAATAATTTTTTAAAAAATCCTGTTTCATCCATTGGCACATTTCTTGGACATCTGGGCAGAGGCAGATAAACGCAAGTGTGTTCGTGATTGACAAGGCCCAGGGAGACCAGTTCTCCTGAGCAATGTGAGAAGCAATTCCGGTGAACATTACCTCTGAGATGTTACCTTCTCACAACAAAAGGCAGGAAGGCTCACAAAAACTCTCTATTGGCGGGGGGGGGGGGGGGCTGGGTGGCTCAGTCAGGCAAGCGTCCGACTCTTGACTTTGGCTCAAGTCATGATCTCACGGTTGGTGGGTTCGAGCCCCACTTCAGTCTCTGCGCTGACAGTGTGGGGCCTCCTTGGGATTCTCTCTCTCCCTCTCTGCCCCTCCCCTTCTCTCTCACTCTCTCAAAATAAATAAATAAACATTTTTTTAAAAAACCTCTCTGTTGAGGACATTCATGGCATTCCTAAGTCTTAATGTTGTCGTTATTAAAAACATGCTGTGTCTTTAACATTTTATCCACTGGTATTTATCCCAGAATGATCTGAGTCCCTTTCATGGAACAGAGCACAGGAATGGAAGCCCATGGAAACGTTGGCAGAAAACGTTTTGCTGCTGGAATATGGGCTGGTACTGGGAGTGGGCAGGTCCACACAGTGGTGAAGTATGGATAAATGGTCTGCACAGAACCAGCGAGAAGAAAGATGAAGAGCATCCAGCTGATTCTGAGAGAGGCCCTCCTGGCTAAGGATGTCACAAAAATAAGCCTGACATTTGGAGTCTCCATTGGGCCCTGCCATTTTCTATCCATCCCAACCGTCTTTGAACTAGTGTTTGCGTGGCAGAACTATTGCTACCCTTTGACTTTGAACTCAACTTATTTCATTATATTTGAAGTGAGTTTTTGCGGAAGACGGCATAGAGTTGAGTCAGTTTGTTTTTGTTTTGTTAACCCACGTTGACAATCTCTGCTTTAATTGGCATGTTGAGCCGTTTACATTGAACATGATTGTTGACATGTTAGAATCTAGCCTGGGTCAGCCATTTTTGTATTTGTTTTCTGTTTATGCCCTTGGTGTTGCATGGCTATCTTTCCTTTCTTGGCTTTTCAGGGGTTATGTGAAGAGTTTTTTCAGATTCCACCTTAATTTATCTGTTGTGTTTTTGACAAGATGTGGTCGTGGATTTTTTGGCGAGTGCACTAGAGATGAAAAGATACACACTGAATGCCTCAGTAGAAATATCAATATTGTGTTAATTAGAGTCGAATCTAGAGGGGCGCCTGGGTGGCTCAGTCAGTTAAGTGTCTGACTTTTGATTTCAGCTCAGGTCTTGATCTTGATCTCAGGGTCATGAGTTCAAGGTCTGCATTGATCTCTGCACTGGGTGGGATGTCTCCTTAAGGAAAAATAAAGATAAAGTGGAATCTAAAAGCCTTACCACCATTTTGGCCATGTTCCCTTTTATGACCGGGTTGTCTTCAATATTACCTCTCTCTATATATAATAAAGTCCCAAACAGAAAAATGTTATATATGTTTTCTACTTTCAATTGCTGAGTATGCTTTAAGAACCCATGAGGAGGGGCGCCTGGGTGGCTCAGTTGGTTAAGTGTTTGACTTCGGCTCAGGTCATGATCTCTCAGTTTGTGAGTTCGAGCCCCGCGTCAGGCTCTGAGCTGACAGCTTAGAGCCTGGAGCCTGCTTTGGATTCTGTGTCTCCCCCTCTCTCTGCCCCTCCCCTGCTCATGCTCTGTCTCTCTCTGTCTCTCAATAATAAATCAACGATGGGGAGCCTGGGTGGCGCAGTCGGTTAAGCCTCCGACTTCAGCCAGGTCACGATCTCGCGGTCCGTGAGTTCGAGCCCCGCGTCGGGCCCTGGGCTGATGGCTCAGAGCCTGGAGCCTGTTTCCGGTTCTGTGTCTCCCTCTCTCTCTGCCCCTCCCCCGTTCATGCTCTGTCTCTCTCTGTCCCAAAAATAAATAAACGTTGAAAAAAAAATTTAAAAAAAAAAAGAAAAAAAATAATAAATCAACGTTAAAAAAATTTTTTTTTTAATCTTTGTCAGGTGCTGGAAGCCGAGCTATCCCAGCCTGAGTGACAAGGCCTGGGCTGTGGATGGATTGGTGACTGCAAGGCGGCCCAGCGACATTGAAGCTTCTTGTACTCCCGCTCTTAGGTAATTCGGCCTTATAACTACCTGGGGTATTGTCTGTTGGGGAATTGCCCTCGACAGGCCCACTGGGAAAAGAGCCATTAGGAATGAAAATAAGGTTCCGCAGGAAATTGTGCGGCCTTACGTTTAGCCCTTGCCACCCCCTATGGAGACTTCTCTACTTACAGGAAGGATAGCCTCATGCATTTGCCAGCAAAGGAGGCCAGTAAAGGAGAGACATATGGATTTGAAAGCCCCACTCCGGTAACTAAGGAGTGTATCTTTGGACTCAGGTCACTCTAACCCCTGGGCCCACCTGGCCCCCAGGAGGCATTCCAGATGATGATTGAACCTAGTAAGTTAAGGGACAGAATGGTTCATTAGTTCCTAGGTGCATTGTCTCTCTGAGAATGTATAAGGCGTGGGTTTCTAAGGCCCTCTTGGCCCCTTCCTGGCACCTCGGACCCAGGCGAACACTTTTGTTCTTCAAAACCACGAATGGTTCAGGGAAACAACCAAGAGGTCATGTCCCTGTAACTGTTCCACTTGAGGTGTTGAGAGATAAATGACCTTTCATGAGAACAGCAAAGCAAATACTTTATAGATTATAGATAAGCATAGATACATAATAAAAACAATGAAAGAAATTAATCAATAAGCAAAGGGCAGGAGGGGACGTTATGAGAAAACAATCATGGTATTCCTTATTGGGTGATGACCCAAAGGAACAATTTGAGAATTGGGTAATGCCAGAAAACGTAGATGACGTAGGCTACAAGGAGATCACTAGCAAATATAATGCCACGTTTGCTACAATAAATCGGCCAGTTCAACACACTGCGGTTGTCTGCGTCCATTTCATTTTTGTTTTGTTTTATTTTCACATTTTCTCTGATGCCGTTCATCCTTTGGGAACCTGCCGGAGCTGGACTCCGGCAGTCAGGTAATCCCATCATTGGTGTCACCTCATTCTTTGATGATTATTGTTACCTTTTTGGTGTTTATTGTTATTTTCCACGTAAGTGGAGATTTTTTTGGCTTTTCCTTACATTTTGAGTCAATTTGGTTGGTATTCTGGACACTTGAATGTTATGTCATGAGACGCTGGTCTTATTCATGTGCAAGGAAGATTGCAGATTTTTCAAAAAGATTTTATTAAAAAATTTTAAAATATTTATTTATTTATGTTGAGATCATGAGAGGCACAGAGGGAGAGAGGGAGAGAGAGAATCTCAAGCAGACTCCATGCTGTTAGCCCAGAGGCTCAAGTGGGTCTCCATCTCAGGAAGCATGAGATCATGACTTGAGCCAAAATCGAGAGTCCAAAGCCTAAACAACTGAGCCACCCAGGCACCCCAAGATTTTATTTTTAAGTAACCTCCACACCCAACATGGGGTTCAGACTCACAGCCCTGAGATCAAGAATCGCACACTTCACTGACTAAGCCAGATGTGCATCCTGGATTTTTTTTTTTAACCTTACAGTTTTCTTTTCTTTTTTTTAAAATTTTTTTTTACATTTTATTTATTTTTGAGAGAGAGAGCACAAGTGGGGGAAGGGAAGAGAGAGGGAGACACAGAATCCGAAGCAGGCACCAGGCTCTGAGCTGTCAGCACAGAGCCCAACACGGGAATCAAACCCACAAATCGTGAAATCAAGACCTGAGCCGAAGTCAGTTGCTTAACCAACTGAGCCACCCAGGCGCCCCTAACCTTCCAGTTTTCAAAGTCTTTACACGGCTATTCAGGCCTATCCTATGTATGTATCTATGGGATTGGGCATGGGTCTCCCCATTACCTCAGTTCTCAAAGTTCTCAGGATCCTAAATAGGGGCCAGATCTATGTATACACAGGTTAAGCTTGAGCATAGGAATTCATATGACTATGAGTCCTCATTCCAGAGCCTGTCTCTCTTCATTATTGTGCTAGTGGGAACAATGGTAATTTGTAATTTTTTGTATCTTTAACTTGAAGTTGAAGCAAACTTGAATTTGAATTTTAACTTTAAAAATTTCCCAACAAAACCGGAAAAATCTTAATTAGAAAAAATTCAAAAGCACAAAATGATGAGTCAGATAGATACATCTGAGTGCGTTAAGATTCAGAATCAGAGTCAGATAAATAATCCACAAACTAAAAGATGTGAACAGCAGATTATTGTTATAATATACAAAACAAGCATTGGGCATCAATATCCAAAAATAAAACCCCTGGTTCAAAACAGGCAAAAGTTGTGAAGTAACGTTTTGCAGAACATGAACCACAAGGGGCCATGAATCAATGAAAACCATTTCAACTTCTAGTTACGCCCACCTCAGATTCACCGTCCGCCCCTTTCCCCCAGGCCCCGCCCACCTCCGATCCACCGCCCGGCCCCTTTCTACCAGGCTCCGTCCGCCCCGCATCCACTGTGCGGCCCCTTTCCCTCAGGCCCCTCCCACCTTCGCTTCCCGCCCGGCCCCTTTCCTTCAGGCCCCGCCTCTCCCCGGCCACCCACTCCTGTCTCCGCCCCTAGCCCCGCCCACCGCTCCCGCCTACACGTTGCGGGCCCCGCGTAAAGCGCTTGCCGCAGGCTGCGCAGCGCTAGCCGCTCGTCCCCGTGCACCTTGCAGTCGAGTGGCACTTGAAGGCGCGGCCGTGTGCACCACCTCGTGGCTCAGCAGCTTCCACGCGCGCTTGAAGGCTTTCCCGCAGGCCTCGCGGCCAAACCACCCCGCCCGGACCTCAGAGCCGGGGACGAGAGAGCCTGGCGCCGCCACTTTGGCGGAGGCGCGCCTCGGCCGCGGCGTCGGGGACCCGGCGAGGGATCGAGTACGCCCGGTGTTCGTGGACGAGCTGCACCAGGGCCGGAGCCTCCGCCCCGCCTCCGCCGGGCGCCTGGGAGAGGAGAGAGGGCTCAGTCCCTGGTCATCTCCATCCCACACCTGCAGGGCAGAAACCTGCTCCTCCCGCTCATACCCCTTCATCGAATCCCTCCGATGTTGGCTCTATCCGGAAAGTACGTCCAGAATCCGGCTACTTCTCACTCTCTCCCCGGCCGCCTCCCCTAAGCTCAAATCCTCTCTGACCCCAAGCGAGGACGCCTGTTGCCTGTCTGGACCTCCCGCCTCAGTCCTCGACCCCCAGGTAGGCTCCCCAGAGTGTGCCTGTTCACACCTAGATCAGTTCACGGCCCTCCTCAGCCCAGAGCCCTCCGGCATTGTCCCCTCTAACTCAAAGAAATGCCCAGGTCCTCGGCAGGACTCAGGAGGCCCTGCGTGACCCCCCTGCGTTCCCTCTGGGATCTCTCCTCTCTCCCCCTCTCCTGCTGGCTCACTAGGCTCTGGCCACATTGGCTTCAAGGCTCTTCAACGGACTCATTGTCTGGAACCCTCTTCCCCAAGACAGCGGCCTGGCTTCCCCCTCATCTGGGTCAGGTCCTTGTTCAAATGTCATTTCTCACTAGAGGCCTTTCCTCACCACCTATTTCAAATGGAAACTCACGCTACCCTTCTGTCTTGCCCTACCTGGCTTTACTTTTCTCCACGGCACTTATCTTTGGATGTGAACCTGGGGCTGCCCGCGTCCACCTTTCGCATCCACGGGGAGTAGAGTCAGCCTGGCAATGAAATTGTCATAGACACAAACAGCTCCCAGAGAAGGCAGGGACAGCTTCTGGATGAGCACCTAGATCTAGCTGTGCCTGAAGCATCCCCTCCTTAACCTTTTGGTTGCGTGAGGCAATAAATTACCTTTTGTTGCTTCAGCAAGCTTGGCGTGGGTTTTCTGCCATGTGGTAGGCTGAATGATGGCCTCTAACTATATTCAGGTGCTTGTGACTTTGGAAACAAGGACTATGCAGGTAGGATGAAATTAAGCGTCCTGACATGGGGAGATTATCCTGGATCATCTCGGTGGCTCTAAATGTCTACAAGTGCTCTTATAAGAGGGAGATTCGATGCAGTGAAGGCGATGGGATCAAGGAACCGAGATGCTCCGCTGTTGACCCTGAAGGTGGAAGAAGGGGCCGGAGCCAAGGGTTGTGAGGGATGAAGTTCTAGAAGCTGAAAAGGGAAGCAGACGGCCTCTCCCCTAGAGATTCAAAGGGCGCACGGCCCTGCGAACATCTTGATGTCGGCCCTAGGGAAACGGACTTCAAACTTCTGAAGTTTGTCGTCATTTATTACAGCAGCCATAAGGAACTAATACATGCCGTTTGCAGCGAGACTCTGAACACAGAGGGATACATACTTGGCATTTATTTGGCGCTTTCTGTATACCTACTGCGTGCTCACAATAACCCAGCCATCTGCAGGGTAACTGAAGCTCAGAGAGGGCAATTCACGTGCTCGAGGTCACAGAGTTTGGAAGTGAGTCGAGATCTGAATCCGGGAAACTCGGGCTCACAAATTCACCCTCACCCGCCTATGGGGGATATTCGCACACCTCTTGTGGCAGTGTTGGAGATAATGCGACTGGCTAGTATTTATTGGATACCTACGAGGCTGTAGGAACTGTTCTGAGCAATTCATGGGTATTAACTCACCGAACTCAGCCTATGAGGTGGGGACTTTTATTACCCCCATCTGACAGATGAGCAAACTGAGGCACAGGGATTAAGAAATATCTACATAAGATCGCACAGCTAGTAAGAGGGAGGGGCAAAATGTGACCCCATGATGTCCCGCCCCTCTGTGATGATGAACCCTCCTCATTTGCCAGATGGAGACCCGAGGGCCCAGGGAGGTGCAGGAATGACTCCTGCACTTAGCAATGACCAGCCTCTCCTGGGCTGGAGCCCAGGCCAGGCTGCTTCCTCTGTTGTCAACGTGCTGCCTGACCTCAGGCAAGTCAAGATGTCTCTTGGACCTCAATTTCTTCACCCGAGAAACGAGGGGGTGGGTCTGGATCAAAATGTGATGCTCAGAGCGCCCCCTTCGGCATCGTGGGGAAAGGCGGGTGAAGCAGGCTCAAATTTGCGCGTCACCCACAATTCCCGAGTCAGGAGCTCTGGGGGAGGGGACACTCCTCACCATTCAACAGCCTGACTGCCGGCCATGTGCCGTGCACTGCCCTAGATTCTGGTAATAGAGCAGTGACCTCCCTCCCCTCTACTGTGGCCCAGCAGAAAATAAACAAGTATGTCGGATGAGGGTTCATCAAAACCAGTTGAAATGCACCCGTGTTCATGAACACACCTCGCGCACAAGAATTTAAAATGCGCTATATCCAACAGTTTTCTTTTTCTTTTGGAGAGGGAGCGTGAGCGGGCGAGGGGGGCAGAATTTTTTTTTTAATGTTTTATTGATTTTTGAGACAGAGAGAGCATGAGCGGGGGAGGGGCAGAGAGAGAGAGGGAGACGCACCATCCGAAGCAGGTTCCAGGCTCCGAGCTGTCAGCACACAGCCCGATGCGGGGCTCGAACTCACGAGCCGTGAGGTCATGACCTGAGCTCAAGCCGGACTCTTAACCCACTGAGCCACCCGGGTGCCCCAAGGAGGAAGGGAGAGGCTTAAGAGCGCCTGTCCAGTCTCCCCACTCCAGTCCACCCCCCACACGGCCCCAGAAGGCTGTCTTCACCCCAAGCTGATCTTGCCCCTCTCCTGCTCGTGGCTCCCCCGCAGCCGACGCCAGCGACAGCCCCCTTGATAGGCTCCCCGCACCCGCTCCAGCATAACTCTCGAGATATTTGCCGGTGGTCCTTACCTTCTGCAAGTAGGTACTTAACTCTTCCACCAAGGGGCGCTAGCACCTGTTGTTATGCCCTCTCAGAGCCTCGGTCAGAATCCAACTCCTGCTACAAGGCACAGTTCAAACCTGCTCCGGAGGCACACACTCAACCTGGAACCTCCCCCCTCTTACACACGCAGAGGTCACCCCCAAGCACGGCCCGGATCACCCCCAAACAAACGATGGTCTCTCCCAACCAACTTCACCCCCCTCACCCTGACTCACAATGAACCCGCCCACTCCAACCGCGCGCCTCCCCGCACGGTGAACTCGCCCAGCCAGAGGCCCCGCCTTCTTTCCTTGGCAAAGGTCTTCTAAGCCCCGCCCCGCCCCGCCCCGCCCTTCGAACCTGGGTCCCCCGAGGGCCTCCCCTCTTCCAATTGTTTCGACCCGTTTGTCTCCTCTCCCTTTTCCCCCCAGCATTTACCCCCGGCCTCCGCGACAAAGCTCCCGCCGGCCCAAATGTGCCTTCAGTACCCAGGACCACTTCTCCCACCCCTCTGCTGGAAACTTGGTGTGTCCCGGAGTGGCAGAAGGGAACGGGAATCGGGCGAGACCATTACCCGAAGAGGGGGTGACACAGGAAGGGCGTCCCTGTTTAGGGACCGACCGCGCCGCTGGCTCCCCTGGTGCCTTTCAGATTCGAGCGGTGTCTCCCCAGACTTCGCCACCTCCCTATCGCTGTCCCCTCCCCACTCAGTGCTGCGATCCTCATCCTTCGGGCCAGACACCCAGCCGTTCGCGGGTCCATTCACGCGCTTCCGACCGCCTCAAGCGCATGCGTGGTGCATTTTCGGAAGAATTCGCTGGTATTTATTGTGATGTTGATCCGGTCTAACAAGTAATGGGAGACCCTCCCCATGCAGCGTCACCAAATGTCAACCCACATCTTCAGTCTCTCAAAAAGAGAACGGGAGAGTCGGTATATAACGACAACCAATCACCGGGGTTCTTGGCACGCGCTAGAGAGAATAAGGGCATTATTTTCAATTCTCCAACCAGCTTCGGTAGCAGAGTTAGTATTTAGCCCCATTTTTCCACATCAAGAAACTGAGGGCTTGGGGTTCCTGGGTGGCTCCGTTGGTTAAGCATCGGACCCTTGATTTCGGCTCAGGTCATGATCTCATGGTTTGTGGGCTTGGGCCCCATGTCCAGCTCTGCACTGAAATGGGGGAGCCTGCTTAGGGTTCTTTCTCCCTCCCTCTCTCTCTCTCTCTCTCTCTGCCCCTCCCCTGCTCTCTGTCTTTTTCTCTCTCAATAAATAAACATTTTCAAAAAAACAAATGGGAGCCATTGTAAGTGCAGAGGTGGAGGTTTGGCTCGGGGGACGGGGGACTCTCCGCTGTGTGTCCATTGGCAAGTCACTGCAATTCTGTGACTTAATTTCCACAGCTGGAAAATGGGCACAATGTCCACCTCCCAGGGTGTTGGGCGGGGGGCGGATCATAGAGGGCATCTATCAAGAGGCTGGCAAGCAGGTCTAGGCCTGACCCCCTCATCCTGGGGCCTCTTCCTAGGACTGAGAGAACCTTCAGTAGCCTCCCACCCTGAGCAGACCCATTGGCCAGGATTCAGTCACGTGCCCCTTGTTAAACCAATCGCTGGCACCGTGGCTGCGATTGGCCTGGGCTAGTCATTTGAGGGTAGACTCCACCGATGTCGGCCAAGTTGTCACCTTGGCATATCGGTCCAGATGAGGGAGGAAGAGGCCCGAGCTGCCAGGGGGAAATCTACTCATTTCCGGCCCCTCCATGCCATCTGGCCCCAGGAGGTCTTGTCGATAGACATGACCTCTGGACCACCTGACTTTCTCTCCAGGTCTGGGCCTCCCCGCCTCCCCCGAGAAGCCAGGAACTCAGTACAGAAACCAAAATAATACTGTTTTATTCCGATCTTGAAGCACAATACTCCAGACTGTTCCCTTCTCCCACTGGAGAGCCTCCGCCCCTCCCCCCATACCCCTTCCCCCATTCAGTCTCTTCTGGAAATGACCAACCAGAAGGCCAAGGGGATCCAAGCGTCCAGGCTTTGGGGACTCTCAAATCACTCCCCTCTTGCTCCTTCTCTCCCTACCTCCTATACCTTTCCTTTCCATGCGTCTTTTTTTTTTTTCCCCCCTCTGTCCTCCACCCTGGCCTCCTTCTCTCCTGCCTCCCTCTGCTTTCCCCCATTTCTGCCTCTGTTGTCCTCTCTCCGCGGGTCTCCCTGCGAGCTTCTCTCCTCTTTCCTCCCCCCTTCCGTTTGTCTGACACTCCCCTTTGCTTTCTCCTTCACCCCTGCACTCTCCGGACGGACCATCTGCTCCTGCCTGGGCTCTCCCCGTATCCTGGTGTCCTCCCCTCCCCCAGCTTTGTCCCCTCCTTCCTTCTGCCCCCCGTCTGCCCCCCCCCTCCTATCCCCTGTCTCATCACACATCTCCTCTCCTGAGGGAGGCCCTCAGGAGCCGTCCTAGCCGCCACCCTCTTCCACACTGTGCCTCCAGGACCTCAGAGACCACTGTCAGCTTCCCCTAGGGCCCAGAGAGGCAAACGGCCAAGGTGAGGTCCCTGGATGACACAGGAAGTGGCCAGAGGGACTGAGGTGGCCTCCTTGGCCTCAGCCCTGTTATCTTTGGGATCGAAGAGCGCCCTCCTGCCCTCACAGCGGAGGGTGGCAGGCGGGGGCCCGATGGGTCAGGGCTCTGGGGCTCTCCCCCAGCAGTCCCTGAGCAGGTCCATGTGGAATAAGGCTGCCCCCGTGAGGAGGCGTGCCGCAAAGAGGTGGCGGCAGGGCAGACGACGGGCGGCGTGGATAGAGCAGCTGCAGCGGGTCAGGGCCCTGTCCAGGAAGAAGTCCGAGGTTCCGTCCTTAAGGGCAAACCCAGCTCCAGTCCAGTGGAAACCCCGGGTCCCGTGCTGCCTGGCGAAGGCCAGCTCTTCGGCCACCAGTTCCGCCAGCTCTGGCCCGCAGGCCGCTCGGAACTTGGCCAGGGGCTCCCAGTCCACCTCCTCCTCTGCGGAGGGGCAGCAAGGCCTCTTTGGTTCCCGTGGACCTTCTTCTTGACCCCCTTCCTGCGGGCTCTCCCCAGCGGCCAGGCACGCTCTCCGCGTCCCTGCCCATTCTGGATCGCCTTCACACACAGTTCCCACGGCGGGCCCACACGGGACTCCGTTCCCCAGCCCTAGACACCTCCCTCCTGCACCCCCACACCCCATCCCTTGTTCTCCTCGGCCCTTGGGGCCCACAGACCGGGCTCCCTCTCCGTTCTCCAGGCCTGTCACCCTCGTGTCCCCCAGATGGACCAGAACTACATCTTCCAGATCCCTTCTTCTTTTGACCCCCAACCTCACTTCCCTCTCTTCTCCAACCTCTGGCCCTCTCTGCCTCTCATCTCCCCACGGGGGCCCCCTTTGGTCTCCATTCTCAGGGACCAACTCCCTGGGCTTCTCCACATGGTGCCCCCTCCAGGTCCTGACCTCCAGCCCCCTTCCCTTCTCAGCTTCCAGCTGAGGCCCCTTCCAGTCTCTGGCTTTCAGTCCGTGTGCCCTCTCATCGTGCAGCTGGGCCCCCCGCCAGGTGCTCCCTTCAAGACTCTTGGCCCTCTCAGGATCAAACGGGGCCCCCCTCCGCTCTGTGGTCTCCAGCACCCTAATGCTGTCACCCTCCAGCTGGGCCATCCTCCAGGTATACCCTTCCAATGCTCTCGGCCCACCGTCCTCCAACCAGGCCCCTCTCCCTACGTAACCTTCTGGTCCCCAATCTTTCTCGGCCTCCAACGGGGCCCCCCTCCAGTCTCTGATCTCTGGCCCTCTCCAGTGCTCGTTCTCCGACTGGGACCCTCTCCAGTCTTGGACCTGCCACCCTCTCCCCGAGTCACTTTCTAACTGAGCCCCTCCCCGGTCTCTGGCCTCCACTCCTCGGGCCCGCTCCTTCTCCAACTGGGCGCCTCGCCAAATACTTCCTTCTCTCGGGGTCCCTGCCCAGTCCCCGCTCTCCAGGCCCTTCATCCTTTCCTTCTCCACGTGGGCTCCCCTCCCCGGCTCGCCCTCTGGCCAAGGCCCCCCGCCGTCGGGGCCCTCGGGCGCCGCCTCCCCGGCCGCATCGGCCCACTGCATGGCCACCAGGTCGCGGAGGCACTGCGCCACGCTGCGCGAGGGGCTCAGGCGGCGCAGCAGGCGCCGGCGGTGGCCGCGCACCAGGGCGCACGCGTCCAGGTCCCGGGCCGCCTCGAAGGCTCGGAAGCGCACCCACATGTCGCGGCGCGGGGCCCAGTTGCGCTCGAAGTAGTCGACGAAGGCGGCCGGGCCGTGGGCGCGCAGCTCGGCCAGCGCCTCGGCGTAGGCGGCGGGCGACGAGGCGCCGGCCAGGCGGCACAGGCGCGGCCACAGGCCCGGGTCCTCGCGGCCGGCGCCGCCCAGCTCCTGGGCCTTGCTGAAGAGCGTCTCCAGGCCCTGCGCGCGGCAGATCTGCACGCGCGCGCCCGGCAGCAGCTGGCGCACGGCCGGCAGCTGCGCCGCCACCTCGGGCCCGGCCGTCAGGCAGCGCACGCGGCCCTTGACGTCGGGCGCGCTCTGCAGCAGCGAGGCCAGCGCGAAGCGCAGCAGGCTCGGCGTGCCCGGGCGCGCCACGCAGCAGGCGGCCTGGCGCGCGCGCCCCGCGCCGTCCACGCACAGCACCGCCAGCAGGTCCAGCGCGCCCTGCAGCCCGGGCAGCCGGTCCACCAGGAGGATGCGCGGGAAGCGCCGCAGCAGCGCCCGGGTGCGCGACGTCAGGAAGAACACGGTCTCCACCACCGCCTGGTCCTCCACGAACACCAGCTTCACCTGCGGGCGGGGCGGGGAGGCAGGGAAAGCGGTCAGGGATCGCCCGGGGGAGGGCGCGGGGGGGGGGGCAGGGAGCCCGGCGGCCCCCGGAGCTCGGTGTCCACGACGGGGAAATGGGAATTCATTCGTTCCCGCGTGCAGGCATTTCTTCCTCCGACCGGCAGGCGGCGGTGCAGGGGGGGATGGTGTAAAAACGCGACCTCTGGAGGCGGACTGCCCGGGCTCGAGGTCCGGCACCGCCATCTAATAGCTGTGGGGTTTCTGCCCGCGGGCCAGCCTCTCTGAGCCTCAGTGTACCTACTCGGGGCTGGGTATTCATTCCTTCCTGCGCTGAGAGGCAGGCTGGGGCGAAGGTTCTCAAAGTGTAGGGCTGGGAGCAGCGGCGCCCGCTGGGACCTTGACCGAAATGCACATTCTTAGGCCCACCCCAGACCTGCTGAGTCAGAAACTCTGAGGGCCCCACCATCCGTGTTTGACAAGCCCTCCAGGGGATCCCCACGCGCGCTCCGGGTTGAGAGCCACCGGTCTATCTAGCAATAAAGCCGTAGGCTGCGCAGAAAGATCGCCTGATTTTGAGTCCCGGCCCCATCACTTTCTAACCTTGTGACGTAACCTCTCCGGAGCCTCAGTTTCCTCCTTAACCTCGTCGTTCCCCCCATTTCCGCGTCTGGGAACTGCAGACGCGTTCCTTCGTGCTCGGGGGGGGGGGGGGGGGGGGGGGCAGGTCCAGCGTGGGGTCTAGAGCCCGCGCAAGGCTGAGACCCTGGGGCCCCCACTTCCTGGCTGTGTGTGGCTCCCGGCCACTTCCCTGACCAACACCCCCTTGGAAGAATGTTACGAGAGACTCCCCGCGACGGGAAGGACGAAATGAACGGAAGCATTTCGAACACTGCCTGGCACAAATGATGCATTCGGCAATACGCGCTCAAGAAACAGGAAGGGCTCTCCAAGTGTTCGCAGTCGCTACGATTATCGCCCCTGCCCCCAAAACCGTGTCCTCCTAAAGGCCCGCTCCGGCCCTCCCTTCTTAGCAAGTAGCCCGGCTCTCTCTAGCCACCGTTGGCCGTGGCACTTAATCACCCCGAAGCACGTCCCATCTCGAATTGCTTGTTGCCCATTCACCCTTCCGGAGATGGGAGCCCCACGAGGTGAGGGGTGCTGTGTTTTGCATTCCTGATACGTTGAATGGCGCCATGGCATCAGCTTGCTACCTCCCCGGGGGGACGAAGGCACAAAGCATGCAGCGATATCCACAGGCCACGTCTCTGGAGTTCAGGGAAGAGTCCAATCTTGAATCGTGGCTTCGGCTCTTACTGGTGTGGGACCCTGGGCTGAGTCGCACTTTCCTTGACTGCAAAACTGAGGCGATGTCTATAGAATAGGGTCGTGGAGAGGCCAAAATGAGATCATTTGTGTCCAAGGCTTGATGCGGATCTAATCCCGCTATTGTTTCTGTGTCACTTGATTCACCGCAGCACTCAGAGGACGGGGACGACGCTGCCCCCCTTTCTGGAACACGAATCTCTCTCGGCTTCTGTCACCCTGAAAACTCCTGGCTGTCCTCCTTCGCTTGCCTCGCCCCTCTTCCACTCTCCACTTCTAAATGTTGCTGAGCTGCCGTCCTGTCCCCTCCTCTGCTCTTTCCCGTCTCTAGGCTCTGCCCAGGCGATCGCCTCTGGTCACCCAGCCTTTTATCATCTCTCAGTTGATAACTCTCAGTTCTGTATCTCCAGGCTCCAGATCCAGGAACATGGCCCCTTGGACGTCTCCAGCGCCCTCCAGAGGTGGGCAGCCCCAAGCCATACTCGATGCTCATTGACCCCCACCCCCACCCCCCCCACCCCCGCCCCCACCTGCCTCATCTCTGTTTCATTTTCAAAACTTCAGATCAGATCACCCCCCTCCCCTGCTTGAAAGCTTTTCCTTTCCAGGACTCCCCAATCCCACTACAGTTCCCCCACCCCCCACCCCCAGAGTTCACGCCACACTGTGGGCTGGGCGATCAGACCCTTGGACCTCATCTTCTGGTCCCTCTTGTCGTCCTCGGCCTTCGTCACTCTGGGCATCGTCATCGCACAAAAGCCACTGAATGGGGCAGAGGGTTGACGGTCAGCCTCGTCCTGCAGGTCCCTGTCGGTGCCAACCCCCAGCCGCAGGGCCAGGATCTGAATAACTTAAGCACAGATCTCTCCACAAACCGTTCTGCCATCATCCAACTTCTTCCTACAGGGTGGTTACGAAGCACTGCATTGTTCTTAGCTTTCAAGGGGAAGGAAAAAATATCCTCTAATTGAAAAAAAAAAAAAAAAAAAAAAAAAAGGTCTGGTAGAGTCCCAAGGGAACAAAAAAAAAAAATTTGTCTTCCCGACCCAGAAGCCTTATAGTCAGTATCTTAACCAGTGTTCGAATTCAATAAATGGTATGAAAAAGCCTCGTAATCTTACAGCTGATGAGTTACTATCCCCCTACGATTGTTTTCAGCCTATCCTGAGTTTTGACATCATTGCTTGACGATTTATCTCAGCAAATGTTTCCATCTAGAACTGCGCTCTGTCCAACCTGTATAGCCACCTGTAACTATTTAAATTTAAGTGAATTAATATTTGACCACCTATAAAAACTCAGTTCATCAGTCACACTAGACATATTTCACCCTAGCCACACGAGGCTAGTGACTGCTCTCCTGAATGCCGCAGGACATTTGCATCATCATAGAAAGTTGTGTCAGGGGCGCCCGGGGGGCTCAGTCAGTTAAGCGTCCGACTCTTGATTTCGGCTCCTGTCACGATCTCACAGGTTCATGAGTTGGAGTTCTGCGTCGGGCTCCGCGTTGACAGCTCAGAGCCTGCTTGGGATTCTCTCTCTCCCTCTCTTTCTCTGCCCCTCCCCTGCACTCTCTCTCTCTCTAACTAAATAAAATAAACTTAAAAAAAAAAAAAGAAATTCCCGTCAGACAGCGCTGGTGTAGAAATTAATGCAAAGACAAAGTCGTCCTAAGTGGAACAGGTTTAAAAGAGTGATGTGTTTCTATAGTCTTGAGTTCTTGTCCATCTCTCCTCCGGAGTCAGGAGTAACAGAAAAGTAAATAAAGCGAAATGTATTCGCCAAGAGGCTTTCCCAGAGCAGGCAGGCACTTGGCCAGTTTGAACCTGATCTCCATTCTTCAAGGGATAACTCAGATTTCTGATCTTGGGTTTTCTTTCTAAAGAGGGCACGGAGGCTTTCCTTCCACCCCTGTTTGTTCATCAAATGGCGTTGATGGAGAGTCTACTGTGGGCCCGGCACACGGGCATAAATGAACCCAGGGCGGCTAAGCGTTCCAGACCCTGGAGCCAGGCTGTGGTGCTTCCTCTGACCAGCTGTGCGAGCTTCCGCACCGGCTGTGTGGCTCAGGGCAAGTGTCTGAACTTCTCTGGGCCTCCGCTGCTCGCGCCTGCAAAGGTGGGGGCGCACCATCACATGGGCTCATTTGCACGAAGCATGAAGACCAGTGCCTGGTCCCAGATCAGTATGTGCTGAGTGTCAGCTGTTTTTATGGGTCCCCGCGCACGGACGGCGTGCTCAAGAGAAAGGCTGATGGGACTGAGGCTGGTGCGGGGACCTCCGAGTGAGCGAGGGCCGTTGCCAAGAGGGAATGATCCTTTTCCTTCTATTGAACCGAGGCAGTGAAGGATTACCTCAACCCGTCTGGGCTGTCTGAGCTCAGCATATTCCAAAGAAAGGTCTGGCTCTTGCCCGGCTGCTGGGAGATAAGAACGTCCTGCCGGATAAGAGTGTCTGGGCGCCTTGGGCCACTTCTAGATAGTCTATGCGAAGACGGGAATGATTTATGATGGGGAGGGGCTTGAGCCACACAGTATCATCCTGACCTCCAGGGGGGCTGGAGACCCAGGGCGGCCACTCAGGCAGTCAGGCGCGTCTATGTGGCCGAACCCCAGCAAAATCTCTGGACCGGGGCTTGGGGTGGGGGGGCTCCTCGGTTGGCAATACTCCAAGCCCGTAACAATGTTGCTGGCAGAGCTGAACGCCAGGAGAACAAATGGAAACTCACTGTCCTCGCGCCTCCACCCCACGCGCCTTTTTCCCTTTGCTGATTCTTAATCTGTGTCCTTTTCGCTGTAATAAGCCGTAGCTGGGAGTGTAACAGCGTTGCCGAGCTCTGTGAGTCCTCGTGGCAACTGAGGGCGGACTTAGGGTCCCCAACTACACCGGGGGAGGGGGTGACTTGCCCAGGGCCACGGAGCTAGCAGGTAACGGGGCTGGGGATCCAAGTCCAGATCCCTGAAGTTGTTGGGGGAGAAAAAAAGCAAGGAGCCGAGGGAGACGTGTGGGGGACGCTGCGGAGGGGGGGGGGTGTGTGTGGCGGCCTTTGCCGAAGGTGGGGGGTACCTCAGTTTCCCCCAAATATGAGTTTCGCTACCAAATATTTACGGAACAAATCTGACGTGCCAAGTGCCAGTGCGGGCACTGGGCGGGGGGGGGCGGCCATCAGGACATCTTAAGAGTAGGAGGAGGTGAGGGGCACCTGGGTGGTTCAGTCGGTTGGGCGTCTGACTTCAGCTCAGGTCATGATCTCGCGGTCCGTGGGTTCGAGCCCCCGCGTCGGCCCCACACAGGACGGGGGTTTTTCTGTGCCGAGGCCTCACCTCCTCCAATGCTCACACCAGTCCTGTGAAACAGCTACGATTATTACCGCCCCCATTTTCCAGATGGCAAAACTGAGGCACAGAGAGCTTCCGCTGCTTGCCCAGGGTCCCGCAGGCAGTGAGCGGCAGAGCAGGAATTCGCACCCAAGGCGGCTGGGGCCTCGAGTCCCTGTGCCTGCCCACGCTACCCCCTCGGCCTTCACGAAAGCGACCCCACGGGCCTGGTTCAAGGGCGCGCGGCCGACAGGCGTGAGGACTCAGGTGCGGCCAGGGCGTCATCTCAGACACACAAACAGGTAGCACAGGGGTGCGGCCGCCGTCGACGGTGGGTTCCACAGACGCGAACCCCAGAAACCACGGCTCGCGACACCTGCCGCCCACACCCCCTTCCTCCGTGTGAGCACGCGCCCCCTTTTCACGCGATCGGAACGGCCCTGGTCTCTAGACTATTCCCGACCTGAGGGAATAAAGATAGTAGCTCAATAGCCGAACGTACAGGGCCTCCTGGCTTCCGGGCAGTGTTGTCGCCGGGACGCACCCATCCACACGTCCTACGAAGGGGTGTGTGCACTGTTACCCCCGTTCTATGGATGAACACGCGGAGGCCCCGGGGAGCGAGCCGTTTGCACCCCAGGGGATGTCCCACAGCTGGCGAGGTCAGTATGGTACATTGGGACCCTGGCCTATTTTCACTTCTCTCTCGCTCTCTCTTTTAATGTTTATTTTTGAGACAGAGAGAGAGCAGGGGAGGGGCAGAGAGAGAGAGAGAGAGGGAGGGAGACAGAGGATCTGAAGCAGGCTCTGGGCTTACAGCGGAGAGCCCGACGTGGGGCTCGAGGTCACGAACCATGAGCTCATGACCTGAGCCAAAGTCAGACGCTTAATTGAGCCGCCCGGGTGCCCCTCACCTTCTCTTCTAAAATGAACCATTTGAACGTGCAAAAAGCCCACAGGGTCCAGGGGTGTCTGGGTGGCTCAGTCAGTTGAGCGACCGCCTCTTGGTTTTGGCTCAGGTCATGATCCCAGGGTCATAGGTTCGAGCCCCCGTGTCGGGCTCAGCATGGAGCATGGAGCCTGCCTGGGATTCTCTCTCTCTCTCTCTCTCTCTCTCTCTCTCTCTCTCTCTGTCTCTCGCTCTCTGCCTCTCTCAAACGTGCACTCTCTCTAAAAATAAAATTAAATTAAGAAGTTTAAAAAGAGGGGCGCCTGGGTGGCTCAGTCGGTTAAGCGTCCGACTTCAGCTCAGGTCACGATCTCGCGGTCCGTGAGTTCGAGCCCCGCGTCGGGCTCTGGGCTGATGGCTCGGAGCCTGGAGCCTGCTTCCGATTCTGGGTCTCCCTCTCTCTCTGCCCCTCCCCCGTTCATACTCTGTCTCTCTCTGTCTCAAAAATAAATAAACGTTAAAAAAAAATTAAAAAAAAAAAAAAAGAAGTTTAAAAAGAAAAAAAGTCCACAGGGTCCAGAAATCTAATCATATGAAGCTACACAGCCCCAGCCTTCTTCCTCTACTTTTCCACCCGCGCCAACCCCCTCGCTGTTCCTGCGCCTGTTCCACCTCCTGGGCGTCTCCTGGAGCTTCTTTCTGTGAACACAAGCCAGCACAGCCACACAGTCTCATTCTCTCCCTGCCGCGCGCAACACAGCACGGTACGCACCGTTTTGCACCTTGCTTCGCGGTGTCGTTAACCTCCAAACCGTATCTGAGCGACCCGTTCGGATCGGCTGCCAGAGTCGTTTGCAGCATAAATTCCCACCCGTGGGACAGGGGCCAACGCGGTCGTGTGGACAGACATTGTCCGGTTGTCCCCCACTGTGCCTGTACCGGTTGACCTTTTAGCGTACGTGCAAGTGGCACACTCAGATCAACATTCACCTTTCTCAGAAGGCAGGGCATACCTGCGAGAGAAGACACCACGTTTCTGTTCCAGCTCCCTCTCTGCCCAGAAAGCCAGTTGGCCTGCTGGTTACCCTAGAGCCTGCCAGAAATGGGGTAATGGAGATGCGACGGAACACCTCCGCCCAGCATCGCTGCCTTGGGGCAGATCATAAAAGGTCTTAGCACCTCCCCGAATGAAGCGGCTACGGAAGTCTTGCCCACGCACCGTGGCAGTGGCTTTTGGGCACACGACTCTCGTGCGGTCCGCTCCCCAGACCGAGCGGGCCACGGCCACTCAGGGGGGTCCCAGGCATTTGGCTCTGCAAAGTAATCCCCCCAACAGACAGACAAAACAAAAACAACCCCCCAAAAAAGTAATCCCTCCCACAGGAGCTGGCTGGGAGGAGCTACAGAAAAGGAAACAGCAGGAACCAAACTCAGGAAGCTGGAAGACAGACGGACAAGACGATCGATCGCTCCCCACTCCCCGCAAAACAAAGCCCAAACCCCAAACCTCGTGATTCCTGAACCAGCAACTGGAAAGTGCTGAGGACCGAGAGCAGCATCTTCAAAAGGAAGTGGCAGCACGAGGCAGGGTGGGGGGTCAAAAAAGACAAATTGGTGGCCGTTTAAGAAGCAGTTAGACCTGTCAAGGTCAAGTTGCCTCTCATCCCCAGGTGGCTGGAGGTTTCTTTTGCGAAGAGCGTAGAGCAGAAAGGGTCCCTGGCCTTGCGGACCACAGGGCCATCTGATGAGGGACAGGGCATCCCAAAGCCCTCTTCCCCCGTTTGGTTCCTGGAAGCTGGCAGCCTGACTTTTACCCATCCTCCTCCCTTCTTCACTTCCAAAAAAGAAAGACTTAAAAAAAAAAAAAAAAAAAAAAAAGGAATAACCCATTCACGAGTCTGTCTCTTGGTGTTCCAGAACATCTTCCTCATTTTTTTTTTACAAGTATTAAGGTGGGGGTGCCTGGGTGGCTCAGTGGGTTAGCATCAGACCCCCGGTTTTGGCTCAGGTCACGATCTCGTGGTTCGTGGGTTTGAGCCCTGCATCGGACTCTCTGCTGTCTGCATGGAGCCCGCTTCAGATCCTCTGTCCCCCACTCTCTCTGCCCTTCCCCTGCTCGTTCTCTCCCTCTCTCTCTCTCTCTCTCTCTCTCAATAAATTTTTAAAAAATAATAAAAAATAAGCGTCAAGGCCAAACCATAGACTCAGGAGCCGACCCTGGTTTAGCCGGGGTCTATGGCAGCTTCCAAACTGGAAGTTAAAAGGACAATCCCTTGACCTTGAAGGCTTTCATCTGTCAGTAAGCTGCTTCTCATGGAGGCAGCCCTACACAGCACAGGTGTTTCCAGAAAAGACAGCCGAGGCTGATTTATTTGATGGTGGACCGTGGAGGACGGAACAGCTCGGCAAAGACCAGTGGGGTGGGGAGCGCGTGTGTGCGAAGCCCCATTTGACAGAGCAGCAAACCGACTTGGGCGCGACCCTCAACTCTCCGGAGGCTAGAACTGATGGGAGGGGGCCCGAGCCTCATTTCCAAACTGGGGAGTAGCCGAGCAGTGAAGAGAACATCCCCGCATCTCAGACGGTGTAGGGCTGAAGTCCAGCTCCGTCACTAGGTAGCGGTGTGGCCTCGGGCCACTCGCTTGCCCTCTGGGCGCTTCAGTTTCCTCGTCTGTGAAACGGAGGTAAGAATGGTGACGTCCTTCCTCCACACGCTCTGGTGATGTACAGCCGCTTAGGGTCGTGCTTAGCCCACGGTTAAGTGCCTGACAAACGTTAACTAACGTTAGCACCAGTATTAGGTGTGGGTAGAGGGAGCCCGTGCGCACTCCAGTGCAAGCAGGGGAGGGGAAGAGGGAGGGAGGGAGAATCCCTAGCAGGCTCCGCACGGTTGGCGTAGACCCCGTCGCGGGGCTCGATCATCACGGCTTGGCTCGTGAGCTTAGGGTCAAAGCCGAGATCAAGAGCCAGACGCTTAACTGACTGAGCCGCCCAGGTGCCCTGACTTGGGACCTCTTCCCTGCACAAGAGAAAAGAACAGTCGGGGGCAGTACGTCGTCCCCCCCCACCCCCCCCCCCCCCCCCCCCCGCCTTCGTTCACGGCCACCCCAGCTCTGAAAGCAGCAGAAAGATTTCTCTTGGACAAACAGCTCGCATGCTCCAGCCTCTGAACCTTTACACAGGCTATTCCCTCTGCCTGGAACTCCCCTGCCTCTGCAGATCGAGGGGGGGAGGGGGAGGGGTCCCCTGCCTCCCTTGTCTCCCCTGTTTCGCCAGCATTTCCTTAGAGAGACCTTCGGTGACCCCTCAAACTAAAACCGCGCCCTTCCAACCAACCGTCCCTCTCCATGTCCTCACCTGATGCTCCCGGACCCCACTCCTCACTCTGTCACCTCCCTCCGTCACCTTCGCTGAGGAAGCCCCCTCCCTTCTGAGCCTTGATCTGGATGTTTCCACTCTGCGGGCATTCGTCAGACTGCGTGCTTCGCGTCTGTGCGTTTTCTACCGCGTCGTCCAGGTTTGCAAAATGTCTTTTAAAGGGCACTTCCTGCCCTTCTGACTCGTCTTCTTCCTAGCCCCAACCCTACTGACATCTGATCACCTTTGGGTGCGACTCAGGACGCGAGGCGAGGGAATTCTAGCCCGTTCCTCTGCAAGGCAGCCCCAGGGCCAGGCGCGGCTATTTCAGTCGCAATTAGTTAAAAAGAAACGAAACTTAAAGCTCGGTTCCTCGGTCCTACTGGCCACGTTTCAAGTGCCCAATAGCCACGCGTGGCCAGGGGCTACCGTTCCGGGCAGTGGAGAATCCCGCTCCCCCGCAATTCCGTGGGGGCAGGAGCTCTTCCGGCCCAGCGCCGCGCTGGCGGGCCAGGTCCCCGCGGCGGCCGGGGACCACGCGTCTTGCAGGCTGCGGCCTCCCCCAGCACCTAGCAATAAGCACCTGGCGAATGACCGGCGCGGAGGAATGGATGAAAGGAGCGAATGGAGGAGTGGGCGGATGGATGAATGAATGACCCGCGAGGCTCCGGCGTGGCTGTCCCCCGCCCCCGGCTGCCTCTCCCGAGACCCCACCTTGGCCTCGGGGTCGGTGCGGAAGAGCCCCTCGAGCACGTGCAGGGCGTCCAGGACGCCGTGGTCGCGGCCCTTGCAGTAGGAGAGCAGGCGGTGCACGTCGGCGGGGGCCACGAACTGCTTGGAGATCTTGTTGGTGGTGCGCACGGGCAGGCAGGCGTTGGCCAGCAGGTGGCCCGGGCGGAAGTAGTAGGCGAACTCGAGCGGGCAGGCCGGGTGCGAGTGGGTCAGCTGGCACTCTGTCACCACGAGGCGGTCCCGCAGCGGGCTCAGCTTGACGATGATGAAGGCCGGGCAGCCGGGCTGGGGGGGCCTGCGGGAGGAACGACCACGGCCGCCGTCACATCACCCTCTGCCCTTGTCCTCCTTCTCTGTCTCTCTCTCTGTCTCCTTTTTTAAATTTTCATTTTATATACTTTTTTTTCCTAATTTATTTTTTGAGAGAGAGAGAGAGAGCGCGCGTGCGCGCACAAATGGGGGAGGGGCAGAGGGCGCGCGCACAAATGGGGAGGGGCAGAGGGCGAGACTCTTAAGCAGGTTCCACACTCAGCGCAGAGCCCCACGCTGGCCTCCGGCTGGATCTCACAGCCCTGAGATCATGAGCTGAGCCGAAATCAAGAGTCGGACACTTCCCCCCCCCCCCCCCCCCCCCGGAGCCGCCCAGGCGCCCCTGACTGTTTTCTAAAATTAAGAATTGTTTCCAGCACAGAGAAGAGAGAGGGCCTCACGATCCCGCCGATCGTGTGACCTGGGGCGAGTGGCTTCCAGCCTCTGTGCCTCAGTTTCCTCCTGAGTTGAAAGGGAGAGAATATGCATGGTGCCTGTCTCCTAGGCTTGTTGTCAGGGTTGAAAGAGTTGATGTGTGGAAAGCACTTGGCTTCCCGTGCGCTCAGGGTTTGCCGCGGCCCTTTACCTACCACGGCACCTCGAGAGCGATTTAGCTTCTCATCTTTATCTCAATTTTAAGAAAGAAAACACTGCCACTTCCCATTTAGCGGTAACAACATCGCGAGTGCAGGGCCCCTGTGCACCTGCCCTCCCCCAAAAAGGACCCCTCCCTCCTCTGCCCCCCAAAGTAGCCACCTCCCAAAGTGGGTATTTTGCCTTCCTGCGTATGTTTTTAGGTACCCGTAAGCAGCAGGAGGTAGGTTCTTAGGTTCGGAAACTTTGTCTACGTGACGAGGCGCTCCAGCTCACCAGGCATCGAGGGAATGCAAACAGCAACCCCCAAGGACATGCCACTACACGCTGCCCGAAGGACGAAATAAACGTGGGCCAGGAGGCGGGGCAGGCCCGATTCGTACTTCTAGACCACGGGCGCGTAAAACCTAAGTCACGTGTGGGGCACTGCGTGACACGATCTGCTAACGCTGATCACGGATGTGCCCCTCCGGGACCCAGGATTTCCACTCAAGCCTGGGGAAGTAAGCAGGGATATATTCCTCAAACGCAGCACTAACCAACAGTAAGAGGGACCAAATCGTTACCGTCCCCGGCAACGTGGATCATCTCCCCAACCCGCCGAGCGAAGGAAGCCCGACGTGAAGGGTGATAAAGCACCACGCGTCCCGTTTATCGCGAGTTCAGGGGCGCCTGGGTGGCTCAGGTGGGTAGGCGTGCGACTCTTGATTTCGGCTCAGGGCGTGATCTCTTAGGTTCGTGAGTTCGAGCCCCACCTCAGGCTTTCTGCTATTAGAGGGGAGCCTGCTTCAGATCCTCGGTCTCCCTCTCTCTCTGCCCCTTCCCCGATCCTTGTCTCTCTTTCTCTCAGTCTCTCTCTCTCAAAAAGTAAACATTAAAAAAAAAAAAAAAAAAAGAGGGGCGCCCGGGTGGCTCAGTCGGTCAAACGGCTGACTTCGGCTCAGGCCACGATCTCGCGGTCCGTGAGTTCGAGCCCCGCGTCGGGCTCTGTGCTGACAGCTCAGAGCCTGGAGCCTGTTTCCGATTCTGTGTCTCCCTCTCTCTCTCTGACCCTCCCCCGTTCATGCTTTGTCTCTCTCTGTCTCAAAAATAAACTTAAAAAAAAAAAAAAAAAAGAAATTCCAAGAGGAAAGCCAGAGTCTGCTGCGGAGAGATCAGAGAGAGGTCACAACCTCGAGTGGTTAACCCTAAGAGGGGGGAGTGTGAGGGGGTTCTTGGCACTGGACGCGTGTATTCCCTTGTTCTGGGTACTGGTTACATATGCATCTTATTTCCGGGAAATTCACTGGGTTGCATACATACGCTGCGTGTGCTTTCTTAAACATGTGATGAAATTAAGGGTCTTGCGATGGGGACGTGATCCTGGCTTATCCAGGTGGGTCCTGTGTACTGACAAGGGTCTTTGTAAGGGGAAGAGAGAAGCAAGAGAAGCAAATCAGAGAGAGAGAGAGAGAGAGAGAGAGAGAGCATTCCACTCACAATTCTTCCAGCTCTACGTTGGGGTGGTTGGTTTGTTTGTTTGTTTGATTTTTATTTTCATATAATCTCTACACCCACCGTGGGGCTCGAACTCACAACCCCGAGATCGAGAGTCGCACGCTCCAACTGACCGGCCAGGCGCCCCTCTAGTTCTAATTCTGGTTCTAACTCTTCTTACAAACAACGCTTTGAGGACACCCAACTCTCTCACCCGCCCGTGTGCGGAAAGAGCCTGTCCGTCTAGGACAATGGTCCTCAGACTGCAGGGCCTGGCCCCGTAGCTGAAATTGATTTAGGGGGTACAACCAGCGTTGTGAAAAATGAAAGAGAAATGGCGGGGCTGGGGGACAATCAGGGTGTATTTCCCTGGTAATAATACTTAAAACTGACATCTGCTTTTGGAAAGGAGGCTCCGTGTTTTTATTCCACGAGGGACGCCAGCAGCCTTTTTCGTAGGGGGTTTTTATGTTTGCAGACCAGGGACTGGTCGTGCTTTTTCTGCAAAAGGCCAGACAGTAAATAGCCTCTATTTGGTGAACACGGCCATAGAGCCCATGTAAATGCACGGGCCTGGCTGGGTTCCAATAAAACTTTATTTACGAAAAACAGCTGCAGGGTGCACCTGGCCAAGGGCCTTGTAGTCTGTCGACCCCGGTGACACAGGCTGTCCAGGGCTTGGCGAGTCATTACGAAGCCTGACTCCCAAGCAGTAAATGCCAGGCGCGCTCCCTAAAACGCTCCCAGATTGTTTCCAAATGGCCCCTGAGAAGGGTGAGGCTCCTCAGCAGCCAGGGTAAATATTTCAGAACTGTCTCCGTTAAACCAGAAGGGGGACTCTCGACACGTTCCTTTCCTTCTCTGCTCAGGAGGTCAAAACCCAGGGAGCCTGCTAGATTGTAAAGGTCTGCCAAAGACGCGTGAGACGCTTTGCCTTATGTAAAGTAACAAAAATAACACGAGTTTGGAAAACCTGTAAGCACACAGTCGTTACACACAAGACACAAAAATGTCCAGCCACCACAGTGGTGTGGTGCCGGGAGGGACTGAAGGAAGTTTCCGACGTGCGGTCATTTTTGATTGACCAAAACGGCCAGTTCGTGGGGCTCTTAACCCGACACGTTTCCCCCTGGATACCTCACGGGCTTTTCGTGAAACTCTCTGGTCTGGCGTCTTGTGGCCTGAGTGTTTCAGCCCCGAGAACAAGCCTCCCCCGCTCAAGAGAGGTCACACTTCCGTGAGGCTGTGCATCTCGCCCGAGAACAGCACGTCCCCTCTGGGGTTCCCTGGCAACTCCCAGGACTGGCTACTGAAGCCTCTAGACGCTAGTTTTGCACTTTCTTTACTTCACACCTGGCGGGGGGGGGGGGGATAATGCCCCCCACCTCTGAATGTGAACTCCAAGGGGGCAGGAATCTTTGTTTTGCAAACCGCTACCTTCCCAGCACCGAGAATGCCAGAATGCCGGGGAGGCGCTCCGTAAATAAATGACGTGGAATGATGGAATCCTGCTGTACGAACCCCCCGGTACCCGGGCAGTCCGCTCGTTACATCAAGCCACCCAGCACCAAGTCCTGCCTATGGTGCCTTCTAACCTCGTCCAACCATCCACTTTCCCCCACCCCCACTGCCACCGGTCTACTCGGTTCTTTCCTTCTTCGTCCTCCTTTGCACCTAGTTACCTCCTACGCATCCTTCACGGCTCAGACTCAGTGTCCCCTCCTCCAGGAAGACTTCTCTGACCATCCTCTGGGAAAGGGGGACAGAGTGGCCAAGGAGACAAAGTCCTGATGTGTGTTCTTGGGACCCTCAGTCCCAGCCTCCTCCCTGGCCTCCCGTCTCTCTCCTCCGGTCCGTCCCCCCCTCTCCCGTGGCCCCCGGAGGGATCATCCTAAACCCAGAGCTGCCCCTGCTCACAGCCCTCCCAGGGCTCCCCCAAGATGAGTCCTGGCCCCTGGACTCAGCCCCACCGGGCAAGACCCTGACACCATTCCCCCCACATCTGCTGCCCCGTCACACACCAGACGCCCCCTATAGCACCCTGGCCTATGGGCTGCTCCTGGGTTGTGACACCGGACAGGTGCTGCCTGAGCAGTTGGGGGAAGAGAGGGTCTCAGAAACCGTGGGCCCCCAGTCATCATCCCTGAACCGGCTTGCTAATCCCCCCTTCCTCCTGGGCTCCCCATCCCGGGACCATCCTGCTGTCTCCCCAAAGCCACCACCAGCCTGTCAATCCCCAGCCCTGCCCCTCCTGTCCCCTGGCTCCCTGTGATATTTGCAGAGCACTGGGGACAGTGCCTGTGCACAGCAAGCGCTGCGTGTTGAAGTCACATACATACATCCATAAGTGTATAAACAGAGAGAGCCCTTCGAGTTTTCATTTACTGGTCACCTCTTCCAGGAAGGCTTCCAGGAGCACCCCGTAAGCTCTCGGATGGAGCTGCCCACTCCTCTGTTATCCCCCCCACCCCCCTTCAACTTCTTCTCTCTCACAACTGCCCTCATTTCCTTTAAAAATAACATTTTGGGGGCACCTGGGTGGCTCAGTCGGTTAAGCGGCCGACTTCGGCTCAGGTCATGATCTCGCGGTCCATGAGTTCAAGCCCTGCGTCAGGCTCTGTGCTGACAGCTCAGAGCCTGGAGCCTGTCTCAGATTCTGTGTCTCCCTCTCTCTGACCCTCCCCCATTCATGCTCTGTCTCTGTCTCAAACAAAACAAAACAAAACAAAACAAAACAAAACACGTTAAAAATAACATTTTGGGGGGGGGGGGTCTTTGTCTCCTCCATTAGGTACTCAGCTGCTCAAGCGCTGAGCAAAGTGCCCAGCAAAGAGCGTGCGCTCAGTTGGTGCTCAATAAGTGTTTGTTACTTGGAATTGGGTTCTGTTAACGAAGAGAGATTCCAGGATTGGGCCCAAGCCACTCGCAAACTCTGGTGTTCTAGAGTTCTCTGTGAGGATGGGTGTTTGACGCTGCTCTGCTTCTGGGTCTCTGCTTCAACATAGGCAGTGAGTAAACTACCGAGAACAGTAAACTCCCAATAAATGTTTAAATAACTACGGTCAGAATCGCTGTCAGAAGGTGCTCACGTCGTCTTTTGAGCGACGTGCCTGCATTAGCTCATTTAATCCTCACAAAACCTAGGAGATCGATGCCACGACTTCCTCCACTTTCCAAGGCAGGAGACTGAGACCCAGAAGGGTGACGTCACTTGCTCGGTGTCGCTGGCTTAACTGCAGCAGGCCTGGGGGGTCGGAGGCTAGGCTGCTGGCTTGAGGCTGTGCTCTTTGACTTCTAGAATAGCTGTCGTTTACCAGGCCGCCCATGTTCCAGGTACCGGGTAAGTGCCTTCCCCCATCTTGGTCTCGCGGTAACCTCACAACAGCCCTGTAATACGGAGCCTGTCTTTAAGTGCCCCGCCCTTGCCCATGGCTCTCCAGCCAAGGGTCTCAAACTTATGCACCCACAGGGACCAGGCGGGCGAAACACACAAGCGGCGGGGGCCACGTATGAGGCAATGGAGAGCGGTGGGGTCTGGGGCAAACCTGAACGCCACCACCCAGTCTAACTGGAGTGGCCGTCTGCCTCGCAGGAAGGTGGGCTCAGCCTCTTCCTGTGTTTCCAGAAAAGCCGGAAACCAAACATTTTATGGGGAATGCTCTGATTTAGAAGTGGGGTCGATTGAAACACCCTTGGCCACCCGGGTGAGTCTCCCGGCTCTCTTTTGGGTGTTTCGCTTGCCCCTTGTGACATTATGTTTATAGGAAACTGTGAGCTTGTTCATATAATGTGTCAGTCTCCCTGTCTTGCCTGAAAGTTCCACGAGGGGAGGGGATGCGTCTGTCCCGCTCAACCCCTGCTCTCCCCAGTGAGGTATCGCTAGCCCCTGTGTGGGACCTGGCCCCGTATTTACGGAAAGCGTGGATGAATCTTTTTCTCTTTGTCCTGTGGCTTTCTCTGCAGCTCAGTCTGGCTCTGGTCTCTTTCTGTGTGTCCCAGACCTGGCTCTCACCCAGTTTTCTGACTTTGGCTTGGGTCATGATCTCACAGTTTGTGAGTTTGAGCCCCGCGTGGGGCTCTGCACTGACAGCTCGGAGCCTGGGGCCTGCTTTGGATTCTGTGTCTCCCTCTCTCTCTGCCCCTCCCCTGCTTGCACACACACACTCTCTCTACCCCTCAAAAATAAATGCGTTAAAAAAAATGTAAGTCTGGGGCGCCTGGGTGGTTCAGTCAGTTAAATGGCCAACTTCGGCTCAGGTCTCAGTCTGGCAGTCAGTGAGTTCAAGCCCTGCATGGGGCTCTGTGCTGATGGCTCAGCGCCTGGAGCCTGCTTTGTATTCCTGTGTCTCCCTCTCTCGCCGCCCCACCCCTGCTGTGCTCTGTCTCTCAAAAATAAATAAAGGTTAAAAAAAAAAAAAGTCTGTAATTGGAGCCCACCCTGTCACTCACTGTGTGTGCGCCTTTGTCCGGCCAGCAGACTGGCTGTCTCCCTTTCTCCCTTACTCTCGGCCTCTCTGCAAGGTGTATGCATTTAGCACTTTTAGCGGGCATGAGTCCCTCCGGGTCTCTCTCCGCAGGGGCTCACTGCCTACTCCTCCCGGTTGCTTCCCCTTCGCCCTTCCCCCCGCCCCCCACCTCCCCCGCCCCCCAGCACCCAGCAAGGGGCAGCTCAGCTCACGCACCCCACGGTGGGCCGGCTGGGCGCGCGCACGTCCTTGCACACGAGCCGCACGTAGCTGTACTTGAGCACGTCGATGAGCGTGTAGAGCGGGGGCGCGCTGGCCCAGCGGCAGCGCGCCAGGTGCATGGAGCTCTTGACGAAGAAGAGTGCCAGCCGCTGCTGGCACCACGCGTCGAAGAAGCGGCTGAACTCGGCCCACGAGAAGAAGGCCCGCTCCCCGCAGCTCCTGCTCCTCCTGGCCTGCCGTGCTGGGTGGGGACTCCATCCTGGGGCGCCTGAGGGGAAGAGGGGACACGTGGATATCAGGGTCGTCCCCATCAGGGTACCCCACCTCCTCCGTTTTCCGCCCGCCTCTTTGGTGCTGGCGCCTCTTTCCAGGTGGGGCCCACGGCGGGATGCACCCCCATTAATATTTATATATGAATCTACGCTCCACCTTGGGCTTTCTCCCATCCCTGCATTATTCCTTGGGACAACTGGAGCCGGTCATCCTGGTCCCTGATTTCAGCTCTGGCCCCTTCCTCTGTAGATGTGCCCCTGGGTACAGCTGGGGTCCCTCTCCCAAAATGGGACTCTTAAGTTCCGTGGTGGACACCTCCTCAAATGTGTTCCCTCCTTCCATTTAAGACCTCCTCCCCCTCCTGATGTCTCTCCTCCACTTGGCCGCCACCTCTAGCACCCCCATTCTTATGAAACGCCCCCTTGTGTCTCCTCTTGGCCCTAACCCACATCCATCTGTGCCCCTCTTCTAAAGATGTTCCATCTCCAGATGTGCTCCGACGTCCAGTCACGGACCCCGCAACCCCGATCATATTCTTCACGCACCTGTGGCTCCCTCCTCCCGGGATGTATCTCCGATATGCAGCCGCTGCCCCTCTCCCAGAGGTGACCCCATGGGTCGCCACATCCAGCTGTAGCCCCTGCCTCCGAGATGCTCCCATATCCAGATGTCCTCTCCACATCCAGTACGTACTTTGCGCCCACAGGTGTGTGCCCCATTCACTTGTGGCCAATTCTCACAAGTGTCACCGATATTTGTCTGTGGTCCCTCCTGCCCAGACGCTCCCCCAAGTCCAGCTGTGGTTCCCTCCTCCCATTCGCAGCTATCCTACTCCCCAGATGTGCATCCTGGTCCTAGACATGGCCCCTGGTCTTCAGATGGGCTTCATCACCCCAGATGCTCCCCCACGTCCAGCTGCGCCTCCCCACTGGGTGCAGCCCCTCCCAGCCCGCCTCTGTCTCCCCAAGCCCTCCCAGCCCCTCCTGCCGCGGGCCCTCCCATCTCCGCTGTCCCACCCAGCTGTGCCTCTCCCCTCCCCCAGATGTGCACCCTTCCAGCCCCTCCCCACTCACCTACCCGCCCCGGAGCGGCGTCCACCTCCCACAATGCTCCGCGCCGGGGCCAGGCCCGGCCCTTGCTCCCGGGATGCCCCGCGCGGTCTCCCGCCTCTCTTCCCGCCGTGCCACGCGCAGCGGCTTTCCCTGAATCTCCTTTCCCCGTCAGTCACTTCTCGGACCCACAGCTACACCCGCCCACCCCGAGCGAGGGAAAGCGCGGGCCGTTTCCCGTCGTGCTCTGCGGGAGGGCTCACCCCACTTCACCCCTTTTCCTAGTAGCCTCCGGTCGGGGAGACTACAACTCCCAGCGTCCCCCGGGCGGCAGCGGCGGAGGGGACGACGCCCGGGCCCCGCCCCCCGGCGCGGCCCCGCCCCCGCCCGCCCAAGTCTGCGCGCGAATTCCGTGGCGCCAATTGAGGACTGCAGTCGAGCGCCGAGCGGTTCCGGGTGTGACGCGCGAGACAGCGGCGCGCGGGGCCGGCGCGAGGCAAGTGGAGCTGCCGACGCGGGGCTGGGAGACTGGGGGGCGTAGCGCGTGCCGTACGCTCGGGGCCCACGGCTCCGCGGGGTCGGTCGGCTGCAGAGGAGCCGGCGTGGGAGATGCTCAGGGGGCCCAGAGCGTGGCAGGGAAGGGAGAGCGCCCGCAGCGGGTCGCTTGAGGGGGCGGGGGGCGTCCGCGGGAGAGAGAGGGCCAGGTAGAGGGTAGACGAGGGCCGGAGTCCGCAGGACCGGACGGAGTTTGAGGAGAGGCCTGGAGGGGCGGTGCCTCCGCGGGGGGGCGTGGTCGTAGACGCTCGAGGGGAGGGGCAAGGGGGGCGGAAATGCTTGGTGGGCGGGGCCGTGGAGATTGAATGGCCGGGGAGGCGGGCCCACCTGGAAGGGGGTGGGGAAGGGGGAGGGGAAAAGTTTGTTACTGGGCGGGGCCAGATGCTAGCGGGCGGGGCCAGATGCTAGCGGGCGGGGCCAGATGCTAGCGGGCGGGGCCAGGGAAAAGGTTCCAGGAGAGGTGGGGTCGGCTTTAAGTGGGGAGGGAATCCCGCTGGAGGGAGGTGGGGCAGAGAGAGAGATTAGTGGAAGGGTCCAGGTCTAGGCAAAGGGCAAACGAAGGGTCGGGAACCTTCTGTGTAAGGAGAGGTCTGGCTTTGTGGATGCCTGATGAGGGAGCGGAGCCGAGGTGGGGTTCGCCGAGGCCAGGGAAGGGAGGGGTCCCTGGAGAGAGTAAATCAAATGTCTCGGTGTATTGGGTTTATTGTTGCCCGAAGGGGTGGAGGGAGGGTCAGAGGAGCCTGGGGAGCAGAGAGAGAAGGATGTTGATGACCTTAGGTAGGGGAGCGGCTTGAAGGGTAAGGCGAGGCAGGGGCGCACGTGGCTGGTAGAGATGAGCCTTTGGAAAGGGGAGCTGGCATCTGAAAGCTGCGGGGAACCATTGAGGAGAGATGGTAGGGAATGGGATCAAGGACATCACTTCTTGGCTCCCCCCCCCCCCCCCCCCCCCCCCCCGTCCCCATTTCAGCCCGTTTGAATCTCTCACCTGTTAGCCAGAGGGAGGCATGAAGGAAAAGCCAGTGGAGTCTAAGTGAGACTTCCTTAATATCCTTTTGTCTTAGGATTCTCTGGGAGTTTGCTAGGCTTGCAGATCTCCCCCCCCCCCCCCCCCCCCCCCCCCCCCCCCCCCGTCTTCCATTCCCAGAACTTCTGATTCAGTGGGCTGGGGTATTGTAAACATAATCCCAGGCGGTTCGTGGAGCTGGCACTCTCCATTCTCCATTCCTGGTATCCATCATTGGCTGGCTATGTGGCCCTGAGCAAAAAGTCACTTTCCTTCTCCTGTCTCAGCTTCCCCAGTCGTCTTTGGGGGACGTTGAGCTGTTCTAAGCCTCAGAGGATGAGAGAGAGTAGCGGATTTAGGGGAACGGTGTAAAATATTTTCCGTGGGTGGAAGGGGGGGGTGGTCAGGGGAGCAGACAGGTCAGGAGATGTGAGCTTTCATTAACGAGAAGAGAAAGACTAAAGTGTTTAAAGACCCTTTTATATTTCACTCCTTGCCCTGTGGCCTCCAGGTTTTTGAAAGATCGAAAGATCCTGCTTAGTAATTCTTCAGTAATGATGTTTTTTGTTACCCTGATTTTTTTAAATAAAGGCATATGTGTGGGCCAATGCATTCAGGACCAGGCACTTGGTTTAGGTCCTGTGGCCATAATCTGAACAAAGTAGACAAAATCCTTACCTTTATGGAACTCAGCATTTTAGCTCTGCACTGCTGAATAGAGTACAACTAGCCACATATAAATATTGTATCTATTTATTTGTTTTGAGAGAGAGTGTGCAAGAAAGTGATCGGGGGAGGGGCTGCGAGAAAGGGAGAGAGAGAATCCCAAGCAGATTCTGCACTGTCAGCACAGAGCCCTACACGGGGTCTCGAACCCACCAGCTGTGAGATCATGACCTGAGCCAAAACCAAGGGTCTGATGCTTAACCGACTGAGCCCCCCCCCCCCCCCCCACCGCCAGGCACCTGCCACATGTACGTTTTTTAATTTAAATTAGAAACAAATGAGAAACTCCTCAGCCCCACTAGCTGCGTTTCAAATGCTTGAAACCCCATGTGGATAGAGTGAGCTTTTTGGACTACGCGGGTACAGAATGTTTCTGTTGTGCAGAAAATTGTGTTAGAAGCACTGCTCTAGAGAGTGGGGCAAATTCTAATCTATAAGGTCCGGTTGTGCTAAATACTGGGAAGGGTAAGAGGGAGGGGTTAGGACAGCATTCGTGGCAGCGGGATTGACTGTGGGGGATCTTTTGGAGACGGCACCAGTGGGATTTATGGGTTGATGAGTTTGGGCGTGAGAGAAAGAGGTTGAGTCGTTGGTAACTCCAAGAGTTGGTGGTGGTTGTTTTGTTTTCCTTAATATTAAAAAAATTGTGTAGAGTCAACTTCCTCTTTTTGGCGTATGGTTCTGCCGGTTTTGAAACGTGTCGAATTACGTGACGATCACTGCGCTCAACACACGGCACGGTTTCGGGGGGCCTGGGTGGCTCTGTCGGTCAAGCGTCGGACTTCGGCTCAGGTCATGATTTCATGGTTCATAGTTTCCAGCCCCGCGTCGGGCTCTGTGCTAACAGCCTGGAGCCTGCTTCGGATTCTGTGTCTCCCTCTGTCTCTGCCCCTCCCCTGCTTGCGCTCTGTCTCTCTCTCAAAAATAAATAAACATTCAAAAAATTAAGGAAAAAAAAAAAAAGAAGAATAGGTAGCAGTTAAGGACACGGACTTTGGAGCCAGATACCTGTCTTCGGGTCCTGGCTTTGCAACCCTTCAGGCTGTGTGACTTTGGGCAAATTACTCGACCTCTCTGCTTCTCTCGCCTCATTTGTAAAATCACTTTCATCCAGTGCTCAGAGCCAGGCAGGGCGCCTGGCTGCTGGGGGGGCAGGGAGGGCATTTCCCAGAGGGAGTGGGAGGCTGGGTAAGTACAATTTTTTCTTTTTCTTTTTTTTTTTAATATGTCAATGTTTAATTTTGAGAGTGTGAGTGGGGGAGGGGCAGAGAGAGAGACGGGGAGACACAGAATCCAAAGCAGGCTCCAGGCTCCGAGCTGTCAGCACAGAGCCCGACGCGGGGCTCGAACTGACGAGCCGTGAGATCGTGACCTGTGTCACAGTTGGCCACGGAACCGACTGAGCCGCCCAGGCGCCCCTGGATAATGACATTTGAATAATTACATGGGGCCTAGAAATTGAACAGGTAATAGATACGCAGGGTTTCACATGAAACCGGGACAGAGGTATGACAGGTCTGGTTCCCACCCTTCCTCCCAGCTGCCTTGGGTGCCCCCAGCCACACCTGTTGGCTTCTTGATTATCCTTCCATAGTTTCTATCTGGCAAATAAAAGCAATACGAAAGAATAAACAGGATCGTATTTTCTCCTGTTTTACAAAATTAGGAGCATATTACATATACCGTTCTGCCTCTTTCTTATTTATTATTATTGTTTCAATCTCTCTCTTAAATAAATAAAACAAAAAAAATTAAAAAAATGTATATATATACATATATACATACCTAGAACTTCTCTTTACATCAGCAGGTAGAGAGTATCTTCATTCTTTTTTTTTTTTTTAAATTGAAAGAATTCTATAGACTTACAGGAAGTTGTAAAACCAGTACCCCTGTCCTCCCCCAGGGGTGACATATACCCAGAGTCCAATATCAAAACCAGGAAGTTGGCAGGGGACGGTACCGGGAACTAGACCACGGAGTTTGTCCGGGGTGGGGGTGTGTGTGTGCGCGCGCGCGTGCATTTTCAACCCACGTGTAAATCTGTGTAACCACAACCACGGTCTGGGTGTGGAAAAGCTCCACAAAGGCACTCACTGTGCTGCCCCTTATAGCCGCTCCCCACCTTTCGTCCCTAAGCTCCGACAAACCCCTGATTTCTTCTCCATCCTGAGTTTTGTCATTTGGAGAACGTTGTGTAAATGGAATAGTACAGTCCACAACTTCCTTTCTTTTCTTCTCTTTTTTGTTTTTGTTTTGTTGTTGTTGTTGTTGTTGTTGTTGGGAGGCTCCACGCCCAACACGGGGCTTGAGCTCAGGACCCCGAGATCAAGACCCGAGCCGAGATCAGGAGTCAGACGCTCAAACGACTGAGCCCCCCAGGTGCCTCCGGAACTTCATCTTCGCTAATAAATCCCACCAGCCAGTCATTTTGGTCCATAAAAACGGGAGTTTCATCTCGGTGGACGAACTCATGTTTCTGACTTTGTGGGGTTTTCTTCTCTCTGGAAGAAGGAGGGCCGGGTGTTTCGGTCTCTGCACGACCCGTATTCTCACCATCGATTGGGATTTCTGTTTCAGGAACATCTGGCCGGAGAAGAGGAGGAGGAGAGGGGGGAGAGGGAATTCGGACGTCACCATGCAGCGGAGTATCATGTAAGGAAACAACTCCCCCACCCCGCCCTGTCCCACACTCTCTAAAGGTCTCTGCTCTTTCTTCTCTCTCTCTCTTTCTCTGCCTTTTCCTGGAAGAACACAAGTCACTCTTCAAATTGGAATTTCCAAGAGTCAGGAGGTGACACGGGGAGCGCGACGCGTAGGACAGTGAGAGTTTTGAGCCACGGGGTTCAGAAGTGCTGACCCAGTGTTTTGCAGTCGGTGGTTCGGCCCCCCCAGGGAACAGCCGGCAGCGTCGTAACTAGGGGGAAGAGAGGGGGCGCTTCTCATCAGCATCTACTGGAGAAGGGCCAGGCACGCTGCTGGACGACAGTGCACAGGGCAGCCCCCGCCACCAAGAACGGGCGGCCTGAAACATCAGCAGCCCCAACTCTCTCACTGGGACTCTGAGGGGGGCGTCCCAGTCGGAGAGTGTGTGGAGGGGCCCCTCCCAAAAGGAGTGGATGGGTTCTAGGCTGACCCCGTCCTGGACCCCCAGCCCGGAGACCTGGGAGGTCACAGATCACAGGCTCCGTTCTTCTCCCATGACGACAAATCTGGGGCGTAGCCTGTCCTGGGCGGACAGTGTGTCTGATGGCTTTCTTGGCTGGATCGGCTGACTGATTGGCTGCTTTAAAGTCAGCCATTCTGGAACGGGTTTTATTTTTATTTATTTATTTTTTTAAGTGTTTATTTGTTTTACTTTGAGAGAGAGAGAGAGAGAGAGAGAACGAACACAAGCCGGGGTGGGGCAGAGAGGGAGGGAGACACAGCATCCGAAGCAGGTTCCAGGCTCCGCACTGTCAGCAGAGGGCCGGGCGCGGGCCTCGAACTCACGAGCCGCGAGATCATGACCTGAGCCGAAGTCGGACGCTTAACCGGCGGAGCCACCCAGGCGCTTCTAGAATGGTTCCTGCACACGGCGCCCCGGGTTTCCACCGTTGACGCCTCGCGTGCCTCGTCCGTCGGCCACAGGAAGGAGCCGGCTCTGGGACATTACTGTTGACTACGCTCCACGCCATGTTCGGGTTTCAACGGTTTATCCCTTAACGCTTTTTTCTGTTCCAGGCTGCGTTTCGGAGTCCCATATTCCCTTTCGTTGTCACGCCTCCCCCGTTCCCTTTGGTGTCACTCTGGGGGACGGTTTCTCCGACTTTGTCAGGATGCCTGCAGACGGTCCCCAAATTTGTCCGATGTTGTTGTCACTGGGGTCACGGGCAGTGACGTGCAGCAGCCTGGCATCACCCTGTAGGAGGGGGCACGGGACATCCCCGGTGACACTGGCCTCCCTCACCCGGTCGGCAGAGCGTGGGCGAGGTGCCTGCACCAATAGCTTCCCACCATCCCTGCTCAGGACTCCGGTCTCTGGAAGCCAGCCACTCGGGCGAGCCAGTCTCAAGTGGAGAGGGGACGCCTTGCCTTGTTTGTCTTCAACATTTATTTATTTTTGGGACAGAGAGAGACAGAGCATGAACGGGGGAGGGGCAGAGAGAGAGGGAGACACAGAATCGGAAACAGGCTCCAGGCGCGGAGCCATCAGCCCAGAGTCTGACGCGGGGCTCGAACTCACGGGCCGCGAGATCGTGACCTGGCTGAAGTCGGACGCTTAACCGACTGCGCCACCCAGGCGCCCTGCCTTGTTTGTCTTCATAAGAGCACTTCCCGCCTCCTGACATTTTATATTTAGCGACTTAATATCGCCTCTTTTACTGGGTGTCGACCCCTCGGGGGTGGGGGCTTTGTGTCTGGGTCTCCGCCGAATCTCCGGGGCCCGGCCAGGTCCCCGGCACCTAGGAGGTGCTTAGCTGGTACTTGTTGAAGGAAAATTGGGATGCGTCATGGCTGTCGGGTGTCAGGATGGGAAATATAAGCAGAGCGTTGCCCCGCCCCTGCCCCCCCCCCCCAGGCAGAGCGTCACTTTCCTTATCGAAGGGAGTTGTCGCGTGCTGGGACGGCAGTCCGCGTCGGAAGCAATAGAACGGGGCACCGATCCGAGGACCCATTTGTGCTGTATTCATTCCCGTTTTCCCCTCCTCCTGTGTTCCTCTAGGTCATTTTTCCACCCCAAGAAGGAGGGCAAAGCGAAAAAGCCGGAGAAAGAGACCTCCAGCAGAGAGACAGAGCCACCTCCAAAGTAGGTAACGGGGCTAGGATGTGGTGAATTTGTTCCTCTCAATCAGGACCCTCTTGGCTCTAAGTGTTTCGAGCCCCGCTCAGAATGTCTTGGAGCCCTAAAGGGAATTTTTTTTGTCTCTGATAACTGGGAAGTCCAAAGGTAGGTCCGGCTTCAGGCATGGCCGGATCCAGGACCTCAGGGTTGTTAAGGCGGTTGGCAAGTCCGAGAGTCCCAGCAGTAAGACAACGTGGGGACGAGCAGTCGGGAGCGGGTTGCGTGCATCAGTCCTACCCCTTACATTCTGTTGGTCAGAACCCGTCACAGGGCCGCGCCTAGCTGCAGGGGAGGCTGGGAAGTATAGTCTCTAGCCGAGAGGCCATGGCCTTCGCCACATCCCAGGGGCTTGTGTGACTGAAGAAGGGAGGCCTTCTCTGCTCTCGGCAGGGACTCCCGTCCGCTCCCCAGCATCGCTCATCACAGGAGGTGGGCACGCAGGATGTGGTCGATGGATGGATGATGAAGAGTGTAGGGAAGGAGGCCTCCAGAAGAAGCCCGTTAAATGCTTGAAAGGAAAGGGAGGGAATGAAACTTAGGGAAGGCGCTGGAACGTTCAGGGCAGTATACCCCCTCTCTGCCTGCTGGAACGCCTCCATTTTCCACCCTCCAGGGTGGCGCTGAAGGAACGGAACGGAGAGGTGCCTGAGAACGATTCTCCAGTGAAGAGGCCAGGGCGGAAGGCGGCCCGGGTCCTGGGCAGTGAAGGGGAGGAGGAGGATGAAGCCCTCACGCCCTCCAAAGGCCAGGTAGGCCCCCCCCCCCCCCCGCCCCCGCTAGCCTCCCCGCTGTTTCTGGGAGGAGCCATAATTCCCATCAGCTCCCGGTGGCGCCTGCCCCCCAGGGCTTGTGCGTAAAGAGGGGTCTGTTCACATACATATCTGAGAGTAACACACGATACAGACTAAGGGCTCAAAAACAGACGTGCGGTCTCTCCGCAGGTCAGAGGGCTTTTCGTCTTTTCCAAAGACATTTGCTTCCGTCCCTCCCTTGCTTAAAAGTCACTTAAGGGGGGGGCGCCCGGGTGGCTCAGTCGGTTGCGCAACTGACTTTGGCTCAGGTCGCGATCTCGCGGTTCGTGAATTCTAGCCCCGCGCGGAGCTCTGTGCTGTCAGCGCGGAGCCTGCTTCGGATCCTCCGTCTCTCTCTCTCTCTCTGCCTCTTCCCGACTCACGCTCGCTCGCTCTCTCTCAAAAATAAAACGTTAAAAAAAAAAAAGTCACTTAACGGGCAGCTGATTAGTAACCTTAATTCCCTCTGCGGCCTGAATGGCCCTTTGCCACATCCCTGAGTATATTCACGGGGTCCAGGGAGTAGCGGGGGCACCTTCAGGAGCTTGGACTTTGCCCTGGGGCTGCTGGGGATCCTTGGACCGGTTCTGAGCAGGAGAGAGACGCAAGAGGTGTTGGGTCACTGGCAGCCTTCACGACACTCCTTTGGGGCCCGTATCCATGAGGGTCCAAAGAGGAGCGGGAGACCACACGAGGGGTTGGAACGGAGAGTTTAATACAGAGAATGGCCAACCGGGAATGCGGTTTTCAAGTGGGTGACTGCAGGGGTGAAGAGAGAACTCCTTCAGGCAGCGTGGGGGCAGTCACCGCAGGATGCAGCCACCACGCCTGGAAGCGGAGAGCCGAAGTTCAGACCTTCAGACGCTGGCTGGCGGGTGCCGGGGTCTCTGAGCTTACAGGTGGTGCCCTGAAGGCCTGGTCAGATCTTTGAGGAAGGGGCACCGGGCGGAGGGGGCTGGTGTCTGTGGGGCGTCACGTCGCAGGCCCCGTGAGCGGCGGAAACACCGTCAGTTGGATCCCGCTGGCGCGGGCCCCGTTCCGGCACCGCGTGATGCACAGCGCCACAGCAGAGTGGGAAGGAGCTGAGGGGCGATCACTTAATAACTGGCAGGGGGCCCTGTAAGATGAGTAGAGCAGCACTTGAAACCAAGATACGAGGTAGGAGTTTCTTTCTAATGAGCACAGAAAGTCCAGGATGAGTGTGCCAGTCTCTCCGTGTTGAAGACCTGGGCTGCGTCTATACCATTACTTTTATCTCTGGATGCTCTTGTCCAAGTGAATGTCGATATTCAGCCAGTGAGGAGGGCAAGACGTTCCTTGGGAAGTGTGCATCATTTTCCCTTATGTTGCCTTGTGTAGAAGTGAGGCTCCTGGCCACACCTAGCCGCAAGGGAGGCTGGGAAGTGTGGTTCTCAGACTCCTGACCAGACCTAGCCGCAAGGGAGGCTGGGAAGTGAGGTTCTCAGGCTCCTGACCAGACCTAGCCGCAAGGGAGGCTGGGAAGTGAGGTTCTCACGCTCCTGACCAGACCTAGCCGCAAGGGAGGCTGGGAAGTGTAGTTCTCAGACTCCTGACCAGACCTAGCCGCAAGGGAGGCTGGGAAGTGAGGTTCTCAGGCTCCTGACCAGACCTAGCTGCAAGGGAGGCTGGGAAGTGTAGTTCTCAGACTCCTGACCAGACCTAGCCGCAAGGGAGGCTGGGAAGTGAGGTTCTCAGGCTCCTGACCAGACCTAGCTGCAAGGGAGGCTGGGAAGTGTGGTTCTCATGCTCCTGACCAGACCTAGCCGCAAGGGAGGCTGGGAAGTGTGGTTCTCAGACTCCTGACCAGACCTAGCCGCAAGGGAGGCTGGGAAGTGAGGTTCTCAGGCTCCTGACCAGACCTAGCCGCAAGGGAGGCTGGGAAGTGTGGTTCTCATGCTCCTGACCAGACCTAGCCGCAAGGGAGGCTGGGAAGTGTAGTTCTCAGACTCCTGACCAGACCTAGCCGCAAGTGAGGCTGGGAAGTGAGGTTCTCAGGCTCCTGACCAGACCTAGCTGCAAGGGAGGCTGGGAAGTGTAGTTCTCAGACTCCTGACCAGACCTAGCCGCAAGGGAGGCTGGGAAGTGAGGTTCTCAGGCTCCTGACCAGACCTAGCTGCAAGGGAGGCTGGGAAGTGTGGTTCTCATGCTCCTGACCAGACCTAGCCGCAAGGGAGGCTGGGAAGTGTGGTTCTCAGACTCCTGACCAGACCTAGCCGCAAGGGAGGCTGGGAAGTGTGGTTCTCAGACTCCTGACCAGACCTAGCCGCAAGGGAGGCTGGGAAGTGAGGTTCTCACACTCCTGACCAGACCTAGCTGCAAGGAAAGCTGGGAAGCGAGGTTCTCACACTCCTAACCAGACCTAGCCGCAAGGGAGGCTGGGAAGCGAGGTTCTCACACTCCTGACACACTAGCTGCAAGGGAGGCTGGGAAATGGGGTTTTTAGTTGGACCATCACATGCCTAGCTAAAAGTCAAAAGTTCCGCTACTTGAGAAAAAAAGAGTCCATTTAGAAAAATTAGTGTCCGTGATGGGGAGAGTCGGGTACCATGAAATTTCACAGGAGGGTGGAGTGAGGCCCAGGTAAGAGAGGAGGAGGCCTGAACTGGGCCTGAACCCTCGACGAGGAGGTGGCCCCTATTCCTCCCCTCACTGTAGAATTGCTCTTTCTTTTGCCTTCCAGAAGCCGGCCCCAGGCTCTCCACAGGTCTCCCCTCCCAGCCCTGTCACATTTCCCGAGGGCAGCCCTCCCCTCTCCAACACCTCTCCTGCGGGCCTCTCCCCAACGGGGATCCCTAAGCGGCGCACAGGTAAGGACACACAGGAAGGATGCCCCTTCCGTGGCTCTTCTTTGTGCACGCGAGGGTTTCTGCACCAGGCGGCCACCCTCGTCCCAGCTCTGATCTTAATGTTGTGGTTGAGAGCATGGCTTCACCATCCGCTGGCTGTGTGACCTCGGGTAAATGACTTACCTTCTCTGAGCGTCAATTGCTTTATCTGTAGGACAGAGATGACCATAACTGGGCATTTACCCTACAGAGGTTCAGAGGAAATAGGCGTAAAGTGCTTGGAATTGGGCCTGGCCCGTAGTGAGGACTCAGGAAGTGTTGGTTATTCTAACCGTGGCGACGCGCCATCGTGGAGGCAGCGCAGCTCACGGCGGGAGCACGGGGCCGGGGCCACGACGCAAGGGAGGCTTGTGGAAGAGAGATTCCCCAAGCCGAGCCCTGAAGGACACGGAAAAACAAGCAGGGAACGGGGAGGGAAGAGAGTTAACGGGAGGAGGCGGTGGGAAGGCCCTTCAGGGCACCGATGCCCTGGTGTGCTGGAGCTCAGCGCACAGGGTTGGGGACACTGAGCAGGGACACTGGAGAAGGTCCATGGGAAGTCGGCCTGTGGAGGGGCACCTGTGTCCCTTGAGGGATCAGGAAGGTCTCATACAGGGGGAGCACGGGTGAGAGACCCTCGTGTGATGGCAGACGACGGGTGTCGCAGTTGTGACACATGAAACTAACAGACCGTATGTTAATTACACTCGCGTACAAAAGCCTTAAATAATTTTATGTTTGTTTTTATTTTTGAGAGAGAGAGAGTGAGCACGAGCGGGGGAGGGGCAGGTTGGGGGCAGGGGGACAGAGGATCCGAAGCAGGCCGTGTGCTGATAGCAGCGAGCCCGACGCGGGGCTCGAACTCATGAACCGCGAGATCGTGACCTGAGCCGAGGTCGGTTGCCCAACCGACTGAACCACCCAGGCTCCCTCCCAATTTTTTTTTAACGAAAAAAAAAAAAAGAAAAACAATAGCGGTGGGAATAGGGCACTGTATGTACGTGGGAGCTCAGAACTGAGCCAGCGCGGGGGGAGTGGCACCTTGAGCTGAGCCTTGGAAAGGGATTGGTGCTGACTGTGCCACGCGGCCAAGAGCAGCCTGTACGGAGGCCTCGGGAGGGCGCTCCGGGGATCGCACACCCTGGAATGTTTCTGGAGAATGAAACGCACTTTGGGGAGCAGGGAGACCTTGAAGGCAGTGCGCGGGGAGACAGGAGAGCGGGGCTGGCTCGCGGAGGCCCGCACGTGCTGGGCCAGGGGCCCGGGGCCCATCCTGGGGGTGCTGGGGCGCCACGGGAGGGCTGCGGGAGTGGGGGGTCATGACGACACAGCTGAGTGGCTCAGGGCTGACGCCGAGATCGGCCCTGGGTTGGGGGGAGGGGGGTTGGAGAATTCTTTTTAGAGGTAATGACCTCTGAACCTTGCCCCAGAGGGCCACCGAGCAGCAGCACGTGCCAGGGCCCGGAGTCGTGACACAGCGTGGCGTGTCTGGGAACAGCAGCAGTTCGGTGGCGGGGGCGGGGGGCGGGGGTGGGAAGAAAGGGTTATGTGGCGTGGGAGGAGTTAGAAGGTCAGCCGGAGAGAGGTGAGGTAGGACAGGGGCCCACATCCAAAGACTCTATCCTTCAGTGGCTGGTGGGGAGACACGGGCGGCTTTCTGAGCGAGGAGGAGGACCGTGCCGGCCGCGGCTGAGAGCAGGTCCCTCTGCGGCCACGCGCAGGAGCCACCGGGTCCAGGAGGCCGGGGAGAAGGTGACAGACGGCGATAAAAAAGACTGCAGTTGCCTTTTCGGTGAATTCCTCACCGCGCTTGAGCATCCGCTTGGGGTCTTCTAGAAGCGGCCTCAGAAGTTCCAGAACAAGAGTGCAAATGCGAGTCGTTTGTTTTGGGAAGCACAGAGAACGCAGACCGCGAGGGGTTCAGGGAAGGCGGCCCAGCCGGGAGAAGATGGGCGTTCATGGTGGCTCCTTCGGTGTACGGGAGTCACTAGCGAGGGCCCGTCGCGGGACCCGTTGCTTCCTGGCCTCTCGCAGACGTCTGAGGCCCCGGAAGAGCCATCCGGGACACGCACTGATGGTCAGGTCTTAGGGGTGCAGGCAGGGCACTGAGGGGGTCTGCTAGAGTCCTCCTCCCTGGGTCCTGAGCCGAGCACATCACCGCGTCACTAACTTTTGGGGGTTGTTTTCACTCTGCACAGGCAGACGAGCGAGGCACAGAGAAATTAAGTAACTTGCTCCGGGTCACACAGCCAGGAGGCAGCACAGCTTGAAGGATGAGGCCCGCCTCGGGGCAGAAGGGGGGGCGGTTCCAGAGACTTCTCCAGGGGCCCCCATCACCGATGGGCCTGAGCTCACTGGGGAGGGGGGCAGATAGGCCGGCGAGGTCAGCCCTACCGTGCCCTTTTCCTTCCCAGCTCGGAAGCAGCTTCCTAAACGGCCGATTCAGGATATCCTGGAAGAACAGAGCAAGGATGAGGACAGAGAGGCAAAGAGGAAGAAGGAAGAAGGTGAGTCACCAGGAGGAGGGAGAGAGAGGGAGAGAGTGTGTATATGGCGGGAATCTGGAAGGGTGGGGGCCTCTCCGATGGGACGGGGTGTTAGGATCCCCGATTTGATGCCTGTGTCCCTGGATCCAGATGTGGCCGTCAGAACCTGACCCCCCCACCCCCAGCGTAGGCATCACTGTTGTCAGAGCATTTTGAAATCCATTCCTTGGGCCTCTTCAGTTTAGTGTTAATTCGTACACAGTTTGGCCCATTTTTATCTTCTGTTTGTTTCGATGGAAAATCGTTTCCTCTCTATCACGTCTTTTTCCTGAGAGATTTTATCAGGAAGCAGAGATCCCCAGCCTCTCACAGCGCCCTTAGTGTCTCAGTGATTTTTTTTTTTCTGGCCCCCCCGCCCCCCCCCCCCCCCCCCCCCCGCAACCAGGCCACGACCTCAGTGGCTCCGTCCGTTAAGTAGTTACGTCCAGACGACTGTTTATGTTCTAGAAACCTGGGCGTTGGAGAAAATGGTGCGCGCACATCGAAAGGGAAAGCAGTTATTTTTTTGGTCCGTCCTTAGTCACGATCAGTGACTAAATAGGATGTCTCCTGTCCTCCGCACAATTTCTCAAACTGTGGAATCCGATTGAAGACTGCCCCCCTGGTTTCCTGTTCCACATTGATTTTTGTGCAGTTTTTCGTTGTTGTTGTTGTTGTTGGTTTTTTTTTTGTTTGTTTTTGTTTTGTTTGTTTTTTTTTACCATGGCCACCAATGAAAGCCCAGCTTTGTAGAAAGGTAATCCAAGGATAGAGGTCAAAGGATACTGGAATCTGATACCTCGAGCTAGTAGTTCCTGAAGTGTCCACCAGATGTCGCCATTTCCCCTTGGAACCTTAAACCATCCTACCTTGTGGTGGTGGGGGGGGGGGACTTGCAGCTCTGTGCATATGAAATGGGGGGGGGAATGCCACCGTAAAGATCTGATCCATTGGTCATTTGGGGGCCCGTGTGAGATTCTACCAGTTATAGCCTTTGCCACTGCAGTGTTTGTTAGGCTCAACTTCCCCGGGGCACACGTGACTTCCTGTTGGCCATTTTTAGTCGGTATCCATTCGTAGTGTGAATTGTGCGTTTTTAGCCAGCATTAGTGCGTGGGGTCACCGGAGGGCGGGTAGCTTCTTGATACTAAGGCACGTTTTTCTCAAGTTCACATGCTTTTTTTTTTTTTTTTTTTTTAAATGTTCATTTATTTCTGAGACAGAGACAGAGCATGAACAGGGGAGGGTCAGAGAGAGGGAGACACAGAATCAGAAGCAGACTCCAGGCTCTGAGCTGTCGGCGCAGAGCCCGACACGGGGCTCAAACTCGCAAACCGTGAGATCGTGACCTGAGCCGAAGTCGGTCGCTCAACCTACTGAGCCACCCAGGCGCCCCATCAGTTTGAAAAATTTTTACTTTTTACCCATATCAGGTTATCACATGCATTTGGGACTCTTTCTGGTGGTATTTTGCGGTGAATAATTCTAAAAGTTGCTAAGACGGTACTGGCTGTTTGTGTCCAGGTCTGGTTGCCCAGGCAAAGGAACACAGGGTTTGGATTGTGTTGGGGGTCCTGCCGTGCTTGGGGCTGACCAAGAACGGACTGTCACACCTCCTATCACTTTACAGATATGCTTGACTGGCACACAGGAATAGCGGGGGGCTGACCGTCTCGGGACTTGAAATGTCCTTGGGGGAGTCAGAGTGATTCTTTTTTGCCATCTGACTTTTCTGTCTGTTATCCAAAGCAGAGACCCCAACAGAAAGCCTCACAGAGCCTGAATTGGCCCAAAAGGAGGAAGCAGAAGGGGACCGGCCCACGACGCCCGCTGAGCACTTAGAGACCTCCCGTGAGTCTCCAGTCCTCTGCCCCCAGCCCGCCCTGGCTCTCTGGCTTTGGGTCGGATGCCTTCGGAGGCCAGTTAATTTTCAACATGACATAGCTCCTCAAATGTGTTGTTTAAATGCAAATTCTAGGAGGGGCGCCTGGGCGGCTCGGTCGGTTGAACGTCCGACTTCGGCTCAGGTCGCGATCTCGCGGTTCGTGAGTTCGAGCCCCGTGTCGGGCTCTGTGTTGACGGCTCAGAGCCTGGAGCCTGCTTCGGATTCTGTGTCCCCCTCCCTCTCCGCCCCACCGCTGCTTGTGCTCTGTCTTTCAAACATGAACAAACACAAAAAAAGATGCAAATTCTAGGGGAGTCGTAGGTTTTATTACCGTTCTTACGGTTATAATCTCCCCCCTGTGTGTGTGGGTAAAGAAAAAAGAGCTGGGCGTCCTCCGATAAGATATTTGTATCTCTGCAAAATCACAGGTACTAAGTGTTGCTCACTGAGCGGGAATTTATGAAGTCAGACAGTATAGTTACCCTCACAGGCCAGACCCCAAGCCCGCAACTGGGCGTCCGTGAGACTCCTGTGTGAGAAAGGACACCATGGGCGCATTCTGAGGACACAAATCGCATCCGATTTGCTGCAACGGCAGGAGAAGTGGGAGTGTTTTCTTCTAATCGTGCTGAGATTTCTTTTTACCGCCGTTCGCATCACGTCTCCAGTTTCAGGCCAGATGCCGAGCGGAACCCTTAGTACTTGCCGCAAAAGCTTCAGGCCCAAGAGGCTCCAAACTTACACGCGGAGAGAAAAGGGGCAGAACGGGGGCCGTTTTCCGCCTGGGGCGTCAGAATGACCTGGGGTTACAAATGAGGTTTCGGGTTGGATGTTGGCGTCTCCAGCTGACCCTGTGTCTCGCTTTAGCAGCCGAGCCCCCGACAGACAGCACCTCAGAGCCTGCGGTGGCCGGAAAGCAGGAAGCACGGGAGGGGGACCAGGCTAAGCCTCCCCCCAGAGCTCCCAAGACAGTCAGCAGTTTCTTCGGTGAGTGTCTCCCGCCCATCAGCTCCCAGCCGCGCGGGGAGGAGGCCGGTGGGCCTTTCTCCGGAGCACGCCCTGCCCTACCCCTGCCCTACGGAAGGCCTGACCCCTCTCTCCTGGCCTGATGGGCCGAGAGGAGTTGGGCAGTGGGGGCTCTCAGGAGGAAGGGCCCACAGTTTCCTGACTTCATTCCCAGCCCCCCGGAAGCCGGCGACCAAGAAAGAAGGGAAAGAAGAGGGACCTGGCGCCCCTAGAAAGGAGGAGGCCAAAGGGTGAGTTGATATCGACCGTCGAGTAGCGAGGACAGGGCATTAAAGGGAGTAGCGCAGTGGGTCCGAATTCTCTTGGTTTTATCCCTGTAAAGACGAGACCGATAATCACCAAAAATTCTTTTAGCTTTAAAAATCTGTGATTACGGTAGGGCCTGGAGGACTCCGCCGGTTTGGGCGTCCGACTTTGGCTCGCGTCACGATCTCGCAGTCTGTGGGTTCGAGCCCCGTGTCGGGCTCTGCGCTGACAGCTCGGAGCCTGGAGCCCGCTTCGGATTCTGTGTCTCCCTCTCTCTCTCTCTGCCCCTCCCCGCTTGCACCCTTTCTCTCTCTCAAAAATAAAATAAAAAAAAAAAACACGCAAAGAATTTTTTGAAAAGCTGTGATTGGGGCGCCTGGGTGGCGCAGTCGGTTAAGCGTCCGACTTCAGCCAGGTCACGATCTCGCGGTCCGTGAGTTCGAGCCCCACGTCGGGCTCTGGGCTGATGGCTCGGAGCCTGGAGCCTGTAGCCTGTTTCCGATTCTGTGTCTCCCTCTCTCTCTGCCCCTCCCCTGTTCATGCTCTGTCTCTCTCTGTCCCAAAAATAAATAAACGTTGGAAAAAAAAAAAAAAAGAAAAGCTGTGATTACAGTTAATTCTTCTTTTTTTTTTTTTTTAAAGTTTATTTGTCAATTTTGAGAGGGTGCACGCACGGGCGTGCACGACCAAGGGAGGGGCAGAGACAGAGGGAGAGAGAGAATCCCAGGCAGGCTCCGCACTTGCCAATGCAGAGCCGGATGGGGGCTCGATCTCCCAAACTGCGAGATCACGACCCGGGCGGAAGTCAGGAGTCGGGCGCTCAACCCACGGAGCCCCGCAGGCTCCGTCCGGTGAACTGTTCCGATAAAAATGTTTTGGGGAGTCTTAACAGCAGTTTTGTGCCCCAGTTGAGACGTTGTTGGCGGGGGTAAAGGGCACCGTTTCAGCACGCGACATCGCTATGGGAACCGCTGGCTCCTCTTGAACACCTACTATGCGTCGGGTAGAGCGCTAAAGGTTTCTTTTATGCTGTTGTACCTCATCTTGCAGGACTCTTGTGGCAGAAGAGAGCATTTTAGCCATTTTATAGGCATTGGAACCATTAGCCCAGAGAGGCTGCGTTAGCTTCCCTGGGTCACGCAGGAAGACGGGGGTAGGGCCGGGCCTAGGACTTGGGTGCCCCCTGAATCCTGGGCGTGCTCCTCCTCAGTTCTGGCCCGTCTGGCCTTCTGGGTACGTGCGTGTGCTTATGCATCCAGAAAAAAGTTTCTCTGACGAAATCGGTGGCCTACTGCCTGCAAGGCTTTGTATCCTGGCTGGTTTTGTCTTTCCTAAAGTTTATTTGGAGAGAGAGAAAGCATGTGCGTGGGGGTGGGGGAGGGGCATGCAGAGAGGGAAAGAGAGAATCCCAAGCAGGCTCTGCGTGGTGTTGGATGCAGGGGCTCGAGCCCACGAACCGTGAGCTCCTGACCTGAGCCGAAACCAAGAGTCGGACTCTTAACCGACTGAGCCACCCTGGCGCCCCCGTCCTGTTAACCTATTTCACGTGATACCGAGATCATTCTTCCGACTCCATTCCGAGCCTGATTACTCGTCCACCTCCAATGGCTGCCTCCAGGAGACAGACAAACATTCGGGACGTCCAGTTTTTCTCACCTCGGAAATGGGGACATACCGGGGACCGCACTCGCTTTCATCCAGCGGTCACTGTGCGTAGGTTCTGTCAGTATCCCCATTTCACAGACGAGGAAGGTGAGGCCTGAAGGCAGGACGGTATCGTGGAGTGGTGAGAAGCCCCAGCTCCTCCTCGGCCAGCTGTGTGACCTTGGGGAAGTGCCTTAGCCTTTCTGTGCCAGTTTCCTCCTGAGGGTTGGAAACATTTGGCTAGGGCCTGGCCGCTGCCAAGCTCAGCAGGTTGTAGCTGCTACTGTTGTTCCTGTTAGTATTAATTTACCGTCGGTGCCTCGCGTAGGTCACGGGTGGGGAGTGAGGCCCGCGCGCTGAGATTTGAACCAGGCGGCCCGGCTGTCGGATTTCTTAACTGCCGTGCTGTCTCTCATAAGAACAGTACGGTCGACCGGGACGGCCACCACCTAGGAAATGCTTCCCCTGCAGAGCCGCACGCACGCCCCGTCCGGCTCAGCCGCACAGCCCCGTCTGGGCATCAGAGTCCGCACAAGAGCTGGAAAAATTTCCGAGTCTTCTCGCCCACCCTCTTGTGCCTCCCCAGTTTTGAGGTAGATACAGGCCTGAGGCTGGGGAGTCCGGGTCATTTTAAACACGCTCCCCCGCAGGGGCGCCTGGGTGGGTCCGTCAGCTAGGTGTGTGCCTCTTGATTTCGGCTCAGGTCGTGAGCTCGCGTTTCATGGGTTCACTGGCTGTTGCCCCTGCCTGGCGTGCTCTTCTCCCCGATACCCAGTCTGCTCACGCCTCAGGTTATTCTGCCCAAACCTCTCCTTCCCCACCTTTTCCTCAGATCTAGCACCTTCTATCCCGCTGTGCCCCCCACCACTTGGTTTTACGTATTTCGTAATAGCGAGATCGTTTGCTTCTGTGTTTTGTTTTGTCTTGTTGCCCCTGACGCTCCCACTAGAGCGGGAGCTCCAGGTTCACCAACTTTGTTTTCGTTCCTTTGTGTGCCCTCGTGCCTAGAACGGTGTCGGGTGCACAGCAGGTGCTCCAGAAAGTGTTAGCTGAAGGAGCGGCTCTGCTCTGCCCCAGGTGTCTGATCTCCCCTTTGCCTCCACAGACCCCTGGACCCCTCCGGCTACAACCCGGCCAAGAACAACTACCATCCCGTCGACGACGCCTGCTGGAAGCCGGGCCAGAAGTGAGGCTTCTCCCGCCCCCGACTGCCTTCCTCACGCCCCTGTCGCCGGGTGCCTCTCCCTGGAGGCCTCCGTTGGAGGGAACTGCCGCGTCCCTCGTGTCCACGTTCAGGGGACACAGGCAGCAGCGTGGAAAGCGTGGGGAGGCAGGTGGACAGACGATGGACGGCGTGGGTTGTATGCACTGCCCCGTGTCTCTCTTCCTCCCCCAGGGTCCCTTACCTGGCTGTGGCCCGGACATTTGAGAAGATTGAGGAGGTTTCTGCTCGGTAATCTGTGGGACCCCGCTGTGGGGGGGGCGGGTGGGGGGAGGGACGCCTCCTGTTGCCTGGTCCCTTCACCCTCCCTCCCTCTCATGGCCATGGCCCTGGGAGCAGCTGCGAGGCCTCTTGGGCCCCAGGCTCGGAAGGCCCCTGCCCCGTGCTTCTGTCTGTTTCTGTTGATCAGAACGAGACGTGGTAGGGGAGAGAACCCAGATCCCTGGGGTGGGGACACCGCCTCCTCCCTATGACATGAGCTCCGTCTACCCGCATTTGGTGAGAAGTCGCCGCAGCCCGGCTGATTTCCTCGCCCTTCCTGTGAGGAGGTCCGGGTGTTGGGTACAGTGAGAACCCCACTCCCAGTGAGCACTGCAAGGGCCCTTGGGGCCCTGGGCTGCCTGGGCCTGGTCCCTGTTCCACCCCATCCTGCACCCCCCCCACCCCCCATCCCTGTGTATTCAATCGGTGTTGTCAGGGGGCCCACGTCATTCTGGTCCCCGATGCTCCATCAGCATTGTTTCCAGATCTTTCCATGCTGCTTTAAGTAGGTCTCACCCCTTTTAGCCGCGCCATGGGGTTCTTTCATTTTTGTACATCGCGGAGTGTTTAGGCTCTTCCCAGTGCTTCAGCGTGTGTCTTTGTGAACACGGGAGGCGCCTCCTCTGGGGCCCAGAGGGTGTGGGAAGGGCCAGGAAGGCCAGACCTGTGGGCAGTGGAGCCAGTGCCCAGCCCCGGGCGCAGACAGGTCTGGGAGTGGGCCCCGTCCCGGCTGCTTCCTGGCTGTGTGACCGTGGGCGGGTGGCCTGACCTCTCTGAGCTTCGGCCTCTGCGTAAGGAAAGTGAAGATCATCCGTCTCGGGTTTGCTCGGAGGGGGTGCCAGAGTGGCACAGCGAGGTGCCTAGTAAGTACTTTTAGGAGGTGCTGTTGGCAGTCACTGAGTTCAGGAGGACTATGGGTGACTGTCCAGTCCCCACGATCCCCAGTTGGAGGGTTTTACAACTTTTTTTTTAGGCGCTTTAGAAATAACTGTAAACTTCGAGGAAAATCGTAGAAATGGCACAGTGAGCCCCCACGTACCCGTGATCAGCTTTCTCTAACGTTGACGTGTTTACGCCGGCAGGGGTTGGTTACCGAGACCGCGATGTCAGCGTTAGCGCGGGCTGTTATGCGACGCGCAGACGTCATTTGTGTCTGGCTGGTTTCCCCCTTTGCGTTGGCTTTGCTAGGCCGGGACCCACCCTGGACCCTCGCCCTGACCCTGACCCCTGCCTGTGGTGCGTGGTCACCCCGTCTCCTTGTCTCCATCCTCCACGGCTCCTCGGTCTTTCTTGGTCCAGCCTCCCCGCTGTGGTGCTTTCGACGAGTCCGGGGACCTTGCAGAAGTCTCACTTTGGGTCTGTGTGACGTTTCCTCGAGAGCTGATTCAGGCGGGGCGCCTGGGGGGCTCAGTCAAGTGAACGTGCGACTCTTGCTTCCGGCCCAGGTCGTGATGTCACGGTTTGTTGGCTTTGAGCCCCGTGTTGGGCTCCTTGCTGACAGTGTGGCACCTGCTTAGGACTCTCTCTCTCTCCCTCCTTCTCTCCATCCCCCACTCTCTCTTTCTCTCAAGATAGATCAACTTTAAAAAAAAAAAAAAAAAAGGAAGTTGAGGATTCTACTCCTGAAATCGTTACCGCACTATTTTCTAACTGGCAAGTAAAGTCCCATCGTGAGGCTCCGGGGTAGACCTCAGTTTGGGGGGCAAGCCGTTCCGCCAGCATCGGAGCCACTGGTGGGTCCGCCCGTGACGGTCACGTCTGGGGGGTCTGCTCGGCGGGCTTCGTGGTCCTCCGGTGTCTCCTCCATGGGAATAGACTGAGCTCCTCTGTCCAATTAGGCTGCCTGGGTGTGCGCTTAACGAACGTGCACACGTTCGTACAGACGTCGTGACACGGACAGAGGCGTGGTACTTTTATTGTTTTTTTTTTTAAAGCTTATTTTGAGAGAGGGAGAGAGAGAGAGAGCAAAAGCAGGGGAGGTGCGGAGAGAGAGAGAGAGGGAGAGAGAATCCCAAGCAGGCTCCACGCTGTCCGCACAGAGCCTGATGCGGGGACCGAACTCGCGAGCCCGGGAGATCATGGCCTGCGCCGAAGTGAGGAATGGGACGCTGAACCCACGGAGCCGCCCGGGCGTCCCTAACGTGGTCGTGCTTCTAGAGCCAGCGCAGCTTAGTGGCTGGGAGCGCGGGTCCTGGAGCAGACGGCCTCGGGTCACCTCTCGGCTTGAGTCGCACGGGCTCTGTGACCTCGGGCGAGTTCCATGGTGGCTCTACGCCTCAGTTTCCTCATCTGTGCAGTGGGGGTGATAGGGGCGTCTGTGTGATGGGGGAGCCGTGAGATTTCAGTGAGCGGAAACGCACAGATGCTTGGAAGCGGCCCCCGGCACCTAGACAGCACTCCGTGCTCCCATCATCCTCTGTGGATGGTCCTCCCCGTCTCCGTCGTAAGCAGGGACCGGGATCACCCTCCTACCAGCAGCCTGTGACTGTGCCGGGGCCTGGGCTCAAGCCTTTTGTCTTCTCCTCTCCCGGGTTCTTTCCCCTGCCCCCCCAGCTCTGACCCTAACCTGCCAGCGGCTCACCCCCCATCCCCCCCGCCCCCCAGGCTCCGGATGGTGGAGACACTGAGCAACTTGCTGCGCTCCGTGGTGGCCCTGTCCCCCCCAGACCTGCTCCCCATCCTCTACCTCAGCCTCAACCGCCTCGGGCCGCCCCAGCAGGGCCTGGAGCTTGGCGTCGGGGACGGGGTCCTCCTCAAGGCGGTGGCCCAGGCCACGGGTAAGCAGGGCGTGTGGTGGCCGTTGGAGCGTAGGGGTCTCAGAGGGAGAAGGGGGAGAGGTGGGGAGCGCGTGAGGGATGGGAGAGGGGACTCTGGAGGTGGGGAAGAGAGCCGGATGGATGGGACAGACTGGTGGGGCGCTGGTTCTGGTGAGGGAGGCGGGGCTGGAGGTGGGGCCGCGGGGTTGGGAGGAGGGGCTGGGAAGAAGGTGTGGAGGGAGCAGGTGCCCAGGGAAGCGTCAGATGTGGGGAGAGCAACGTGGGCGGGGCCCCCGGGGCTCGGCGTGCATGCGGGGGAGCCGGCGAGGGGCAGGGTGGGTCCTGTGGGGACCCGCGGCCCGGTGCGGCCCCCTCAGCCCCGGCTCCCTGCACCCCAAGGGCGGCAGCTGGAGTCCGTCAAGGCCGAGGCGGCCGAGAAGGGCGACGTGGGGCTGGTGGCCGAGAACAGCCGCAGCACCCAGAGACTCATGCTGCCCCCGCCCGCTCTCACGGCCACCGGGGTCTTCGCCAAGTTCCGAGACATCGCCGGGCTCGCCGGCAGCGCTGTGAGTGGGCAAGGCGGCCACCCCGGGCCCCAGACCCTGGGGACCTGGAGACACGGCAGGCGGGTGGCGACAGGGGGGCTTCTGGTGGCCGGGTCGCTTCAGTCCTGCTTGTGGGGATGCTCGGGAGGGGCAGGGGGGGTCTCCCCTTGCCCTTCGACACCTGCTCTGTTCCTACCATGTGACGGGACAGTAGACACTGGCCGAATCAAGGTGGGGCCGGAGGGGAGCCGGACGCGGCCTTCCTCACTGTGTCAGAGCGCGACCGGGCGCTGGGAGTAGGGAGAGGTGGGGGCAGCTTGCGGGCCAGGAGGAGGCGGGGTCCTCACCCCGCACCCCAGACACCCACTGGCCTGCCCCGCCTCAGTCCACAGCCAAGAAGATGGATGTCATCAAAGGCCTCTTTGTCGCCTGCCGTCACTCAGAAGCCCGATTCATCGCCAGGTGGGCATGGGCCCGGGAGGCTGGGGGAGGTGGCAGGAGCGGGGGACTGGCCACGGGCGTCCCCACTAGGCTCTTCTCCTCGCATCGTCCTGGGGCTCGTGGGTAAAAGGTGCGGTGATTGATCAGCCGTGTCTGCCGTGGCCTCGGCGGGTGCAGGACGGGCCGGGAGCCAAGCGGTCGCCACGACAGTGAAAACAAAATCGTAGTCGTCCTCCATCGTGCGGTGTTTCTCGGGTCCCCGGTGTGGCATGTGTCAGTGCATCACTTCCTCCCCGCGGCCCTGCCGGGCAGGCCTTGTTACCCTCAGCCTGGTCTGCGGGAGGGGAGGCCCAAGGAGGATAAGCCTCGCGCCCGAGTCCCCCGGCTCAGAGCGAGGCCTGTGTGGGGGACACCTTGCCCATCACAGTCTGTGTCCCGCTCTGCCCCGGCTCGCCCTCCCCAAGCTTCACTGCTTCCCCAGAGGGCATCTGAGGTGAGCCGCAAAGGCCCCCGGGAGGCACTTTGTTCTGCCCCAGAGAACACCAGCGGCCATGGCTGCTACGGGCTGGCCTCAGTTTCCTTGTCTGTTCACTGGGGCTGTGTGACCCCTCAGGTCCCTTCCAGCCCTGAAGATTGTTCTGGCTTTGAGGAGAGGGTTCCAGAGGGTTCCAGAGGGTTCTGGGAGACCGGAGGTGGCAGGCGCATCGGGTAGAGGGCAAGGTGGTGCTGACAAGCCCTCTCGCCCGCTCTCCCCCCAGAGCCCTGAGCGGACGGCTACGCCTCGGGCTGGCAGAGCAGTCGGTGCTGGCCGCCCTCGCCCAGGCCGTGAGCCTCACGCCCCCCGGCCAAGGTGAGGCCCCGCGGCTGTCTCTGCCTGGCGCTCGGGTTAGCCCGGGCTGCCCTCCCTTCCCGAAGTCCACGCCCCAGCTCCTTTCCAGGCCCCTTCCTTCCCTAGCAGCCTTGTCTCCAGCACCGCCCACCCTGGGGGAGCCGAGGGGTCGGGCCCATCCCAAAGCCTCCGCTGGTGGCTCTGGTCTTAGATTTCCCCCCGGCTGTCGTGGACGCTGGGAAGGGCCGGACAGCGGAGGCCCGGAAGACGTGGCTGGAGGAACAGGGCATGATCCTGAAGCAGACATTCTGGTGAGATTTGGGGCCAAGGGCCGAGGGCGGGGGGGGGGGGGGGGTTGCTGGAGGGGCGGGAGGCTCGGCACCGAGGGCTGCTGGCGACGTGGGAGGGGCCGGTGGCTAGTGAGCACTAGTGACCATCTGGATGGGACTGGGGCCGGACACAAGGCTGGGGACAGAGATTAGGAAGGTGGCAAACGGTGAGGGATCCTGTGACTGACACGCAGCGGGGCGTTAGCACATCCATGGAGTGACAGCAAGGGCTCCGGGGAGGGCTGCCTGGAGGACCTGGCCACAGCAGGACCGTGACTGCCTGGTGACAGTGGCAGGAGGGCCCACGAGCGTCTGCACGGAAACCCTGGGGGCACCCGCTCGGGCACATGGCCGTGAACCCTGCAGAACCGCGGGCCAGGACAGCCGTCTCTACCCTGTCCCCCACTCCCACATCAGAATCTCCGGAGGCGGAGCCCGGCCTTGAACTTTTTACTCCATCCCCGAGTGCCTTTTACGTGTGGCTCAGGCGGAGAGCCGCTGGTCTCACGACGACAGGGCTGACGGCAGGCCCAAGCCGAGGGGAACAGAGGGATGTGTAGTGACACTGAGGGAGGATCGGGACAGAGACCGTGAGAGTTGGGACCAGGGGAGTCGGGGCTGGGAGGGAACAAACAGGGTGACAGACTCACAGCGGCGCATCTCAGAGCCAGAGAACAGGGTTTCCAGGCTGCGGGAGTTCTGGAAGGACACCTGCTCATTCTTGCCCCCGCCCCAGCGAGGTGCCCGACCTGGACCGCATCATCCCTGTGCTGCTGGAGCACGGCCTGGAGCACCTCCCGGAGCACTGCAGGCTGAGCCCAGGTACAGGGCCCTCAGGAGAGGCCGCAGCCCCTCCCTGGGCAGAGCCGGCCGTGGGGCCACGGAGCTCGGGGCCGGCCCTCCTGCGGGCCCCACTCCCTCCTCCCAGCCTTAGCTTTCTTCGTCCCCCTGAGAACCTGTAGGTTCCTCTCAGCACCAAAATTGAATCCCATTCCCCATGCTGAAGCCCATCTGTTTGTTTGGAGGCCCCATCTGTATCAGGAGGAGCGTGGGGGAATCTGCCGTAACAAGAGATCCCCCAAAAGGCAGTGGGTCTGGCCACACAGCCTCTTCTTCCCACCCTGTAAGAGTCCAGAGGAGGGCAGGGATCAGGGAGGATGCGTGGCTGGGCTCCACGGACCCCCAGGGGCCCCCGGGGACCTAGGTTTCTGTCTTGTCACTTCGTTTCCCAGAGGTTTTCACCCTAATGTGCGTGACCAGGGATGGCTCGGATTTCTAGATAACGAGAAGAGGGAGGGAGAGAGAGAAGAGGGGTGAGGATGTGACCCAGAAGGCGCGCATATTGTTACCACACGCATCCTAATCACGTGGCCTTACCTAGCTGCAAGGGAGTCTGGGAATGTCCCAAAGCTGGGAGGCCACCCCCCTCTCCTGCCCTGGGAGGGCGTGTTCTCTTCGCGGTGGGAAAGGAGAATAGGCCCTGGGGCACAACGGGCTGTCTGTGCCACAGACCCCTCCCTGACCCGGGGTTGGCCCTCCCCCAGGGCACCCTAACTCTCGCTCCTCCCCTCCCAGGGGTCCCCCTGAAACCGATGCTGGCACACCCCACCCGCGGTGTCAGCGAGGTCCTGAAACGCTTTGAGGAGGCGGCTTTCACCTGCGAGTACAAATACGACGGGCAGAGGGCACAGGTAGGGGGGTGGACGCGTTCCCTCGGCAGAAGGGAAAGTGCCAGAGAGCCGGGGCCTGGGGGGGGACTTCCACCTTCACGTAGAGGGTGTGTTAACACCCACCTCCCCCGTGTATCTGAAAGCCGATTTTATTTGATTAAACCATCAAAATTGCCGACCCCCCTGCAGTGGGCGTTCGAGAAATGCCGGCTTTGCACGCGCCCGGCTGGCGGGGGGGTCAGTGTAACAGCCATCACGGGAGGCGTCTATACAGCCTTCGGTGCGGTGATGTAAGCACGTGTCGTGTGACCCAGCGCCAGGCACACCCGTGGGCCCTTGGTTGGGTCTGTAAGGTCGCTTCTTGGGTCTCTTCTGTCCTGGCGGGGCCAGCCGGGGCCAGCCAGCGTTTGTCGCCTGGATGGATGAGCAGGTGTCGGGCTGACACCGTGCGGTGCTTAACAAGCAGTGAACTTGGAGAGTCAGCATCATCGATCTTCAAAATACAGTAAAACCTCGGTTTTCGAGCATAATTCGTTCCGGAAACTTGCTTGTAGGTCTAGTCGCTTGTATATCAAAGCGAATTTCCCCATAAGAAATAATGGAAACTCAGGTGATTTGTTCCGTGACCCAAAAACATTCATATAAAAATGATTACGGGGGCGCCTGGGTGGCTCTGTCGGTTGAGCGTCCGACTTCGGCTCAGGTCATGATCTCCCGGTTCGTGGGTTCGAGCCCCGCGTCGGGCTCTGGGCTGACAGCTCCGAGCCTGGAGCCTGCTTCCGATGCTGTGTCTCCCTCTCTCTCTGCCCCTCCCCTGCTCATGCTCTGTCTCTCTCTCCTTCAAAAATAAATTAAAAAAAAGATTACGATACTGCAACGTAACGCAAAATAGCAAGGAAAATACAGAATAGAAAGAACAACAAATTAACCTGCGCTTACCTTTGAAAACCTCTGTGGCTGGTGTGAGGGAGACGAGAGAGGGGAGGGTTCTTGTGTAGGACGCCTTTCACTGTCACTGTCACTAGTCACTGCTGTCTATGGGCTCGTACTTCGCCATGATTTCCTTCTTAACTCCCAGCGTAATCACGTCCTCTCTTTTCAGCCTTTTTCTGCGTGGGGGCCGTCGTATACACCCCTCTTCACTACGGTACAGTAGCGATAAACGGCCGTATATTGTATTTCACGTAACTGACAATAAGGCAGCAGAGGAAAGGGTCTATATTCGCAGGCAGCCCGACCTAGAATGAAGCAAAGCATTCCTAAGCTTATTCTTTTGTTTTGTTTTAATGTTTATTTTTGAAGGAGAGAGAGAGCATGAGTGGGGAAGGGGGCAGAGAGAGAGAGAGAGAGAGAGAGAGGGAGACACAGCATCAGAAGCAGGCTCCAGGCTCTGAGCCGTCAGCACAGAACCCGACTCGCGGCTTAAACTCACGATCTGTGAGATCCTGACCTGAGCCAAAGTCAGATGCTTCACCGACTGAGCCACCGAGGCGCTCCTCTAAGCTTACCCTTGTACGGAAAAGTAAAGGACTGTCCACAGGTGCTTCGAAATGACAAAAAATACACCAATGCCAGCCGTGGGCACCTTCCAATATTCTGAAAAACCACTGATTTCTGCCGAACACCGTGGCTTGAGACCAAGCACCCGAGCATGGGAGACGATCACAGTCCCACAGAGAAAGGGAGAGAGAGAGAGACAAAGAAGAACCATTGGCTTAGTTGTGCTCATGGGACGTTCGGCGTCACGGAGTGCTCGTGCTGGAAACATCGCTCGTTTACCAAGTTGAAACTGACGAGAAGTGTTTGCTCGTCTTGCAGAACATTGGCAGAACAAGTCACTCGCAATCCAAGGTTTTACTGTAGGCTGCTGAGAAAAGATAAGAGAGCAAAGGATTTTACGGTAGTGACCGTGATTTTTAAGATACGTGCGTATTTTTAAGTCCTGTACGTTACAGCCCACGCCCACACAGCTGTCGAGATGACGTACGTTTAAGGCGGCACATGTGGACCGTGACCAGGCTGTTTTAAAATGAATTAACCATAAAATCAGAATGATATTTACGGCTTGAGACCAGGCAAATCCTCTTAGACATAGCAAGACACTTCGGCATCTGGGTGGGGGTTGGATAGGGAGGATGAGGAAAGTGATGGCGGGGTCCAGGGGGCACGGGGCGGGGGGGCTTCCACAAACGGGTGGGAGTCGCTGTTTGGATGGAGGAGATGATTTACTCCGCTCTCTGTACCAGTTCCTCCTCCAGAGCTTCTGGAACCTTCTGCCGGTGAAGGTGGGGTCAGAAGAGAAAAGAGGGGCCACAGGGAGGCGGGGAGGGGCCGGGCTCTGAGTCCCTCTCCCGTCCCCTGCTGCCACAGATCCATGTCCTGGAAGGCGGGGAGGTAAAGATCTTCAGCAGGAATCAGGAAGACAATACTGGAAAGTACCCGGACATCATCAGCCGCATCCCCAAGGTGGGCGTCTGCCACCCGCTTCCCCTCTGGCAGGGGCTGCAGTTACGGGGGGCAGGGGAGCAGCGGGGAGCGGTGGGGGTTTATTACAAGGAGATGGGGATGTGTTTGGCTGCAAATAACGGAACGCCTGACTCCCAGAGGCTTAGGCAGATGTGATTTTTTTCTTTTCTCGGGGAGATCGGGGTGGGCGGCCCTACCCAGGCTCAGCTGTGCACCAAAGCCCTCCAGAATCCGGCTCATTTCTGTCTCTGTCCTCTGCTGTCCTTCGCTGGTTGGCTCTTCACCCCAACACTCGTGCCCTGACCGCCCCTAGATACCTGCCATGCTTCCGGACAGAAAGACGGGCAGGGGTTTCTGGCTTCCCACTGTTCCCCTCTCCAGAGGAAAGTTCACGTTTTCGGGATACCTCCCACCACCCCCGGCCGACTCTGGCTTGGGGTTGCTGTCCCGCACTGGGCCCCGTGGCGCAACAGAGGCCGGGAAAACCGGAATCTCACTCTGACAGGGAGAGGTGGCCGGGACGAGGGCAGAGGGAGCCGGCCCGCACATCAGCCCCACCGTCAGAATATGGCTGGGCCTTGAGGGCCCCGGAGCAAGGGCTTCTCTGCTTCTGGGGCTTCTTGGGCCTGCTTTGGGAGCCCTTGGTCAAACAGCCCTTCCTGCCTGCCCCTAGTTAATCAGGACGTTGGCACTTTCCCAGAGCAGCGAGGACTGACCTAACAGATTCACAGGCACGGGCGGAGCCCTTGTTAGCTGCCAAGCCCTGGATTTTCTAACCCGTTTTACTAGATGTAGTTTCTTTTCTTTTTTTTTTTTTTTCTTTTAACATTTATTTATTTTTGAGAGACAGACAAAGACAGAGCATGAGCAGGGGAGGGGCAGAGAGAGAGGGAGACACAGAATCAGAAGCAGGCTCCAGGCTCCGAGCGGTCAGCCCAGAGCCCGACGCGGGGCTCGAACTCACAGACCGCGAGATCGTGACCTGAGCCGAAGTCGGACGCTCAACCGACTGAGCCACCCAGGCGCCCCAACTAGACATAGTTCCTATGAAATATTCCGATCTTAGCGTATCTGGCTTGGTGAGTTCGGGTAAGGTTATACACACCCACGTAAACATAAAAAAACCTTTCCATGTAAGCATCGCTCCGTATCGCTTTCCTGTGTCCCGTGCCAAGCCGCGCCCCCATCCGTCTCCCAGAAGCAACAGCCACCGATGCGCCTTTTTGTCGGCACAGGTGGCGTTGTCTATATCGGAGCTTCCTGGGAGTGTTTGGATGGAGCCCCTACAGTTCGGGGCTCCTTTCCCTGTTCCCTCAGCCAGGGTTTACCAGGCGTCTGCTCTGTCCTGAGCCCTGTGCTGGCAGCTGGGGGCCTAGTAGCGTGGACGGGCCCATTAAGTCTCTTCTTCCACCGAGCTTAGGCCTCACGGGGCAGGCAGATCTTATCAGAGTGTCCTGCTCTTGGCCCCGTAGTTCTGTGTGGAGACCTGGGCTCTGAAGGAAAGGACCGCCATTCTGGGAGCCTCTGTAAGAGTCAGACTTGACCTAGGCCCGGTGTCAGTGAGGCAGGCCACCACCGCGCACAGGGCCCCAGGCTGCAGGATGAACGGGGCCACCTGGAGTGGTACGGGAGCGTTCCTCTGGGAGAAAAGAAGCCCTCCCAGTGGAGGTGAAGGACAGGGACAAGCACGCTACGGTGATCGGCATGTGCAAAGGCCTGGTGGCTAAAGGAACGTAGCCCATCCACAAAACAGAGGAGCTAGTGTGCTGGGGTGCGGGGCCTGAGGGGGGCCGGGTGAGGTGAGGGGGGGCCGGGGACTGACGGGGACAGCTGTGGTTTTTAGCAGGGATACACTGCGACCTGTTTTGGCATCTGCTAACAGTCCACCGAGTGCCATGAGGGTTAGGCGCGGGTCCGTGCGGGAGCAAGGAGACCGGTAGGATGACGTGGCCTAGGCCGGACTGGGCTCAGTGAGGGGGTGGCCCAGGGGCGGCTTAGAGATGTCCGAAGGGAAATGGACAGGTTCACGGGGACCTGACAAGGGCCGCTGGGTTCCCAGCTTATGGCACCAAGTAGGAAGTCTTAGAAAAGTTCGCTTTTTCCTTCTTCGAGAAGAGAGGGTCTGTGCTCGTACGCGTGTCCGTGAGTTGGCATCAGTATGTCGGCGCGTCTTGGGAGCTAAAACAGGGAAAGGCCATTTGTGTCCCTGCGTCTGCCTTTTGGCCTCACCCCGTACCTCTCAGCAGCCCGGGGTCTCCCCCTCCACCTTTCAGGTTAAACTGCCATCAGTCACATCCTTCATCCTGGACACGGAAGCCGTGGCTTGGGACCGGGAAAAGAAGCAGATCCAGCCGTTCCAAGTGCTCACCACCCGCAAGCGCAAGGTAGCCCCGGTCGCCCTGAGCTGCCTGCCGTGGTCCCCCGCTTTCTCTTCCTCCCAGCCCCGCCCCGTCCCCAGGAGGGCGGAGTGTCAGTCGTGATGCGGTTCTTGCGGCCTTTGGCAGGGTGGCTGCCCCAGCTCCAGCCATTGCGTTCTCATCCCAGCATGCTAAAGTACAAAGGGGGAAGAGCCCCTTTCCTATGTCTCTGTTTCATTCTGGAAGATCTGTTCCAGGAGCCCGCCCACCACCTGTACCCCAGCAAACTTCTTTCCTCTCATTGGCCAGAATTGTGTCCTGTCACCACCGTCAGCTGCAGGGGAGGCTGGGAGGGCAGATACCTGGCAGAGGGGAATGAGGTTGTTGGGATGAGCTGAGAGCCATCACGCTGCAGAGCCTGGGGCCAGCAGCATGGTCACCCTCAGGGCGGGTGTGGCCCATTGGCTGGAGAGAAGGGAAGACAGTGACAGGTGTCGGCCTCAGGCATGACGGGAGGCAAACCAACCGGGCCCCCGTCTCACCGGCCCCCCTCCGCCCTTGCTCTCCATCCCGCCCCAACCCAGGAGGTGGACGCAGCAGACATCCAGGTCCAGGTTTGTCTATATGCCTTCGACCTCATCTACCTCAATGGAGAGGTGAGTTCCGGCTGCATGCCTGGGGGATGACGGGCGGCGGCGTGGGAGCTCGGGAGCCGGCGGTCTGAATTTCCCTCCTGACCTCCACGTCCCCGAGCTGGGAGGCCACACACAGGTCACGGCTCTCAGGGTGTGGTCTGAGCACCCCTGAGGGTCTCCGAGGCCCTCTCTGGGGAAGCGTGAGACCCTGCCTGCCTTCCCGGCTCCACAGCTGGGGGAGGCAGATCCTCTTCCTGCCCTGCGGCCAGAGCGACACGTCACAGCCGTCACAGCCGTCTCTGGCCGCGTGCCCTCCTGGTACACAGCAGGTGAACACACGGGAATCCGGCTCCGTCAAAGGCCCGACTTTAATGATCTCACGGTCCGTGAGTTCGAGCCCTGCGTCGGGCTCTGTGCTGACTGCTCGGGGCCTGGGGCCTGCTTCACATTCTGTGTCTCCCTCTCTCTCTGACCCTCACCTGTTCATGCTCTGTCTCTCTCTGTCTCAAAAATAAACAAACATAAAAAAAAAAAAGCCCGACTTTAAAGAATTTGCAAACATGTAAAGTAATGCCCCTCTTCTCATTCGTTTTTTTCTAATATAGGCACATTTCATAAAAGCATGTTGTTGGGTTAACATATTGGGGTTTTTTTTGTTTTTTTTTTTTACTTTTTTACTTTTTTTTTTTTACTTTTTTTTGAGAGAGAGAGACAGAGTGGGAGCAGGGGTAGGGGGAGAGAGAGAGGGAGACACAGAATCCGAACCAGACTCCAGGCTCTGAGCTGTCGGCACAGAGCCCAACGCAGGGGCTCGAACTCACAAACAGGTCGTGACCTGAACTGAAATCAAGAGTCGGACACTTAACTGACTAAACCACACAGGCGCCCTGGAGTTCTATTTTTTTGAGAGAGACAGAGCGAGAGCAGGAGGGAGACACAGAATCTGAAACAGGCCACAGGCTCTGAGCGCAGAGCCCGACGCAGGGCTTGAACTCTGGAACGGCGAGATCGCGATCTGAGCTGAAGTCGGACGCTTAACCGACTGAGCCACCGAGGTGCCCCGGAAGTGAATTAATAAATGTTAAGGTTTCCCACTTTAATACGGCAACTGCGTTAACATGGGCCATAGTAGCTGATACTGTATCACTTCTATGGTAAATATCAGGGAGAGTAACCCTTTTTTTTTGGACACAAAAGCTCTCTGGAGTGAGTCCTCAGTAAACTCCAAGGGTGTGAGGTCGGTGGGGCGCCGGCTGGCCCAGTCAGGAGAGCTGGCGACTCTTGATCCTGGGGTTGTAGGTTCAAGCCCCACACCCGGCGTAGAGAGTGCTTAAAAATAAGATATTTTAAAAAAAGCATGCTGAGGGGATGCTGAGACCGGAACGTTTGAGCACCGCTGCTCCAGGGCACGGGGTAAGAATCTGGAGCCGGGCCACCTGCTGTCACCCACAGCCCAGCTCTCCCTCCCTGGCTGTGGGGCCGCAGACAAGTGATTCAACCTCTCTGAGTCTCAGCTTCCTCGTCCATGATAAAGAGCTCACAGTAGCTCCTTGCCCCGCCTGCTTTGGGACAGACAGAGCCGTGGGACCCAGGCGTGGTGGCTGACGCGTACCGGTGTTTATTCTATGAAATGCGTCGCCATCACCACCATCATCCTATAGGCAATTAGCCTTTGGCGATCTGGCAGCCGAACGGCGACCGCTTGCACTCGACTCACGAACCGGAGCATCTTTTCAGCCTTTCTGTGACTTACCGGTCTGGCGGCTTCTTGTTACTGTCTTGTCAGTCTGCAGAGTTCCTTCCCCCGGAGGCCGGTTCGCCCTTTGCCTCGACGGAGGAAGCCAGGCGAGGTCCTGATGCTGAACGCCGGCCGGTGCCTGAACCACCCACTTTTACGATGCATGTGAAAGATAGCGTTTGGGAGCGCCCGGGTGGCTCTGTGGGTTAAGCGTCTGGCTCTTGGT